>NW_011333040.1:17877772-17904993 GCF_000735185.1 Notothenia coriiceps
TTTGTTAGCTAAAATCTTATAAAGACCTGAGTATTTCTTACTATTCTTATGTCTTAGATGTAGCAATGACTGACCCAAATTAATGTAATCATCTCAAAATAAATTGTGATCTTATGGCGGTTAGGGCCCATAAACACCTACACACAACACCACACGTTACATAAAAAGGGTTTATAATGTAAGATGTGGTTAAGAGGGCAGGGCACTGAAAAGGACTCACACAATACATCGGTGGGATTACAACAATTTTTAACGTAAATGGTAGTCGCCCTAAACTGCCAGAATCCATGCGCGGGTTGATGTGTGGAGGACCCCAGATCACAGATTGGGCCATTAATCCATTCAGTGCTGTTGGTGGGTAAAAAAAGTTAGCATTGTTTAAAATCGTCAATGTGATTCATTGATTGAGCTCACAGTGGAACGTTACTTCACAGAAAGAGGATGTTGACGTGCGAACAAGTAGGTCGTCATGATCAAGGTTAAATCACAACCTCTCTCAGTCCCCTCTTCTCACAACAACTACCGTTAATCAACAATTTATTTTGTCGACTCTCACGCAAAGTAAATCTGACAAAATGTTATTTTTGCCATTGTTGCCTAAAAAAGATTTTCGCCATACGAAGTTTAAAATTTAGTATGTATGTTTAAAAAAATTAGTTATTGATAAAAAATTAGTATTTTATGTAAAATTTAGATTTCGTAAATAATATAGGCCTCTCAGAGCAGCAGATGATAATCGAGTACTCTTACACCGGAGCAGTAGTTCGGGCCCTATAAACGTCGCTGAACAAGAATTACCCACTTTTATTGGCATACACACCATCTCCACACCACCACCAATGTTGTTTGAAGAGTACTGACTTCCTCAAAGGAGAGATATTGTTCGACAGCCGTCTACCACAGTGCCTTACGGAGAGGAGTACTCTAGTTGGCCTCGACACGTGGGGTGAGAGCGCCCGAGGGACAGGACGTCCGCTGTGCGCAAGATCTCGCACAGAGGTGGAGGAGTTGGACGTTTGACGGCGTAGGCGTGTTCACATATACACATGTAGCAAAGTCTACAATACAAGCAACACCGACAGATACAAGTCACTACTTGGGAGACAGTAGGAAAGCCTTTAGAGCGGCAAAATTAGTTTATCCAGAAGCAACACACTAAGTACATCTAGACGTATTTTATAAAAACCCCAACCCCCCCGACCCTGGCCTCCATTAGACCCGGACACTCGATAATACACCTGTGATACTTGGACCACAAAAAAAAAATTATAATATTACTATCACCCCACAAATGGGCTCATAAGGACTACAGCAGACGAGGGTACCTACATATAATCCGAACAGCGGAGCTCACTATCCATCAGTCGTCGAGTAATGATGACCCACGCAATATATTAAATTGACGCGAGGCTCAAGTAAACCGTGTCGACCTGCAGACCACTTGCGACAATCTTCCCGGCAAGTTCCATAATTCTCGTCTCACGACGACTCGCGTCTCGCACTCATCTACTTTTAAAAAACACCTATAATTAATGCCGTAGCAACTCGATCCGATCGATCTATGCAACACTGATAGACGATTGCAATCGAATCGAGGATAAGATATCAAAAAAAAGTATCGACTATGTCTCCACATATCATATATATCGATGAAGCCCACTAACTAATTTCACATTTCATGGACGGCTAGAACATGATACTCTTTCATCTCGTGGTATCTAGCAACCTGGAATCAGTTTCTCATCTTGTCAGCCGGGTCCAGAACATGATCTACATTGTGTCATTTCATAGCAAAACATGAACTGATTCTCATCATTCAGTGAGTCTACGACATGAACGCATTTCACTTCATAGGGGTAAACATGAACTCATTTCGTCTCATGAGTCTAGAACATATCTGCATTTTCATTTTCATGACCAAACAGAACTCATTCACTATATAGTCTTAGAACATAACTCATTTTCATCTTCGATGGGTCTAACACCATTAGTGAGACATCATAGACGTAATGTTTTTTACAAGGACGTTCTCATTGTCATCTTTCATAACAAGGTTTTATATCACTATCACGTTTCATTTTCATAGTAACACGTCTAAGGCCAGGTAAAGTCTTATTATACTAACTCAAAGGTATATCTAATCTTAGTACTTTCACAAGCAGTTCGCACCATTTCCACGTCGATCAAACTTACTGAAGACATATGGACGTCCGCGAACCCTAAATAGCGGTCCAGCCTGAGTTTCAGACTAAATTGTGAACTCAATATAAATGTAGTAAGTACCGGTAGACCGTTTCATTGATTTCCATAATTTATGGTACATCACCTCCATCTTCATGTGGTACATGAAACTTACATACCCCCCAACTTCTTGTTTCATCGGTTTTGTAACTTATGAATTTATCTTCAGTTCATAGAGTTTTAACACGGTCATATCAGTAGACCAATCAAAATACCTTGAATCAATAAATGTGTACACACCGATATTCTATCTGTTCTGATCGGCAACGTGTCTCCGTACTTTGTAAAAGTACGAGTTGTCATACGGTTTATATTTTTGGAACTGACCGATGTGTTAAATTTATTTACGAAATTATATAATAGTATAATCTCCACAGCTGGGAGGAAACCGTAAGACGAAGTAGGATAATCTCCTCGACGAAATCAAGCAAGTACTGTACGCTTTTAGGACGGACAACTAAGGAATAAAATTCGGCTATAGGCACCCCACCCCTCGGCCTCCCGACCAGGAACAGTGGAAAACAGTACGGACTCACTCAAACGTAGGGACCATGACGTCAATTTTCGAGGTCAGTGATTAAGTAGCATAGTTTTGTAAGTCCAGTCATTGTGAGTTTCGATTTACGACGTATGGTAGCAAGTCGATACATGATACAATATTACATAAGCAAATTAGTGCTTCTACATGTATAACCTTACAAAGAATTGAATGTCATCGCGATAACAAAAATGTTACACGACAACCTTACCTAAATAATTTAATGGTTACTTATGGAACATAACAACTTCGAAAATTCTTCCCACTTGATACTACGGACTTAATGTTTGTACAATATGATTTTTATGTATTTTTCTTTTGTATTTATTTTTTTTTATTTATTTATTTATTATTTTATATTATAAAATGTTTTTTGTTTTTTTTTTTTTTTTTTATTTTTTTTTTGTTTCATTTATTTATTTCTTGTACTATGTGGTTTTTTTTTTCGTATTATCTCTTTCTACAATGCAGTGTATTTTTTTTTTTCTTTATTCTTTTATTATTCATGTTATTGTTTCTATTTGATTATCCAGGCAGTCTCATACTTGGGTTCAATTAAATCGACGACCTCTTCTTTCTAGTCTCCTCCTTTTTTCCCCCCTCTCTCGTCTATCTCTATTATCTCTTAATCACACAACATTTTATGTGTCGACTCTCGACGGTAGAAGTAGAGTCTGACAAAGTTTTTGCCATTTTGCCTGATAAAAAGAATCGTCCATACGTACAGTTGAATTTAGCTTATGTATGTGATAAAAAATTAGTTATTTTGTAAAATTAGTATTTTCGAAAGTTAATATGACCCTCAGTACCCCAGCAATGAAACACCTCTACACCGTAAGCGATTATTCACCCTATTAAAGCGTCGCTGAACAAGGAATACCCCTTGTCGTGGTGCAGTACGGCGAGTGCCTAGGAGGGCAATGCGAATATCCCTAGGACTTAGACGGCTGCTCCGAGGTAATTTTATATTTATAAAAATCACTTAATGAGCTCAAATCCATCAATTATTCAAATTACTTCAACTGTTATGTCAATAAGGTAGTACACAGGTCGACTAAAGTAACGTTAAGCGTCGCTTGTTCTTGTTTATTTACTGAGCACACTTCTACTACTAATTTAAGCTCCATAATTTTTAGGCTCTCGGGCCCGACGTAAAGAGGACAAGGCAATAGAGCTGATTTGTTGTATAAACAGTTTATTTGATTGTACCAGCTACAAAGACATTTACTAATGTGACAGAGTAATAGATCTGTCCTACATACTTGGCACTGATGACCTAGAATGGTTGTCAAGGTCGACATGTACGTCGCAGTGGACATAGACTGAATAAAGTAGTACTCGAGGCGTCAACACTTGGGTGACGTGGGAGACCGCCTAGTAGCTAGGTAGACGTCGCGCCCGACAGTAATTTAATTAGATTGATAGTGGCCCCGCGCCTAGAGTCAGTCTGACCTCAACCCCGCGCACACAACCACACCCCCCGACCTAGAACAAGCATCGCTACCGACCAAAAACACAACAAGCAAAAATAAACAAAAACCAACAAACCGCAGCACCAACACAAAAAACAAACACAAACCACCAAGGCAAAACACCGAAAAAAAAAAGCTTGACACCCTCCCATTAACCAACACAAAATGACAAGTCCACAAACACACAACGACGAAGGTAGGGAAGAACAATCGTATTGGATGAACGAGAAGACTAACTCAATTTTGTAAACACAATGTACCTAGTAGAACAAGGATACCCTACACATGCCTTAACAAACCTGTTTGAAGTTTAAATACTGGAATATTGTAACTTTAACTATAAGATTTACTTCGTAGAATTCAGTCTGACGGCAGGCAGTTAGCTCTGATCACCTATGATAAATGCGCCTCACCTAATCGCCGGCGATTCAGCCACAGAGCTCCCTCTATACAAATCAAACTGTAGACGGTGTGAAAGCACCTATTGTTTTAAATAATGGTCGGAATGTGACCTGTGAGCCTTCTGAATTACCGTGGAACAGCACATTCTAAACTAAAATGTTCAATCAATAAAGTAATCTTATCTTAATAATATCTTCATATTAATAATAATAATAAATCATACAGTATGTGTCCGAAAGGGAGCAGGAGGAAGCAAACACAAAAATATACAAAAAATATACTGCATATTAAAGCAAACGATTGTAAAGGTAAAAGTATGAGCATAACAAATAAAGAAGTGTAATGTAAACATTTACATTATAATTATGATTATTTAATATATATAGACTATATATTATTGAATTACAAGATTAGATATACTTTAGTTGATCTAAAATATTGATGTGTTCAAATGCTCTTCAAAACACAACTGAAAGTCCATGAAACTTGTCTTTCTGTATTTGTGAATGAAGCGCCATCTCCTGGTTAAAACCTGAAATTGAAAATCTGGCAACGCCCTCTTGGAAAATAGTGGGAGGGCTTGACATTCCTCAATACTGGTCTTAGGCAGGTCATAGGCAGGAAGCTGTAAGCTGGAGTCTGAAATTCGGTGCTACATCTGTACATTAAACAGGCTTGTATTTTTGGGGGGCTGTATTTTCAACTGATTCAAGATTTTGATTATTTTTGAGATATTCTCTTTAAAAAAAAACTCAATCCAGAGGAATGTCAAAGGTCAGGTTCAACTAAAAATCAGTGAATTTGAAGGTATTTTGATTCAGATCAGTGTATTCTCCACTCTCACATCACTCTCACATGCGTGAGGGAAAAAGAACACAACACAGACTCTAACTGACTAACATCAGTTATATTGCCTCTCAAAACCAGCCTCTGGCCCTGATTCCAACTCGTTTGAATCCATCCATTAACTGCAAGAAGCGAATGGTGGAGGTAGTAAGCGTCTGTATGGAAATGCAAACTCTCCTCTCTGTTCTCACAAGGCCTCCCTGTGCGGGGCCCTCAGCTTTCTGTGCAGGCGCCTCTAGTGACCGGAGACCTCAGGTACTGCGGAGCGCATAAAGCTTAGCAGACTCTTCACGCTAACGAAGGATCACTTCTAAGCTACTGTCCCGCAGCTGCTGCCTCTCTGTTGGACTCCGGTGCTGCACATTACTCACGAGACGTTGTAAAAAAACGCAGTAACCACTCCGTCAACGCCACAATAACCCCCGTCTTGCGGGCCGGATGAGAATGTCTGGCGGGCCGGATGTGGCCCGCGGGCCGCCAGTTGATGGTCGCTGAACTAGGCTTCTTGTGATGACGAGATTTTACTGACCACTTTTTCAGTATTTCAGAACTTCTTTTAAGCTGAAGCCTTCTCAGTGTTGAGCTGTCCCTGGTTCCTAACATGATTCTGTTAGCGAACAATACATCTGTCCTGTTGTTGACCGTCAGCAGTGCATTCATTACATGCTCTGTAAAATGATTTAACACGAAAAGATTGTCAGAGCACACTTCCTGTCCACAAGTAAACATTTTAATTTTTTGTAATGACATTTTGGTTCATATCGAACATGTTACAAAAATGATCTCATCATTATTTAGCCCTATGCTTTTTGCTGTCCACACCCTTCTCCTTCTCCTTCCTGCTCTCTCACCTCTATTTTCCAGAAGTTCCTCATCTCTCCCTTTCCTGTTTCTCATCGTCATTTCATCACCATTGCTATCTGCTCTTCTCTGCCCTTGTCTGTTTCTGTTTCCCTGGTTTAACAGACTCTGGTCTTTCTCTCCGCTCTCATCCTTCTTTCTCTCTCCTCTACTGCTCCCTCTACTTCTATCATATTGTGTCAAACCCCTGTCCTCACTCTTTGATCCTTACCTCTATTCCTTTGTTTTTCCTTCCACCCTGTCTCCCTATCACCCCCACCCTCTCCTCTTGTGTACTCATCCCCTGGCCTCCTACATAAATACATGTGTCTGTAACGCCAGTCAACTGGAGCGGCATGATGAGGCAGCTTTAAAGACAGAGAGTGAGACAGGGAGAGAAGCTCCCCCTAAAATGGGTTCTATTACTGAGCTCCCACCCACGCGCGCGCGAACGGATGCATCCAAACACGCACGCGCATGAGCCAAGTGAGCATGCGCGCACGCACACATTCCCATACAGCCCGGCCAATAAAGCAGCACAGAAGTGAGACAGAAATAACAATCCGCTCCCCAGCAGAGAGGACTGTCAGCAGCACGAGCCGCGGAGCTGCGTTCAGAGGATGTAAAGTGTGTGTAAAGTGTGTCTCCTGAGAGAACACACAATCCACCAACAGTGCCAACACAGGCGCCACAAAAGGAGCAGTCACACACTGAGGGTATGGCAGACTAATCAGATTACAGCGATGATTCATTTCCCGGGCACTAAGAATAAAACTCCTGCTGGCACCCCCCTGGCAGGAAAAAAATCCACTGCATAGCAGAGCATCCTCCGCCATCTCACACACCCTGTATTATTAATAGTCGATCAATCAGCCTTACCTTCATCAATATCCACCTCCTCTCCTCTTTTCTCCACAATCCGTCCTCCCTCCTCTCCGACCGGTCCTCTAACGGCTCCGTTAAATCACACAGAACCGGACGGTTTTTTAAAGGCGGTCAGGCTTGGCTGGTATCCCAACTCCGGCTCTCCTCTCCGGGGCAACTCTTCTCCCCACCACAGCCGGGAGAGAGGGGCTCTCTGGGTAGTTTTGTGGGCCTGAATAAATGTGGGACCGGACGGCACAAAACTGCAGATACACCGGAACATACGTGGCGCAGTCAGGCAGAAAAAAGGGGGCGGGAATCCAGGTGCCGGTGGTCTCGCCGTGCAAACCCACGAGAAGCACTCACGTACATATAGATCCTCAGACGAGAAGGGTGGGTGTATGCAGGGTCGTAAGGTTAGCCTCCCAAAGCCAATGAACGTTACTTCAGAAACGAATTTAATGTAACGGGGATGTAAGAGCTCGTGCCATCCATGTATTGTTTCATCCGAGCAGTCCTCACAGAGACACCGGAGACATAGATCGGAGAAAAGTGATGTCTGGAGGCTAAATATCTTCAGATCCGACACCGCTCATCCCAAATCCCGGTAAACCCCGTGCCCACCAGGAACAACACCCACCGACCCTGAAGGTGTTAACGAGTACAAACAACCTTTTATCCACCATGCGTCTGCGGCTCTGAGCGGCTGCTCTGTTCCCCAAACGGCAGTTATCCCTCCAGGTAGGACCTGTTTAACAAATGCAAATAATTAATCCCAAATATTCCGGTAAAGCGCGCGCGGTTCCCATCCGTCAGCACGCAGAGATAGAGACCGAAGGCAGATCCCGCAATCTGTCCGGGCGGGGTCCGCGGTCCTCAGGGACGGACAGCAGGGAGTCCGGCAGCAGGGAGCAGCATTTGGCGCGCTGAAGGAAATTACCAATCTCTCCTCTCATCAAGCCGACACACACACACACACACACACACACACACACACACACACACACACACACACACACACACACACACACACACACACACACTGGCCAGACCCTTGGCATTCCTCAGCTGTCCTCTAAAAACATGGCTGAGGGCAGGATGCTGGGGTTAGCAGTGTGCTGCTGCCCCTTTACGGACTAAGTTCATATGTCATTAATCCCAAATGTATTTACAACACAGTTCTCACATGTGACTTTGGATACATTTCACATTGTGTAATGTGCATAGCCCACTGTTCTCATTGAGTAAATATCTCAATGATCAATCCAACAATATCATCTCAATCTTTTTTATTGAGGCATTTGGTCATAAATAATTGCGATATATGATTTCCTTCATATTGCCAAGGCCTAATTTTAAAGTAGACAGACATTTTAAGAAGATGCAGTGTTGTTGATTTTTCTGAAGGGTACCAAATGTTAAAGTTTATATTTCTTCAGTGATGACTGTAAGTCTGTTAAAAATGTATTGACCTGCTTGTGGATGTCTACCTGTGTGTATCCAGCTGTCCAGTCCAGTGAGGTGCGGGGGGGCGTCACGCGGAGTCTGAGTCGCCAAGGAAGTGAAGTCACGGATCACCCAGTGTTCTGTAACTCGGGGTGGGGCGTGACAGAGGAGTACCGGGGCCAGCGGACGTACTCCCCCTGTGTGCCACAGTCCCAGGTAAATAAAGCATGTGGGCACAGCGTATGATGCCTCTTTAGGAATGATTTTAGTTTATATGTTTGGTTTAATGTATGTATTTGTTATTTGTTGTTTGTTACAGCACCCACTGTTGTACAGGAATGACAGTACTGGCCCAGACATGGACAGAGGGGTAGAGGCAGGAAGTGACATGACTCCACCCACTCCTTCATTCCCTATCTCTCCGCCAACACCTTATGGTAACTGCAGCATGTTTCCTTTGTCATTGTAAATATTTGTATTTAATCTGAGCATCACATTTGTGCATGTACTCGTGCCTTGTGTTTGTTTTATAAGTCTAATTAAATATCTCTGTCTTTGTTTTCAGTGAAAAGTATGTCGGAATTGAATCATCTCAGGCAAACACCATCTCTCATGCAGTCTTATGGAGTCTACAGAACAGAAAATGGTAGGTTAACATTCCTTTAGATTACAAACTGAATGCATTACAGGAATCAGTTTTAAGATTTGTTCAATATGAGGAAGAACAATGTGTCTTTCTCTGTGAAATTGAAAGCAGCAACAATTAAGAATGTAAAATAGCAGAGCTGGGATATAGAAAACTGTTCTCCATATAATTTGACGGTATATATTTAAATTGCAGGAATGTCATTCCATTGTGAACTAAAAATATGAATAATTGACCTTTGTCTAAGCCTATGGGTTTGAGAAACCTTTTCAAAGAGAGTTAAAAAGCTGACCAAGTTGGTGTGAAAAACACAAGACAAACCTATTAGCTTACTTATAGTAGAATGGTGTTTTTCCGTTCAACTAATTACAGATAGTGAATGACAACAAGACACCCAGGTAGTGGAAGGTTATGGTAGTCTTTTTCATGTCTGCCCTCTGAAGTTTGGATACACTATCTCTCAAGATCAAAGCTATTACAGGTCCCTCTTGCTTTACCTAATAATGGTGACATTGTTGTACGTGGAATTTGAGTGGTTTTAAAAACAGAGGCCGAAAACAAAGACGTCTCATAAATGCGAGAGCAGGGAGATTCCTAACCAGTCTCTGCCCTTCATGTTTGGTTTCTGGAGAATGTCGGCGTGGTCACGGCTCGAAGGGAACACTTTTTTTCAGACATAACGTTGTTGTTCTTTCAAATGAAACAGAGCCTTTTATGTGTGGTGTTTATCTAAGATGAAACACGCCCTGGCTATAAGATTGCCCGAGATGGGAAGAGTTGTGCATTCATAGCATTTTGTGGTATCAGCATTTATGGTCTCGGATGTACATTTCTAGATTTTTTTCTTGTTTACACAATTTTTATTGCGGAACTAGTATTCATACTGTATGTTGCACCCCAAGCAACTCAGCTGTTTTATATTTGGCATACTTTTTGACCATGTTTAATGTCAGGAACTACCCACCCCCACATGGGTAATCTCTCCGTGTTCTTCATTTTTCAGTCTGCTCTGAACTTTTATAGACTAGGTTCCGTAATGATCTACAGTATGTCTAAAGGTTGTAGGGCCTGGGAGCCGTTCTGTGCCCCCGCTGTGCCTCTTACAACCTCAGACACCCAGGCTAAAATCACCCACTCATTCTTGCCACATCTCCATGGGGACTGTGGGTCAGGAGGCATTACGCAAAAAAAAGTTTCTTCCCCCATGAAGGTGCCTCTGTGTAGAACTAGGGGAAATAGGGACAAGAAGAAACCAGCAACTCTTTCAGCTTCGTAGTTCTAACTCGTACAAAGTAACCCAGAGAGAGCTTTGCTGCAAATCTGGAGGAGGGACAGGGCTTTTAAATTCAGGGCTGTCAGTGGCTCCAGGCTATGACTGATTGAAATGAAAGCTTTTAGATAATTATGTCAGAGGCCTTTTAATTTCTAGCTGCAATAGAGATTTGTTTGCTCTATGGGTTGTTGCAACCGTAGCTGGTGATTGGTTTTATGTAGATTGATGGCCGTGTTCAAGGCCATAAGGAGAGTCTCATTTCATTTCAGCTCCATTATTGATTGTTGGTTACTGGAAAGATTCCAATGCTCTTTCTAAAGGGCTTTTTTGCTGTATCATACAGTCCTGTTTTTTTGTGTGCATATTTGAACCTTTTACGTTTGTTTCTCTGAGTTATTTTTATATAGCTGGGTTTTAGATTCTTTATATTTGCTCATTATATTCAAAATGTAATTAAAAGCAGTGCCTGATTTGATTTGTTTTCCTTCTCTCACACAGAACCCCGGGGATACCCAGAGAGTATCAGTCACGTTGGAGTCGATAGTTTAACAGACCCCTCCATCAACTGCCACCGGACGCTAAGTGCCACACACTCTGCCTCTATTGTTGGGACCAGCCTTCAGTGGACAGACAGGTACAGATCTGTCCTATCACGGACCTCAAAGCTGATCTTTTCTTTTATAACTAGAGCGCAGGATTCCCAAAACAAGCTTCAGACTGGTGTTGACTTGCAGTCGGCTCAAGATGATATGAAACACTTTTATATTAATTACAGTATTAAATAACCCCAGTAAAACAAACAACAAGTCTGTTGCATCTTCCCTTTGTATTCAACATTTTCAATTTGTGCACAAATAACACCATTGTAAATTTAAAAAAATGAGTGGCTAGTAAACATGTTCAACAACCTGCCATAGGGCCAGGTGTGGAAAAACAGACCCTGGTTTTATGTGATCCTTTAAAAGTCTACCTTTATGCTGCAGTAGACAGAAACATGCATTATCTTTGGCAAATATTCTTGAAATGTGGCTGAAAATCTACATTTGAATGGTTATTTGACTGTGAGTTTACCGTTATTTATTTCCTTTTTTTCTGTTAAGTTCATCCACGATCCAGTCCTGGCCAGAGCATCCCGTCCTGAGCCGCCACTCGTCTCTGAGCAGCAGCTACCCCGCCAACAGACAACCACCGCTGCACGCCATGTCGGTGGACTATGGTCACCACTCTCCCCCCCTGCACCACCCCCACATCCACCCTGCCCCCAACGCCCACAGCTCCCCCCGAAGCATCCAGCGAAGCCGCATGGCTCGCTACGCTCACGGCCGCAGTCCAGCTCAGAGCTTTGACGAGCACGATGACTTGGCTCTCGGCTATGTCGCGAACTGTGCAAACACCACCTCTAATCTGCTGGGAAACGGAGGCATGGACTTGGAACTTTTGACCACCATGGATGGGCAAAATCAGTTACAACTGCCCCAGATGCAGCCTCCACTTCTGCCTGAGAAGAAGAGGGCGTCAGATGGGGACCATTCGCTGGGAACAGCTTCTCCAGCCCTCAGTGGGTTCTCCAGTCCCCACAGTGGGAGCTCCCTGAGTATTCCCTTCCCAAATGTTTTGCCTGACCTCTCTGCTCAGACGCTGGGCACAGCCTCACCTCTGCCAGGTAAACTACAATCCCTGTATGAAGTTAATGTCCTTATTGGTGCCACATGGCCTGCTAACACCGCATACTACTGTACTGATCACAGGCGTATAATTGTGTTTTCCAGATCTACTGGCCAGTAAGCAGGTTACTGTAAAATTTGTGCAGGACACATCCAAATTCTGGTACAAGCCAGATATCTCAAGGGATCAAGGTAGGTTTCCAGAGTCCACTTTTGTGCCATAGTAATAAAAGAAGGTCAACTTTTCCCCAGATCTAAAGGACTGCCTCTCAATTATGTTTATTTTCTCTCAGCCATTTCAGTCTTGAAGGACAAGGAGCCTGGTTGCTTCATTGTTCGAGACAGCCATTCCTTCAGAGGGGCTTATGGACTGGCCATGAAGGTCGCTACCCCCCCACCCTCAGTTATCCAACAGACCAAGAAAGGTACGGTAGATTTGAACATCAAACTTTTAAATTTAGATTCTTAGTTTTTACTAGATTGGGTTCAAAATAAAATAAATTATTCAAACAATATTATAGACACATTATTTTACGTGTATGAATATCTTAAAATATTTTCTAAATGCTTTCAATTTGATTGTATATGACCTTTAGTATAAGTTAAACCTTTTAGGAAATACATTTATTTGCTTGATTACAATGTGAAGATTAACACCATTTTCATGACTGGCCAATAAATATAGAGCTTATGTTAAGTGGGGGTTAACCTAGCTTAGCATTAAGCATGGAAGCTGCGGTGAGCGTTTACATTTTGCCTCTTCAAAAGTGAAAACATGCCCATTAAGTTTGTAGAAAGAAAAAAAACTGTTTTTCTCAAAAGTTATTCTTGAAGATTGGCCCAGTCGTACAGATTTCCTGAGAATCATCCATAGCATAATCACAGACAAAGCCATCTACAGTTACAGCCCACTGTACCTGCCCTCGCGCTGGAATATGAGAGTCCTTCCCTCTGGTTGTGTGTGAGAGCTCTTCACTGTGTTTCTCTCCTGGGCATCAGCAGGATGAAGCCAAACACACCCCTTTTGCCTGATAGTCTTAGATGTTCAGCTAATGTTTCACATCCTTAACAAAGGATAAGTTGGGTCCTTAAGCCAGCTCTGATCCCAGGGCCATCTCAGGGGAAGCTGTCTGCCCCACATTACTCTGTCTGATATGGATGTAATATCCAGGGACAGGGGTCAAAAGAGGCTGCTTGGTTATTTACTTCCTAGTGTTTGTAAAGGATATTCAAGAAATACATGGAGGGATGTTGGAATGAAAACAAAGTCTCAAGAGGAATCTGGCCAAACATTCTCTGGCCATGTTTCAACACGAAAACAAAGGCTGATTGAGGGATGATAGAGGTTCACATATCACTTTTTTTTATTCAGAAAAGGCCCAGAGGACATTAAATCTCACGCGGTGTGTATCATAACCATTTTGGACTATTAATCTATCATTATCCACACACATGACACAAAGGATGCCCTTATGCCCCTTCCTGCACTAGCCCACCCCAGCGTACAATCTTTTCATTTTATCTCCCATTCACACCTGTCCTTTTGTTTGCTTTACTCCTACGCAGTCCAAAGGCACCTGTAGGGACATTCACGACACAGTCCTTATCCCAACGTTCAGCTCAGGGCATTGTGGCTCCTTATAAGTGTGAAACCCTACCCACCTTAAGGAGCTGTGCTTTCTCCAAGCCTTTGTGTCCAGACATTCCTCAAATAGACTCCTCCTGCCCCCTTAGAGGCGCTTCTGTTAAATCATAATCCCATTAATCTCTGGAGAGATTGAATGTAGTGATTTAATATGTTTCAAGTATCTTTGAGGGTGGAAGAATACATGTACTAAGACAAGTGCTTGGAGCTATTATTCAGGCCTGAGTAAATAGGATTTCAGAAAGAGGAGTGTTTTGCTGAAACATAACAGACCATAGATTATAGTTATTTATCTTTCCTGTATCTGTATATATACATATATATGTTATATCTGTTTATCTGACCTTCTATCTCACTTTTATCACAGGAGGCGATCTATCCGATGAATTAGTACGCCACTTCCTGATTGAGTGTACACAGAAAGGTGTGCGGCTGAAGGGCTGCCCCAATGAGCCTTATTTTGGTGAGTAACTATACTGTTAAATCCTCTCCTTTCACAGCTGGTAAACAGCCTCCTGGCTGTTTGGCTGAACTGCACAAAGTGAAAGACTTCTCACACCATACTGCCCTCTATGGGTCATTGGTGCCTTGCACAACTGTCTGCTGATAATTAGCTTGAAGCATAAACACGAGTAATGCACCGTGAACTTCACCCACAGCCTGCTGACCAATGTTTTCATCTGTTCTCTTTAACCAGAATAATGGTACCTCCTGCTTTCCTGACTTCTAGTTCCACGTTGTTATGCTGTTATTGCATTATATTCGCATTATATGTTATATTTTTGCTTATTTAGTAGATATACAGTTTTTATTAATGTATAGGACAGTTGCTGACTGCAATGAAGGCAATCAGAAATGTTGTGCACTTGCAGTCTTCGAAACGGTATTAAAAGTAATTATTAAAGATAATAAATACATGTAATAAACTCTCAATACAACTATTTTTGTTTTACAGGAAGCTTAACAGCGCTAGTCTGCCAACATTCAATCACCCCCTTGGCCCTGCCCTGCAAACTTATCATTCCTGACAGAGGTAAACTACACACACAGTCACAGAGATGTTTGTATTTTCAAAAATGAAAATAAACATTAATTTATAATTATTTGATGTTGTGAGGCTTGCGGTACACTGATTTTTTTTTTTAAATTGACTTAAATGTATTATGTCAACAGTTCCAAATAATTGTATAAGGTCAGTTGAAAGCAATAGTATTAAGTTGAACCTATTATTTTGTATTTAAACCTAATATTATTGCTTTCAACTAACCTAATACAGTTATGTGTCATTTGTTAAAATAATACATTTATTCAAGTCTACGTTTAAAAATAATTTCAGTGTATCTGCCAATCTCTCTGTTTAGATGTCCTGCCATCTGGTCATTTTATTTATTTATGAAGCTGTTGTCGTGTTCACCAACACATTTCACTGACATTTTTTGCTTTTATTCTTATCAGATCCACTTGAAGATGTTGTGGAGACTAACTCACAATCTGTCACCAACTCTGCGGCTGAGCTGCTAAAACAGGGAGCAGGTAATGATGCGTCTAAGCTCATATGCTATGAATAGACATAATGACGAAGCAATGATGGCACTCTACATTCACACCACAGACACAATCCCTGTGTGCAATTCTGGGACAAACATTTTTCCTCGTCCTGTTATTACTGACTGTGGAACACTACATTAGTCCACAGGTTCTTCTTTTCATTTAGCAGCTGTGATCCAAGTGTAATTTGAATGTGTTTCTGCAGCCTGTAATGTGTGGTACCTCGGCTCCGTGGAGATGGAGTCACTCACAGGCGTCCAGGCGGTGCAGAAAGCCACCAGTATGTCCCTGAGCGCCAACCCTCCACCAACCTCCACCGTTGTTCACTTCAAGGTGTCTTCCCAGGGAATCACCCTCACTGACAACCAGAGGAAGTGGGTAGCACACAGGAATATTCACACATAACACACCTGCAGAGGCCGTTTCTTACAATAACAACCCCCCTGTTTTCTTTTAGGCTGTTCTTCAGGAGGCATTACAATGTGAATACGGTCATATTTTGTGCATTGGACCCTCAAGATAGAAAGTGAGTATTTAAGTGTGAACACATGTAATTTAAGGGTTTCCAGAAAACTGATAATGTCTATTGTTAGGCAAGCGTGTTATTATCTAACCTGATTTAGTATGTCAACAAACTTACATTTCTACAAGTTCTACTAAGCCAATAACAATCCTCCTTTCTCTGCTCTCAGGTGGAAAAGAGATGGCTGCACTTCAGCAAAGTAAGTTAATGATTATCCTTTTCACATTGCTACAACCAGAGCAGCATTGAATAGGATTAAAGGACCATGTTCAGTTTGAGATTGGAAGACAGTTCTGATATTTGTATCCATCTCTGCAGGGTTTTTGGCTTTGTGGCGAGGAAATCTGGCACTTCCATGGACAATGTATGTCACCTGTTTGCAGAGAATGACCCTGAGCAGCCAGCAAGCGCCATCGTCAACTTTGTTTCCAAGGTGATGATTGGCTCGCAGAAGAATAAGTAGGACTGCTTCGGACAGAGCTGATCACCTGGACAGACTTTTACTATGGGTGGAAAAAAGAAAGACTGAATGGCTGAACATAGGGACAAATGTAAAGGACCGAGGATGTTGACTTTAACTCTGGATTTTAACTGGATATTAGGTACATATTGGTCACCTTCAAGCACCAGGACATTCAATTACATACTTCAAATATAAATCCATTCTATGGTGTTATTTTATTTTCCTGTAAAATGAACTGTATATTAGAAAACAACTACATCATAAGACATATCTATCTATTATAACTGTCCATGTGATACAGTTAGATTTATTTTCTCCACATATTTTAAGGACATAACAGTCACACATTCCACAAAGGCTGCCTCTGTTTTTTGTGCATCACCTTTTTTATGGACAGATCATGAAAACCGTACCTTGTTATATGTCTTTTTTTTCTTCTTATATTTAACCAAAACAAACTTAATTTAAGCTAATAACATTATGTAAAGTTATAGCCAGTGTAGAAGCACCTCTTTGTCCAGCATGCAGTATTGTGTTGTGTAGAGTTCAAAATGTGGAAAAGCAGTGCAGCGAAAAATAATCATTTAGATTTGGGACAGGTTAACCACAGCCTTCTGTACATGCACCGCATGTATGTGGCATCTCTCAATCTGTAAAATAGCTGTCTTCATAGGATGTATGTGAATAGGACTACTTTTAAAGCTGTCTGCTACATTTTTGATGAACGTGTGTTTGTGTTGAAATGAGAGAAACCATAGAAAAATATTTTTGATTAATCCCTAATATATATTGATTTGACATAAGTTGGTTGAAAACACATAGAAGATAGTACAAGTGGTATTCCACACAAAGCTGCCAATTTTTTTACTTGTTTGCGCTCTTATGTGGGGCTCATGGCCAGTAACAGCACTGCTGTGTTTCAGTATCCCGATTGTACATTTAATTTTAACCTTAAAAAAAGGCATAGGCTATGATATACGGTGCAAGCAAATGCTGCAGTTTTGCCAGGGTTTTTACAAGTTCTTAAAAGAAAGGAAAGAGCTCACGAATCAATTTAGGATTTGAACAATGTCAGTGACATTATACAATATATTTGCTCTGGGACCAACAAGATGAAGCTTGGCTAAAGATTTATATTTTACTAGTTGAGAGCTTGTTGACATTGTGTTGAGGTGATGATGACCATAAAACTTTATTCCTTTCAACTTTTTGTGTTTGGAAGCCATTTTATCAAGAGAGGGACCAACGGCCAAAATAAAGCTCTGTTGTTATTCCTTCATTGTTTATGTACACATTTGTAATCTTGTTATCTATTATCTGTACCTCATACTTATTTCATTTAATACTGTGCCTCTGTGTATAACATGCTACTTGTGAACGGTTTATTTGTATATTGAAAATGCATTGTTTTTTGTGTCCTGTAAATAAAGAAAATTAAACATGTATATATAGTCTTTGTGATATGTTAACCATTGAAAGAGTGGAGACTGAAAGGAGTCAACCAAAAGAGATATTTTATTAGTGGACTTAGTGGGGGTTCTTTTAGCCTGATTTTGTTACATTTGGACAAATCCAGGCTAGCTGTGTCTCAGTGTCCAGTCTTTGTGCTAAGCTAAGTAAGCTAGTTTTTGGCCGTAGTTTCATATTTAACAAACAGACACACAAGTAGTGTTTTACAAGAGTCTTATTTAGCATTAGTTAGCTTACCAATACAGTGAATAGGCACATTTTCCAAGATATAAAACTTTTCTGTCAACATAGAAGTCAATACTTCAAAAAAAATGCTGAGTGAAATATTCAAAACCATGTCTTGTAAAGTCACGACTGCATCTTCCAGTCTAAAAGAGATGTACTAATGTATTGTGCATTGCTTTGTAACGTGGCTTACATATAGCTAAAACGAAAGGTTTTTATATTAGTGTGTATGTATATCAGTCCTTCGATTTTCTATGCAGTGGTTGATCCAATCAATGATCACACTTACAAGATGTATTGCAGAGGGCCCAAGTTGTGAAGTTGTTTGGATGAATGGCTCTCCTAAAAGTCCAAGCAAAGGGCCCGTTTCAAACTGGCACATTTTATTGCAGAAGGCACTATTTTATTTAAAATTCAGGATGTGGTTATACTTTTGGATTTCCTCTACAAATGTTAACATTTTCTGTGGTTTTGGCTGCACACCATATGGCGGTAATGCCTAAACCCGCTGTTTGTTAAAGGGCCCACTGCTGAACCAAAGACACCATGCACAGGTCTTGCCTTTTCTCAAGTCTCAGCCACATGAGATGAAGTGTAAGCCACAGGCCATTTTCTAGCTTCATTTTTGCCTCAAAACGGAATGAAGATTTGAAAAGTAAACGGATCACAACACTACTGCCCAGAGGACAGTGATGTGGAAACTCTGTTCTAAACATATTTGGTGTTAAAAGATAAATAACTTTAGTTCCATTTGCAGCCAGCAGGGGACTCTAGCGACACAACACTTTCCAACCTTTGTGTTTTTTATATATCTGTTGTAATTTATTGTCTTTTATTGTGATTGTAGTAATGTGTTTTTATTACATGTACAGCACTTTGGCTTGACCAAAAATCACTTTTAAATATGCTATATAAATAAAACTTGATTTGATTTGACTCCTTTGTTTACCTTCGTAAAAAAGTGACATCACTACGTAACATTTGAGCTTCTATTGGCTAACACATGGCACGTCATAGGCTTAGGGGTGGGACATCTCCAAGCGGTTGACCAGTCACAACAGAGCCGGCCAGCTAACCAATCAGAGCAGACTGGGCTCTGGTTTCAGACAGAGGGTGAAAGAAGTGCTGCAGTACAGGCAGCATGTACAAATGTCACAGTAGAGGCACAACATACTGTACAAATATGAAACCTGAAAGTGAGCATAATAGGGCCCCGTTAAGTTATCTTTCCCTGATTCATTTCAGCACTATTTGACAGTTTTTATGAACCATTGTTAAAAATCAGGTGGTTGCCATTCTTTCTACTAAAAAGCTTTAAACACGAGTTTTAAAAAATGTGACGCTTTGCTTTTCATAAGGAACATATTTGTATGTGTTAAATGTGAATGAATGGAAGCGTGGTTCGTCCTCCCTCCCTTAGCAGGCTCTGAGACATTTTAATTCACAGAGGCATGAAACATGAAGCATGAAAAAGGCATGTCAGTCAGTTGGCTGGGCCTGGAGGGAGAACTCCCACACACTCTCACTTCAGACATTTCAGACACGCACACATACACACAACATGCAAGCACGAACGGAATCATTACCATGAAACTTTTTGTTATGTAGCCACTGAAATAAACATGCCAGCCAATCATGCTAACCAAGCATGTATCACCCCCTCCCATGTTTTGCTCTTTCTTTCATTAAAGAAAACTGGCGCACTATTTGTAATAAGTCAAAGATAAGCAATTGATCAGTGTCATGCGTCAATGTAACCTTGAGCAGGGAATGGGAAAGGTTCAGAGAGAAAAACAAAAGGTTAGCATGATGGACCCTAGGTTTGATTCTTCAGTCAATTACTTAGCTGATCCCTGCACACAGATAAATTCCCCTGGTGTGAAGCTGGCCATCTCATTATCGTGTGTGGAGAAATCGAAAATGATGCTCACTTTCTTATGACTACCGCAGAAGCTGCTCCTGTTCCCAGTACACATGAGACCCGAGCTCCTGGACCAAGATGAATGAGAAAACGACTGAATGAATGAAAGAACAGATGAAACAGAGACTGGGATCATAAACAGAGCAGCCTGTGTTGGGCGCAGAAGGAGAGTTACCAAAGAAGGTTCAGAGATGGCTATCTTGGTGAAAAGGCAAGAAGAAGCACAATGGTGCACCTGTGGGGGGAAAATCCCAGCTTTAGCAGAACCCCAGCTGGAACGTCTCAAACTATTTTCTCAGGGAAAAGGAATTCTTCATCTTCTTTGTGTTATTTTGGCGTGTGAAGGACGAAAAGGAGTACATTGGAGTTTGGATGTGTGATTTGGATCTGCCAAAACAAATAAGAATCATTTGTCACCCTAAGCTTGACAAACACGCTGCTACCTCCAATGATACAAGACATTCACCGTGTTGTATCTGTTTCTCAGTTGTCCCTGTTTTTAAATTCAGTTAAGTCAACTCTGTGTGCTGCACATTGTATCAAATAAATTCAAACAGAACATTGGTTAGATACAATCACAAAGTCTCATTACATTACAAAGCAGTTCAGACACATGGCAACAGGAGGAACAGAAAAACAAAAGCATCAGTATAGAGAAGAAGTATGGCAAAACATAAAAAGCAACAATATTCTAGGTTTACAGATTACTAACATAAAGGTTGCATTGATCGTTGTTTGATCTGTATCACTGTGAGGAACAATTCTAAGTTATATCACGATTGAGCAGCTAGCAGCTTGACTGGTAGAAGGTCCTGAATGAACAAAAGTACTGAAAACCATCACTGTGGAAACAAATGAATGCTGGATTGTTGGCCCATGGCTTCTTTTAAGTCACTGAGCTAGTGTCAGTCTATTTCAGTAGAACTTGGCACACGCCTTCAAGTCACTTGATGCTCCCAGTGAAATCAGATGTGACATTTTGGTAACCCGGCAAAGGTCGTCTCTGTGGAACTGGACCAGATCAAATAAGATCGAGGCGAGAGCTCTTAGACTACAGAGCATAGATGCTGCCAGCAGAAAGTCGGCCTTCGCTTGATGAAGACAAATTGTTGTTAACACAGGAACCCATTCGTCTTTCATTTTAGTTCCTAAAGGCTGGGGAAGGCCACACTTGCAGTCTAGATAGATAGATGAGAACCTACCTCCCGGTAAGCTGAGCTCCAGCACCCCTTTATCCACACCACACATCAATAACCTCAGCCAGGAACATGTGTTTTGGTCAAATTGCTTTCAAACTGCTGTTTTTTTTTTATGAAACCTGGTGCAAGCGTATAGCATAGGCCAAGTAAATAACCATTTAAATTTGGGGAAAATCCCAATGTGGGGCGGATACACTTAATTTTTCACTTGGCAGAGGTTAACATTCTCTTCTTTATTTTTTAAGATATTTGTTGGGCCATAGAGTGCCTTATTGGAGATGCAGAGTTGAAGGGGATGACATTTCCTGAAATGTTGAGCAAGCTCCGGAGTGGGCCGCCAGCTCTAATCATTGAGCTATCTAGCGGCCCAAGTAACACAAAAATGTAACTTGTTTTGTGACAAAAAGTTGTTGGTTTGTTTGGTGAAGTTAGCGCTCCTACTGCTACCACTTGGACTGGAAAAAAGCTGGACTATTTATCCATTACTTTTAGCTAATTATTTAAATGTGTATCCATTACTTTTAGTAATATTTCTCCAGCTAATTGCACCTACATAATACTACAATTAATGATATTTTTGCATCAGTTTTTACTTTAGGTTATTTGTTGTAAATCTGTACAGTCAGACTATAGTTTTAGTAAAGATCTATCAGATGTGCAGCAGCCATGAACCTTAACAGTAGCTCATTTAACCTGCAACAGCCAGATGACTAAAGTCTACGGTCTGTGGTTCTAAGCAGTACTATCGATGAATTTCTGTCCAATTTAACTGTTCTTCCATTGGGACAATCACTCAGTGTCAATGTATTGAACTATTTGTCCCTTTTCAGCCATCAGGTTGGGATCCTAATCACTACTTAGCATGCAAATGTCTTACTTCAATTTCCCCTTTATTTGTAAAGAACAAATCAAAATGTAGATAGTGATATTGCTATCTCAAATAGTCTCTGTAAATCAATGCAATTATTACAGAAAACCATTCCTGTGTATTAATACCCAGTGCAATGAAACTGACCAAACAATTAATAGTAGATCATCTCAGTGGACACGTTTCCTTAGGTCTGATCACACACATTATATGAACACCAATATACACTGCCCACCTGCAGATGAGTATAAGCTATATGAGGAGGTTGTGACCGGTCTGTTGCCATGGAAACCATATGAAGGAGAGGACGAAGGTAGAGCTAACAAGAGCAGGAAAGGCTCTCTGACACATGATAACTTTACGTTTGACAGGAGCGCATGGGACCGATCGCATGAACCACTAATTAAGTCTCCTCTCACCGAGAAACATCACACCTCTTCTCTTCCATTCAGTGTGATTTGGCTGAAAAGCATATGTCTCTGTCAATTGTCAATCTAGGGAGTCTGTTTAATGCAGTAATTGGAGCAACATTTGCTGAGATCTGTCATCTGTTCCAGACTTGTGATTCTCAAAGTGATTGAGAGTTTAAAATGTACACGGTCTTCTTCTGCTTGACTGAACACTTGATTTTGTTTCGTTAACTTTCAAAGTTAGGAATGTAGTCCATTGCAGCATCCGCTCTTCAAACTTACTGTAGCACCTATGGTGCTTGCTTGCTATTCTGTGGTGCTTTAAATGTACACAAATTTGTAACAACAAATTATCAGATGGATTAGGAGATACTTGGATCATTGGCACAGCTTCAGAACCATTTCATGTTCATTTTCATGAAATATTTGCAGAGGAATAAAATAATCTTTACTTGACCTTTAATGAAGAAAATGCACATTTTGTAAGCATACATCTCAAATCACTCTTAAAGGTCCCATGACATGCTTTTCTGGTGAGTCACAAACCCTCAAAGTAAACCCTGTAGCGTGTAAAACTCAAAAAAGACCTGTCTATGCTGCCCCAGAACGCCACGTTGTAGATTTTTATTTTTCCATTTTTTTCTTCTTGGGTATAATGACGTAACGGCTCCGCGGACTTCCTCACAGACACACACTCAATCTTTTCTCAGCTGCAGCTCCGCGGATTTCTAAGCCTGAGCTCAGCCTGAGACGGCGGGACGCAGTGAGGCTCGGCCTGGGCTCGGCCTGAGCATACACACAGACTCACAGCCAGGCTGCGGGTGTGTGCGATATTGGGCTATATAAATAAACATTGATTGATTGATTGATTGAGTGTGTGTGTGTGTCTGGGTTCGGGCTGGGTTTCGCTGTCTCGCAGATCCCACGCAGCAACCAGGAAACAACACCAGTAACCCAGCTCACACTGTCCGCTCCAGCAGCGAGCCCCGCAACGTCCCGCCAGCACGGTACCCAGACGTTGGCAGGAGCTCCAACAAGCCGTTTAGGACAGAGAGTGAATACACATACTATACGGAGATGCTGCATGAGAAACCAATGTGATTTTGGAACATTGAACATTGTAAATCTATTCTAGTAGACCTCAACAATGAAATTATGATCAGTAGAAATAGCCATGTCATGGGACCTTTAATCTTAATTGAAAACTAAACTCACTCTTCCTTAGCTCATAGTCTCGAATGCACATTGCCCCCATTAGCAGAGCTAATGGCGCAATGGTAATGATCATTGATTGGTCATTGAACTGTATGTATCTTCTTTTTGAGGCACATTCAGCAATTGCATAGTTAAATAAACATCCAGACACGCCTCCAGGCCGAAGAGAGTTTCTCCCCTTTCCTCTCTAGTTTCTTCAGATTTACAGCAAGTCTCCCACCATACTGTTATCATCCAGATCATCATATCAGATATATGAGGTGAAAGAATTGTGTAGGATGGATGAAATTAGAAAACAGCACTTGGGAATTTTGTTGATTGCCACCTTGGCACCTTCCCAGCCTTAACACCATTAATCACATAGGTGAGGTTGGGGGACGGGGCACATATTGGTATGCTTGTGTGATTTTTTTTGTGTTATATGTGTGTATCTGTGTTTAAGGAACCTCTCATCTGCTGAGACATAAAGAGACAGCTGACCTTTCTCACTCCCTACAACGATCCATAGCAAGCACACAAGCAAGCCAAGGACTTAATTGGTTTTCGATAGTAAATCTCTGGAGGGTTGGTAGAGAAAATGTCTGACTCTTAATGCTGCTGCTCCAGAAACCGCTGAGCTCTCTCAAACTATTTCCTTTCCTCAGAACCAGAGAAAATGGAAATGGAAGGCACATTCACCTTTTTCTTCACCCGGACTTCTCCATTGAATGATGAGACAGAGATCTTGGATACTTGGTCTTTTTACTTTGATTGATTTCACTTTTTGTACTTTTGTTTCCACAGGAAGTTGTATGACATTTGTTGCAGCCATTTGTTTGGCAACTTCAATTCTGGACAACGCATGGTTTGGTAGCTGACAGACTGCAGGGTTCTGTTTCGCAAGTGTAACACTTACCAGAGAAGCTGAAAATACTCTCTGGAAAAAAACATGTCCACTTACCAAGTAGGATTGCAGCCTCATGTGCAGTTTCAAAGTAACAGCAAGGGAAAATGATATCAGTATAATAAGCCAACTTTTTAATTCACACGTCACACCAGTCTTATTAAATTGCATTACTTTTCATTCAATATTCTTGTTACATTTCCGTATTAGGGCAGGCCATTCCTTTGGGAAAACCACATTTTTTAAAACATTTGGAATAATGATATTTACTGAAATAATGTATTCCTGTATTGAAATTAAATTCTTCCAAACCATGCGTTTCTGCCCAAAGGTATTTTGTAACATAGCACATTGAAAAAAACACTGCTTTATAAAGCAACTGGAATGCATTGAACCTGAATAGGCTATAATGTTATCTGCCAGCGAAGTCACGAGTACAGTCTCTGGTCCTTTTGTGTATTGACACTATTTAAACAGTATTATCATGACATGTATCTATGCTCTCATAGTAATTTGAGACGGGTGTTATTATGTCCAGCTTGTGTGACACCCTTGTGTTTTCTTATGCTCTACTTCAGAGTGGAAAGGAGTATAGAAGAGAATAACATGTCTGTCTAGATTTGTCCAAAATGTTTTGGCTCAGCATGTTAGAAAAAAGGCAATGAGATTATATATGGCCTGCCTGTTGTACGAACATCGGTTATGGCAGTAAACACTTGCCCATTGGTTAGAATAATATCCTAGAAGTTACTATGTGGTTTGTTTCATGTGTCTTTTACATGATATGGTTAAGAAACTGTGCTCTATACTGTAGTTTGAGATGGCTGTTAATATGAATTTGATGGAGTGAATAAGAGGATTGACAACCATACTGTTTATAAAAAAACATTTTAGCCTGCTTCAAGAATGACATCCACTAGGAGGTTGTTTTTTTCGATTTCTTGGTCAACAGCTTACAGAAAAAAACTGGCCATATATTCATGAAACTTTGTTGAAAGGGAAGGCATGGGCCAAAGAAATACCCAGGTGAATCAAGGGTTCTAACACATAATTATTATCTTGTTGGAGGGCTACACTTTTTACGATCTTCTTTCCTTCCACCCTTGAATGACATCCAAGGAACAAAAGAAGCCGACAGAGACTGTGGTCTGAGCTGATTTGATGTTGCTATCTCTTTCTGTATAATACAGAAAAATCCCAACATTTTGAAGGACTGTTAGCAGCGGATTACAATTCAAAGGTCTCTTTTGATTTGGATTGTGTGTCTTGTTAACAGACGGCAGGCCTTTGGTCTAGACACATCTCCTGGACCGCCATTAGCAACAGAGACAAGCTAACTAAGCTTTGAGGTGCCATAGGTGAACAACTGTTTGACTGATAATCATCTTTTATCAGAGATCGGTCACACAGAATCAAAGCCAAACAGATATGGAGCCTAGCCCTGCCTGGGGTTTTGATTTCTCCCATCATGATTTCCATTATCACCGTGGCATCTTGAAATGGGATGCCCCCCTGATCTCACTCAGCTCAGTGCATTAGCTCCTGCATATATAGCGTTAAATGTCCATTCAAATATTGTTAAATATCCAACTGCTTGTTTAAACACTCAGTAATCCTGTGTTGGCAGATCAGTGGAGCACACAGCGAGGGTGGATGGTGGCGGGTTTGTTGGTGGCTGGCATGGCGTGGCCCGGCAGATGGTCATGGGATGTCGAGACAGCAGGCTCTCTGTGTCACAACCAAGCTAATGAAGGCAAAAGGCTAAATGATGACTACACAAAGAGGATAAATCACAATAATCACTCCACCATGCTTACTTAGGAGCCTCAAATGTTTGCAGAGGGATTTGGCGGACAAATTAGGGCTGCTTATGCATGGAATTATGTCACATAGTAAATGTTGCTCTCCATGGAAGAACAGTGTTTGAACTGGTTCCACAGCGTGGTGCTAAACAACTGTTTCCTCAGATTCTTTCTTTGTGAAGGCCTTGCTGTTTGAAGCCCCTTCTGACCTCCTTGCTGGCATAAGATGGTGTCATGAAAAAGTTCCTCCGTCATTTGACAGGGAAATAATGAGCTTTGAAGTTAGGTTCATTCTGTTTCACTCTCTCTTCCCTTGTAGATTTATTAGAGTCATGCCTCTTAATGGCAGGCAGGCATGAATGTCTCAAGAGTGTAAAATAGATTTTGTGATGACACTTTAGGATTTAATTAGACTTGGAGCTCTGATATGCTCTAAAGCAGCGGTTTTCAAAGTGTAAGGCGCGTCTCGCAGAAAACGGAGGAAGTATGACCACGTTTATTTGAAGCTAGGATTTTCATGGACCGGTCCTGGCAGGTGGGGACTGGCCATCTGTGTTTTTCTGGAGAATCAGAGAACGACCGGTCGTCAGCGGGCCGTTGACGGCCAGCACCGCCCTTTATTTTTATTTGAATAATACTTACTTTGATCAAAAGCAAGTAAAGTTGTTGTTTAATGTTTTAAGGAGGTGACGCTACTCCGCCAATCAAATCACTCGGTGCCGGGTAACTTTACTGAGGCTGACAAAGAGAGAAGAACAGAGAGACACCGGACAGAGCAGAGACACACACTCAAACTTAGATAGCACGACTTGAGTGA
>NW_011333040.1:17905110-17914055 GCF_000735185.1 Notothenia coriiceps
AATTGGGAGGGGGGGGGGCGCGACTGTTCTTATGTTCTCTGAGGGGAGGCTCACCTTCCCACACTTTGAAACCCCCTGCTCTAGAGACACAGTGAAATAGAAAAAACCTTTTACAAATTCAAATGATATCAGAGTTGAATACCCTAGTTCAGGGGTCGGCAACCCGCGGCCCACGGGCCGCATGCGGCCCTTTAAGCCCTCTGCTCTGGCTCCCTTGAGCTTAGACAAAAATAAGAAGGAAAATAAAAGTATTTGTAGGACTATTTATATTTTGTTGCACGGTTGAAAATGTTTCGTATCTTGTATTTTGAGGTGATACTGTGACACATAAATAAAAAACAAAACGGTTTTAATTAGGTCAACTAAAATATGCGTCACATCCTGCTACGGTCCCGCGCGAGCGCCTTTTCTTGGAGGCGAATAACCTGACCCCCGGCTCGATGAGCGAACTATGGATAAATCAAAGAAAAGTACCGGAGGAACACAGGATTTAATTCTGTGTGGACAGAGTTATATGCTTTCACACCAAACGATGCTGGTTTACCGGTATGCTTGATATGTAGAGAGAAGTTGTCAACGGTGCTGCAGCCTTTACGTATCGAGGAACAACACGGGAGAGGAAGACAGCTGAAGATCTTCAGTCATAATTCAATGGGGTATGTAATTTATTTCAGAAAACACTTTTTGTTATATTCCATGGAATGCTCTTAACGTCCCGATAGCAATGAATATATTAAATGCTTTGACAATAAATACATACAAAAATATATCTCTGGAAGCCGTAGCGCTGTAAAAAGCACGACCAATCATTTTAGCCGACCCGGCTAAAATAACTGGATGGCCTACCTGCCTGTCAGCCTTCCATCTGTGCACAAACTTATCTCGTGGCCTCATTGATGATGCGCGTTCGTGTGTGTTGGAGGAGGGAATCTGTAAGAAAGTCTGAAGGAAGAGGCCTATTTTTTCCGGTTGTGTATTTTCAAATTCTAGCGCACACGAGCTGGTTTCTCCATTCTTACCTACCCTACCTTTAACTCGTTTTAGGGTCTGCACCCTAAAACGAGTTAAAGGTAGGGTAGGTAAGAATGGAGAAACCAGCTCGTGTGCGCTAGAATTTGAAAATACACAACCGGAAAAAATAGGCCTCTTCCNCTGCTGGTTCTGCCAACCTAATAGTCCTTTTAACGCGTCCCAGAACGCGTCCAGAGCGAAACAAGAGTTTACCGATTCGGAATTATTACATAGTTCTATCTTGACATGAAAGTAAATTATAAGTCGTGCCCATCATAGGGCTGTAGATATCAACATGTACAATGGTTTAGTCATCCAAAGCCAAACGTGGTGAGCTACAGTAAAGCGACTGAGTTCTAAGTGGGAGAATAATACATCGGCGTGTACGATTATGCCGATTGGCAATCTAGTGACCAAGAAATTGCACCCCGCCGCATGGCGCTGTCCCCCCGCAAGTCTCTAGTGTAGCCACCGGCGACATTGCGGTTATAAAAAACTTTCCCTCTCGAGCAACCTCCACAAGAACTCAGTTTCTGCAAGTTGCGTATTACACATAAAAACAGTACATTTTGCGACCGGTGTCGCAGAAAAAAAGGACATGTTTTTTTCGTCGGACAGTCGTAGAAAACAACGATATTCCCTTTTGCTGTTTGAGCACGACGAACGCTAACAGTCGACAGTCGTCACAATAATGCCCAATGCAAGCATTTACAGCTGCTTGCCAGTCGAGGCGAGCCCTGTTGGCGCCCGGCAAGCGAACAAGGAGGGTCCTCGTCGGCGTACGACACTCCGCCGACGTCTACGGCGCTCGCGAGACCTGACACCCTTTGCCCCTGCCGAGCCTCCTCGCCGAAAGCAACTTCCGGTAAATGCTTGCCCATGGGAGATGTTTTTTTCTTTTTCTGGTTATTGTCCCTCGGCCCCTCGCTAGGCCTGCGCGCGCCCCGTGCGAGCAACATACGTCCTAAAGACCCCCCCCCTAGGCGCGGCCGTGGCGACCAATTATTAGACACCAGTGAGAACAATGTTAAAAAAACTATAACAAAACCTATACTGTTTAAAGGTGATTGTCTAAGGCCTTGTGACTTTTCGCCCTCCACCCCAGTTCAAATACTCTTTTTATTCTATGGCGCAAAGATACAGACGTGCTGTACCTTCTGACCCGATCGGACTGCCGACGAGGGTGTGTCTGGGCGGGGTCAATCAAGTTTTTCCGTGCCACCCAACTGTCGCCCCGCCTGCGCCGGCAGGCCCGCCCAGCACCCGACAGGGCCGCCGCGCCCCCTCGGCTAAAAGACCCCGCCCCAGCACCGCCCCGGATGGAGCAGTGCGTCCGAGGCCATCGAGGGCAGAGACCGCTCGAAAGCGTCCCCAGATTTGAAGTTCCAGGGTGGTGGCTAACAAGGGGTGGGGGGGCGTGGTGGGGGGGGGTCCGCCCCGGCCTACCGCCCCTCTCGTCTGGCTTCTTCGCCCCCCCTCCCCACCGCGCCCCGTTCCTCGCCGTCGCCCCCATCTCCCAGCCCCCCCGCGGCCGCGGCCCTTCAATTCCCCCTTCCGCGGTGCCTTCGCGTTCCCTACCCCACGCCCGCCCCTCCTTACCCCCCCCCGCCCTTGCTGCTTCTCGCCTCTCGCCCTGTGTTTTCTGCCCCCCCCGCCGCCGCCCCGCCGGTCCCGTCTTTTGCCCACGCGTCCCCGCCCCGGCCCCGGGCGGTCCCGCCCTCCCCCACGGTATCAGCCACGCTGGTCACGAATGCGGGGCCGGCGCCGACGGGCGGGATTCCTACCTCAACTGCCGTAGTATATTTCGTGTTCCGGCTTTTTAAGTACCGGCCATCCCAGCCCTTCCGTTCAGTTCGCCTATTTACCTCCACAAGCATGATGGTTAGTCATTTTGTCCGACTTGCTCTGGAGGCTCGCTCATATGAGACGTTGAAATCTCGCGGGACAAAGACGCCCGCAGCCTTGAGAGCGAGGCACGGCGAGGCGCCGCAGTTCCTCTCCACGGGCTGCGGAGGGGAAATGCTTGATGGGAAACGACTCGCTGCTATCTCGAGCTGAGCGCTCATTGGTGGTTTTTACCCCGTGCTGCTGATGAAGCTCTCCATTGGCTCGGCAAAAGTTTGTTGTTGTTTTGTGTCAGTTTTACGTCGCCACTTCCATTCACTATTTTTCATCATTGTTCCTATAATGTTTATCATCATGAAATTAATATCTATATATGTTATACTTATACTTGCTACTGCTTACCGTTTTCATACTTTATATATCTTAGCATATTCATACACACTGTTCATACTGCTCACAGGCTGCTGTGTATATCTAGTGTATTCATACCCCTCACTGTTTATTCATCATTCAATTCATTCTATATTTTATCCTGTAGATTGTGTACATTACTTTTCACTTTACTGCTTGTTGCACTCCTGGTTGGAAGCTAAACTGCATTTCGTTGTCTCAGTACCTGTAAGATGTGCAATAACAATAAAGTTGAATCTAATCTTGAGCAGGAACAAATGTATTTACTTAGTACATATCTGACATTAACGATTAAACACATGTGTGCATTCTTTATAAATGCAAACCGAGTCAAGCCGACTCCGGAGGTGGCGGTATGCACCTTAAAGTGGTTTGCAATCCGCCAAAAAACCGAGAGAAGAAGAAGAAGAAGAAGACGAAGAAGTAGAAGAAGAAGAAGAAGAAGCCGACTCGGAGCTGTCCGACTTCAGGAGAGCTTTTTGAGACCTCCCCCGGCTGCGATCGGCTATTCTCGTCTACTTTCGAGGCGAGCTGCAACACGTCTCAAACAAGCCTCCTGACTCCTCTGGTGTGAGGGAGAGAAGCGTCCATCTCGGTCGGCGTGGTGACGGCGTGGAGAGGACCCGCTCGTAACAGGTACGTTGCTGAGAAAAAATCCTTCCCCACCTGTCGTTAATCCGGAGAAAAAACGAAGGTGTAGAATTTTATTCTCAAAGAATATTAACTGGTGTGTTAATACCCTTTTTATCTTCCCCTCCTCTGGTGTGAGAGAGAAAAAGAAAAAACCGTCCCCGCTACCTTGGTTTCGGTAGTGAGGAAAGGCAAGCTAGTAACAGGTGTGTTACCAGCTTGAAAAATCAAAACCTTACCTTTAATTCCGAAGAAAGAAACGGCGAGGTAGATTGCAACACTAACTGGTGTGTTAGTATTAACAGTCTTCTTGCAGAAGTATATATAGAAGTAGCCGGCGAGCGCCCGTCGACCGAAGTTAGCTTGGATAGCTTGGTTCCGTCTGTGGACTGTGTGAGCTAGCCCGGCTACCAATAGAGATGTGCTCTGAAGCGAGAAGAGGTGTTTGAATGATTCATGCGGCGTAGCGCAAGCTACTTATAGGGGGTAGATTCCCTGACGCTGAGTCAAGATCACCAGCCAGTCAGGATTGGCGTAATGAGATTCATGCTTCTGTTTGCTCCGCGATGAGGCGCATCCCGTAGTGAGACATCGAACGGAGTGTTACGAATGAGAACTCTTGATGTTTTATTTGGGTTGCAGTGGCATTGTGGAGAAACGCATTCTTCTTTAGAGAACAAATAAATTATCGAATGTAACTGTCATCCGACAAACACTTGGAGCCACAGAGGAACTTTCCCCGCCTCAATAACATATCTCCTGAGCTGGAGGTGTGTGTATTGTGTCTGCTTTTGTGTGCACATCCTAAAGAAAATATCTCATCTATTACCACAACATTTTGCGCTTCATAATTGCTGTAATACCATTTCATACCACTTCCTTCTTCAAAGAACATCTGATAATTCAGGGTGCTAAACTCTACATCCGATCCTTTTCAAACCAAAAGATGAAATGATTTGCTATCGACTGCACTTGATGACCGCAGAGCTTTTAAGAGAACAATGCTTCAGAAATGGGTAGGAAATTGGAACATTTCTGAGAAATCTGCTCTGCTGTGGCACCAATGTAACATGAGAAGCATATGAGTAGTGACCACTTCAGTTATATTATTGGTCTTCAAACATTACAGCTGAAATAATGGTTTACAGTAAAGGACACATTTGGTGCATTTTCACTTTCACTACAGAAGTGCAAAATGCAGATGCAGACGGACAATACATCTTATATTTAATTTACAAATATGATGTCAAACTAAACCAAATGGTGGTGGAAAACATCCATCCACAAACTTTGAATAAAGCTCTTACTGTACAGAATGTAAATGGTTATTACAACGCCTCTGAGCATCTATGTGGCACCAAATCCCATTTTGAATGTATCTGTTTAAAGATACAAGGAATGTTCAAGGACTTCTCATACTTTCAATTGGATAAATAAAGGAACATATATATTTTCGTATATAGGTCTTTACATAAAGTATATGAAGATTTTTAAATATACAGAAAATAAGTAGAACTGCCTATTTTAAATGTTTTATTTATTTTACATAAACAAAGAAAGGCTGAAATGAATGGGGTCTTCCTTGGCACATGCTACACCCTTTCCCCATGTTTAATTAAATCGGGCCAGTTTTTCTATGATCCTGACAAACAAACAAACAAACAAACTCCTTATTGTTGAAAGAAGGGTAACACACTACATCAACAGACAATCATTTCCCAACTCTATTAATAAGATATATAATAAATAAATATTCAAAATGGTGTATCTTAATTGATAGTAACTACTATAACTTATGCATAAAACACTACTTGTTGATTATGGGGAAAAATGGTGTGCTTACATTTGTGTCATTGGCCCACACTTAAAACGTAAAATATGGTCTTGGAGATAAATGTGTTGTTGTTTAGTTTTCAAGCCGTCTGTTCTGTACAGATAAAAAGTGGGAAGCCATAAAGCAAGTAGATGTTTTTCACTCAATTTCAAGAACAATGTCTGTCACTAAAAACACTAAAGAAAGACTTCATTGAGAAAAGGTTCTTCAACAGCTGTTTGAGTCTTTACGTGCACATTCTAAGCAACCCACTCCCAACAACACCTTGACGAGACTCCGGAGAATACAAGATTGTACTGCCATTAATGGCCCAAAGCAGACTTTTGTAGCAGATGCCGGGGTAACACGGGGAATAAGAGACCTGCAGGGAAGCACACAGCCAGGATGGATTAAGAGGGAACATAAAAGCTTGGAGGGTAGGACATAAGGATAATTATACAGAGGAGACTAGCCATATCACTGAGAGTCCCTTTGCACTTCAAATCCTGGGAACATAACCTGCATTACAATCTGTTACAAGTGCACATATTCTGTAAATGCAATGGAAAATGAGGTCCTGAATTGTACATGTGTTCATACATTTGCGTTTGAGCACTCATGGATACTTGTGAGCCTCTAAGAGCAGGCTGGTGTCTGAGGGAGGGATGTTAGAAGGAGATTGAAGAAAAGAGTCAACGGGACGATTCACGCTGAGTGTGACTCATTGTGAAGGAAAGACGGAGAGACAGAGGGGGCAAGGGGCAGGTTTGATGAGGTGGAAGCAGTCTTCTTGGCATGCTCTCTTCCTCTCCCTTGCTGAGCTCAAATTGGGCAGACAGGAAGGCAGAGGCACAGACAGGAGGGAGCTCACCTCGGTAACACCGCATGAACCGCTGCGAATCACCAGCTCAACACTTCTCATTAGAGCGGGGCACCGGACAACAATGGGAAAGTTAGTGGGACACAAGTCCAACAGCTGAGCTGGCGACTCAAACACACAGCTCACTTGGACAACTTCTTTAGAAAAGCATGAGAAGTGTGTGGTATGACAAGTCTGACAGAGAGGAGCATTTTAATTATAGGGAAATGTCAAAAAGAGAATAAAAGGCTGATAGATTTTGGAGAGCTTTTGAGTTCTGGCATCTCAGAAAAATGTCAATTTGCTAAATTACTAAAATAGAAATGGAAGTAAAATATTGGTCAAATTATCTGCTTATAGGTTCGACATTTAATGAATGGTGACGACGTTAAGATAGTGCCTATCTAGTGTTTCAAGCATTCAGCATTACATGTCAACAATAACCCATCATCACAAAACCATATACAAGGTGAATTATCACCTACTTAAATGCTAATTTACACAGCATTAGCAGGAGCCATTTGGGGTTCAGTATATTGAATTATGACTAAACGTTAAGACGTTAAATAGACAACCCCCTGTACCACAGCCAACCAACAAATTATTCAATAAATTACTTTAAATGTAAAAACAAAGCGGGATGATCTACCAATAAAATGCTCCTTTGGTACCATTTCATTCAAAGTAAGTGGTCAAAGTTTTAAAAATTGGCAAGAGTTTATAAAGTTGCTTGCTTTTTTTCTCCTTGTTACTTAAATGTACTTCTTCCATCTCAGCATGCACCAGGTATTCTGGTCATTACTCCCACCCACACACTCATCCACATCAATTTGTGAGGTGGATGAACCACATTAAAGCTGTCCATCAAATGGCAGTCTTTCAGGGGGGGCACTAAAAACAGCTCCTGGGCAATGGAAACTGGCAGGTTCATAAGTACAGTAATTATCCTGCAGCTCTAATTCAGTGCGGGCAGACTTCTGAAGATGCAGAGTCTGTATTCAGAACATAGAGGACATGCACACCTTGAAGCGGCACAGGCATGTGCAGTGGCATTTATGAAGGCACAGATACTTGAACACCCACACAAAGACTAATAGACACAGCGAGTGCAAAAGTAGAAAAAGAACAGAAACATTCAAGAGATTCGAAGTGTCCATGTTTTTGAAGCTGTATTTCCACCTGCTGTTTTCTCAAAGTGAGCCTGAACTGTTAATTCCCTTTGGATGGGGATACTAAGAGTGGATCGATAATAAAGAATGATTACATCCGCCAGGGAGGTTATGTTTTCACCTCGGTTTGGCTGTTAGCAAGATGACAGAAAATCTACAGGCCTGATTTTTATGAAACATAGTAGAAGCATATCCAAAATATCATACACAACTTCTCACAGCAATGTCACAAACATGACAAAGCTCCAAAATACAAGTTTGGACACATAAGCCCATTCATTAAGTGCTCTATTACATTAATATATGTTTTTATTCATATTTCACCTTCCGGTCTTCTTTCAAAATCAGCCTTGTGTCCTCAAATCAGGCTGTTTGTTTGAAAGACAGGGCCGTTTCCAGCCTTCAGTCCTCCCTCTGGTACCCTCCAAGAGCCAGGGAGAGAGACCCGTGGAGAGAGGCCTCTCAGGGGGACTGTCCACAAAGGGGTCCAGGAGTAAATAATTTATACGAGTCCCTGTTGGCACAGTGCAGGCTTCAGGCTGTGGATGCTCTGCCACTGCCACTGCTGTAAGGTGGCAGCATATGCCCTCTCCCTCTAGCTGTTTCCTCTTTTGCCATCTTTTACTTACACCCCCTTCCTTCTGCCTTCCAGAAAAAAACAGATTGTTTTCTACCCTCTTTGCTGCATAGCGGACACTAAACAGACTGCAGCCCCAATGACATCTTTAATAATTCTGACCAGAACTAATTTGGTTTATTGGGGACATTCCAGCAGGACAGAAAGGGTGGGGGGGGGGGGAGTTAGGCTGTGTAGCCATCAGAAGTATCGACATGCTTGTGAAGTAATAGTGAAGCGCTGAAGGAGAAGGGCCGTGCTTCGTCTTTCCGCTGATGGAGACTACACAGAGACTGGCTTTATTCACTCCCAGAGAGGTGACTATGTTGATTTGTAGGCTCATATGGAATGACCGCACAGCAGTGCTGCTTGCCATGGCCTACAATTCATGGGGAAGTGCTCAGAAATAATGCTGAATAAGTAGAGAGACATTGGGAAGTATAGTGCCTGTGTATTGCAGGAGACTTTGAGCATGATCTGGCGGTATGTGTAATTATGAGAATTTCAGGTCTTTCTGATAAGGAGTAATGATATGTCTTGTGAGGACTGGGCCCTTTAGCGGCTGGATTGGCAAGTGAATTAATTGACAAC
>NW_011333040.1:17914100-17914461 GCF_000735185.1 Notothenia coriiceps
TTTAGTGGTTTTGGGTTGGTTCTTAAATTGTCAATCTCGGAGATTCGAGTCGTCCCCCGGGTCGTGACGGTTAACCCGGGTGTTGACCCTCCGTCTCTGCAGGATTAGACCATTTTTCGCCTGGTTTTTCACCTCGCGCTTCCGGGTTTCGACGCGACGACGTGTTTACAGACTTACCTTTGTGGGGAACTTTGTTTCGGGTCCTACAATCGGTCTTGGTGCTTCAGCTACTCGTGCGTTTGAGCCTTCCCGGACGTTCTGGGGACTTGAGCACATTCGGTTTCGTTAACGGCAGGTGTTAGGTCAACCCTCTCTCGGCAACGTCATTGTCCGAACGGAAGACTCCCAAATACGGGTCCTG
>NW_011333040.1:17914491-17937300 GCF_000735185.1 Notothenia coriiceps
AATATCCCATAGTGAGACATCGAACGGAGTGTTACGAATGAGAACTATAGGTTACTTACGTAACCCCAGTTCTCAGAGTAACATGAAGTGAGATGTCTCACCAGACGGCCCTCCTTGCTATGGTGAAGCGAGAAGAGGTGCTTATTTTGAAGGATGCATGCGGCGTAGCGCAAGCTACTTATAGGGGGTAGATTCCCTGACGCTGACGTCAAGATCACCAGCCAATCAGGATTGGCGTAATGAGATTGATGCTTCTGTTTGCTCCGCGATGAGGCGCATCCCATAGTGAGACGTCTCACTTCATGTTACTCTGAGAACTGGGGTTACGTAAGTAACCTATAGTTTTCATATGTGTATGGCAGACTCAGGTGGGAGTTTTAACCATTTTAAGTTATAGCTGTCAACTGCTGTCAGACATCTGCAGAAAACACTGTAAAAAACGTGCAGGTGCTTTTCAAACTTCATCTAAATGTAATCTTCTGTAGCTGGATGTTTTTAGTATTTTCAACTCAAGAATCTTTGCAATTTCTAAATAAATACACTGCTTAGAATATCCTTAAAAATTGCATATGCATTACTTATCATTTATGCAACACATTCATTGAAAACAGCACTCCGCAGATTTTCAAAATGTAATCTGTGAAAATTCTACTCCAATATATTATTTGAGTTTCACTGAGTGGATTTAGGAGTAGAATTATGAATTTATAAAAGCTTCATGAAAATACATCAACCTCAACTTCCTACATTTCCTTTTCTAAATTGTTGCCTGGAATCCAGCTGCCCAGCAGGTGTAATGACATTCTGACAGAAGTCTAGCTGTGCAGTACAATTTAAGTCTGATCGGTAGAATGAATTGCTGTAATAAGTGTATGCGGTCCGTTATGGTAAAATGAGAAATAAAGCTAATAAAATCAATTTTTTTTTTACTTTCAACAAAGATTTGTAGTGCTAAGTTCCACTGTGCTTCCTTACATGATTAGCGTTGGGTGTGAATGTTCCCCAAGACATGGAATTGGGTACCTGTCAGCACAAGTTATGGCTGATGGGCTGGCCTTTTGGAAACGGTCTGATATGTGCTCTCCGTCTCCCCTCTGTCAAACTCCGCCATCTCTCGCTTCAAGTCTCACTGCTTTCAGGGTTAATGAGATGCCCCTGTGGAAAGGCTCCATAAAGGGGTTGTTAAGTCCTATGAGCTTTCCAACCTCCTCCCACGCTTTTTCTCAACATCAATGTGACGCATGAGTGCCAACGACGCATCGTCAACCTGTTTCCAGTGGAGAGCTAATGATGATCTGAAGCTTTGCTCTAATCAGTTCTATCACTTCTTGACCATTAAACCCCTGGATCAAACACATGAAACGAGGAGGGTTAGGGGCTGCAGAAATAATTGTGTTTTTTTTCGCCATCACAAAATGGACTAGAACAACATTCAAATCGTTTTGCTGAGAAGGTGTGTAACATTTTTAATTTAAATTAAGCTTTGAAGAGCCAACCCAGCCATACAAATAGATTTCTCCTCTTAAAAAAGCACACAATTGTATCTATGTTTTTCAATGATAATGATAATAATGATGCAAAAAATGATAATATATCGTTTATAAAACCTAGTTATGTTTTCCAGGTCGTGCAGCCCTAGTTTGGAGTTTATATTATTTTCCGTTTTTCTGCCTATGATATGCATCCTTGACCTGTGTTTGCTGACGCCTCATGGATGGACAGTAGCCAACCCAGCTGCATGACAGGCAACAGAGCCAGATGGCTTAAAGTCAAATAAGCATCATTTTAAGTAATTATCATCATTTTGGCACATTCAACCAGTGGCGAACCCTTTTCCCACTCTTGAGAAGGTTCTTTGTTGGCTTCCGACTTCGGGACTTCACACAAACACGAATGCGTGCACACTGCGTTTGGTTCCATAGCCAGTGATGCATAACCTGACAGCTGACTGATGAAGCGCTGACCTTTTACTCCTGGCCTTGTGGGCAATTCTCCGCCTCATGAAACTGTGGCAGGCTGCATCCACTGACACTTGAGTGCTCAAATGAATTATGATCATGTGGGAGAATAATAAAAAGAAGCAGTGACTGAGAGCCTCAGAGATGAGGGGATGGGAGTAGGAAGGAGGGGTGGGGGATCAAAGACTCCTTCCTGATCCCTCTCTGATTACCTCGCCCTTTCCATCTTCTGTTCCCGCTCTCTGATCATGTTTACAATGCGGCTGTTTGTCGGAGGTTTATCTTCAGCTTATTCTCAGTGTGTACGCGCTGCACCCTATGGTGGCCGAGTTTCACCCCAAGCTGAGGCAGTTTAAGAATATGAAACTGCAGAGCCGTGATGGAGCAGACACTCTCCCATCTTCATATGAAAGGCTGCTCTATTGAAGCTGAATCAAACGCACCGTTTGATCAGCAGAAAAGCTTTAAAGCTGAAATACATGATTTCCCTTGTAACACAAATGATACAGTAGTTCCTCACTTTGAAGGTGTTTTTTGTTGCTTTTAAGGGGGTATTTTATATGGCATTTTTTTTTTATGGCTTCCATTATTTACCAGCTTATTGACCTTTGTTTTTTGAAAGAAAAAGAAAATGTAATGCAATGCGTAAGGTCAGTCTGTGCTGACATTTTGAACATTTAGCTGTAAGGGTACATGCCGCACATACATCATCATTTACATATGCAATACATTCACTTTTACAATATGTGTTTACTTGAAAATGAAAGTGAAATGTAAGATATCTGTATGCTTAAAGAATGTGATGTCTTCATTTGTGCGACTGTGGGTCAGTGTGTGTACGTGATAAGGAAGGTCATTTGCAGGAAGCAGCTTTAGCTTAGCGAGCAAGACGGGGCTCTTTCTTCTAATGGGATCAATGTCTTGATGCTTTCTGTCTGTGTAAGTTATGATGTGGCTAATGTTTCAAACATGCTCCACAGATGCAGTGTGACCCTCTTAAATAATTGACTTCAGGAGAGGGAGATGTTTTAGGGTTAGCTTTGCTGTGGATGAAAACCTCTGCAGACTCTGTGACTCATACTGGCAGATCAACCAAAATGTTAAATAACCAATACAAATGCATGCACACTCGGTTTGGACACACACACAAAGCACTTGAACAGGCACTTCAGATGACATCAAAATGTCTTCAAGGTAATTGACTTAAGGGAGATCATCATCCACCCACCACTTCACATCCATTCCCACATATTGGTACGTAAAAATGAGCGTCTGCACAGTATTTGTGTGGCAGAATCAGCACATAACCCCCGGCTTGATATCCCATCATTTCTTTCCAAATGCCCGAGGCTCTTCACTGCCTCCACCAGCAGCGTCTTGCCGCTCTGTTGGTTAGTAAGGCTAGCCAGCAGCAGGAGAGCGCCTGCTTGTAACCTGCAGCTCTGCTCTGCACTGTCACAGCTTCATACGTTTAGATGCGCTCCTCTGAATACAGATATACAGTCTTTATTACTTTAAAGCCCTTAGGCTCAGGATAGGTCATGTTTATCTCAACTTGTGGAGCTCTGGGGTTGATGAAGCCATAATTGGGTATTTTGTTTGATGAGGGGATTAGCAATTCATGAGGTGTGTAAAAGGTGCGAGGTCACATGAGGTGAAACACAGCAGATGATGATCTGTTTACACCAGGTTCCAAATGCAACATAAAGCTTCTATAAATAATGTAATATTTAGTATTTCTGTCCACCAAAATCGTAAACCCCTGAAATCAAGTCTTAAGCTCTCTGCTTCTTAAACGTCCTTTCATTTCAATCAATCAATCAATCAATCAATCAATCAATGTTTATTTATATAGCCCAATATCACAAATGTTACATTTGTCTCAGAGGACTTCACAGTTTGTACAGAATATCAGTATGACAATACGACATCCTCTGTCCTTAGACCCTCACATCGTACAAGGAAAAACTTCCGGAGAAAACCCACAGTTTAAAGGGGAACATGGGAGAAACCTCAGGGAGAGCAACAGAGGAGGGATCCCTCTCCCAGGATGGACAGACGTGCAATAGATGCCGTGTGTAAATCGTGCACTTTCACAAGTGCAGATGCTTCAAAAATGTAGTCTGAAGTGATGCAAACTCTGCAGCCTGGCGGGGTCAGATAAAGTGCACTCATCCTTAAGATGCCAAGCAAAATGGCATTTTTTTTGCTTTGTGAAGTTTATGTATTGTGAGAGTTGGTACATGAAGTAGCTCTGAAGATACTGTAAGATCAATTTGTACACCAGCAGCACCTTCTTTGAACAAGGCACTGTTTAAAGCAGCTATCCTCGACGTCTAATCAATTATTTCAAACAGCCCCGGCATTTTTTCTTTACGGCAAACACTTCAAAAAAAAAAAAAAAAAGTTGCCCTACAAGCGCATCTGTTCCTCAAGCATAATCTTCTCTGCCTATTTTGAAGTGAATCTCTGCGGGGTTGACTTAAGTTTTTAACATCTGTTATCACATCTGTGGCACATTTCACACATTGAAGGCAAGTATTGAGTGGCATGTGTGTAGGTGGATAGGCCATCATCAATCATTCATATCGACATTTCCTTTGATATGATGTTGCAGGGATATCCCGGCCTACGAATCAAATTCTACAGACTAAGCAACCAATATCTTTGGTACAGATCCTCTTGAAAAGATAAAACCATAATCATTTAATATATTTTTCAATGATAACGATAAATATGATGCAGAGATGATCAGTTCTCTAATATCATGAGTTACCATACATGTATATCACAATTGCAATATCAGTCGAAATATATATTTTTCCAAATCGTCAGCCTTAGACTGCACGCACTCATTTGAAAGTGTGTGCATTCGTGTGTCTGGATTTATTACAACTCGAGTTGAATGCATGTGTGCTCTACTTTATGTTAGTATGTGTGTGTTTGGACAGGTGCCATGCAGCAGATTTAATGACTTGAGGTGAGGTTGGCTTCCCTCTGCCGATCTAGATCTATTCCCCCGGCGCCCAACAGAGTGTGACACAGTGTTTGCATGGCTGGTGACAGTTAGGGCCTTGTGACAAACTAAGGCAGGAAGAGGAAGTGTTGTTATTTCCTCAGGCTGCCACTCCACCTGAATACTAATGGTACATCCACACGGTTCTGTCGCGTTGAAGCTTACCGGACACACAAGCACGCGGTTTGATTGGCTAGCGCTTGTACTGGCATATGATTTGATTGGCTGGGGTTTCCGTTGACGCTTGAAAAGTTGAACTTTTTCCAACTTTGGAAACGAGCAACGGAGGCAAAGCGATGCGACGGAACCACAATGCGGTTCACCCCATTCAAAGGGAATGGGAAGCGTCTCCGTTGAAGCATGCAACGGAACCGTGTGGACGTTACGTAAGTGACTGAGAAGAGCTCCAGTGCTGGCACCCCATCTGCTAACATGCACCATGTATGCCTGAATAAACACACAAATATTCACACTCTAAATGGAGAAGGCATTCACATCAGTGGTCAAAGACTGTGAAGTGTCCTCTTGCTTCATCCAAAAACCCATCCAACCCCCACCCATAGCCTGTTTGGCTGTAAGTCTTCCATCTTTGTGGTGACTGGGTCCTCAGGCATGTCTCCAATGGCTCCCACAATGCACCAGCACAAATTACATTTCACTCACATGGCTGGGCCCCCTCATCCGTTCTTCTCTCCTCTTGGCTTTGTCCCTCTTTCTCTTCATTTTTCCTCCTTTCGTCCTCCTCCTACGCCCCCCTCCATCCCCCGACATCAGCTCGTTTTTCTCCCACTGAGTCCTTCCCCAACATAACTGCTGATGAATCTCCAGTTGATGTGCTGTGAGTGCCTGCAGCTCCCAGATCAGTCCTCTGCTGACTGCGACGTACAAGGAGATGAGCTGCATGTTGGGCTAATGGCTACAAGTAGCTTCAAAACAATATCAAATTGTATTGACATTCAAGCGCTGTAAAAGATGAAATATACATCTTACTGTCGTCTCGACTGTTCTCAGAAGCCTTTGATCTGCGGCAGTCTGCCAAAGCATCCCTCAAAGGGTTGCATTGCATTGTGTGTTTTAGGAAATTGAAAGTGGCTTTTTATGCTTTGATTGATGGGGCTGGTGGCTTTCAGATTTCATAAGTGGACAGTGATGGATGCAAGTTTAAATCAGCACTTTGTCTTCCATTGATTGGTGGTCATGGATGGAATCATGTAACTCTAAATGTCTGCTAATCAGAAAACACTCGGAAACAGTTTTTTGAGCTAATTCAATTGAAGTAATCCAATATTGATTTGACAAATGTATAACATTGGAGAGACTCCATGTATTATAGAGAATCATCCCAAGCTTAACACAACCTTAACACTTACCAAATACCCTAAATACCAAATGTATCCAACCCTAACTTCTAAAAGGTCCCAAAAACAATAACTTCATAAGTCTAAACATTGGTTTAAATTAGGTAAGACATGATAAACACAGACACATTAAAAGTGAAGAACATTTATTAAACGTCTTTCAGAGGAGTAGACTTGTTTAGAATGTGCAGTAATGTAGCTCTCCATGCAGCCATATACAACCGCAAATTATTTTATGAGATGCAGTCAGACAAAGTTTGAGGGGAGACTTTCTTAAATAAAGAAAATGTATTACGTCAGAAAGTTCAGCATGATAATAATGGGTGCCACTGAGCCGCACAATTTGATTGGGGGGCGTGAGGGACGTGTAGAGGACATTTATCAGCGGGACACAAGACACAATACTCTTTGTTTGATTGGTTAAATGTGTGGGAGCTCATTTGCTTTCACTGCAAAATCCTTTACAGAGCTTTTTTGTTGTGTTAATTAAGCCGGAGCCTCCATTTTGTAGCTTGTGCACTGTGCCGCGAAAGAGAGAAAAAGATCATTGCTATTCCTCTCTTGTACCTCAGAGGCATTGTTTTTTATTTTTTTATATGATTCACACTAAAGATGAGCTGCTTAAATGTATATTTGCTGAAATTAGTTTAGTTTTTCTCGGACAGTTGCCTCTGCGGAATACAAATCCTTCAGAGTTTTTCTCTGTGAGTACTGAACTGTTGCCAGCACCCAATGTTGTGTTACAACAGACAACAGACGTTTTTCAACAGGCTCATTTAACCTGCTGCTGTTTGCTGGATGATGAAGGTTGCAGGGAATTAAAGTTGTATTAAATCTGAAAATGGCAGCGCTCGAGGTTGAGATGATTTCCTCCATGAATTAGCACTATTTGCGGAAGCATTTAATAAAAAACTTATCTGAACAAATACAGCGTCCTCATGGGATCTCTTCAGCTAAGTGAATACAGATTATTCTTGGTCACGAGGCTGTGCTGAGCATTGGCTGCTGTTCTTACCATCTTCCACTGTCTGATTGAAAGTAAGATAAACAAGAGGAGGTTTTATTAAGCCCTGAAACAAGGGTTAGGGTTATCAAAGTTTGAATACCATTAAGCACTCTGAATTTGGAGAGCTATCATGGGGTCGTTGATAGTAAATAACATCATAAGGGCGGCAGATTGATGGTCCACCAATAGGAAGGTTTGTAGTTCAATATCCAGCGCAGGCAGTCAACATGTCCATGGCCCAATTCCAAACCACGCCCTACACCCTACCCCTCCGTGACGGAGTGACACTCGCAGCTAAACGAGGCTCCCTCCTGTCAGATGGAGGGTGTAAATACATCGGCAAGCTTTGGGACAAACTCCCCCTCTCTCCCGTAACTGTATGTAACAACGCTTTTAAATCAGCATCTCTTGGACAAAAAATAAAAATGAATAACTAAAATAAAACTCCAAACATCTTTAATTGTGTAATTCTTTTTTCGTTAAGCTCATGAGTCCGGTCAGGTAGGGCAGCAGGTGAAGTCAGCACCAATCCAGACTCGCTGTTTGAGGGCTTGATAGCCCACTCCCCCTCCACAGTTGTTGGTTTGGAACAGCACTTAATGTGGCGGACCCTCCTCGCGAACATGCAAACGGAGGGGTAGTGTGTAGGGCTAGGGTGTAGGGGGTGGATTGGAATTGGGCCCATGTGTCCTTGGGCAAGATACTTTAACCTAAATTGATCCCAATGCCATGGCCAATTGTTTATGAATGTTTGTGAATGTTAGTTTTCTTGAGCATCTGCCTCGGTATGATTGTGGTTGAATGTTAGTCCCTATGCAAAAGCATTATTAGCCCTTGCAAAAACATGAAAAGCGTCTTATAAATGCTGCTTTAAAACATTATACCTCTACATATACCAGCAAGTTCATCAGTGTCATTCTTTCAATATCAGTTCCACACTTTCAGCTCCTTTAATTAGTTTACACTTGAAATGTGCCACATCATAGCTCTGCTTAACCCACCTTGTTTGCCTCTGATATGAGAGTCACTTTGAGATCTACTGGGGCTGCGGTGTCTCCCCTCGCTCCCCACACCCTCCGCCTCTCACAACTGACCTCTCATTAGTCACATAAATCAGCTGCCAAGACATGGTGCGAACTCCCAAATACTGAAAGGTCTTGTTTCAGTTCAGTGCTTTTGGAGGTGCAATTTTTGTTTTATTAAACCGTGACACCGAGTAAGTTCTGTCTCTCACTTCTTTGGAAAAGGTACACCTTGTATTTTGTTCCACCTGTGGCCTGTTTAATTTAATTTCCTTTCAATCGATGGAGGTTTTGTTTGTGCCGCTGGTCCATTTGAGGTGGTTTTCAGTGTGTATGAAGCTGTGGTTAGAAGCTGGCATGACATGACTGGGAAAGATTTAGAAAAGTAAATGCACCTTTCACTTGATGCCTTTGATTAGTTTACTCCATTCTGTAAAAGCCATGACTCATTTTTTGTATCATTTGTGTGTCATTGTTCAGGAAGCCAAGCTGCGTGAGCTACTGGATGTCAGCACACTGGCGGGGAAGATGGAGAACAGGATGCTGACGGTGGTGAGCGGCCCTGACATGGTCAACATCACCTACCTGAACTTCATGGCCTTCACGGAGGATACGGCCAAGGTAAATAAAGAACAACAATACAATTATAATGATAACTGTCCCAGTACTGTATGTGGGATTAATGTTTAGGAGATATTGCATTAAACAACATGCCATTTATTTCACTTTCAGTTTTGAGGCTTTTTAATAATGGAACCATTTCTCTGTTGGGTTAACTACATGGAGTGTTTCTTCAGGGTTGAGATATCTCAGTAAATTAAACAAAAAATGTATATTAAGTTTATTTTCGGAATTTAAACAAATATTAACAGCATATTCCCCTGTTCAAACTCATGTTTTTGACCATATCATATAAAATAAGTTAAAGCAGTCAGCGTGACACTTCACCCATTGGTTGGTGAAACACATTGCTACAAGCCCGCTTGTCAATCACAATGCAGCTACGCTGAGAACTGCTTTATTATCTATTTGGTTGTAAAAAGGATCATGATTTACAAAATAAACCATCATCCTGTTTTGGAGAACACTTTAAACAAATGATTGAGACCATAAACTCATTAGGCAAAGTAGTAAGTGAGGACATGTTCTTATAGTCTTCTATACAGTCAGAGGGGTCCACTTTTTTCTACAGTCTATGATTTCAACCCTCAGCACTACGGTTTGTGCCTGACTCTGTATCCGTATTTGTTATTCACTTCAGGAATGGGCGGAAGAGCTGTTCAACCTGGCATCCAACCTCTTTGTACAGAATATGTCCAGGGAGGACTGCCTTGAGAAAGTGTATGTCATCCACACAAACATGCAAACGACACACACACAAACACACCGAGCAGTCATACAAAAAATGTAAATCCCCAAGATAAATATGAAAATCAGGTCTGCTGGAAACAGAAAAATGCCAGTTATCCCAAGCTCCACACCAGGTATGTACTGTGTTTTACATAAACAGAAACAGCAGGGGAAAGCAAATGAGGCCTCTTATGTAAAATAAAACATATGATTGACTGTCATTCAAGACATGTGCTCCCACACTATACACAATAAGTGTTTGCTTTGAAATGCATGCAAAAGATGTTTCTTGCGCTCACATAACCGCCTCGTACAATCCAGAAGCAAACACACACAGGAAGCTTTATGCATACACTGAGGTACATATGGGGCTGTACTGCACACACACACACACACACACACACACACACACACACACACACACACACACACACACACACACACACACACACACACACACACACACACACACACACACACACACACACACACACACACACACACACACACACACACACACACACACACACACACACACACACACACACAGGAGGTAGCTTTTCACAGCTCCACAAGGCAGCCCGAGAGTTTGAGTTTGTAAAGGTCATTTCACCTCACATCGTTGCAGAGAGAAAACAGACAGGAAGGAAGAAGGAGGATAAATAAAACAGCTGGAATTATGTTTCGGTTCATGAACCCGACTCTGTGCATCTCCGGCGGCTTATGTGCCTCTCAGTGCTTACATGTGTGACAGCATGTAAGTGCGTGCCTTTATATGGTGCTGTAGCCTATATTCCTGTTGCATTTTTGACAATGACGTCTCAGTAGATCCTTCAACAAGAGAATTGTTGACCTGAAATTAAGGTGGGGTCGAAATGCTAAGAAGGAATCACCATTGTGTTGGGTAAAGCTGGTTGCATAAATCAGCCCAAGACCTCATCGTTGGCTCTTAGTCTGGGGACACAGTTATCATCAATCGCCCTCGAACATCCTCAGATCCTGTGTAACAATGGTGTCTTACGGCTAACAGCACCACAATATTGATCAGATTGGAACACACACACACACACACACACACACACACACACACACACACACACACACACACACACGTACACACACTGATCTATGGTTCACAGCTGATTAATGTGTGCAGTGAGTGACGTAGTGAAGCTAAACTATGAATCTGCTGCGTTGTATTGAGAGAGTATGCCTGGCTCTTCTAGGTGACAACTCCCAGCTGTCTGATGTTTATCAGTAAACAGAACCCATTAACTCTCACCCCCGAGGAGTGTAATTGACTTATGAGACAATAAAAGTGGTCATCGACCACATAGTATACAGAGATCGCTGAATAGAATTGAATAGAGCGGGTTTCACAGTCACGCTGGTTTGCTTGCAGCAGCATTTGTCGTGCTCTGCTTCCCTACAAATAAGACAATTCTCTTTCGTATTACTACTGCATGAGGCCACGTTGATGTTCCTTTGCATGTGGTCAATCCTATTTTATAGCTCTTTAAGCTGTGATACATTTTTTGAGAGGCCAGCATATACGTGTAATGTTCCCAGCAAGTGGAACCCCACATGTTTTTGATTGACTTCTTCAAGATGTTCTATTGAGATCTACAATAAACCTGGATTATTTCAGCTTGGACAATGCTTAGTGTTAGAATTGCATGTTTTGCAATGCGATAACATGTATAACCAGTATATGCTTAGTTTTAGATTACTGAACAGGCTTACTTGGCATGTGTCAGGTCCCTCATGCCTTTCCTTTACAACATGTCAATCAAAAGACACTTAACAACCAGGTAAAGACTTAAAATGGTAACAAAGAAATATAGACAAAGTACAAGAGACCCAAAAAGACAACAACGTGACAGTAACAATAACAAAGAGACACAAAAGACTACAAAGACACAGAAACAACTACAAAGAAAACACAAAAAGACTACAAAAAGTCACAAAAGGACTACAAAGACAAAGTGACAGCAAAAGAATACAATGAGACAGAAACAGATACAATCTGATATGAAACGTTTGCATAGACAAAAACAAAGAGACACGTATGATTATTAAAAAGGACAATACACAAATTGAATACATTCAGAAATACAGAGCAACTACAAAGAGACACAAATACAATTGAGGGGCTAAACATCTAAAAAGTCTGTGTCTTGCTCTTGTGTATGCCGATTGGTTGGGCATTTCCCACGTGTGTTCCCTGGTGCTCATTGTCTCATTCTTCAGCATTACCTGGAATGGGATAGTATGGAGTCTGAAAGCAGACAGAGAGAGAGAGAAGAGAAAGTGGTGTGTAAAACCCGAAAACTGAGACAGTTAGCTGTTGTTCCGTCTTGATAAATAATAGAGGCAGTTGTAAGAGAAGCACCTAACTGCTCCCTCCTTCTTTCCTTAATCCTGAACCTTTAGTGCCATCCCGTCAACAAGCTCCTTTTCTGCTAACATTTTCCTTTTTTCCCCCTTTACTTTAGAGAAGAAATTCCATGTTAGCCACGTTAACCATTGCAGTCATCTGTGACTTTGCCTTTGGCACCGGTCCGGCCCTGTGAATTGGACACTGTAATGGATATTAATTATTAGCCAGCAGCCACTTAATGCCCAGCCTGGAATGATGGCTCCTGTTGCAGCGCAGCTATTTATAGCCCAGGCTGCGCTGCCTGTGTTGCTGGTGCATGGCTCTGTGCAAGACTTCCATGGATTATCCACAAGTTGTGTACACATGGCAAAATATTCATGGTGCGCACTAAGAACTCTTCACATCAATCAACCGCATGCTCAGCATTATAGAGACACAATTCTGCATGTACTAACATTTGCATAATCCCTTATAGGCAGGCAATTACATACAGAAATGCATCCCAAGAAAGCACACACACAGAGAAAAGATCATTTGAGCACGTACATTACTCACACAGACAGACTGCTGATTTCATGTTGTGTAAGGTTTGTGTTCTGTCCAACGCAGATACACTCGGATGAAGCTGCAGCTGAACCCTGAGGGGCGCATCCCCGTCAAGAAGTAAGTCTCTCTGACTCATTCTCCTCTCCCCTGCCACCTCTCCACTCTTTTGATCAATGCGTAACTTCCTCTGCCTTCTCTTGTTACTAGCAGCATGTATACGCCTTAGTATACACACATTCTCGGTGTGCATTTATTACAATACAATACTCATCACAATACTCCATTGTTCTCCCCATGACTTTAGCTCTGCGGTAAAATTGCGTACAATATTTCTAATCAAGATTCAAGGATTTTATCGTCATTTGTACATATACAGTAGATACAGTGTAGTTATGACAATGGCAATCTTAGGTCACAGGCTCCTCCAACAATGCAACACAATAAAATAGTGCAACACAATAAAATAGTGCAAGTAAAAAAATATACAAATAAAATAGAATATAATAGAAATAGTGCAAGAATAGTCTATATACAAGTAATTGGAATATTGATATATATAAGTTGCAAACCAATGAATGTTATGGATGTTCTTTCAAAAGTTATCAGTCTATCACTATCACTGCTTCTCTCTCTGTAAAGAGCCGACCTTATTAGGATGTACATTATGTTTCATTCATTTGTTTATGTGACATTTCATTTAGCAGTTTTATCTGATATTCATTCAACCTTGAGGATACAAACTAAACAAAATAATCCTGCAAGCACATTCATTACATTTCAAGCCTTTATGTACCCAGGTGTATCCCTTGAGATCATTGATCTCTTTTTCAAGGGAGACCTGCTCAAGTAGGTTCCACATGAAACATAAAACATAAAACAACAGAACAACAAAAATGACATCATACAGCATCATTACAGGGATTACAATGTAATTACTAGATTACATTAGCTAGCAATTAGTCAAACCATTGTAAGTGCCACTGCATTGGCTCAAAGTAAGCCAGCCTTTTCAAGTGCAATTGTGAGATTTTTCTTTTTTTTCATGTTCGTGAGTATGAGGTAGCATGCCTCGGGAAAGCGCCATTTACACTTTTCACTATCTCCAGCTCAAAATCTGACAATGTGTGATGTGTGTGAGGATTTCCCTTTCATGAATTATCTGGGAGATTGTCATCACCTCATTGGAAGTGAGGACTTGCTGCATCTCCATTAGTCGAGTTTAGTGTGCAGGCAGGCACCAGGGTACCACTGCGATAACCTCCCTCAGAGTCGCGGAGGAACAGTGGGTGTCAACACAGAGACACTGCCTGCCGTTTAGGGAATTAACCTCCTAGCTGGGAGGACATGTCAGCTTGACTAATGTCAGCTTGACTCTGCTCTCCCACTGGGCGTACACTACGTGCCCGTGGACCTGCGCTGGAATACCTATGCATGTAATTAAAACAGGCAGACAAAGGAAACAGGACCTAACAGCTAGCGGTAGCTCTAACGACACTGGAGAGCCTCACAGTAAATCTCATTTGTTGTCTGTATTCACAAGGATGACAGAATAAACAGCAGATTAGCCCAATCATTCAGAAGCACAGAAGTCTCTTTGCACTCAAAATGACTGAGGAGACTGGTCAAGGGAAACCTGTGGAACCTGCAAGCCTTGTTTCCAGCTGTTAACATATCTGTGTGTGGAGTCATAAGTACTGTCTAAGAAACTGTAGCATGATAACGATAATGATGATGAAAATGGTAATGCTAATAATAAGAGGCAATGTCACTGTATGACAACAATCACAATCACTTTGACTGCTCATCTCTGTAAGCATGTCTGTGGTTTTATGGTTTTACAAAGGATCACAAACAATATCATGCTTTATGTACACATGGTGTTGAAACAGTGGAACACTATCCACATCCGTGTGTTCTGTATCGTGCTGTTTACATTTGAATAGGAAGAGTTCATTTCGGGAATACTACTGTACTTTTTAAATGTTGTGTTTTACCTTATGTAAATATTAAAATCACCTCTTGGTGTAATACAATCTAACCCAGCAGAACCAGAGACTACTGCCTCTTAAATGCAAAGGAAGCTATCTAAAAAAATAACCTAACATAGCCTTCATGAATAAAGCATTTTCTTTCAGGGTTGTTTCATTAGACTGAATGAGTTGTATTTTTTCCCTCATTGTCTCTATTCAGATTTTCTCTTTCTGCATAATTTACAGTTCCATTTTCCCTCTTGGCATTCTCTTTGTCTCACTTTTGTCAGCTCTCCTTGCAATTTTGTGGTTCTATTCTTGCCTTCTTATTTCCTGTTTTTTATCCTCCTATTTTTCTTTTGTATGTTCCTGCCACACTAGAGCTTTTTTACAGGATGTCCTTAATAAGCATCAAATAAAAGCTGCGATGAATTCATCCGTTTGACACTGAGGATCAGAGCGAAAACTCCTCTCTCTGTGTGGCCTTTTCTGCGATTACTCATACTGGTGTGTTTGTGTCCCCCGCAGTATCTTCAGGATGTTCTCAGCAGACAGGAAGCGAGTGGAGACAGCCCTGGAAAACTGTAACCTCCCTTCTGGCAGAGTAAGGCACCAAAATACTGAATCCCCTCAAAGCTGTGTGTCGCTCCGTTTGATCTTAGTCTCCAAGCTCTCTCATCTTCTCCATCCATCCATTAGTGTGTCCTCTCACCTCAGCTCGATCTCTATTCTCCTGAAACAGTGGCTGATTGCTGCTTTGCTCATTTGTTTGGAGTGTTATTTTATGGATGTCTGCATGACTTCCCAACCCATTTAGCCTTGGTTGTAATTAAACAACCCATTGGGAGCAATCGAGATGACAAAAGCTGTTTTAGCTTTACCGCTCTCAGATATCAATGGAGAGAAAGGGGTGTAAAACAGTCCCCAAAACGGCACACAAACACGGTATTCAAGTAATAGATTCAAGATGTACGGTGTTTATTGTATGCGCAATAGGTACAGAGTAGTTTGTCAATGAAAGTCTGAAGTCTCAGGATTCTCAGAATAACACACAATATACTTAAGACGTAAAAACAAGGGAAAACCGTTTAAGAAGAGGAAAATAATAATAATAATAATTGTGCCACAATATGACACAAATATGACAGAATGTAAAATTAAGTACAGTGCAATACATACTGGTTATGGTACAATATTACTGTGGGGACCGGCAGCATGGTGTCACGATTCTCATGTTATGTCACGTTTATAGTTTTGTAGGTTTGGGTGTTTTTGCTGTTTTCCATGTCATGTTTCCCTTTGGGTTATTGTCTTGTCATTAGTTTCCCTGGTGTGTCTAATTGTCTGATTATGTTCACCTGGGCCCCTGTGTTTTCTCCTCCCTCCTCACCTGTGTCTTGTTGTGTGATTGATTCTTGTGTGTATTTAAGTTCTGGGTTGTCTGTCTGTCTTGGTCGGTTCGTCTTTGTCCCTGACTAGTTCTGCGGTGAGTGTTCTGTTTTGCTATTCAAACATAAGGACTTCGGTAAAGTAAACGTCCGAGACTATAGTGCACGGTTTGTACATTTGTCCGACGTATTTCCAAGGTACACAATGGACTAATAACGACAGGTACACGGGTAAAACGATACGGGAACAAACCCACAAAAACGACATAGAGGACTAGTTAGTCAGAAGGAAACATATAACAGACAGGAAAAGGGACACTAGAAAAATGGTAAGGTATCTATGTATTATCCTAAATGGACCCCACAGATGACCAGCTAACACAAGTGGACCCCGGGAACACAAAGAGGAGGGGACGGGGCGACAAGAGCAGAACACTAATGGGTGGAGGGACATAAAATCCAGTCGGCAAGAGACGCGCGCGAAGAGAGACCAGGTCCAACCAAGCATGACAATGCCAAACACTTTTTCGTCCTTGGTTTTACGTCTATAGTTTGACTTTAGAAATAAGTTCCGTACNCGAAATACAAACACAGACACACACACACTCAGAACAAGCTATACATAATTAGCAGAGCAGGAGGTACTAACGTGTTGCCGTATGAAGGTCTTTTGGGATTTGCTGTTGTTCCAACGCGTGAGTAATTACAGCTAAACGGTGGTGCTGTTAATCCCTAGAACACACACACACACACACACACACACACACACACACACACACACAAACAAACAGGCACAAGCGCATGAACACCAAGGTCTTTAGAATGACTCATTGAGTTTCGGCAAGGCTTGACCTGCATCCCCCCCACCCTCCCCTCCCCGGCATCCTCCCTCATCTTCTTTTCTCCCAGTATTCAGTTCTGCTCTGTTTCTCAACGGCACAATGCTAGTGCCTGCACTGTGTCTTTATCAGACCCGTTTGGCTCTGATAGCTCTATAATTAGCCCTGTGGCCGCAGGTTTTTTTGTCAAAGTCTCGGTTCAAATTGCAGGCAGACCTTTTCGGTTAATGATTTGCATTTGTAATTAATATGCGTGTAATGGCTTCCATAGGGAGAACAGAGGTCAGCGATAAAGCATAGGATTAAACACAGGATTTGACTTGAACGATTAATCTTGTTCAGGGACGAACGTTGTGAAACTGACTTGCAACATTTTAACAATAGCTCCCTAAATCAACTGAGATTTTGAAAATGAATCATTAAATTGCATAGAGAAGAAGCGCAATTAGGTCCCGCCCACACTGAAGAGGGAAACAATTCAGCCCTTGACATTTTATTGCATGAAGATTCATTCTTGTCACTTTTGTATACTAGCAATATAAAAAATACATTTTAGCTGCTGCTTGGTCTGGTGCACTATCAACGGGGTAAAGAACCCAGAAATAAGGCATTACAAGCTGCTGAAGCGAAAAACTAAGCCTTTAAGAAGACGAAAGAACATACAGATGGGGGTTATAGGACATTGTAGAAGGAGACAACTGTGGGATTCAGAAACTCAGGGTGCAGGGAGTTTTGTCTAAATTTCAGTTTTATGCTAACTCTATATTTCATAATGGAATGTGGAACACTTACCGTAGCTAACATTAGCATGTCCCATCACCATTTAGTTATCAAATGCGCCGCTCGTAGAAAACCTTCTGCAAGCTAAAGTATTTAGCTAGCTCAAGGCAATTTGATGGCCTATCAGTTCTTGGTTGCTTATTGTGGCACTGATCATTTTACTGTGCCTGGTTTCAGAGTATGATTTGTTACTACTCTACGGGTCCCCATTGGGTGCACATTTTTGTTGCCTTTACTTAGAAGCCAGTGAAAGTAGAATTGCAGCCGTACTAGTAGATCATTATAGAACCAAGAGATGCTACATATTTATATAAAAAATAACCAATTTTGCTTGTCTGCAGCAGAATGACTCCATCCCCCAGGAGGATTTCACTCCAGAGGTCTACAACATGTTCCTGAGCAACATCTGCCCACGGACCGAGCTGGACCACATCTTCTCTGACGTGTAAGAACATTGTTTCCCTCTGGTGTATTTGCCTTTTAAAAGTCTCTTAGGAAGCAATAATCTCTTTAACCCCCAAAGAATACACTGATCCCAGGTTAGAAAGAAAAGTAAACTTAAAACAATGTGAGTGATTCATTCATTTCATTTATTTTTCCCAAGCCAACTGTTTCTCGTTTCAGACTGTCAGCGATAATGGCTGCCATCCTTGAAAAGCAATATGGCTTTGCATATTTAGGCCACCTGCTTTTACCCATTAGAGTCTTCATAAGATGTTAATTAGCACAGAAATGTATGTTGTAATGGCTCAGGATGGCCCTGGTGGGGGGGCCCACTCGTGCTGAGTTGCCCTGTTGGCCCCCAGGGACTCAGACCATCAGCCGAGGCAGCAGGGCAGCACGACCGGGGCCACTCCAAAACATAAATCTAGGTTTTAATCATAGTTAAGGGAGATGGCATAAGAGCCGGGAGGATATGGAATTGATAATTTAATGGAACAGGCTTAGATATGAAAGGCGTTTTAACCAAATCTCATAATTTACTCAACACAAGATTGAATCCTCTCTTCTCCTTTGCACTTGTGTTGCTCTACATTTCCAGATCTCCTTTCTGCTTTAATTACCGCTCCTCCCTCCATCATCTTACCCTTTTAAAAGTTTCTCGTATCCCCATTTTTATTTGCCGTCTCAATTTGTGTGGACCCACAACTCATGTATTCCTTTTCCCTCCTCACAAGGGGGGCTAAAAGTCGTCCGTACCTCAATGTGGAGCAGATGACAGAGTTTATCAACAATAAACAGCGAGACCCTCGTCTGAACGAGATCCTCTACCCTCCTCTCAAACCAGAGCAGGTCCAGGTGCTGGTGGACAAATATGAAGCTAACGCCTCTCTGGCACAGAAAGGTCAGTGGATCAAATGTCTGTCAGTACAAACAAAAGCACACTGTAATGCTTACATGTACACACAGACACACAAAGGGAACTGTCAACAACTACTTGTATACCTACTTGTAATAAGGTGTGTAACACCCAATCAATTAAGTGCTTTTTCTTAAGAAAATAATAACTGCTGAGATTGTTATAAAACTTGTACCTACTGTAACGAGACGGAAACATCATAAAACCTAATACAATGTAAAACACTTTAAGGATATTTATATTACAGTTTTACCAATGATGTTATATGTTCATACTTCAGGTGAGTCTTTCTTTCCTTTAAAAATCTGATGATGTTATTATTTTGAAGTAAAATGTAAAATGAAAAGTTTTATTTTTATATTTGCAAAGGGTGCAATATTTGACACTGATTTTATGTTTAGAAATTGGAAATGGAATGTGAAATTGTGCTACAGATGGCAGGAGGTACAGGGTTATCTAGAAAATGCAACACATGTAACGCTCTATTAATTGGCTCCATTAGACAAGAGTGGATCTTTAATAAGACATCATTAAAAGATGATGAGTTCTGCAGGAGATGACTAATTGTGCACAAGCTAGCATACATACTGTACAGTAGTGTCTCTTTTTCCTTGTTTGATCTGGTAACATTTCTGCATTAAAAAAGGGTTTCAAATTGAATTTGCAAAAAATAAAAACGATTGTATAATGTTATAAGCAATTACCATATGTTAGAACAAAGTTAGAACATATACACTATTGGGCTTTCTCCCCTTTTTGATCAGGTTAAGTGCAGATTATATTACATTTTCAGGTGTTATTAGGGAAATTATTTATTTATCAGGTTCTAGTAAAGGATCTTTCTCAATTAGGATGTTTCATGTTTAGGTAACTAAAGTGCAATTGTGTTTCGTATTAAACATTTTAGATAGCTCGAGCACAAGCAAGTTACCGTATTTGACCTAGATATTCCCAAACTTGTCCAACCCTACCCCTAACTCTGTACTCCAGCCCCCACCACCAATACATTTAGAAGGGGTGTTGCCATAGCAACACTGCTGAGTGGTGTCCAAAAGCTCTGAAAGTGACGGGACGCAACGGGGTGCCAGGGAACGGAATGCTAGAAGTCTGTAAAAAACACACACACATACCAAAATGTTCACCCTCTCCAAACACTTCTCAGGTTTATCTGAGGATATTCCCTGCCATTTTATTTACAAGAATGGGATTACGAGTAGAATCCTTCAGTAGAAAGAAAGTGTGTAAAAGAGAGAGAGTGAAAACATAGAGAAAGGGGGGTTTCAGCTGGTGTGTGTTGGTGCTTTACGAGAGCTTGAACAAAAACCAAGTAGCCAACGTAGTGCAGCAGAAAACTTGTATTGCTCTGTTGAACACAAATGCACATTTAAGTATGTTAACAAGGGGACACACACTGTAAGGAAGCAGTGATGGAATATTAATCCACATTTACTCAGGTACTGCACTTGAATTTCTCTGTAGTTGTTCTTTACTTGACGTATTTCCATTTTATAATACTTTTAACCTCTACTCCAGTAGATTTTAGAGGCATTTATTGTTAAATCGACTAAACTTATTTGACAACTTAAGCAAGCAGTAACTTTGCAGATTGTCATTGTTTGTAAAAAAGATAAAATCGATGACTAAATAATTAATTCGTAGTACATCTTCAACACATCTGTGTGGCCAGTACGGCAGTTTTGACCAATTTTACTGGAGGGGCCATAAGGAGATCAGTTATTTAAATTGTAAATCCGTTTGTCCAAAATAAGGCTACAGCCAGTTTGCTTGGCTTAGAAAAATGTCTGAAAACTTTGGGAAACAGCTTGCCTGACTCTCTCAAAAGCAAACAAATCCTGCCCAGCAGCATCTCCTAATATCTCTTACACATTTGTTTAATCTGGAATTTAATCTGCTGTTTCATGGGGCGTTGGAACAGTTGCCAGGCAACTAGTATTAGTTTGGCAACTTATTTTGTTTCTAAATTGGCTGTCTTTGCACTACGTTTCTATATTAGTATGCGTTAAATTGATGAATATGTGTACACATTCGTTTTTCTTTGTAGTTACTAAGAATCACTTTATTTCCTCTTTATGGCCTAGAAAGCACCAACAACTGTATTAAAGGGGGCCTATCATGCAAAATGCACTTTTTGATGTCTTTTATTCATAAATATGTGTCCCCGGTGCGTCGGGGAACTCACGCAGCGTCAGAAAATAAAACCCTCTCTCTTTTCCTCCATACCCAAATCTTTTAAAAACGGGGCTACAACGAGCGGATACAGATTTGCTGCCGATCTGACGTCAAATCGGCGGCGGACCCACAGAAAGTTTCTATCAGAAACAATGCCTGACTGTTTTGGACGTAATCTCGTCTTTGTTTACATTAGCGAGCCTCGCTAACACTCAGAGCTAACCTGTACTGTGTAGAGCACATGTGTTTAAAAAGCAAGAAATAAAAAAAGAACTCACCTTGTGATAAACCCGCAAGAGAAAAAGCATCTGAGCTCCATACTGTTTCATAAATTATCCTAGGCACACAGGGGATAGGAACAGAGGACGTTTTAATAACAGGCCAGAATTAACTTTTATCTCCGGTAGAATTCGGAATCGGACATAAGCTCCGCCTGCCCTCCCTCCTCTTTTTTTTTTCCAAGGACTAAAGGACAATCCGGCCTTCTTTAACGGGCTCAAAGGAGGGATTGACCAGATATGACGGGCATGGCCTACAATGGGTATATAGGACATTTTGGTATATTTAAGGCAAAAAACTTCAACCAGACATGTTTTTTAGGTCGGTACCTAACAATATATTATACCATATATAGCATAATGGTCACTTTAAAGAGTTAGTCGGTCACCCCGGGGGGATCTAGACAAATATTATGGGTGGCAAGGAGGGTGCGGAGATTTTGAGGGGTGGCATCCCCTGGCAAGACTATATGCTGATTTATCGCGATCATATACAAATTATGTTCTGGAAAGCCACAATATTAATATTCTTAACCAATAACATTAGGCTGACCATATATAGTGGACTTCCAGTAAAGCCTTACATATAAAATTACTAAGGCGGTTGATATAACTGGGTTAGAGTTTGTTTCACCTTTTAGACCAGCAGCAGAAGGCCAAATCTATGCAGACTGCCTGCAATAAGTACATTAAAGTTAACAAATGTTTCATTGATGTGTGTCCTGTATTGAATATGATATATTAACAATATATTTCCTTCGAAGCTGTCAATCACCTGTTATGATTCACATATTTCATTCATTATATATGAGAATAAACTTTATTTGGAGGAGTTAATAACATGAATAGTTCCTCGATGCTGCTCACCTCCTCAATTTGAGTTCTTCATATATCAAAATCTAAAGATTGCAAAGGAACAGTTCCCCAGTCGCCCCACGAACTTTTATTGGCAAACCCAGTTAAAAACCTGACTTTACATCAGAACAAGAACAAACATGTAAAGAAGTGTACGGAGCAAACTGGCATCCCAATTAGTGTTAAAAAAACGTGCTAAAACATATAGCATCCGCTGCGCAGTTATTATCCATTGGAAAGTCCTTACCCTACTGGCCCTAGTTAAAATAAAAGTGGTTACTTTTTTTGGCTGGGGGCGGCAGTGGTAAGTTTTACCACACCCGTCTTCATTTGACTTTCCTCAAGGACTTAAAACAGTCTTGTTGGGGCCCAGACCCCCCACCAAATATATATATCATACTATACTAAGCACACACCATAACAAGATGCATCCAATTTTAACAGTTTGTTTAGCTCATACTCCGTCTGAGCAGAGCATCAAGTTGCATGCCTATAGACAACAGCTTGAAGTAG
>NW_011333040.1:17937345-17948443 GCF_000735185.1 Notothenia coriiceps
CCATTGAGAACACTTCTCACCGTTACTAACTTTGCCTGATTACTTTGTCTTGTGTTTAATAAAACCTTCGCTGGACAGGGGGAGTTTGAAGTCGCCATTCTTGGTTTTCTCATTTACCTACTTTGAGTAGTATAGTTCTACGTTCGTCCTAGGAACAATAGATACAACGTTGTGCTCTTTCCGTTGACTCAGGAGTGAGTCTTACCGTACCACAACTTCGGTAAGAGATTACGTCTTATTATTTCTTACGTACTGACTTCACTACCTCTGGTACAAACTTCCGTTTGTTTTTATCTCCTTTATTGTCCAGTTTAGTTCGTTTAGGGGGAGAGTCTAAAGTGTTCGTTGGTCTTCTTTGTCTTATGACCGCACTAAACTAATTAGTCGAAACATTACCTCAAAGAGTAAGTATTGTGAGGACGCTACAAGTGATACCCTTACGCGGAGTAGGCCGCCTCGTTTGCCTTCGTTAGTATAGAGTAATGCGCGGTAGGACTAACCGTCCACTATGAACTGCAGTCGCAGTCCGCTTAGGTGGGGATATTTCATTCGGACGGGTTGCTTGGCGTACGCAGTAAGTTTGTGCTCCGAGAAGAGCGAGTCTCGTGTAGAATATAACATCGGCCCGGATCGAGTGGTGTCAGGTGTCTGCCTTGGTTCGATTTGGGTCGATTAAGCCAGCTGCCGCGAGCGAGCCGATGAACATATATATGAAGCAGTTCTTCTGACCAGCCTATGATTGTATGGTCCAATCATGGTTGTAAGCTGGTGGTGGAAAACAGAAAGAGGCCTTAGCTTTCCATTTCCAAAACTGAATTCGATCGTCGGTGTGGTGCAACATCGAACAGAGGGAGCGATAGGCTGTGGTGCTGCCGCTCCTCGAAAAAAGAAGAGGAAGCGTTGGTTGTCTTCTTTCCTTAATTTCTTGGTGATAATTGTTGTGTGGTCAATTATGGGACCTTTATTTTAGATGTGCAGTCGAAAAAGAGGCCTAATTCCGGCCCAAACCTTCTAAAAAGGAGACGTGAAAGGACAACTCTCGCCGGGGAGAGGTGCGGCAGTAGGGGGTGCCGCCGGTACTCCTGTCGGAGAGCAGGGAGGTGGTCTCCTCAGTCCTTGAGCCAACGAGCCGAGATGCTTACGCTCTCAACTTTTAAAGTCCGGTCTGGTCCCGAGCTTCGAATTTCCTGCAGGCAGCAGGGGCCCGGCTTTTTTTTCACAGTCCCTCCTATTTTTTATTAATAACCCTCCTTACAACCCTTCTCTAAATTTTATTTTATGGACGATTGAGATGATGTTTGCCCGCTACTTTTTTTATCTGACCGTTCAACCACACATCGTGTGGCGAATAATTTGGTCGGAACATTGTATTTGGTGTTTTGTAAATCGTTGGGCGCTTTTGTGTGTGTGGTGTGTGTCTGTCTGTTCTGTCTGTCTGACTGCATCGACACGGGGTACCACAGTGGGTCTTGCGTGCGACCGAACAGGCGCTTACAGGACCGGGCGTTTAAGCGCCCAGGATAGATTGTCATCGGACATGACTCCACACATAAAGCGACCCACATACTACATTTTACTGTTACCATATGGGCACCGTCCTTAAGACTTTACGAAAATGGTAATGTAGTTTTTTTAGCGTGTGCGTTGGTCTGGGCACCCGCCGGCCGGAGAAATAAATGAATTGAGTTGAAAGTAGGGGATACCCATTATTCCGACTCTACTCTTGGGAGGTAGCATAAATTCAGGAATCGTTATACGACCCCGGAGAGGGGTACATACCCTTACCCATGGCTCGGTGGCCATAATTTACCCGAGCGGGGCCCGGGCCTTATAATTTCTGTCACCATTGCAATTCGAGGCTGCAATAGGACTGAAAAATAGCCAGACCTCTGTAAATTTTTATTACAGTATACATCATAACGATGTATTTTAATATAGCGTCAAAATCAAATAGGTTGAGCAAAGATTATACGTTATTCTGTGTTGTACGCAGATACTACATAAAAGCCGAAGAGGTTAGGTCTGCTCTAGGAGAGAGAGGTCAGACCACACGCTCCCCGCCCGTCAAACATTTCCATGAGACTTACACAATTCTGACAGGAGGGACCAATCACCAATGAGCCCAAGACAGGGAAGTCCTGTCTCACCAACCTAAACAAAAACAATTAACCACCCGAACTAAACTAAGTTATAATCATTAAAAGAGCAAACACACAAACACATTTATTAAACCGGAAAAGTAATCACTAACGACTAAATGAGTTTATTTTCCAACTAGCAGGGGTAGATTACTAAAAAAATAAATACAATTTCCAGTGAAACTTATAAAATTGATTACATCACATCTTTTGTTATAAAATTAAGCCCTGCCAGGTGTATTAAAGCCCTGCCGAAATCTAACATCAAGCCCTGCCAACCCTCCTACAAACTTTTTTCAATCAGCTCTCGGACCGTGTCTGTGAGTGGTCCAGACGAGCAGGACGGAGCCCGGACCTTGTGCGGGTCCTCCATCAACTGTGGGGTCGGAGCACGCCTGGTACACAGGGCGAAGTGGGCTTTCTCGGAGACGGCTGCCGATCGCGTACGGTTCGATCGAACAGCTTTTACCTGGAGGAGTACATGTGACTACGCGGCTACTTGATAGTTCTCTGTGCTCTCTCGCGGGTGTTTGCGTTTGTTATCTAACTTGGTTGGTCGTGACACAGCCCAGACCCGAGTAGATATTAGGCACATTGGTTTGGTGCTCGCTGGAGGGAGGATGAACGCATATTTTTCAGTCCATTCATCTTTGAATTGTCAATTTTCACTGTCGACTTTTCTTTTACTGGTCAATCTTTGAACATGCTTCTACTAGCTGCCTGCTGTTGAAACTAGGCTACTAGCTACAGTACAGATGCAACTAGATGAGCTGTCAACTCTCGCTCTGATTTTTTTTATAACTCTCTGACTCAGATAGGTTGAAAGAGACGACATACGCATTTTTCCCACCCGCATTCCACGAAGACCCGCCCTACTGTGCCTCTGATTCACAGACTGTTGGTGGGGGAAAAAAACGCTGACGGGATGCTGAATGTGATTGGATCAATGCGTTGACAGACACACAGACAGTGGAAAAGTCGGACATGCAGAGCTCTGTTTGTAGTGGACATAGCGGAGAATTTTGACTCGTTGCGTTGTGGTGATGTCTCGCAGATAATACAGATAATACAGATGATACAGATAATACATACTGTATGAAAAGTATAATTTGCTCAGAGTCCAGAGACAGTTGTGGTTCGGTCCGGATCCGGACCGGAGTCCGGACTTTGAGGATGCCTGGCAGAAGGCATAAACAAACAAACAAGGTAGAAGATGGCAGATATTTGTGCGTCTGGATCACGAACGCAACCCTGTGATCCAGCATTGTTGTTGTTGTTGTTGGCGAAACACATCAGCAATGACGCGGGGTTGAGCAGGAGAGGTGGGGAGAGGCGGGGCTATGGCGTCATCATTTCAGGAAAAGATCGTATAGAGCGTACACACAGAGCCGCAAGCGTGTCTTCTCCAGACTTACCCACTTTGGGAGCTGGTTTCAAATTTTATCGGTTTCGGGCTCCGAAACCGCGGCTCCGGGCTCCGAAACCGCGGCTCCGTTTCGGTTTCGTGTGGACGAATAAAGATAAAGATATATGATAAAGAACGTAAGCGGATACAACTGAAATTGTTTCCGTGTGGACGGGGCCTAACTCTGTTAGGTATTGATTTTGTGAGTTTTTGTTGGTAGTACTGCTGTTGTTTGAGTTATTTTACAGTTTATAGCCTCAATGTTATTTTCCTTGGGACTTTTTGTTATTCTCCTCTGTTGTGTTGAGTGTTTTGGTTAAAACTGCCACCAGTTTGACTGCACATATTTCTGGCTCTTGGGCCATTCTTCAATTAAACTTTATTTTTCCCTCCACTGTCATCATCATTGTAGAATTACAACCAGTAGTGCTACACTATTGCCCCTTTCACATCAATGCGGTTCCAGGGCCGGTTCAGAGCTAGAGCCTGATAAGCACCGAGTTTTCCTGTTCACATCGCAGCGGAGCCGGCTCTAAGCACCGAAAACCGGTGCTTACCAAGCACCAACAATTATTTGGTCTAGAAGCAAAAACCACGTGTGACGCTTACGTCGGAGGCAGGGGCAGGGACGGGATCAACCTGAGCAATAACAGTTTATGGCGAGTATGGCAAAGTTATAACAAGCAGTAGCGCTAACCAAAGTGACTAGAATGCAACCACCACACACTAACCAGGCTTAGTTTAATTCTGTTTATTTGTACCTTACTTTGAACATCCGTTCGCTGTCATTGATCATTGTGGAGAGCAGGCAGACAATTTTTTCTTGTATTATAGCAGCTATCGGATACTTAGCTGACGGAGACTTTGAATTAGCTTTGGAAGGAGAATTATATCTGGATATTGAATGATTCATGAACATCAGAAGTAAGAATGATCTAGAAAATGGACGAACAAAGAAATTAAGATTAGCAGAAGCAAAACAAATCTTGGTGTGGTGTTTCCCTTCAGTAACACATCATGGGCCTACATTTGTATAGATGATGGAATCTCTACTACAAACTATCCACAGCTATTTTGCTTTCCCTGTGGTCTTAAACCACACTTGTCTTCTTTTAGCATTAAAAAACAGATCAGTGAACCTTGAACCCTGTATCTAGCAGCCCTTTGACCCCCACTGACTCCACCTATGCTTCTGTCAGGGGCTTGATGGTCTGCTGTGTATTTCACACTATCGCCTCGAGGAGCTAACCTGCCGGAGAGCGTAACCAGGATGCAAGCAGCACCTAAAGCGTGTGGGCTAGCCTTGAGCTGGCCTGAATAACTACAATCAGGTGCACAGCTCCTGTAGTCTTGGCAGGGTAATCTGGAGGCCAATTGGCCTTTGCTTCCTCTCCTGCCTTGTAAGTACAGAATGTGTCTGAAAAGGTCAATAGCTTCAGCTAGGGTGTCTTTTTATAGGTGTAAGTCTTGGATATTGTGGATCTTTTGGTGACTTAAAGGCTATTTTAAAGAATAAATGCACGCCTCACTTTGGTGCTGATGTATATACATATAGGCAATGGTCACCATGTACAACCAAAACCATTAGCCTTTTGATAAATTCAGTAAATTATCTAATTTTGCACATGTATAGTCACAAAGGATCTAGTAAGTAGACCAGAACTAGGCAAATAAAACCCAAATCAAACTGAAAACTTGATTAACTCACTTTGGGCAGCAGTTCCGATTCTAGTGTATAGGACAGTCCACCATGTCTCCTACTGTATGAGTAATGCTCCTAAGAAACTTTTCCGCATCAGTGATTAATGTCCAGCAGCAACAGTAAGTGCCTTCACTGGAACAAGTGAGATATTTATGTAGTGCAGAAAACAGCAAATATAGGGTGGTTCCAGTTCATTCCAAGAGCAAGTCAGGGTCACTACTTGTGTCTTGACCATGTGAATTTGTTTTATTCGGCTGAAGCAGTATACTTATCCACTGTATATCACCAGATCAGGCAGACAAAGATAGTGTCTACTTAGTCAAAATAGTAGAGTAAATTATTCACTGATTTTGGTGTGGAGACCAAAAACAGAGCATTAAGAGATAATTGGACATGTGTTGACTGATAAGGTAAGGTAAGGTTTATTTGAATAGGGTACAGTGTTTCCCCTAGGTTTACTGCCTTGGCAGGGTTCTGCTAAAAAAAAAATGTCGGGGCTTCCACATTTTTGTTATCCTCTGGAGCAGAGAGGAGCTGTGGATTATTGTTATTGATATCGTACAGTAACAAAGTATTTGTACATTAAAAAGTAATACAGTACAGTGTTAAACTGTACTGTATTACTTTAATTCAAACTGTATTCCCTTATTATCATGTAGCCTACACTTCTTCCTTTCATTGATACATTTAAATCACCTGACTACAGCATATAACATACCTGCTGCAACCTGTGCTGCTGCTGCTGCTGCTTCTCTCTGCCTCATCCTCTATTGCTGGAGGCAGCTCCACCTCATCTGATCTCTGATAGGAAAGCAATCGTGTTATGATCATATTGAGCTATTGGTGTGAGTCTAACATTAAACAAGCAGTCTGCTTGTCATACATTGCTGACGATACATTTTTAGAGGCAATTTGTTGAGTCACTGCCGCTAAATGCCGGTAGCATCAGGCTAGCAAGTCCTGCATTAGCCTCACATCAACAGGTGTAGACAGAACATCCAATTATCCTGAGTTAATTTACTGAATAAACCAACACACATCTCCTGTCTTGTTTTTCACCCAACTCATTAGACTATTCTTCTGCTGGCGTTTCATTGTTGTTTTCTGTCATATTCAATACTGTAGTTCAAAACCGTGGTACCTGCTCCCCATCTGTGAGCTATTTTTAGAATGCGCACGCTACGTTCGTTTTCGCGTTCGCGCGCGTCCACCTGGGCAGGCTGTGTGTGTCCTTCTCCCGTGACGATAAGGGCTTGCGGTTAAAAAATAGTAATAAACGAATTTGAAACTTGGGGGGGGGACACAAACGGGCAGACAGCAGAGCTCGGGGCAATAAAGCAGATTTGTTTGACTTTTTTACACTTTGTTGTTCTCCTCCTTTCCCCTGCTCTTGTCTCTGATTGTGAGTGTGTGCATTCGCGTGTGTGTGTGTGCATTCGCGTGTGTGTGTGNGGGGGGGGGGGGGAGCGGAGCCCCGCCCTTCAGAAACAGAGCGGAGGGAGAATGTGAATGCGCAAAGCAGTGGACACTGAAACATGAACACATTGGATAGATAGCATGGCGTTTAGTTTATTTAATAAAAAAGCACATGTTCAATGTGAAAAGTGACCGTAGATAGATTACTTCAGTTGAAATTTGGTGCTATATATTTTTGTTTTTTAAATAAAAAACAAAATAAAAACAACTTGAATTTCAGGCAGGGCGCGGGGCTCCGTTGGCAGGGCGCAGCGCCCCGCCAAGACAATGGTAGGGGAAACACTGGATAAGATCATACAGTCAGAATTGAACACAAACTATGCTGACGGGTCAAATGGAATGCGAGATTAGCTGTGGACAACCGATGCACACAAAAAAAAAACTACCAAACGTGTATGGCAACTTAAAAGATAATGTTTCAGATAAATGTTTTTCATAGAAAATACCAACAGTCAAGTCATGTACTGTATGATTATATAAGGATGATGGTTTTTAAAATCTGTCTTCCCACCTGAGAGTTTATTCAGTTTTTTTTTCTCATGCAAAAAACAAGAAGGTCACAAGGCAAGTAAAACCTGTAATCTTGTCCTAATCTAGTCCAATGTTTGATAATGTTGTTTGTTTTGGGAAACAATAAGATTAGCATTGCAAGTCGTTCAATAACAATCTCTTCCGTGCAGCAGCTGACCTAATAGTGCTGGAATTTCATATCACATTTGTTACCATGCTTGTGTTCAGCTCATTGTTTGGCAAGGCTTAAAGCGCACTTGGTTACCATTCTGTGAATAACACGGGAGGTTTATGAGGATTAAGCCAAAGCTTCATGGCTCAGATTGCTTTTTAGGATGGAGAATCCAGACACAAAGTGTAGGCCACTGTCCTTTTCCCCAAGCTATGTGAATGTCACATGCTGGCATGCTTGGCACAAAGTGTGTGAGCAAGGCAGCAAAAGCAAATGAAAACTGGCTATGAACGCAAATACCATCAGAGGAACGGTGACAGACATGGGCAAAAGGGCAAAATCTGACACACATTGGTTTCCAATGGGGAACAGGCCGCTCAATGAATGCAATGAATACACACAGAGAATTACCTTTTTTTATAAAGTTTGCACTTAACGGCAGGCATTTTCAGTACTGACTCATATTCCACAAAAGAAAAATCTGTCAGCCTTTTCTACCTGCCAGTCATCTCAGGCCCTCTCAAAGCCTGCTTCTCTTCCTTGTCTCTCCTCCCCCCCTATAGCGGCTCTGAAGGGTTCACTGCTGTTAGAGGGAAAACAGACCCAGCAGTGGATTTTCAATTGAATTGTCAGAAGCTGGCTGTTTTAATAAATCCTGCCCAATAAAAGGTCAGGGGACCTTTTGTGAAGCTGCTTCACCCATGACGCTCAGTTTGGTCGCTCTCCGGTGAACCTTGTCTGCCAGAACTCGCTTCCCAAAGATAAAAAGCACCTGGTAGATTATCACTGCATATAGGACACTATGGAACATAATAAATACATGATTGCAACCAGTTTAATGCAATGATATTGCAACTATCATAAAAACACAATACAAGGATATCATAGTAAATTAAAGCTTAATTAAAATCACGACTCAACTAGCTATTTTTGATTTCCCCTCCATTTCCTCTACCCCCTTTTTGTGGCACAAAGCAGGGCAGTGTATGCCTTAGTGCAGGGGTACTCAAATACAAATCTTAAAGGTCCAAAGAAAATGTTCAATAAGACAAAGGTCCGTTTATTACGATCATTCAAACTTTTAAACAATTGCAACAAGATTCTTAACACAAGGTTGCAAAAACAAAAATAATCTGTATGCAGCAGTTTTCATTGTTATTGTGTCTGTGCTTGATCCCTCAGAGTGGCAGTGTGCTGCACAGTTATGAATAAAGGCAGCTGCACCCTCTTTCGTTCAGCATTCCCATTATTGCTTTATAAATGTCTTGCCCCCTTGTGTGTCCACTGATGTTCGTCAGGCCCAACACATCTTCAACAAACTCCCCCTTTGCCTCATCATAAAATCTCACAAACACCAGCAACTGAGCATTGTCAGTGGTGTCAGTGGACTCATCCACAGCTAAGGAAATGCACTGTGCATTTTTTATTCCATCACAAAGCTGATTAATGAAATCACCAGCCAGTATTTTATGTTCTTCTGGTTGCTGTGGAATCTGAGAGGGGGATTTGCTTGATTTGACCTGTTATTTCCTCTTTTTGTTTGCCTTCAAACATGGTCTCCATCACTTCAGTCATGCATTCTTTTATACTTCAGTTATTTTCCAGTGGAATGTCCTTACCTACTGGCCTAGTTAAATCAAAGTGGTTACTTTTTTTTGGCTGGGCAGTGTAGTTTTACACACCGTCTTATTTGACTTTCTTAGGACTTAAAACATTTTTGGGGGGCAGACACATTTTTTTTTTTATTCACGTAAGGTCATCATCTTAACAGTTTTGTATGCTCATCCGTGAGCAGAGCATCAAGTTGACATGTCTATTACAGCTGAATGCGGCGATTACCATCTTGTTCAGCAAAACTCCTCACAAACGTATTAAGATCAACAGCTTTAGTGCGCTTTCATTCAATGCTGAGTACAGCCAAACTTGACAGTCTCTTCTCTGTCATTGTAGACCGCAAATACCTCATTCCTTCAGTACTTGGGTCCGAATCATAGACTGTAAACCTATTTAAATGGCTGTCAACTGCTGCTGACACATGCAACAGAATGTCAGCTTTTATGTATCGTATCAAAATGCTGCTCTGGAGTCACAGTTGAAGAAGGAGGGAAAGAGGAAGAGAGGAAGACTCCCCGGAAGCCTCCCCACCCTCTGTTCTCGTCTAGGTAGTAGGTGACTGAGTGCGGGCAACAGAAAAACAAACAAAAAACTACACAGATGTGTAATGTTACTAAACAAATACACCTCCGACCCACCCCTCCCTACAGCCGAAAATATGTGGAAGTGACTCTCTCCGCTCCCCCTCCGCTCTCTCCCGTAACAAGTTGCGTGGTCGTAGTGTGTGTGGGTGTGTGTGTTGTGGTGTGTTGTGGTGTGTGTTGTGTGGTGTGTGTTGGTGTGGTGGTGTGTGTGTGTGTGTGTGTGTGTGTTGTGTTTGTGTGTGGGTGTGTGTGTGTGTGTTGTGTGGTCGTGTGGTGTCGTGTGTGTTCGTGTGTGTTGGTGTTGTGTGTGTGTGTGTGTCGTTTGTGGTCAGAAACACCGTTAAAGATTAGTCTTAAGGAGTTACAGTCTTGGTTATAAACAACTATGTTATGTCATGGTTCCACTATTACCCATTTATTACCAAATCCCCTTAGTACAAGAACTATTATCAGATAGTTGTTACACTTGTATCACTCACATGATACAGTCCGCCATTGCCACAGTAATACGTCATTTGAAATCGAAAGTATTATAGGAGTCCCCTGTACTGATTATTAACGAACCACCCCAATGTACTACACTACTCGTACACCTGGACAGACGGCGGGGCCATCTATAGGATAAGGTCGGTCCGGGAGGCAGTCGGGATAGTCCGTCGGTTGAGCAAAGTTTACGTCAGTTGTCAACGTTTTGAATTGTTCAAAAAAAAAAATAAGAGATTCGTACATACTTCTCCTAAGTAACGAGACTAGGACTTGGGTTTAATCTCCGTATGTTGTTTCGTTTCTATTCTCTGTCATCATAACACCTTTTAGGTCTTTTATCTGCGCCATTTAGTTATTAGTCTCGTGGAGTTTTCTTTTGGGCCTGTCCTGCGGTGTGTTGAGAGACTGGATGCTCCTTCTTTGTGTGTAATATTCTGATGAATATTATCATTTGGAGATTCTTCTAGCAATAAGTTTTTATGCTACATTACTATGAAACTCTGTTTTTGGTGTTCTTTTTTACGCGGTGTGTTAGTGCCCGTTCGCTCAGTTTACAAGGCAATACAGGGTGAATCGTTGTCGCGACGACGTACAGGCTGACAAGTGGACAGACACACACAGACGGAGGTTGCGTGAGTAGTGTAGTGCTGGTACGGAGCGGGCACGGTCGTAAAGGAAAGGGGTGCCGTTCGTCAAAAAGCCGCTTAGTCTCCGTAGTGCATCCCGCGCAGAAGCGCCTTACGCCCACCCTTTTCAACAACGAGAAGCCACTCGCTCTTTCAGAGATTACCAGGCTCACTCACTTACCGTTGGTGTCATGCGTCGCAGAAGCATTCGGGGAGGGGCCGGACCGCGGCTCGCACCTTTAGTACATCAACCGACCGCTAAAGTAAACGGAGACAAACTTCGCCGCCGCGTTTCCGAGCTCTTCGTAGCAGCTTATTGTCCTTGACAACTCCTACTAGACCAACGATTCAACTTCGAGTTTCGGACCAAATCGTATTTTTGGCA
>NW_011333040.1:17948488-17950859 GCF_000735185.1 Notothenia coriiceps
CCGCAAATACCTCATTCCTTCCGTCTACTTGAGTCCAAATGCTTCTCGTTTTGCGCTGTCCCGTTCGCGTCTACCGTTTTTCCAACCCAGTTTAGATCCCACTTCCGCATTACGCAAGCATCGACGCGGCGTTACGTCACAGCATCAACCTGGCATTACATCCCTATGGTTACATCACTGCCTCACGTGGCACACCCGCGAAATCTGAATCTGACAAGCGAAATACCGTCCTTTTAAACGCAGAATGGTTCAAGAAACCCGCCCCCGAACACACAAGGTTGGGAGGTCCTGATTCAGGGCCTCCCACTCACGTCCCACGCGTACCACGGTAGAAACCGTAGGCGTCACGTGAACCGGAGTACGTCTTTCCGTTCTCTCTTCAAAGATAGAATGGGGCAACGGTTTCGCAAGCTTAGAACACCACTAGGCCCGGCCCTGAGGTTCACCTGACCGAAACCAAACAGCTTGAATGCAGGGTTAATAGTGGGTCGACCGGACCTGTCTTAGTAACGAATCACTTACCTTTATTAAACGTTGCATGACGTACGACTAACAAAAAATCGTGTCTATATTTACATGGTTTATTTAGCTACAGTATACTACTATAAAGAGGTATACGGCGTGTCCTACCTAATCAACGAACTACATAATGTCAACTCACGAATCAAAAAAACATGCAATAGAAACCGTCTACCAACACGACACGTCTTGAGCTTCTCACCTTCATTGTTTCCCCCCCTTAGAAATGGTTTCTTGTGTATGATAAAACTGAAACAATCTTATGAGGTCATAAAGTAAAATAATGAAGATGAGGTGAAATAACGTCTCGTTTCTACGAGTGTTCTCATTATGAGGGGAAGAATCCCATGTGTGTGTTTGCACAACAGGAGGTGACCTGAGAGACACTCTGTCGTCTCATGCTTCTAGTATGATCCACCGCTGGGTCATTCTATACAGGCGGTATACTGTCTCCACCTCCTCTTACTCTCCCTCTCCCGCCTGGCGTACCTCCACCTCCTCGGCCTCCCCTCCCACCGCTTGTGCTGGGCCCCTCCAAATCCTCCGCCTTTCCCCCCGTCTTTCCTCTCGCCCGTGTCACCTTCACTGCCGGCGATTCCCCGCCGCACGCTCGCCGCGCTGCGCCGCTCCCCCGGCTCTCCGCTCGCTGTCCCTCCGGACGCCCCGCACGGAGCGGTCCGCAGTGGTCCTTTACTGTGTTCACATGGAGTCGACTTTTCTTGTCTGGTCACACGTATGTTCTAACGTGGTGTCCACATCCCCCGCGGCTGTGTCATCGGTCTCAGGCTAATTTGCGCGATCCGTGGACTCAACCGGTAGTCTTGTCCTTTCAGGGAGGCGACGGAGCCGTCCTCACGTGATCGTCTGTTGGTAAATTGCAAATGACAAATATATTAAACGTTATGTACACATAGAATACGAAAATGACGTGAATAATGAAGAATATATATATTCGTAATATAAAATACAAATAAGTAGAACATTACTTTTTTTTGACAGTGGTTTTTGTAAAGGTGAACCCTAATAATGTCTATAAAGAGTAAAACTATTACAATGGAAAAATGGTTATTTTTGGTTCGCGTTTGAAGCCTCTTATCGGCCTGCGCAGGATAGCAAAGTTGGGCTGTCAAATCTAAAATTGTGCGGGTTGAACGAGCGTAATGCGTCATGCATTCGAGATGCGCTATCCTCTAGTATGAGCTGAAGTAGAAGCGTCCGTTCAATATCCGCAGCCAATTTCGTCTATTCCGAACTTATCACAAACAAACCAGAAAGGTCTTCCTCACACAACTGACATTCTCATCTGCTAGACCATATGCTTCTACGGTACTAGCTCTCTGCCGAGCTGCACACGGTGGAGGAGAGAGGAATCGAACACATATAATAGTAGTCGGATCATTTTATAGCGCGCACGCCATCTACATAGGAGTTTACTGGCCACATATCGCCGTTTATACGATATGGTTCACTCCTGTAGCCCAGTTATTTCACGCTCTACTTTATGAACCCTCTCACCATGTGAACTGATACATGTCACGACTCAATATGAAGTAGATATCCAGACTCCTCTTCATGCGATTTACATATCTGTACCTCGATGGTAGCTATTGACCGTATGCCCCCATTATTGCTCTCTAGCACAGCGCATTTCCTAACATAGGGACCGTTTCGTCTATATCGCGCGCTAAGTGGTCTGTGTCCGCCGTCCGGTTTACTGGCTAAATTATAATTTGTAATAGTTACATTGTGAACGAGTCGTGACGTATTCACGCTAGCAGTCAGTATAACTGTTTCTCTCCGCCGTGCCCCAATAAATAACATGTAACACCTAGTAATACGTTCGCAACCCACT
>NW_011333040.1:17950904-17992957 GCF_000735185.1 Notothenia coriiceps
GACACACCTCTTTTTATTGCATTTTAACACTCTAAATATTTTTATATTAATATGTTGATGGAACAATTAGTTTATTTCTTCAATACGACTTAAAACTGTTTTAAAAAAATATTTACACACGTAAGGTTATCATCTTAACTGTTTTGTATGCTCATCCATGAGCATACATCAAGTTGACATGTCTATTACAGCTGAATGCGGCGATTACCATTTTGTTCAGCATTCGCCTCACAAACTGATTAAGATCAACTGCTTTAGTGCGTTTTGATTCAATGCTGAGTACAGCCAAACTGACAGTCTCTTCTCTGTCATTGTAGACTGCAAATACCTCATTCCTTCAGTACTTGGGTCCGAATGCTTCTCGTTTTGCGCCGTCCTGTTCAAATGAAGTTGCCACCTATCATATTTCCACGCTCGCGCCAGGGGAGGGGTTACAAGACCCGCCTTTTGTGTTCACTTGCACTCGGAAATTATATATTTTCTCTCATAAATGTCCGATGAGCCACAACATTTCTTTCAAAACAAAGGGGGGGAGTTCATTCTAAACGGTTGAGTAAAACGTTTTACACGAACTATGGAGAAATGTCACCAACATTTATAATCAACATTTAAAAAAATATTATTAATAAATTAATTGCCTACATTTAGAGTGGCAACTAGGGTGGCAAAGCATTTTTCTCAGGTGGCAGCTGCCACAACGTGCCACCCCGTAGAACCGCCACTGGTCACCCCTATAAATATTGTTCCTATCTAACGATTAGAGATAACACCTTCAACAATGAATGTGAATAAATAAGAATGATAACACATTTGTAACGTAGACAAACAACATACAAAACATATATCATTTTTTTTATGTGAGCAGGCAGGATCACAGAAACAGGCGCAGCAACAACTCATGATCCAGAAGTTACTTTTAATACCGGCAACCTGCCAGGTGGGAGACACGCAAACTCTGGATGATGCTGCAGATACTGAGGTAGTAACGTGCATTTATGGGGCATGGGTGGACGAAGATAGAGAGGACATGAGTTCAAACATATAAAGAGAAAGATAAGAGAGAAGAAAGTCTAAGCCTAAAGCAGCATAACTAGAGGCTGGTTCAAGGCAAGCCTGAGCCAGCCCTAGCTTTATCAAAAAGAAAGTCTTAAGCCTCCTCTTAGATGTGGAGAAGGTGTGTGCCTCCGGGAAACACTTTGTAAGCTGGTTCTGTAGAAGAGGAACTGGCAAACACTTCTAGACATTGCCCTACATGCGAGTTGTACTACAGCATGCCCAATGATTTGTAAAATATCCCTACCTAGGGTGTGTTTTCCAAGTAGTGACAGTGAGCACTGCACAATCTTCACAGATCATTAGATTATAAACCTGCATAACGCTGCTCACGAAAAACCTTAATAACTACGCTGCAGATCAAACGTCCAATTGAATAAACTTAAGAAATACTTCAAGAACAAACAAACACGCTAGACGCAATTATTAAACAGAGTTTATGTTTTTCAAATTAAAAAATGCTAATCTTTGGTGCCTTGAGAGGCTGGTTATCTAAAAACCTGTTTAGTATATCATTATAATGCCCATCACATTTGCACGTTTTAATACTCATTATACTGAAAGAAAATTGACCTGAACTGACTCAAGTAGTGACTCTTCAATCATCTCTCCTCCTGAAGTACCTACTTTACTTTTTTTAAATGTGCGACACAATTAATCACTGGTACTTCAAGGAGATCAAATAATTGTTTCTGAATCACATTGATAAAAACATTTGACCGCCCTGTGTTTGGCTGTGATCGCAGTCGTGTGCTCGTGCTGTGATGTGGTGTGTTTGGCCTGTCCCTGCTCTCTGGAAGCGTGCCCTTCTCTGTCCTAGTGACAGATTTCCCAACGTGAAGTATTTATGTAGCCGGAAGAAGGGCTGCCATCTGCTCTACTGAGGGGTCCAGGGCTCCACATGCTCCCTTCACACACACACAGGCACACACGTTTTGCTCTCTCAAGGACAATCACGCAATCGCATGCATATAGAGATGTACAAGGGTAATTTAATGCATTCTAAACATTTGCTTGTAGATTGCACTAAAAAGTACCATGCATCATCCTATACGCTTTAATCGGAGCTAATGGGTTAAATGCCTTATCACACATTCATCTTCGTTGATTGCAGAGAGGAAGCCATTTATCGTTTTTTCTTCCACTCTTGCCTACAGGTTATTATTTAAAATATATTCACACTGCAGATTCCTCTGGGTTCTTTCTTTCCTTTTTGCCAAAGCCACAAACGTAGCCTTTTATACTCCTTTCAGAACAAACTCCACCTTTCAAGCATCACCTTTGGCATAACACCTATGGGTTCTCAGTTAAGTACACCTCTAATCCAAGCAATGTTAACACTATTTTTCCCTGTTTGACTTACAAATATCCCGGGGACTGGGGACACTCTGTCTGTGTGAGTGCAGTGGCAGGAGGTTATACCTGGGGACGTCCTGGCAGCCAGCGGGGAGTGAGACGTTCACTGAGCTCACATGTCACAGACAGCAGCCAGCCATAATTAGTCCAGCAACTCTGCAGAGGGCTGCTCCGCATTAATTAGCATAAAGTGGCCGGAGGGACCTGCTGCACCCGTAGAGCTTGCATCACTTAGCATATTTAGCATGACGTCAAGCGACTGTGTGTGTGTGTGTGTGTGTGTGTGTGTGTGTGTGTGTGTGTGTGTGTGTGTGTGTGTGTGTGTGTGTGTGTGTGTGTGTGTGTGTGGGTGGAGGAGTGTTTTGGTTTTGCCTCGGGCGCTTGCTATATGTTGTGCAAAATGTAATCCATGCAGGTGCGGTGCATGATGCGTATGCTATTGTGTGTGGAAATGTTAATCTTGTGTCTGGAGCTTTTCATCTGCTGCTTATTACTTATTTATTCAGCGATTCAGCGTGATTCACTTTCTCAAGCACGTCTGCTGAGGACATGAGCTCAGTGATGACAGAGAAAAGGTACAGCTTAACATGAGCGACCTTGACAAACAATCAAAACAAAAAAGAACAACGTCAAGGGCAGTTTAGCTTCTGCACATCACTGTATGACTTATTATGGGCAGTGGCGTAGAAGCTAGTGGAGCATGAAATGTAGTAAATCAGGTTTCTTCATCATGTTTTTGCATTTCTCCACCTAGACAGCTTTAATATTTCTAATGAATGCTTATGACTGGCAATATACACCCACTGCAAATGTTAGAAACTAACCACAAAGGCTCACCAAACAGTAAATTAGGGTTCTGTTTCAATACAACGTTATCTTAATTGAAATTAGTGATACTGAACATGTTCACATATAACCATTAAAAATATTTTAACGCAGCCATCCAATTGCTAATTTGGATATACAAGCAGTAGGGGTAGACAGTATAGTGTGAACACAAACATTACAAATTATATTTGTTCAGGATTGTTATTCTTATTCAAGACATGCAAGGGGAACATCTTCTTTCTATCTTTGCAAAATGGCACACAATCATGCCATACCATATGCCATGCAGCATGTATTGATTCATGTAGTGTAAAGGATAAGGCTGGCAGTATTTTATGTTTGCTGTTGTCATGAAATCCTACTTTAAAAAAAGATGAAAAAGTGTTTGTGAATAATTTGTTCCTAACTTGTATATGGCACACTGAAGACATAAAGAAAAAAAGGCTAGATACTTATCTGAAACAATCGCACACGTAGCTGAAGTAACTCAGACAAGATTAAATAACACATTTATTTGGGACTACTTCTTGGCGTAGATTGACAACCTCTTAGTATTCGAGTGGGTATTTGTGTCAGTAGTAGGTATGATAAAATAAAAACTACAACAATGAGTTTGAACAACAGTGGAGATCTATGGCTTTATCATTTATGCTTTAATAGGCTTTACTACAGAGACAGCAGTATGTATTTATTTGTGGATTTTTCATTGGATTTGTTGATGCTATAAAACCCAAAGAATAGTATCAGACTCAACCTTTAGTCTTCTCATCTTGACCGACATGTCTGTGCGCTGTGTTGTGTTTGTGCAGGTCAGATCTCGGTGGAAGGCTTTGCCCGGTATCTGAGCGGAGAGGAGAACAGCATCATCCCCCCCGAGAAGCTGGATCAGAGCGAAGACATGACCCTGCCCCTTCCCCACTACTTCATCAACTCCTCGCACAACACATACCTCACAGGTACGCAGCGCTGGAATTTCATAAAGTACATTTACTCAAGTACTGCACTTAAGTACAAATGTTTAGGTGCTTATGTTATGCTTCTTTATACTTCTACTCTATTACATTTTGAAAGCCAATATTGTACTTGTTACTCCATGACATTTATCTGACAGCTTTAGTTACTTTACATATTAAGATGATAGCTAATGCAAATTTTAAGTCAACTAATAAATAAACATTTAGATTGAATTGTAGGTTAAGATATCCTGTAGTGGTATATCAAGTTATTCATATTAGACAGGGGTGGGAGACGTACTCAGATTTTGTACTTGAGTAAAAGTAGAAGTACCAGAGTGTAGGAATACTTTGTTAAAGGTAAAGGTTCTGCATTCAAAATGTTACTCATGTAAAAGTATTAGCATCAAAATATGCTTAAAGTACCACAAGTTAAAGTAGTCATTCTGCAGATTGGTCCATTTCAGAATTATATATAATATGTGTTTTGATTATAACTATCTGGCAAAGTGTTATCAAAGCTGGTAAAGATGCAGCTAGTTTGAATGACTTTGTACTGCATGGTAGCTTCTGAATTGACCCCAGGTGTAACTAAAGTCTTATTTAAGGGTTAGTTATATTTCACTTCATTAATCCAAATATGTAAAGTAACTAAAGGCATTAAATAAAAGTACACAATTTACCTTTGAATTAGTGGATTAAAGTACAGGCTAAAATAAAATGGAAATACTCAAGTAGAGTACATTAAAAAAAAAGTACAGTACTTGAGTAAATGTACGTAGTTACTTCCCACCTCTGATATTAGACCCTTAAAATAAAAGTTCTAACAACTTCGTCCACTTTGCAGGTGCGCACAGACATCTCAACAAATCTAAATGAGATGTGTGTGTAAGCTCTGTCTCTCTCACATACAAACTCTCAACTTGATTGAACTTACTGATTGCTCATTTATTCTCCCACACTTGAACAGATCACTCTTTCATTTAGAAATACAATCTTTATTGCGCATGTGAATCCAGCAGACTCGATGCCTCGCAGGTCAGTCACTCAAACAGGCCGGTGAGCCAGAGGTTATCCAATCAAGTCATACATTGAGACTCAATTCATTGATATTCATGAGTTAAATATTTCTTTTGACTGGTAGTCACAGTAACTGGCTCTCAGCGGTGCACGAGCATGGCGGGGCTCAATACAGGGGCCATTTTCTCTTCAATAGATTCATCTATTCAAATCTATTCTGGGGGGAACTGGAGAGCATTGAATCTGTCAAGTGGATCAAATTTCTCCAGTGATGGAAATAATGGAATATCTGTAATAGGCCAGACTCATGGCCTGCGAAAATGAAGAAATTAGGAAAAACAAACAACAAGTGTGTTTGATTCTCTCCTCACAATACCGTTATGTATTTGAACAGTGACACATTATTATAGGTAACAGAGAGGTATTTACAACTTCATAATAAAGATCCACACACGATAATCCGACTGACAGTTATTCATTCACGCATCCTATTGATCCGTGGTAGATTAAAGCAATGTTTTATGCAGCGCACAACACAAGCGCTCATTTAGAAAAGAAGGTGTTGCTCTAATGAGTTTGGAAAAGCATGACTGTCAAACGAAGAGAAAAAAGGGAGCACAAACAGATAAAAAAGTATACTTGATGTCAACCGAGGTGAGAACAGAACTGCCTCTCACTATGACACAGTCCCCACCGCTTTGTAGGAAAGCGCGTTGCTTTTGTGAAGAGGTAATTGCTTCGCTAATGGTGACAGGCTGATGAGATTTGCCTGCTCCAGATAACGACAGTTGTATTGTTTTTACTGCATGCTAGCAAATAAAGCGGATAATGAGCTCTTGAAAGGTGGGAGGACATGATTTTGTACGGTTTTCGGTTCTTTCAGGATCAAATGACAGTTACCTAAAGTGTTTTGTTTTTGTGTGTGTGTGTGCAGCCGGCCAGCTCGCGGGGAACTCTTCTGTGGAGATGTACAAGCAGGTCCTCCTGTCCGGATGCCGCTGCATCGAACTGGACTGCTGGAAGGGTCGCACCACAGAAGAAGAGCCCGTCATCACTCACGGCTTCACCATGACAACTGAAATCTCCTTCAAGGTAACACAAGGAGAGCGGAGTGACAGCGATTAGGGCGAGGGGTTGGAGTGCAGAGGGAGGGGGGGGGGGGGGGCAGGAACCTGTTATTTTGAAGATGCATTTTAATGTCTCTGTCTACACACACACAGAGGGGGATTCTGGGTAAACAGACCTCACAGACAGATGATATAATCCACATATGATTCACTTACTTCATCAAATACTGATTGGTGTTTTGTTTGCACCCACAGCCTTTTATGTTTTAGTTATTTTAGATAGTCTAGAGTTTAAACAGGCTTTTAGGTATCATTAACAGGAACATGATTTTAAATACTCACTTAAAGCTCCCATGTCATGGCCAATTCTACTGATCATAATTCCATTGTTGAGGTCTACTAGAATACATTTATATTGTGCAATTTTTTGCGCAATCTTTTGTGCATTTTTTGGCGCGGCTCGCTGCTGTGAGGAGGGGAAAGTGTGAGCTGGGTTACTAGTGTCGTTTTCTGGTTGCTGCGTGGGGTCTGCAAGACACCGCGAAACTCAGCCTGAACTCAGCCTGAACAACATGGACGCGGGAAGGGGGGGTGCTGAGGGGGCTGCAGCACCCCCATCTGCGAGGCTCCACTAGCAAAGTCTTCCATAACAGAATGCGGCTTAACTAGTTGACTACTAAATATTTTAAACCTCACTATCTGACCTGTCGGAATGTCTCTCACTTCTGTTGATAGTGACATTTCCCACATTACTAGTTAACAAGTAGACCTTGTGAGCCTCACTAGTTAACTTGGAAGGTCAAAATAGGTCTATTTATATTTTTGCCTTTACTAGTTAACTAGTGAGCAAATTGGATATTATTTGTTCATTTAAGAGCCCAATCCATGTTTGACTAGTTAATATGTTGAGCTTTTGCCTGGTGTCACTAGTAGGGCTTATTGTTATGTCTTTATTGAACAAGGACCATGCATAAATACATTAATCTCAAAGAGAGAAAAGATGCTATATACCAGATTATAGCTAACAAATATTCCATATTACAATTAATTTAAACTGAAGTCTCAAATGCAAATCAATGTTGGCATGTTTGGTTGCTAAATATAAATGTGTTGCACCAAAAGATTGAATTTGGATGCTTCCAATGGCCGTAAATGAAATAGCAGATTGTACAAAGGCAGTCTGCCTCTGTGGTGTGTTGAAGATGGAACTAGTAAGACTAAAGTGCCACTAGTTGCTGTAAAAGAGATACTAGTCTTTGTTCAACTGGTAAAAGAGAAAGCCAAACTAGTGTGACCAGATGTCCAGCTACTGTAGTGCTGACAAAGAGCCAACTAATGGAGGAATCTGTCATCTGATATCAAGGATATAAATAAAATAAGGAAATGGCCAGCCATAGTAGTAGTAATATAAATAGCACTAGTTGTAGCTTGCTTCAGGCTATAGGCCTACAAGTAGGCACTGTATTGAGAGAGAGCAAAGAAATGACATAGAAATGGATAACATATTTGTATCGTGTTCCTGTCAATCTAAATACAGTAATGATAATAGAATCATAAACTTGAGATTTCATGCACATTTTAGGAAATTGGAAATATGTAAACACACAGACAGAAATGCAGATAGATACATTTTTGGAGACAGAAAATAAAATAAATACAGAGGAAGCACAGCTGGATAACAAGTGGGATAAACAAATAGGGGAATGCGTTCAGCAGAAAATAACAGGGAAACACCAAATAGCCCTAAACCGAGGCGCAGAGGGGCGCTTAACTAAAGATGAGAAGACAAAAAGAAAAACACATAAATAGGAGGAGGAAGAGATGGAGGAGGGTGTGAAAATCTAAGGGCAGAGTAGGTGTGAGGAGAATAAGGAAATGGAAAGTGGGTGGATTGATTGATTGATTCATAGAAGAAAATTAGTTCTAATGAGAGTAACAAAATAAGTAGAACACGCCTAATGGAATTACCCGGAGAGTGAAATGCACAAAGAGAAGAGTTTTGAGAGGCAGAGGATGGAGCTTACAGATGGAGAGGGTTGAGTTACAGACAAAGAAATATAGTGGAGTAGATGGAGCAAATGGAAATGAAGGCAATAACTGACACCATTGTTAACGATGGTGTAATTGACTTAGACAATCAGGGGCTTAGAAATCTGATATCAGATGTTGAGCTGTCTTTGCTGGAGTTGAGAAGTGACACCACCTAAGAGCTCCCATTTCCAGAAACATATCCACTCTTTAGTGTGGTAATTAGGGCATGAATGAGCATTCAGCAATTTGTGATATACTTTACCATGATTTTATTTCACTTTATTAATCAGAAAGTGTACCTATTATGTTGAAATCCTGCACACATATACAAGCTTGTTATACACATATAGTTTTCAGTAGCCTCAATACAGCCATGCATCTAGTAAAAATAATAGATTTCTACTTGTATCTTTTCACTCTCTCTTCTACATGTATTGATCTTAAGAGGTTTGGGCATATTCTCCAAGGAAACGAAAAAAACATTTATGATACTGGCTTTTAAGTGTTTTTTAAAATGCTTTATTCTGTCTTGACTCAACAGCACATTATCGGATAAACCAAATGTATTGACTCATCTTGCAATAAAAGTGTTGCTAAGAGGCTAAATTACGGTCATAACTGTGACATGTTCTAAAAGAGGCTTTGCTTAAATTGTTGTTGTTTCCCGATGTTATTAAGGAAAATACTACAAGCAATCATTTTCTGACAGTCAATCGGAAAACATTGGAGCCAAGACAGATGTCACTGTTGGCTCCTTTACCAACACTGACATCCATTATTTTGATTGTGCACTTTGTTACTTTAATAGCAATAACAACATTTGTTCCCAAGTATGTGCAATCAGCATCGTTTTTCTTTTCTGTTTGTGCTTTCAGGAGGTGATCGAGGCTATAGCAGAGTGTGCCTTCAAGACCTCGCCCTTCCCCATCATCCTGTCTTTTGAGAATCACGTGGACTCGTAAGTCAGCAGCTCATTTAAAAACCAGATATGCATAGTCTACACAACGAGAGTCAACATTATTGATCAGAGCTGTCCGTCATTGGTTTGTTTGGCATCAATAGGCCCAATCAGCCATTCTCTGCAGTGTGTATCAGCAGTGTTAACTTCTACGCAGCGTTAAGGAGAAGTCCTCGGCTCCTATAGGGGGTTGCTAGGAGTAACATGTTTTTTCAGTGTGTTGATATTTGGTAGAGAAATCATGATGTTGTGTTTGTGGTGACTTACAGGCCGAAGCAGCAGGCTAAGATGGCAGAGTACTGCCGGTCAATATTTGGGGACGCATTACTGACAGATCCTCTGGAGAAATATCTTGTGAGTACATAAGAGGATCCTACACACACACACACGCACACGCACGCACGCACGCACGCACACACGCACACACGCACACACACACACACACACACACACAGTCTGTCTCTTTTTAACACGGATGCATACGACAAGGCAAGCACGAGGGATTTAGCAGATATCATCACACACGAGTGCACCAAAGTCGTGTCCTTGCTCATTGTTATTTTTCCCTCATCCATTTTCTTTAACAATATCCTTTCATTTTGATTTAATACAGTTGTAATTTTTTAACCAATTCCTTGTAATTTGTTTAATTATTCCTACTCTTAATATAAAGTATGAATCATTCTTTTTGATTTATTAAAGTGTTTTTCCAACTAGGTAAGATAAGTGGGTTATTTATAAAATAACAAACATATTATCTTCTACATATTTTCCATAATCCACTCTTATACATATTCATTAAATGTCCACATCTAGTACACGGTTCTTTCTGTGTTTCTCCATCTGTCTCAAAAACAGCAACACATTGACATGTCCTCCAGCATCTGGCAAAATCTGTTGCTGTCTTTCCTCTTTCTGTCACTCCTGGCACGTTCCTGAACACCTCCCAGTCTCATTCTCTCTCAACTTCTTATTCTGGGCACACACACACACACACACACACACACACACACACACACACACACACACACACACACACACACACACACACACACACATATTTATAAATCATCCCACATTCCCCTGCATGGGAGAGACTGCAAACTATGGCGTGGCGTAAGATTAAATGGAAATGTTTACACTATAATCTTAACGTAGCTTTCCTTGGCAGTCCTTTATCTGTCTCTCCTCTGTTGCCATGGCTACCAGTCAAAAGCTTGCTTCGTCTCTTTGTGGCCAAACTCTTTTTTTCTTTCTTCCCTCAGGCATCTTTGTGTTTAATGACGCAGGCATTTACGTGAGGCAAATACTGGACACTTGTCGCACAAACTCTCTGACTCTCATAGTGTCTGGTGCAGACTTGTGTCATTTAACATACCTCCTTGCATGTTATTCATCCGGGATGTCTTGTCCCTGGTGATATAACACTGTAGAGCAGCTGAAGCCCCCCTGACTGTAATTGACATTGAAGTATTACCTGGGGAAAGCCTTTTGGAATAAAGTAGCTGAGGGAAGGTATCAGGAGACAGACACAAAGGGAGAATTTAAGCAGCGAGACAGAAAGAGAAAGTGTTGTTGAGGAATCAGATTTCTAATACTGAGCGTGTAATAACTGGGAAAGGTGAGTGCAATGACAACCACTCCCCTCTGGCTTTAAGACAGCGTGTATACAGCATATCAAATGGGATATCGCCTCCGTTACTGCATAGGGGCAGATAAGGTCATATGGCTGGATTGGTTTCAGCTGAGCCTAAAGTGAGAATAGAGGATTACAGCTGCATCTGCACTCCACCAAACAGTGGTGAGAAGGAGCGGCTGCTGACAATGTTGTTGGTTTTTTTTGGTGCCAAAAACAACAGTCTGCTTTCCAGAAGAATTTGCCATCTTTTCCTATCAGTTGTTTGGGTCTTATCGCTGCATTCATTATGCTGATGAAGGCTGTATTGCCAAAACTGTTTCATAATGCGCTGAATACATTTTGAATTTGGAAGAAATTGATATTCTTTTTGCAGTTTGTTCAGTTCCGTAGAGGCTTAGATGTAGGCTGCAGACCAACCATAATTGGAACAGCAGGCAGCATTCACAATACTTGGACATCTTGGAAGTAGCGTAGAAAGCAGGAAAAATAATGACTTTCCTGAAATGTAGGATGTGACACCTTTAATAAAAGGCAGCATTACTCTTTCACAGTCCTTCCACCCAACGCTGCCCATTGCACCCTGTACGCCTATTTACAGTAGATGCTCTCTGTGAACTTCCTCTATGCAACTGAGCAAAACTAACATGTGAGGGGAATTAGGGGACAACATCTTTATTGAGTCTATCCAGGTACAATGTAGAAAACCGGTTTAGTGTTGTGCATTTGAGTGCAGTCAAGATCATGTGCCACTTTCAATATTGTACTGGTTCCATTTCAATGGATCTGTTGATAGAGTAAGGTCAAGGCAAATGTCTTTATTTGATCACTTCCCTTCTACAACTATAGAAAGGGAAATGGACGTGTGTGACAGCTGGGAAAGTAGGTTATTGGCTGAAGGACCTTGACTTAAAGGGACCCGATAATTAAAGTGATTTTAAATCTTACGCTGTTTCAAGCACCAGCCAGGCGTCCATGATTGGATGAATGCCTTTATCTACTTTTATACAATATGCATAACAAATAAAAAAATTCCTACATCAAACTTCTAACGATCCACCTCTGGATGATCTTGAGTAATCAGGTCATGATTTCTGGAAAGAGACGTTGTTGATTTTTTCCATTACATTTTCAGATTTTCTAGTTCCGTTATATTCTACAGATGGCTGACATCTCCACGCCCCATATATCCATCAAATAGCATTACTGTTTAAAGAACACATATATATTTTTAATATTTTGAGGTGAACCGGCCCTTTAAAATGTCCTTAAAGTCAGTAGAAGCAAGACATTTTTAAAGTTAGGTCATGTTTATAGCTGATAAGTTTGAAACTCCAAGAGTTGTGAATGTATGTGTGTATTCAACATCACTGCTGACTTTCTCCAATGAATTATTGATATCCCTAAACACTGTGATCCAAAAGCAGTGTACCCTATGAATAAATCAGAGGATCTTCGTACTTCTAGCCAGCTCCCTTGAGAGGGCGAATGTTTGTGTTTAAAGCTCAGATTCCCCCCAGGAAGCTGATTTTAGTGTTGAAAGTGTCAACTTTTGAGCTGTTACATCAACAGTTTGTGAAGCACTTTGCTGATCCTCAAAGTCATAGGGTAGCATGGGCAGACCTATGTCCACATTTTGGATAAATTCTGTATGAAATCATAATAATTCCACTCTAAGGAAAGGAACAAATCCTGTTTTTTTTACCAATCAAAGTTGCCCTAATCCCAGGATGCAGCATAGATGTAAATTATTATCGGTTGGGAACTTGCTATCGTGAACTATTTGGCGTTCAAAATAAAGTTATTCCTCCATGATGGCGACCAAGGAATCTGTGTTTACCCTCACTAGCTGAAAATGAGACGTGAACCTTTTTCATTTAAGTTTGGCAAACATGCAAGAACATCCCTGTAAGACACGTGTTCAATTTTTTTTTTTAAATATCTGTACATCCATTCCCCAAAAGAACAAAGCAAGCCTGCCTTATTGCATGATAGCAATCTTCATCAAAGCAGCTTGGGTTTAGAAAATGATAACACAGACTCACAGTCTATATCCTGTTAGTCAGACTGCTAACAAGCCCCGCTCACTTAAATGTTCCTAGCGACTGAGCAGAATACAAACAATAGTGTAAACCGCTATGAATTTACATTTTGAATGACTCACAACAAGTTTAGTATTTTCTTCCTCTAATTTGCTAATATGTCTACAAGCTGTTGTTAATTACAGTATGGCCCCAATGGAGCCATTTCTAGCCATCCAGCAAAGCTCTTTAACTTAATAACATTTATTGAATATCATTTCTTGTGTCATTGTCATAAAAAGATGTCTCTATCCTTCCATCCAGATCATACAAACATACAGTTTCTCTTTTTCCTCTTGAGCTTACCTCTGTGTGACCTTATTACACATTTGATAGCCTCTCTGTGCTTATTGCTTTCTTCAGCTGGAGTCTGGTGTGCCGCTCCCAAGCCCAATGGAGCTGATGGGGAAGATCTTGGTGAAGAACAAGAAGAAACACCACAAGACGAACGGGAGCACCAAGAAGAAACTGTCGGAGCAGGTTTCCAACACCTACAGCGACTCCTCCAGTGTGTGTGAGCCCTCCTCCCCGAGCGCAGGTACAAACACACACACCTGCATCCTAGAAACAGAGAAGTCGAATCACACAGGGGCCGTTTAATTGCGATGTTCCAGATGTAAAATGCAGCCTGACCATCTGTAATATGGACCAACACTCCTCTGCTGTCAGAGACGGAGTCACTGGAGCGAAACAGAGCTATTGTTTATCATTCATCATTTTCATGGCGCTCTCCATCAGCTGAAGGTGGTATTGGCTGTTGCATACACTAGGGCTTGTCACTGGGGCATCGTTAACACCGGCCAGTTGTGGCCTTTACTGTAGGGTGTGTGTACGCGGGTGTGTGTCTACATTATATAACTGCATTTATGGACTTTTATATTTTCACAGCTGTTCTCTGGTTTTAGTTCTCCCAAATCGTTCATATGTGCATTGGAATTGGCTACACTTCATATGTACCTTTATGTGTGTGTGTGTGTGTGTGTGTGTGTACATGCATGCCTCTTGTCCATGTATATTTTTCTTGTCCGCACATAAAATATATGATTCAGTTGGTTCAAAACTTCATTATAATTAACTACGCAATGAATCACCTTTCGTTTCCTTTGGTGGCTGAGCTACAGGCTTCATTCTTACACTGCCCCCTGGTGTTTGAGAATAAGAAGCAAAAGCACTGACAGACACAAATCTTTTTAATTGCTGTGCATTAAGAAATCTGCAAATCAGAGGCTAGGTTTGGTTTTCGACTGAAGGCACACTTTGTGGCTCTTCAAAAACATGAGATATATATACATTCTTGATTTATTTGCAGAAATGTCAACATGTAAAAACATCAACCAAAACACCTTCTATGTATGACTGTGTTATCGTAACTTTTCTACTGTTTATATGTATCTATTTACTTTTTATCTTCATTTTCTACATGTGCAATACCTAAATTACATGCTACTGACCAATATCATAATCTTGAATTAGGATAAATAAATGTAATCTAATCTAATCAATACAAAAAAAGAAGAAACATATTCTGTAGAGTAGGTTAACATTTTCAGAGTAGGTAATGATACATTAAGACAAGATGTTAGGATCAAAGACAACTTCAATAACAAATAATGAATACACTTCTAAATTAAAAAGAATAACAAATAAGTAAATCAGAATATAAACATACATCCAATTTACCAAAACTCTTCAAGACCATACTATACTAGATATACTGTTGGTAGAGTACAGTTGGGCAGCATCCAGTTAAAGGGACCATACTGTATTTTGGAACATGTTTGTTAGAGCCTCATAATAATGACTTCACAAAGTATAGGACATCCTTTATCCAATTTGTATGACAGTAGTGGGATTCCACTGCATCCGAATTCTATGCCTCTCCAGCAATGTTAAAAAAAACAAATACGCAAAAGGACGACATTGAAGTGTCAGTGGGTTGGACACCAAACAGGCCATCTGTGGGTGAGGCCTGGGAGTAAGCAGATGTGACGGCTGAGAGGGAGTCAAAGAGAGACGTCTAAAATAGAAATAGGGTGGAGCTGGTCCAAAACATGTGGGGGAGGTTATGTGGTTCAAGGTGACATTATCAAAATGTGGATCAGTGCCAGGATAAATGTGAACTAGCCAAGACTGCCAGATCTCTCTTTCTAAGTCTCCATCTCTCTTTTGAGATGCTTGGACCAAGTAGTGCGTAGATTATTAGTGACCGTAGGTTGGCACATGATGGGAGTGTTGAATAGCTTTGAAATGGTACCCTAGAGGTAAGGATTGATATTAAAAACTGTGTCAAGCCAGAGAAGGAGGAAAAGCAGGGAAACCAAGAAAGTGGTTTAGAATAAAGTCACCAATTTCTAAGGATCTGAACAAGTAGGTTCTGCAAGATGCAAATGTTCCATCAATGTAAAGATGCTTTGAAGATATAAAACCATGGTCTTAAAGCGGATGATGTAAGATAATGAGGTTTTAAGGACAATCCACAAAAGACAGTAAGGCTACTTAAAGGTAAAAGAACAATGTTTTGAAGAGAAGAAGGGAGTTTCTCCCCCACACACTATTTACTTCCACAACGTAGTGACAACACTACGTTTCTTTTAGCCAACGCTCCAACATATTGTTCGCGATAGGCTAAGCGGCGGGACATCTCTTAGCGGTTGACCAATCACAACAGAGCCGGCCAGCTAACCAATCAGAGCAGACTGGGCTCTGGTTTCAGACAGAGGGTGAAAAGAGGTGCTGCAGCACAGGCAGTGTGAGAAAAACAAAGAGCTTTCTGAACATTAAAGCATGGGAACATGTCACAATAGTTAATATTATTCAGACTCAGCTCTCTGAACTAAAGCTTATTTGAAATGTTGATAAAACTAAGTTAATGCTATTATCAAAAGCTAAAAAGACACCAGAGACCACTTTGGATATGGTTACTGCACAAGGAAAAGTACTTGAAGTGGTTTCCTGTTATAAATACCTTGGTATCTTGATTGATGATTGTCTCTCTTTTAAACTTCAGGTCGATAATTTGCTTAAAAAGCTGAGGTTGAAGCTAGGTTTCTTTTTCAGAAACAAGTCCTGTTTCTCGCTTGAGGCCAGGAAAAGGCTAGTCACTGTGACCTTTTGACCTGTGCTGGACTATGGGGATCTAATTTATATGAATGCACCTGCCCATTACCTGAACAAGTTAGATGCCGCCTCACAGTACGCTGAGATTTGTTATTAATTGTAAAGCACTTACTCATCACTGTACCCTGTATGCCAGGGCAGGTTGGCCTTCACTTACATTTATAAAGCCATGTTGGGTAAACTCCCATCTTATATCTGCTCTCTGATCACACAGAGAGTTGCAGATAGCTTTTGCCTGAGATCACATGATGTGGCTTTGTTACATGTGCCAAGTGCAAAGACTGACTTAGTTAAGAAAGCTTTCATGTGCGCAGCTCCTCTTGCTTGGAACAGTCTTCAAAAAGATTTGAAACTGAGCAAATTGGTTCCACTGCATGTTTTTAAAGCTTGGATAGGTGCAATGCTATTTGATACTGTTGGTACTTGTCAATGTCGATAGGTATGTAAATGTCGCCCTTTAAATATGTCCTTTTGTGTTATCTGTTGTTTTATGTTATGTTGTAACCTACCTGCTGCCATGTTGGACAGGTCTCCCTTGAAAATGAGATCGATGATCTCAATGGGACCACCTGGTTAAATAAAGGTTAATAATAAAATAGAGGCCAAAATACTAATATTAACCTGAAAATGAGCATCATAGGCAGCTTTCATTGAGTAAAAAACAAATAGCATTTTGAAAAGGAAGGAAGACATACCCTTAGATCAGCTGGCAGTTATTATTTGAAGCAGCACATGGCTTTTTATTTACCGTGTGATGTTACTTGATGATGTATATATGTTTATAAAAGGCTTAATATTCTAATTCATCAAAACACATCTGCAGAATGTTTCCTTGTATACACTCATACAGTAGTTTCACCTTGCCGTTTATTCGGATGCAGGTTTTTTTGCTGATAAGTTTATTTTTTCCCCACCAGGTTCGACCAAAGAGGAGACGGCGGACTCCTCACAGCCTCCAGAGGGAGCCGAGCTCAGCCTGAGGCCGCAGGGCAGAAAGTCTATCGGTGAGTCATACTTAGTACATGACCTCAGATTCTGCGGGAAAAAGCTTTAGCTCTCGTTAGACGGCTGCAGACTCTGTAGGTCAGTCCGATCATTAAGCTGCTAAAATTAATTTCCTCTGTCAGAGTGACCTCCAATTCAGTGGGAAATCTTTAGTAGATCTCTCATTATGCACGCATAAGACGGGCCCGCTCCACCAAAACAATATTCAAATTCATTTCCTCAGTCATAGCTCAGTGTAAGCTGTATTTGTGTCACAGCTGTAAATTCATTAATGAAGGGAATTTATCCAAGATATTTAAAAGCCTTTCAAACCTTTAAGATTTATTTAACTGTAAACATATTTGTCCCTAATGTTTCAGGCGAGGTTGAAGCAGAAAGTGAGGATGAAGATGATGATGATGACGACTGTAAAAAGGGCTCAATGGATGAGGTTTGTAAATACTCAGCATTTTATTCAAAGGCTTGTAATGATAATGATTTACAGCTCAGGGTACTGTTTTCATGCCATGTGATGACGCTGCCCTCTGCTGTACACATTTCATATTGTATTTTAGTTCTTAAAAAATAAATGTCAGGAGAACTTTCTTTTTAAAATATCGATTACATGATTTGTTTGTTTGTGTGTGTTTTCATATACAGGGTACAGCAGGCAGCGAGGCATTTGCCACGGAGGAAATGTCCAACCTGGTCATCTACATCCAGCCAGTCAAGTTTAACAGTTTTGAGGCTTCCAAAAGTATGTACATTAGGACATGGAGACATGTTCTTGCTAAGAGAACAACTTTAATATCTTCATTAGCAATATGAGAATAAAACACTGTAAATAATATGGAAACTTCCTGCCCACAGAGATCAATCGCAGCTTCCAGATGTCCTCCTTTGTTGAGACTAAAGCTTTGGAACAACTGACCAAGTGTCCTGTCGAATTTGTGGAGTATCCTTCTCAGTCATACTTAATCATGTAATTGCAACTTCGGTTCTATTCAGTTTTTTTAGCTCCGTCTGCAGTGCACACATATTTACTATGATCTACTAATTAGCATGTCTTTTTTGGCACTGGAAGGTTTTTGACATTCTCCTATGTCCATATTATTTTGTTTTTACAATCACATTATAATCTTTGTCATTTTGATTTTGGATGTTGTAATCTTATTATCTTTCTTTTCCTAAAGACATGACATGAATTGAATGTCTTCCAGTCCTGGGATAGAGATCCCTCCTCTGGTTTTTTCCTTTTTTCCCCCGTTCATTTTGGGGTTTCTTGTGGAGCATTTCCCTGTGTGCTGTAGCCGTCCAATCACAGTGAGTGTCTTATTGTGTACAGCTCGTGCAACTAATTTTGTTGATGATATATATAGAACTGTATCTCATTTGAAATCAGTTAATTTAATTGTTCTAATTGTAATCAAAGTAAAGTAAGTATAGGAAAAAGGAGTAAATAGAAGAAGAAGGAGTAGTCATATTACCAGTTGTGCTTAGTAGTGCGGGCCATGCAGTATTGTCCTCAACCAGCTGTTTCCAGATACAACAAGCTGCAGCTGAGCAGGATCTACCCTAAAGGCACCCGCGTGGATTCATCTAACTACAACCCTCAGCTCTTCTGGAACGCCGGCTGTCAGCTGGTGGCTCTCAACTTCCAAACCATCGGTGAGCATAGATCATGAAAACATCTCCATAACATATTTTTCAATGCACGATGCCATTTTAAAGTTTTATTGTTGTTGACGCATCCAAATGTTGTTATTTTGTCCTCACTCCACAGATTTGTCCATGCAGTTAAACCTGGGCATGTATGAGTACAATGGGAAATGTGGCTACCGGCTCAAACCGGAGTTTATGAGGCGGCCGGACAAACACTTTGACCCTTTCACTGAGAGCACAGTGGACGGGATAGTAGCCAACACACTATCTGTGAAGGTGTGTGTTTGTCTTTTTGTGTCGGGGGAAATGTCTCTTTTCCGTCTGTGTGTGTGTTTTTAATCTTTTGTTATTTCTTGCTTTATTTCCTACTCCTTTCTTCTAGATCATCTCAGGCCAGTTCCTGTCTGATAAGAAAGTGGGCACGTACGTAGAGATTGACATGTTCGGCTTGCCGGTGGACACCAAGAGGAAAGCGTTCAAGACCAAGACGTCTCAAGGCAACGCCATCAACCCTGTCTGGGAAGAGGAGGCCATTGTCTTCAAGAAGGTCAGACTATGTACTTAATAGCATTCAATATACCTTCAAAAAAATGGCTGTTTTGAAGGATGAGTATCAATTTCATTTTATTTTGACCCCAATTACTATAATATAAAATAACCATATTGATGAAATATTTCCTAAAGACATTGTAGAATAACAGCAGCTGTGTTTTGTCATTTTGATTTGATAATGAGATATTTCTCTACATTTTCAGGTTGTTCTGCCCACACTCGCCTCATTAAGGATAGCCGTGTTTGAGGAAGGTGGGAAGTTCATCGGCCACCGTATCATCCCTGTGTCAGCCATCCGTCCAGGTGACTACGTTTTGTTCATCTCATCTCTTGTTGTTCCAGGGAATGTTATTTTTCTAGACTGGGAAAGAATAGAGAAAGAGAAAAGGTTAACAAGCAACACATCTTTTAAATATACCATCAGAAACCATGAAAACATCAGATAATAAAACAAAGGGCAAAGATAACTACATATTGTATGTCGTTTGAAAAGCTGTGGGTGTTTCCTGAAGTGTCACCAAATACCTTGCCTGCACTTTTCCAGAAGCAGGTTGATCTCTCTCTGTTATTTCTGAACTGACCAATCTGTCTCTGCAGGCTATCACTACATCAGTCTAAGGAACGAGAAGAACCAGTCCCTGACTTTACCGGCTCTGTTTGTTTACGTAGAAGTAAAGGACTATGTCCCAGACACATTTGCAGGTAAGTCATACAAAAACATTTTAAAACCAAAATACAAAATGTTGTCCAGCTTAGGAAGGTTCCTAACTGAGTGAAATAACCCGAAAGTACAGTACCTTCAAGGCAGCCATGATAAAAGAGCTTTTTTGAATTATTTACATGATAAGGAAAGGAGCTCCTCGCTTCCTTTATTATGTCCTTAAGCAAAGGAATCACTGACCATCCTTTTCAAAAGGAAAGGAGATAATGCTGTTTCACAATTTCTTGCTGCGGCAGCATCTGGAGTCACACACATTTCAGACGCTCACAAAAGGTACCGATCATCATGACTTAAAAATGCTGATCATGCAAGTAGCCAGTGCTTAATAAGCTAAGTTAATCTGATGATACATATTGATAAAGCTCATACTTTTGGTAAAAGTAAGTCACAATATTGTAAACCCAAATGGAAAATGTATGTCCTATGGAATGTTCCTCCACATATTTGCTTAACCCCGTGACTTTTTTTCACTTAAGTTAAGGAAAAGTGGTTGAAAAATATATACTACCTAATTTTTCTATTTTACTATTCCACCGCAACCATGCTCTGTTTTTACAAAAAGGCTGCTCTGTTTCCTTCTTGTTCATCAGATGTCATTGAAGCCTTGTCCAATCCCATCCGCTACGTCAACCTGATGGAGCAGAGAGCCAATCAGCTGGCAGCACTCACTCTGGAGGAGGGGGGAGAGGAGGAGGGAGACAAAGAGGTGTGTGTGTGCTCTTCTCTCCACCATGTGTGAGCTGATAAATGTTAGTGTTTGTGTGTGTGGAGCTTTGAGCCACTAATCAGTCGCTGATTGTGAGGAGCGCTCCCTCAGCCAGCTGGCTGCTCGCCCCACCATCAGGATCTAACTGGTTTGGAGATTAAACCAGATGGAGGGAAATGAGAACACGCAGACTGAGTGAAGGTCCTTTTCTTCAGCAAAACCTTATTAAAAATGCAATTTAAGAAAGACGATTCAAGAGGAGATTTTTAATATCACCACACTTTGAAACACACAGTCATTTTCCCTGTTGAAACAATGGATTATTTATGAGCTTGCTTCCAGCACAGATCCACAGATAGATGGTATCAGCATAGTCTTGTTTTGGGCCATTTTTCATTCCCTCTTGCTGGGTGTTGTTGCTGCATTTCATCAACCCTCCGCAGCATCTACCTGCAGCCTCTGGTTCTAGGTCTGCTCTGAGGGGGGGTCTGTCACTGAGGCTGTTTGTACCTACAGGCTGTGCTTTAGGGTCTTTGCTTGTCAGGAGTGAGAAGTTAAGATGCTGGATTTCAAGAATCCATTACACTTTTTTACAAATCTGATTACTTAACTTTGTCAGGCTGAAATCAGAATCAGATTTTTAAAAGTAGGTTTACACATACAGTACAAGGAATTTGTTGTGGTGCATAGTGGTGCAAACATAAACACAGTATAAGGAAATAAGTCGTAGAGACGGATAAAAAAAACGATTGTAAAAAGAAAATATTTTTAGAAACCATTTTCAACATACAAAAATAAAGAGAAATAGCATTCTTACACAGATTAGAAAAATACTAAAAAGTAAAAACTAAGTACAGTGAAAAAATGAGGGCTGTGCAGATTTTAAAAGAGGTGCTGTTTGAATTTGGTTCCCATCCAAATATAAAGGATATCTCACCATGTCAATACTCTGCACGGTGTTGTTGTTATCCCCTTCTATACCTTCATATTGTCACTACTGTGTCTTTGTTGTTGCTAAGTGAATACAATAAAAAAAAAAAAAATGTAACAATGCTGTTAATGTGCCGGAAAATATACTGTAGCAAAACGCCAATATACAATAGGCAAGGCATGGACAGTGCAGACAAACATTAAAAGTAACATAAGACAAGAAGAAGTCTCTTGGCATGATCAATGCAGTATTCAAACGATTCTAAAAATCGCTTCTGAAATGTAAGACATTTACACATGTATCAGTCCTCAAGGATACACACAACGATCTGATGAGCAAACGTGATTGTATAACTAACTGTTTTCAAGAAGTAAGTTGAACTTATTACTAACTGAACTTGGAGATGTGATTCTCTCTACACAGTCAATTTGTCAGATGTATGAACTCCAACTAGACTTAGCAGTGACCTTTATCTTTAGAACAGTCGTCAAGAAATTAACTTAAAGGCCAAGCTCCTCAGAAAAGTTTTGAGTCATGGCTGCTGAGAAAATGTGACCTTTTGTTTCAGTCCAAGTAACAAATCTTAGGAGAGATTGCAATGCGAACATCTCCTACTAATGAGCCATCAGCATAACCACACAAGCAGGAGAATTGGTAACTTTGTAAGTGATGCATCAAGGGTAAAGTAGCAGTAATCTGTGGTAATTGTGTCCCTTTGAATCCACGAGGATTCATGTGGGCGCAGGGAGCAGACACAGGCGTGGTACGAGAGGCGCGGCAGGACACAGGGTTATCTCAGGTTATGGCCAGAGGGGCCTGGAGAGAAGGCAGTTCCTAAGGGGGTGTCTTTTATCTGATTTGCCCGCTGATATGATTACCCACGAGGCCGGCTGACAGAGTGCTTTTTCATGCTGTGACCATGGAAACAGTCACCGAGGAAGGCAGAGCGGGGAAAGGCAGAGCACGGTGAGCAGGTGTAGAGAAAGAAAGGAGAAGATCTGCTTCGACTCGAACAAAGATAACTGAAAATTGCGTTCACTTTTCTGAGATAAGAGCGAATAGTGTGAGATTCAGCGAGGCCTAAGGGGAAATTAAGATCGGCTGAGCGGCAGAACAGGAAGCAATGTGGAGAGTGGGTTACCAAAGCTATGTCTACAAACTCTACTACAGGACTCAGGTACACCTAGAGACTCCTGAAAACAGATAGCAGCACTCAATGACGGTTTTCTTCTTCTAAAAAAGTATTTTGTGAACGTTTTTGAAAGCTCTGTGTCATGGAAAGTTAACTTTGTGTTCGAGTTAAAACATAGAGAAAGTAAATGTATGTTTTGACACTTTTTTACCTGATGACAGCAGAGAAATGTATTGTGGGTCATATTTTAGGGACCCACAATGATGAACGACAACTGTTTATGAAGAAGAGTCAGTGGTGAGTGTTCACAGATGTGTTGACTGGATTGTGGATCTTTGATGTGGTGGACAGGTGGAGGCAGGAAGTGATGCCCCCTCAGAATCTAAGGTGGATCAGAGGGTGGCGATGCCAGCAGAGAACGGACTGAGCCACACGCCCATCATCGCCCCCAAACCCCCGTCGCTGGTCGGACACCAGCCGCAGTCAGCAGGTACCGTGTAGATAACAAGCCTTTGATCCACTCATCACATACTTCCAATAAAAAAGCTAAAATGTTACATGAACTTGTCTGTAAATGGACTGAAATGTGCTTTTATAATATGTTGATATTCACTGTAAGGTTTAAAGTTACAACTACTTATCACTCAGTCAAGTATTTCACTTAGCTGTGTGATTGGTCAATTTTTTTGTCAATATTTTACCGTGCATATTGTAACTGTGCAACTAAACTAACATGTTGCACACAGGCTCATCGAAATCATCAGTTAAGACTGAAGACATCATTCAGAGTGTCCTCACTGGTAAGCCTATGCTTCATTCTTCATCCTTGATTACTTACTTTGTGGCTATTATTAAAATGAGTTTGATTTACTTTGTTTATGTGTTAATTATTTGGTCATTTAATTGATTTTAAGCCCACAAAAGAAAGACCTATAATAAAGAGCTCTCGCTATCATTTAATAACTTAATAAATCGATACTGTGCAAAGAAATTGTAATTTTATGGATTTTTTTAACCTAAATTGACAATGTTTTTTTCCGACAGAGATTAGTAAATCTATTCTATATATGTATTCAAAATAAGAATATGCTGTCATATGAGTCAATGCTCATGATTCTGGTATAATTGCTGTTATAATTATTACTCTGATGCAAATTCTATAACTGCCGATCATTTCCGCCTCCAAACAGTTGCTAAAACAGGATAAACTCTGTCCCACTGGCATTGACAGTATATCCAGTCATCACCCTTTCTCTCGCTCCCTTTTTGTCACCTTTTCCTGCGGGTCCTCCATCCCTGCCTTTAGAATTAGAGGCTCAGACAGTGGAGGAGTTGAAGCAGCAGAAGGGTTTTGTTCGAGAGCAGAGGAAGCAGTACAAGGAAATGAAGGAGCTGGTGCGGAAACACCACCGCAAGACCAGCGAGATGATCAAGGAGCACATGGCCCGCGTGTCCGAGCTGCAGGGTCAGTACCAACGGCGGCGCTCGGCCCTGCAGAAGAGCCACAAACGAGATGGTAAGAAAAGGTAGGTGGCCCTCCTCTTCGCCTCTTCAAACTGTTGGATTTCTTTGTTCTCCCTTTTACTCAATGTCAATCTCCTTAGAAATCCACAAAGAAAAACATCATCACAACCACAAAAGAATAGTCTATTGGCTTTTTTTATTCCCACAACTTACCGGCCAAATGTCAACAAAGTAAAAGCTAGCAAATCACATTTTAAGTACGTGATGAAAACTAAAAGATAAGGTCATCAGTTTCTCCCACTTAAAAGCAAGGTTTTCTTTACAAGCACTTACAACCAAAATACATTCTATCTTTCCTTTAAGGCAGAATTGAATGCGACCACAACACGTTACACTTTGAATACATTCATGACTCTCACTTGTGTTAAGGAACCTTCATCTTCACTCTGTTGTTGCTATGTTTACATGTATAAACTTTACAATATTATTGTGTAAATGTAGCTTACAATTCTTCAAGCTACCCCCTTTTTCTCTTGGGATAGTTCTGGGAAGTTTAGTAAATGACTATCTAAAAGCAATGATAAATTAGTTAAGTTCCAGGAAAGTGGGAAAAACGACATCAGAAAATAACTCGTAGTTATTTTTGTTAACACTTAATATAATTGTGTTTGAATTGTTCTTTCCCCTTTCCTTCGTTCTGTCCTCCATCTACATAAATACACAATACATTATGCACTTTAGAACATTGTTGATTGTATTGCTCCAAAGCAAACAGTGCATGTCAGACCAAAGAAAGGTTGAGCTACGTGTAGAATAAAAATGAGGAGATAAGGCTTCCTCTGAGCCTCAGGGAGTCGTTCAGGGCCCTCAAGAGTTCATCACCCGCTGAAGATTCAGTACTCAGCACGCAGCGAAGATTACAGTCCTCTCAGACAGTGTGGAGAGCAGAGGGCCGCTGAGGCAGACACATTTCAACACTTTACTTTGTGGTAGAAGATAAGTGCTCCTCCGAATGTTTGAAATAATGTAATAAATTAAAAGCATTGATAATCCTGAATTCAAAAAGTATTTATCATTTGTTTACTACAAGGTGTAAGTTCCCTAGTTTTGGCCATATAAATGTCTACCTTATCTTAGCACTCAGCTTGTGGTGCTCAATGCGGCAAAAAAAGAAAAATAGTTCCTACATGAAACTTTCAAAACAAGGAATGTGGATTATCTGAGGTCATGATTTCCAGAATGAAACACTGCTGTTGAGTTTTTAAAATGTATTTCGACTTTCAGCAAGTTGAGTGTAATCTAGTTCCATTTTCAGAATGTATCACAATCAGAATCTAAATACTTTGTGTATCCCAGGGGAAATTGGGTGTTTTGTTTTATAATGAAATAAGATAAAAGATGAAAATGGAATTTAAAAAAGTACAAAACAAGATCAAATAAAATAGAATATCAATAGTTATATAAAAATAGCAAGTTGAAGTAAGACTGTGCAATAAAGAAATGAAATAAGGATATATAAACATAAGAGGCTAAATTAAAATGTCCAATACAAAATATAATACAAGAAATATAAGTTAAAGTATTGACATTGTGCTACATTATTTTGAATTATATATTATATTGAAAAGAAAGCAGACAAATCACAGCACAAACAACATCAAACTTTTACTACAGTAGATGAATGAATAGCACTTGTTTATTTTAGAGTGAATTTTCCCTTTTTAGTTAAAATTCATAGCAACATTCCCTGAAAAATATGTATGTGATGATAGGGAGACCATTTTGTGTCATGAGAGCATCAATGTGATTATCTGTGTTGCAAATGATAGAATGTTTTAGGACTTCTTTGCTGACAAAACTAAGTCATCTTAATTTCCAGATGTTCTGTTTGCGTATGTGTGTTCAGTCGGTCGGAACACTCCCTGTCCACCCTGGAGCAGGAGCTGTGCGATCTGGATCAGGAGTGCAGCCAGAGGCTTTCAGAGCTGAAGGAGCAGCAGCAGCAGCAGCTCCTCACACTGCGACAGGAGCAGTACTACAGCGAGAAGTACCAGAAAAAAGAGCACATCAAGCAGGTACTCAACAAACAACAAATACTGTACACACACACTGCAGCTGGGTTGGCTAGTGGTTCAGTGTAAAGTATGTAGCAGGGTTGCAACAAATCTTTCTCATACTGTCTGTTTTTACTCACTTTTAAGACGTACACCTTTACGAAATTCAGCTTTATTGGCAACACCTGATTTACCGCTTTACTGGCACTACTGACATCATGCTGTATGCGCACATTTAATAAAAGGCCATAGAAGCAACGTTTTTTGTAAGACTTCATATTTTCAGAGATGTTTTCTCTCATACTGTTTTACATAATGCTTTCTCATAAATGTACCACTTTATTCTGAGAAATGTTGAAAATAAATTCTAAGGAATGTATAACTTTCATCTCTGAAATGTAGCTTTCTCTCCAAAAATGACCCAACTTTCCATATCTTTCATTTTTGTATTTCTTTCCTACAATGGCCTGTTGTAAAATCCTACTTGTTTAGGATGAAAGAGATCCCACATGTCATATTTCCTGCCACCACTGTGCCTCCGTTAACTGCCCATGTATGGCCACCACACAAGCTACATTCATTCTTTTGAAATGATAGATTGAATATAGTTACATTGATGCTATTTCATTCCTTACACACTATGCTAAAGTTTATTATAACAGTAAATCTATTTAGTGTTTCCATACATGTTAAGATACATCATATAAACAAGCATGTACTGTATGTGTCAGTTGGATAAACAAACACACATGTACCACACTCATGCAGGAGCTTGTCCAGGCTCGTGTTGGACTTGATAAAGTGCTGAATGTCTCTCAATAAATCTCAGCGAGGCTAACGCAGACTAATGAATAAACAAATGAATGAGTGAATGCTGCAGTAAACTCCCAGTCACCCCCCTTTAGATGATTACAGTCATCATTCTGCTGCCTGTGCACATGTGCTGGTGTACGGTGTGGAAAAATAAATGTCTTCTGCTCCAGTACACCTGCACAGTACAGCTGAGGCGCCAGGTAGATTCATTCAAGCAAGAGACAGCAAGCATAAGAGATCTGTTTCATTTCCCTGATCTAAATGTGGTTTCATTATCAACTGATAATAAATATTAAGGGGAAATAACTTGTATATTATAACTTTAAACTATAATTGTTTATAATGCATGTATACTGTTTTCTTTTTTTAATTAACAAAGTATGCTTAATTCCAGAAAAGCTAGTGTGTGTTACATTTTGACTTTTCGGGGTGTGGAATTATAAATGTCTCTTTGTGTGTCTCACTCTAGCTGGTGGAGAAGCTGACCACCATAGCAGAGGAGTGCCAGAGTGCGCAGCTCAGAAAGCTCAGAGACATCTGTGAGAAGTAAGACTGCATTCAACATAAAGCATGCTCACGCATTCACAGTAACACAGAGGCACCTTACATTTTTCATTACATCTTTCTCTTTGTCCTTCTCAACATCTGCAGAGAAAAGAAGGATCTCAAGAAGAAAATGGACAAGAAAAGACAAGAGAAGATCAACGAAGCCAAATCTAAAGACAAGAATGTGACAGAAGAGTAAGTTATCTGTTGTTAAACATGAATAACTATTCCTCATAAATTGTTATATGTGTATGACCACTAGATGTCACTACATACAGTACTTGAGATGTACTGTAGCTCTGTTGGGACTGTCTGCTTGGTTTGACTGTCATTATAATGTTCCCCACAGAGAGAAGCTGGAGATCAACAGATCATTTGTCAATGAGGTGGTGCAGTATATTAAACGGGTAAGAGCGGCTCTAATATGATAGAGAATTTGTATTTGATAATCATCCCCTGCAATTATTCTGAAAGAAATTACAGTTAAAAGTCATGTGATTTACTCAAACAAAACATTAATGTGTCTTTATGATTTACCACCACCTACAAAAGTAAACATGTGTGCCTACAGTTATATGTTTAATGATGACATGCAAAGCCCTGATGGTGTGTGTGTGTGTGTGTGTGTGTGTGTGTGTGTGTGTGTGTGTGTGTGTGTGTGTGTGTGTGTGTGTGTGTGTGTGTGTGTGTGTGTGTATAGTTGGAAGACGCGCAGAGTAAGAGACACGAGAGACTACTGGAGAAGCAAAAGGATAACCGCCAGCAAATCTTGGATGAGAGGCCGAAGGTAAGACGTTTATTTAGGAAAAGTTCAATGTGAAATATCTCTTGTTGTGTGAAGTGTTTGTTGATCACTGTACACTCTGATGTTTTTCATGAACTCCATCACATTCTCACCATAGCGCTCTTTTTAAGTTCCTGGGCTGTTGCATTGCAGGTTCACTGTCAGGGTGCTCGGCTCAGCATGTCTTTCATTCTTTGCATGTGCAAAAACAATTCTAAATATGTCTGTTCCCCTTAGTATGAAGTGCTGTGGCGACACATGGTGACCAGCAACAAACGTCTTGCATTTTTAAAGAATTTAAATATCATAAGACCTTTATTTGGTTTGTTGGTCCGGCTACTTAGAATGAATTTATGTATTTTACACTTAGGTCAGTGTTCAAGCTCATTAGAGTGTTGACCTTTATATAGATTTGTTTCATAAGCAGTTACAGGAAACATCATTTTGGTTTAATGTGACTGAATTGTCCTGTAGTTGTTCATTTAAACACCACTAGGGGGCGATGTGGCCCAGGTTTACTGAGATATGCACTTTTTGGATGACCTTCAAATGCAAAACAAATAGTTGTGTTTTTCAATATTAATGCTGTTATCAGACTGTGTTTGAATACCAATACATGCCCTACTCTTTGTGGTTGCATACGGTATTCGAGTTATTTGGCTGTATATAATTAAATACTGGCCTTGTAGAACAGTCAGGATGTAATTCCACTAATGCAACTCTGCTATACTGCATATACATAAGTGGGTTTACTGTGAAGTGGATGCATTCAGGAGCATGAGGGCTTTTCCTATTTTAGCAGCACAGTTCCCAACATTGTCATTGTGACTGTCATTGTAGGACGCTTGTGCAGCTGGAGAGCATGGTAAGAATATCTTTGCATCCCAGTGTTCATCATTAATATAGCACTAGTGCGGCAGTATTAATACGCAAGCTTTACACTGAGCCACTGACTGCTGTCTATGGAAGCCCATGTCCGCCAATGTGATGGAAATAATGACAAAATATCTCAAAATAATGATAAACTTTCTTTAATTAATTATTAATCACATATATTTTACTAGCAGAAATGGGCTTCTGCACATTGCATCTCTGTAATGGCTGAGACCTGGCAAGTATTACTAAAATGCAGAATACAGTATGAATAATTGCAAATATGTAATGTACTCTTCTGCAAGAATGACAAATACAGCGTGGCTGTATTGCTGTAAATGGAGGTGTTATCTGCATAGCATGGCAGCAGAATAATATAACAGGGAGAGCAGATTGGCCTGTGTGTAGTGAGATCTCACCCAGTCGGAGTTCCCCTATTTGATCCCGATGTGTCCTTGAGGAAGATCCTAGAAACCAACCGGAGGGAAAGAACATCACCATTTTGGGTTACCAATAAGGTACATCAAATCAACTTGATAGCATGTTCTATTAAAAGCACAAATGTCTCAGTTACTACTACGGTATGATACGGTGCAGAATAATGGGATACTTTATTAAAAGTATGAAATGTTTCTCGCATCCCAACAGCTCCATTTGCAAAATCAACAAGGACAAGTATTTAAGAAGAGAAAAAAGGCAATAGACATTTATCATAATAATATTTACAAAACCCTTTAATATAAATGTAATCTGGTATTAAACTATGTGTATGACTTTTGGATGATCTGGACTACTAAAACATGCAATTCCAAGGATCTCCAGACAAGGAAGCATAGGAGGCATAGTCTCACTTGTAATACTAAACCATTTTACTAACTATTTTGTTCATTTTTCATGATCAGAACTCATATCACGTGGTAATAGTACATCCTATATCTAAATGATTTAGACTAATGCAGTACTAAATATATTGCTCTCTGCTTGCCAATGAGACTCCGGTGTCATCCTCCTGTCATGTGTTTCATCTTGTTGTCAAATGAAGAGCATAGTGCACATTTACCATAAATGAGGTCATGTTTTTTAGAAAGAATGTTCTGTTGGAAACAAACCCATACATGCCCACTCTTAAAGTGCAGCATGGAAAAAAATGGATGTTAGCAACCGTAGCTTCTCACAAAAATGGAACTGATTATCCATCACCTCTCCTGCTGTCGCAATCACTCCCCTTAATCGACATCCGGCCAATTGGCAGATTGAATTCCCTCCCGAGGAAAGGCTATTACATAGTAATCAACCGTCTCCTGCAGCGACACTCATTAATATGCAAAATATGCAAAGGGTTGTCAGAGGACACATCTCTGGAGGAAGTTAGCAGAAAGAGCCCAGGTTTATGTTTGTAAAAACTATATAATTACACAAAGTGCTGCAACACTAACCAAAGTTAAGGATACATTGTGTGGGAGGATGTGCTTTTTTAGCTAATATGACAAAACAACATTATCATTTGATAATCAGACGCTCTTGTGACATCTTATTAATCCAATAATAGCCTTTGGAAATGTCCTTGAGCAAAACATTGAACCCGGGTCATTGGCCTTGCGTGGCAGCTCTGATACCATCTTTTTCTGTGTAATGAATAAAAACCATTGTAAAAGCTCTCGTCTTTCGTAATTAATTCTCTATGCTGAATGGAGTCCATTCAGCATAGACCCAAAATTATATTTGAGGCAAAGTGTTGTTGAATAATCCCACAGGAATACCCCATATTAGTCATTTTGTCCATGGATGGGTGTAAACAACAGCAGATGGATACAAAACATTGAAATCGTGATGGACTGGAAAACAGGATGTAGAAAGTTCCTCTGGTTGCTGATGGGTATTCAAAACCAGGACAGGGCAAATATAGAAATACTTATGTTGTGTGTCATGGCGTGTGTGTGTTCAGAGGGAGGAAGATACAACATACTTTCTCTCTCACACAGTTCTGACCCACTTTCTCCATTGGGCTCAGCAGCCACTAATGGACAGCTATAACGATCCTTGGTGGAGACCCTGAGAGCCCAGCGGCTCGCTGTAATGCTAGTGTGTGTGTGTGGACAAATGAATGTGATATACCAAACTTTAAACTAGCTGTTGTACAATATCTCCATTATTAAAGTAGGATACTAACTGCTGTTTAGAAAATTAGAGACGATCATAAGGAGAAAACATTTGAGAAAGATGTTTTGTTCTTCTCGAGAGTAAAGGTGAACTTTCTTTGTGCGTGCCACACATGATAAGAAAATATAAATCAGAGGCTGAATGGAGGCTTTTGTTCTGTATTTCTAGAATTACGTTATATTGTTGAATTATTTTGAAATGTCAAGAATAAATTACAAATGATGAGAAAAACATTCAGTATTCATGCCAAGTAAAAAGAAAATATAAATCAGGAGGATATTGTTGTGTTTTTATTGATGAAAAAGAGTTAGAAGTAATATGAATTAAGAATAAAGTCAACTTTAAAGTCAAACTTTTGAGGACAAATGACATGATAGGCATTACCAGAAAATGTGACCTTATTCTCTACATTTTTTATTTATTCTCGAAATGTAGAATAAAATCAAAAACTTGTGCTCCTACTCTGATTCGCCTGACCCATATCATCTTCCATAGTTTTGACAATCCTTGTTAGATATTATCTCCATACAATTGTAGCTGTTACTTAAAAGTCCCAGCATTCTTACAAATGTTCCTCTTTAGTTCGTAAGATTTCGAATTTTTAGAAAGTTTGAGGATCACATATTGAACAAGAAAGTAGAGAGAGAAAAAGAGACGTGGCGAGGCCCGTCGTCACTCGCCATGATCACGGAGGTGTCATTGTCCTGCTAATAATCCAATCAGAACGCTCAGCGGGAGTCAGCCGGCCCAGCAGGATGACCGCTGCTGTTCCAGCACACTAGAGTCCCCATATCCTCAATCTCACTTCTTAGCAACTTCTCTTGTTACTCTGGGCCACCTTTTCAAGTTAGCATATGTCCACCTTAAGCTGCTCACTACCCTGTTTATTGTTTTTATCTTTTTTATCAATTTTCAAATCAAATGTAAACTACTCAGGGTAATTGAGCCAAATCAAACAAGTGGAAATCTCTGCAGTTGATTGAAACCTTTTCTGAAAGAACACTATAATGAGTTCTGTTCAGTTATACACTGCTGTCATCGATACAGCTTTAAATATGCATTTGTTATGATTACATTACTAATGATCTAAAACTAGTGATTCAACAACTTTGCCAACACAGCCAAACAAGTCAGAAATGCACTGTTGTCTGACAGCCTCTTGATTGGTCACCTTTTTCTCTTCTTAGCCTCAATTGGAATCTACTTCTGTACCATAATGACATCACTTCTATTGGCTAGCACTCCAAAACATTGTACGTAATAGGCTAAGGGTCGAGTTATCTCTAAGCGGTTGACCAAACAAAACAGAGCCGGCCAGCTAACCAATCAGAGCAGACTGGGCTCTGGTTTCAGACAGAGGGTGAAAAGAGGTGCTGCAGCACAGGCAGTATGAGAAAAATAAAGAGCTTTTTGAACATTAAAGCATGTAAACATGTTAATGTAGAGGCACAAAATACAAATATAAACCTGAAAATGAGCATAATATGGCCCCTTTAAGGCTCTTTCTTCCACCATCTAAAATGTGCTCCGATTCCCCTCTCTTTGCACCAAAAAGGACAGATAGTACAGATGTCTAGTAACAAGCATTCCCTCTCAGCCTCCACACTGAAGGCTCACCAGGCCATGTTGTAATTCCTTTGTACTCGCCATCCCCTCACAAACACCTTATCTGGCTGTGAAAGAGAGTATGACATGGTGATAACGCCATATGTTTCCCCACAGTGTGCGTTGGTGTGTGTGTGAATGGTGTGTGAATGCACTGTATTACGTGGGAGGCATGCTCATTCTTTCTTACTTAGGAAGAAAAAAAAAGAATCTCGGACGGTGTCTCCCCACCGTGCAAGCCTTGAACCAACACACAGACACACACATCCGTTTCGACACGCAGGAATCCTGTGCGGTCGTCATGGAAACTCGGGTCCCCCGCTCTCTCTCCCTCCCCCCCTCCTTCCTCGCCGCTCATATCCTCTGCTATCCTACATGACTCTCTGCAATCTGTTAATTTGGAACTGAGTGCTCATGACGCAATATCCCAGGGATGGCTAACGGAGGTGGGAGAAAGCAGCAAGGGGGGGGGGGGGGGGAGCAAACAGGTTGGAGGAGACAGGGAAGGCTGGATTTGAGGAGGAAGGGAGAAAAATATGTGGCCACGCTCTCTCTGCCTCTCTATGGGTGATGTACTGTAGGGGTGGCCACTATGTTCCCTCATCACAAGCTTTGATCTGTATCATCCCTGCCCTACTGGGTGTACATCAATAATGCACTTGTGACCACACACGTACACACGTACACACACACACACACACACACACACACACACACACACACACACACACACACACACACACACACACACACACACACACACACAAGATCCCCACAGAGAACACTGAGTGCAAAGTAGAGGTAGAATTCAAATCCATTGTGAATGTGTGAGTGCGCGTACATGCTGCATGCTTGGTTACTCGTCTGCTCTATTATGCTAGCTGCTATTTTAGATCAGTGCACGAGGGTTCATTATGTATGCCCACTTGTGCTAATGAAGCTCTCCAGGGTTGTGCTCTGTCTAAGGAAAATTCACTCCTGAACTCATGCTCATGGAAAGTGTGGTTCCTGCAGGAGCGAGGTGAGAACCGCAGGAAGACTTTTGGTCCTGTGAGGGAGAGGATGGAGGAATCGGAAGATGTTTTGAGGTGGAAAGTGAAGTATGGTGGCTGGCGATTTTGTGTGAGGAAATGAAAAAAAAGCCTATTATGGTTGTAAGATAAGCATATTGGCATTAGTAAATAAGACAGTTAAAGTAGTCTTACAGCCTGCTCTCTAAATGAGATGTTAGATTGTGTGCCACTAATTCATTATAGAAGAGAAAGCTGCACTGCTTACAGCTTAAGGGAAGTGATCTTCACGGAAATGAAAGAGAAAAGAAACGTTGACATCCTCATTATGAGTACGCATGGGGGTTTAAAGCTGCACTAATCAATAAATTGACAATGGATCAAATCAATCGAAAAGGGTTGCTCGTTATCATGAACCCAGCGATAATTATAATCCAAGCACAGTTCTCCTCAGTTCTACGTAGTGTCTTTCATTGCCCCGGAAATGTCATTTATTTTAAGTAAAAAAGCTTCTTCCAGACACCAAATGGCAGACAAGGCTGGTGATCATATTCTAGCTTTAAGATGATAGGCATTATAAGTTAGTGGAAATCAACATTTGTTTTGCTGATTCATCCTCCTCATGAGTATTAATATCAAAAACCTGAAAATGATGGCCGGAGATACACGTTATTATCGCTTAGCTGTTTCAGAGTAATGGTCAGGGCTGTTTGTCTAGTGTAGGAGTGGCGCTGTCCGTAGTACTGAAACAGAGCCGAGGATATCACTGTCAAACTGATTTCGACACACAATCATTACCTTCTCATAACTTGTGATTTTGAAACAGAAGCCTAACGTTGTCGTTGTTGTTGTTGTTGTTAAGCCGTTCTCCAAAGCTCTCGATCGGCATGTAGACCTTGAGGGCAAAACAATGAAGACTAACAGGAACTCCATAGAGCTGCAGTTATTTGTACTTCTCTCTGGATGGATCAATAATGCTGTTGTTTGTCAAAGCAATAATGAATGCTAGTTAACGTAGGTAACGTTGGTTGCAAACACATCACATCTTGCAAGCGTGAAACCGTGTATTACATTTTTTCACATTTAATTCTGTTATTTAAGGATTCAACATGTCTTTTGGAACAGTGGAAATACTAACCAAGACTGGTTTGATGGTTTTAATTGTATTTTGGTGGAAGGAAGTGTGTTAACGATGATCAGTGATGTTCAAGGACGGTGTCACTGTTGAAGAAGGTTGTCAGTTCTTCATTGGCGTTCCCCTAGAGACTTGTCGTGACCTGAGAAACTATGGATTTGTACTCAACTCTAATAATTACATAAATGTAATTTCATTTTACAAGGATTTACTGTACAAATGCAGCATCTTTTAGTAAGCATCCACATCTGATTCAAAGATATCAACTCATTTCACAGCTGGCCTTTCCTTCTGAACCAATCCTTTTAGGGGAAATGCTCATTACTGTACACACCAAAGGGAGCTATGCAGGAATGTTTTTACAATTCCTGGAGCTTAAGGTGGAATCTAAGAAGTACTCCTGCAAAGCAAAAAACATTATTTATTTGAGTCGTGAAAGGGCACTGACACACAGATAGTGGATAAAATGCAGCCTACAGTGCTCCTGTCTCTTTCTTTCATTACCTGTGTCCTTTTTTCTCTGTCATAGTTTTGACCAGTGCAGACGAACTGAAAGGAATGGTGTTGTTTTCTTGCCTGCTCTCCCTCACTCTTACACACACACACACACACACACACACACACACACACACACACACACACACACACACACACACACACACACACACACACACACACACACACACACACACACACAAACACAAAATGACAATTTATTTTCAACCAGTTGAGTTTTAAAGCCTCACAGCTGACCTCTTTACAGCTTGTACAGACGTTTTTGATCTCCCACACAAGAAATCAAACATCAGAAGTAATGGTATGTGTCCACAGGATCATTCATTCCCACCCTCCCAGTCTTTGCATATGTAGGCAACTTCTGGTAGCACCATGCTGCGTTTAAAGAGATGAGGTGTCACTTTGGCCACTCCTCAATAAGTCTAACCCGCCACGTCTCCAATCTCCCCAAAAACAATTACCAAAAACTCAGAAACTGCATGGTTTATTTTCATTATATAATCTCGAAAGTTTTCTTTTGAAATCCTCCAGAAGGAAGTGCCTCATTGCACGCCAATCAAGGGTTTCTAATAATGGAAAACGGCTCAACCCCTCACATCTAAAAAATCCCCTGTGGACACCTTTCATAATTAATCATCTTCTTGCTGCCAAACTCATAAGAGTTCAGATGGTATTTACCGATCAAAAAGCCATAGATTTTGGGGAAGCTCTTGAAAGATTGTGGCTCTATATATCTGTTCTATAATCCTCCATGTTTGTATCACTCCTTGGGATTTTTCAAGCTGTCCGTTCATCATCCAGCCCCCCGACTCTAACAGACGGTCGTTGGTGTTCGCCTCTGACCTGTTGATCACACGCACAACACGCACAGACATGCCCGCAGATTGACACACGCACACGTCTGTCAGAGAACTGCATCTCTACTCCCACCTCCTGTGCCCGGGTGTCGTCAGATGGGAGAAAGATGACAGCTTTAATGAGAGGGTGTTAGGGCCTCAGCAGGCAGGGTAAAGGCAAGCTGCACACACACATGTACGCTGCACACGCACACGTACGCTGCACACGCACACGTACGCTGCACACACACACATGTATGCTGCAACGCTGCACACACACATGTACGCTGCACACACACATGTACACAGCACACGCACATGTACGCAGCACACGCACACGTACGCTGCACACACACATGTGCGCTGCACACGGTGTACATCTAACTCCTTCAGCCTACTTTCAGCTATAGAAAACATCCAACTATTCAATTATTCAGCTTTTTCAGGACATTGAGGACTTTTTTGTTTATACCTTTTAAACTTTTCTTTTAAATATTAAGCCTCATCACTATTTGTCCCACTCTGCCAGCTTTACATTTCACTTTCAAGGTTTCAATCAAATGTTATATGTGTAAAATTGGATTGAGATACGCTTTCTGCAAGGGGAAAATGTATTAAAAGAAGAAAACACTCTCTATTTTTCAAGCATATTACTAGAGGCTACAGTAAGTATGATACTATAACAACTCCTTCCCAATATCTTTGTTGTGTTTTTTTTTCATTACATTTATTATTTATTCAACGAGATATGCCCAACTGCTCATTTCAACATTATCAAAAACATAGCTTTGTCTTTTGTTCGGTGTTAAATTGTGGTAGAGGTCATAGTCATACATGCATATATCATAATAACCCTCAGAATTTAATATTAATCCCATCCTAGCAATGCATCAAAGTGTTGTGAAGGCAAGACCTGTGTACCAATCAGGTTCTCTCATCTTGCTCTGCAGTACTCGTAAATGAAAAGGATACCATCTCAAAATCTGGAGTGGAGAGGGCAGAACATTAGAAAGTATAGAGAGCAGAATGGCGCTCATTGACCTTCATTCTTCCTTCTCGGCTCATCGAATTTGATATTTTTTTGTGAATAGGTCTTGAGCCCTTCAGGGCTTCTCTCTGCAAGCTTTGAATTTCATGGCCGCTGTATTGATTGGCGGGTAGATTTAGATGAGTTCATCAAAAATAATTCAGCTTTCTCTATCTGAAGTTGTTGCAGAAGTGCGTACGTATATGTCTCAAAGTCTGATTTACATCAATAGATGCAGCCTTGGCTTTTTCCTCTGTAAGTCAGCGATGCATTTTCTATTAAGATTGTTACGTGTTTACTTTTGTTTGAAGTTTGGTGTGAGTCTGAAATCTATTCGTTGAACATAGACCCCTCTTCTGATAGGATCCAAGATAAATCCTATCAGAACTCGCAGGTATTTTCGATCTCTCATAACGCTGACTGTGTTTAGCTCCGAGACTCTGACACCATTCATCTTACCGGCTTTTCTTTTAATTACTGCTCTCCCATGGGAGCCAGCCGGGTAGTTAAACTGAGAAATCAGCATTACAGCAATTATTGGCTCACAATGAAATGAATACAATCTTGTCATCTGTAATCATTTGGGGCCTCTATGCCTGGGAGAAAAATAGCTTCTCTTTTCTAGTTATACGTGATGGGAGGGGGGTCGTGGTACCTGTCGGTTTTATCTACAGTTTATTTGTAGTCTCAGATGTTAGTTATCCAAAAATAAATATTCCTAATCATTGTAAAACAGTCATAGGAAAATATGACAGGCTTTACTCTGCCCTAGCACTTGCAAAACTAGAATGGTACCAGAAAAGCGTACAATTCCTCAAAGGCCAATGGTGCATTCAAATGCTCCTGGGATAGTCCAATGTCCCGAGTAGTTTCTCCGACATTTTCAAGGAATTTCCAAGTTCGGAACACATTTTTCAGACTTTTCTGAAAGCACAAAAGTAGCAGGAATACAATATTTAAAAAATCATAATTCACCTATCCACCTGGTTATATGGAATCGCTCCAAAATGTATTGGTTCTTCCTTGGTCCATAATAGATCCTTCCACCAGTTATCATTAAAGTCCGTCCAGTACATTTTCCATTATCCCACTGACAGAGAAACAATGAATCTCCATTTTAAGCAGGTAAAGAATCTGATATTTCCCTCAGGAGGGGCTAGAAACCAAAAATAACTTAAATGAAAGTAAACACTATGAAACATAACTGATAGCAGGATGAAGCAATGCTTAAAGCTATTTCCAAGGATACATTAGGATAATGCACAAATTGTTAAAAAGTGTCAAGAAAAGCAGGGTATTACAATACTTCTAATAGATAGAAAATATGATGTGTTATTTAAAATGTACTTTGTTCACGATGTTCCTGGACTCAACAGGTCCATTTCATGTGGTTGTTACTGAGTGTTTTCGATGACGGATTGTTCACGTTATTCTCTTCTGAGAACTGCTTGTTGATTCAAATAAATAAATTAAGCAGTTCAAATCTATAAACATTATGTACTCTGGAAAAGTCAAGTGACCATGCTTCGTGAACAATCAGACCTGGGGAACTTTGGCAGTACTGTAGCTTTTTAAACAGGTGAAAGAATAACTTAACTACATTTTTCAAAACCTCCGCAGGGATTTGATGTTCTAAAACGTTAATTGTGTGAAAATATTGGCAGAATGTGCTCTGTTTTCTGTCTTTGTGAACATCTTCAAATAAATATATCCATAACAACACATTCCAAATGACAGTTCTGATCTTCCACTTGTATCTTATCTCTTGTTTGTTCTTCCTCCACAGCTGCAGAGCGATCTGGACCAGGAATACCAGGACAAGTTCCGCAGGCTACCTGTGGAGATCCAAGAGTTTGTTCAGGACAGCAGCAAGGCCAAGCTTAGCGACGGCGACAGTGTCCATGGAAACCTTGTTGCGTCCTCAACGACAGAGAAGCTGAACCACAAGGCGTCGCAGTCAGATGACGACACGGAGGAATGCTCGTCGGAACGAGTTTACGACACGCCCCTTTAGAGATTCAACCTCGGTGCTTTGCTTCACACTGGGACACTGATTGATGGATGTGTTTGTGACCGCAGATCTAGGATGAGACTGGTCCTAATTTTAACCAATGGGAGGATTAGATCAAATCTGAGCCTGAATTGGTGAGTAGAGGTCTTCTCTGCTGTAATGCAGTCTTGTCCGGAAAGAAGATGTTTTGTGTAAATAGTCCCTTTTTGTGTATTTATATGTCCCCTTTATGTTGTCGTCTCTTTCGGTACGGCCACAGGATGTGTAACAAAGCACTAACTATTTGCAGGAAATAACTTACTTGAACTATTGCACAGAGATAGTAGTTTCTTTTTATTATTTTGTATTATCATGATATTGACAGTAGTGGTGGTTAGTGAGGTGTTGTGCCATGGTTCTGAATTGACTTATAGTACAGTGGAAATGTCATTTAAATAGTCACCTTGTACTGTACATAAAACCACTGCATAGTCAGCCTTTGAAGCTTCCATCTTTATACGATTTAGATTCACTCTTACTTATTTGCACTGAAGGCTCCCTACGTAACTTTGTAACTCCTTTACTTTAACCCAGAGGCACTGGTGGCTTGCTGGTTCTCCATTTTGTTCTCACAGAACTTAGCCTATGTGTTGCTGCTATTTCGTTTTAAAACCCATCACTTTTTAAAATGTTCACTTATATGGCTTGTCTGATATTTGGCATGGTGATATAATGCAGTGTCATTCTTGTTTTTCTTTGGCTAGTTTTTTAACAAGTTTGTGAAGAGAAAGGAAGTGAAGAGAAAGTGTGTTGTACAGTATCTGCATGTCATTGAACAACTGTAAATGTTACAGTAGCTTCGTAGCAGATATGTTTAATAAATGTAAATCTATTTTCTCGGAAAACATTTAAACTAAAACCTGCAAAATGGTGCACTGTGGCTTGATCCGTCACTGTGGCATGAGCTGGACTAAAATAAGTAACAACACACCCTTTTGTTAGATGGCTCAACTCAACAGGTTGTGCATTGTATTCTTTAGCTTTGTCCTAAAACAGTCAAACCAGGATATTAAACCGGAGAAGAGGATGCTGCTGTAGTTTTATAGAAGTGGCCCTCCTGGTTCCTGGTACTGGTTCTCTGTGTACCTACAGAGGAATGTGTGTGCAGTTCCCCCGCACAAAGAGCAGATGCCCGTGACCACAGGAAGTACGCTGCCCACAGGCATTATGCTTAATGTTAACCCACAATTGGTAGCTCTAGTTAGAAGTGGGGAAATAGTCCAGTTACATGTGAAAAAACTCCAAAAGTTAATCTGTGAAACACCAGTGTTTACTAATCTAACGAGTGACTGGACTATTTCCTCTTTATGTAACAAACTGTGCCCATTCAGTAACCATGAGGAAGTGTTTTTTACTGACTTCCTTACTGTCAAGTGCCATTTAACTCACAGGTCATTTGATATCAGATCACATTTCAGCTGAAAAAAAAAAGAGTTGAATGTGAAGGATAACCTGACATGTAAGTACAAATACTTTCTAAAAAGACGATATTGATGTGAGAGTCCTGTGCCTTTGAATAGGTTTGCCTTGTTTGGTGTTGAATGTGTGAAATGCTACATTGTTTAAATTGCCATTGTATTATATGATATTATATTATATGGAGCTGTCTGATATTGAATAGACCGTGTGCACTTTTGTGTACAGTACCACTACTGAGTAATGCTTGTGATGAGCAGTGTTTGACATGTGTCTCATAAGAAACGCGAGACGTACTTCCTTCTAGTCTTGAACCACTTTAGGATAGTCCAGCCCCCCCCCATCAACTTATGTGTATGCACTCTGGAAATGTAAATGTATGTATGACATTAAGGATAAATCCTGAAGTTGATAAAAAAAATATATAGTGTAAAGGGAATTTGCCTGTAATTAAAATAAATGTGGCTATTATTGTACTCTGCTGGAGTTGTGTCTTTTGATTTGTCCTTGACCCCTAAATCTTTTTCCCTAATGTGATATGTGTTGTCATTGTCATTCATACATCATTGTATTGTCTTTATTTTCTTAGCTTTTCCACTACCTTGTTGTATTAAATTATCAAACAGTACCTCAGAAGGGCAATTATCTCATCCATTCAGTTCTTAAAGGGGCCCTATTAAGCTCAGTTTCAGGATCATATTTGTATTTTCTGCCTCTACTTTGACAATGTCAGTAGAGGTCCCCACCCCCTCCAGCCTATTAGGTACAATGTGTTGGAGAACTAGCCAATAGAAGCGTACGTGTTACACAGTGATGTCACTATGTTACAGAAGAAAACAAAGTGGTCAAATGGAGGCGTTTGAGGCAGGGGGGGGGGGGGAGGTGGTGGTTGGGCGAGAAACGTACCACAGGGAGTGTTTAGCCTTTGTAGAAGTACAGACCGAATTCTTGAGGACTGCCCAAAGGGCACACCAGG
>NW_011333040.1:17992981-17994860 GCF_000735185.1 Notothenia coriiceps
GGGGGGGGGGGGGGGGGGAGTGTGTTGGCGAGAAACTCCACAGGGATGTTTAGCCTTTGTAAAGTACAGACCATTTACAGTACATGCACAAAAACCTAAAGCATAATATGTTCCTTTAATTGCCTTTTGCCCTTTTTATTTTGTTTCCCTTTAACTTTTTCACTTTGTCGATTTCTCGTCATACTTTATTATTTTACTTGATTTGAGATTTCAATATTAACCTTCAGTCTTAAATGGTGGTGGAGAAGGAGATTAAGGGGACCATAGAGACTGAAAATGATGAAACTGTAATGCAAGAAAGCAGGTCACCAGATCCATAGAACACAGAGTGTTTGGCAGCATCTGCGGAGCCATTGGCATGTATGTTCTGTGTGTTCTGTAGGCGAGGGTATATGCAGGGACGTGCACAGGTACGGGCTAATGTTGCCCGGGCAACGGCCGAATCAACATGATAAGCCCACAATTAGTATTGTAGCGTCTCGCTGCGGGAAACACACTTTGTCAGCGCCGTCATCTGCCGGTGCGTTAACTCAGTGTCGGATTTTGGAAACTTGATTTTGAGTTGTCTCATCATGGCAGTTAGGGTATAAGGGACAAACCAGGGGACTTTACTTCCTCTTGATACCGTCGGTTATTTACAAAAAACACCTAAATATAGCCTACTTGTTGTTATTGTGCTTCTGTCTTTCTGTGTCTTTTCATCTGTGAACTCCCTCAACGGGGCCGGTCGCTCTCTGCCTCTCACGGGTGAACAGTTCAATGTCCCGCTTCATTGTAGGATTTCTGCCATGTCTCTACCACTTTAGTTTGACCACCTATGTTATTAAGTTATGGAATAGGCTACTAAATAAATAAGTAATTAGATACCTTACCGTTACTGCGCTCATAAAGAATGATAAGAATAAGAATAATGCGTATTTAACTGGTTTCATTAATTAGTGAGTTTATTTAAGCTAATTAGGTAGAAGCCCTATTTTATCAGAATGTCTGCAGAGGAGTTACAAAGGTCAAACTACATTAAAACAGGATTGTCCCCATGTTGTCTTTAATAGTTACTAACATTAGATATTTTAATGAGATATGGACCGCAAAACAAAACATTTCCCTGGTTTTCATTTTTAAAATCAAGTCACCGAATGCAAGTCGCCTTAGCTTATTTTGTTATGAAATGTGAATGACTGTTCAATTTAGTTGATGTAATAATCGTTTGGTTTCTTTTACATTTAAAAACAAGTTACAATTTTCAAAAGGTCTTATGTTTTTTTTCGGGGGGAGGCCCTTTTTCCAGTTTAGAGCAATAGCCCCTCCAAATGTCTGTGCACGTCCCTGGGTATATGTATAGTATTTATGTCACACTCAGGCAGGGGGAAGTGGGGAAAACTTGACGACCTACTTCTATCATCTCTTTGGTAACAGTTTCTTGGAATAACCGTAAACGAATTACAACACCTTAATGGCTAATTCACTAGTCACTAATTGTTAGTGTTTATTTCACCCTCATATAAACCCTAGCACACACACACACACACACAACACACAACACACCACCAGCACACACACACACACACACCCAACACACGTGTTGTACTCGAAGCCGCGATTGTTAGTCTCGTCTGACCCGAAGACCAAAGTCTGTCTCCACCTTTCTCGTGTCGTATACTCTTTTTACTTTGTTCTGTAAAGTTTGTAAATTTGTACTTCTGTAGCACTTGGACTTTTACCGGTTATATCGAGCTCGAGTACACCTACAAAAAGATTTATGAAAACTGAAAATGCCTGTCCTACGATTGTAAGTTTGTACAGGTGTGTGTACATGTACGACAGTTGTGGACATAAAGAGTGAACAATATCATCAATATTATTTTTTCCAGCAACGTTA
>NW_011333040.1:17994905-18008108 GCF_000735185.1 Notothenia coriiceps
TTGAAGTAATAAGACATGCCCAGAACTATAATTGATGACCGCACACACACACACCACACACAACGACACAAACACACACACACACACACACACACACAACAAAACACACAAAACACACACACCAACACAACACACAACACACACACAACAACACACAAAGAAACACACAACACACAACACACACACACCACACACAAACACAACCACCAGTAATCGCTACTGAACTGACCATATATTATCTTCCGAATCACTTTGGTTTTTGACAGTCGTTGACATATTTTTAAACATGTGACATAGTTCCAATCCATCATACACTGTTGTGTATCTGCTTTATCCCACCTTGTAACTCTACATAATTGTCACACCCAAGCATAATATGATCCACATAGATTCCCGCCTAACATACATCTAGATTGTGTAAAAATTATTCTTTGCTGCTGGTGATGATGTTATAATAAATATTTACAACTAGACAAACAATTCTGGCACTTTCCGTACCAGTCTCCTGCTCTCTACAGCCTCGCAGCCAACCCGGCCAAACAGGCATACCACCAAAAGCCAGCTCGCACCACAAATAACAACCAACATCGAGTGACCACTAGAGACCCTCCGTGCATAACCGCACACCTAGGAACAGTGAACCACTAATTAAACAACCCTGAGGCTTCAACGCGCGGAGAAGCAATATTATAAATAAGAATCTCAATCCCTGGCATTAACACACAAACCACAACACTCCAGAACTATATACTCCACCCAAAACCCCACCACCCAAACTCCCAGCGTCTCGCTCCATCTCTGCAAGGGAAGAGGATAAGAGGACGGAAAAGAAAGGCAAACGAAGCAGGAAACGCCACACACCGAGAGGGACGGAAACACAGCAAAAAGAGAGGAAAAAAAAACATAATAAAGAAGATAAACAACAGGCAAGAGAGAAAGTAAGGAAGCGAAAAAAGTGAGAGGAGACCAACGAACCGACGCGACGAGTCACAATCAACAAGGAAATAGAACAGGGATGAGGAGGAGGAGGAGGAGGAGGAGGAGGAGGAGGAACTGCACTTTAATGAGGTACACCAGGACAGCAGAAGAGGAGAGGACCACAGGGTGCTGCCTGAAAGGTACATTAAGCAAACACATACACACACAGACAGACATGTACAAGCACAAAGACATATTATCAGATTTGATGTAGTACTTCCTGAAAGGATCTTCACTGACTACTTTCATTCATTTCATTCCTTCTCCACTTTGCCCTAAATATTCTAATGTAAACCTAATCCTGTCCTAATCCTAAACCCGAGACATAACCCAGAAGTAATGCTAACATTAAACCTTACCTAATCTATTCTGGGTCAAATGTTGATTGTTGTTACAGCATTATCATTAAACCATGTCAGAAACCCTAGAATTGTAGATGGATGAGGAAAAGCACAGTGCTCTTTCTTTCTAGGACTACTGTCCCAATTGTTACTAGACAATTTAGTCTTAATGAGCACAAAAGAGGAAAGAGCTTGCACATTATTTGAGGGATTTTCTTTGTAATGTTTCAGCAGGTTAAGTCTACTTGTGTATTCTGTGGCACAGGGATTGGGAAACAATGCATTAATCAAGCAGGAGTATAATTAACATCTATTAGTCATTGGGGTTTCCACTTAGCCTAAGAAAACGGTTGTATAATTTATTTTATGGCTCCAGAGGTAGTTTGTTTGTCAGAAAAATTAACCCAGATGAGGTCATCAGGGTTATTTTGGGTTGGCATAACAACTGCTTATTAACTAATTAGGAGTGTTGAGTTTCAAATATACAGCATTTGACCTTGCAGGGACTGTCTATTATCTAAGAGACTTTAAGTTAAGATAGCTCTGTCTCTGCTGAATGTGTGACTTGTGAGAGAAAGATTTAATAACTTTATTCTCCATGACTAAATTGCTAGCATAGCAATAAAAAGTCATCACCATCCACCCAGTCCACTTTATTCACATCCAATATGCAGCTTTTAATATTTATTCTGTCCATCCTGACAATGACTCACAAAGAAAAAGTTATAAGAATGGGTCAAATAGGTCAAAGAATATTTGTTAAAAAAATACAAAATAGAAAAAACAACTTCAACCTTAGAGTGTAACTCGAGGCTGAATGGCTATATTTCCTTGAAAGCCCTTATGGAACATCACTACAATAAGTCTGATATTACACATAGACTGTATGATATTACACGACGTGATGCCATGGATAGAAATAGAATAAAGTGCAATGAAGTCAGTACTGTGGCTCAGAGTCAGACACAGAGTAGCGGCTAGCCTCTGTGTGAGAAACAGAGGAGCATTACTGTGACTCTACAAAGGGAGGAGGGGGAAGCAGTGTTTGTCTTTTTATCAGCGCATGGCGGCTACAGTAATCAGCTGTTAGAATAGCAAAAGCAGGGAGGAGCTGGCAGGGACTTGTTCTGCTGGATGACTCACTCTGTCAACCAGAGCCACACTCATTCGCTCGTTTGCGCACATTCGCACACACATTAACGCGCTGACACGTTTGGCGGGGGGCGTGCTGCAGCAGTTGAAAAGGGGTTCCTAATCAAACCGCACCAGGGCCGTTCATTCTCCACTGGAGGGCGAGTGGTACAAGAACACCGGGACACTCCGGCGGCACGGAGACAGAGCAGACAGGCGCAGAGAGACGGGATAGAGCAGCAGCTGGAAGACACAGACAGGCAGCCACACACACAGAACATCCCGACCCGGACTGCAAAGCATCTTTTCTTTCCACCGTCGGATTAAACCCGTCCCCAACACCGACTCACGTAAGAAACAAACAGTCAGTTGTCTCTCATAACGAAATATATAGAGTAACCGTACTGTTATACACTGGCCATACTGTTTAGGTGCTTGACGGAAGCAGGACCTTTTTTCATTTGAACTCCATCACGCTAGCTTTCAGAGGCTCGCTGCAAGTCCTGCTCTCATCATTCAGACATCCTCTCCATGCTCGCTGTCTCTGTCACACACACAGCTGGAGACAGTAGCTTTTTTCGCTAGCTAGCTAGCCAGACGCATTAAATGGACCTTTTAGCAATTTGATATCGAATTTACTGTTGCTTTGCCCGGCACTGTGGCTTCTCTTGCAGATAAATACGGTACAGCAGAGAGCCGCCGCGGCTTGGTAACTTTGTGACGGCAGGGTTATTGATGTTTCCGACGGCTGGGAGGCTAGCCAGTGCAGCTAGCTCTAGCGGGACACATCAGAAACAACCGGCCGATAACAGGCACACTCCACACTGCACAGGGGCCATAAAAGTCAACGGTCTAACCGACACAGCCTGGCTTTTATGTCTTTATAAGTGTTTGTACACTTTGGCTTGCTGCACTGTAGTATTAGCATATTATTATTACCTGTCAAATAATCTCGATAAAATGTTAATTAAATCTGTTTAAGTGGTACGTTCAAAGACTGCTATTCCCAGTCGTGTAGGCAGCCAAGTGAATCTGTGAGCTGCAGCTGCCATACATCCCAGACAGCAAGGTGTCAATGCTTCACTGTCAGAACCACAAAGTCCTAGTTCTTACAGAAACCTCTATTTTGTGTCTATTTGAGTCTTTCTTCAATGTCATCAATCTTCAGCCAAGAAGTTATATCAATATTATTTTTTTGGTATTAAGTCTACCAAAAAAAAAACAGTTTTCAGTGAATGCAGTCTATTTGCCTAAAGTAAATGAGTGAAAAATATGTTAGATTTTGGTGATCACACCAAGGTTATTTTTTTGGAACTTCTCATCCATTTTCTTTTTATTGGTGAAGAATTCTTTCGAACTGTCACAGATGACAGGTTTCTATTTTCAAAACCTGTTTTATCACACACACCCAGAAGGTGTTATTTGTTCAGGAATAAACTATGGGTAACTCGGTTAGCTTATTTGTAGAGCAAATAGCCCATGGTGTTTGATTTTTATTAAAGGTTTTGCTTGTCTTGGCAGCTTTCAAAAGGAATTAATCAACTTGTGTTGCCTTAACGAGCTTGTACGGCTATTCCACCTGTTCCCAAATACATTGAGAGACGTATTTGCAAATGAACCCTATTTCCTTCCTGTAAAAGGAGCACAGGTGTTTTCCAGTTTATCTTAATGTTGTTTGGCCACCATATCTAATCTCAACAGGCTTTGTGTCAGGGACCGCAGTGTGTTATTGTTTATAAATGTAAAAATACAGAAGCTTGTCCCCCACCCCTGCCTCCAAAGTGTGTCCTCTGCTTCCCGTGAAAGATCACAACTATTATGCAAAGGAAAAACCAATTCTGCTCTTATTGACATTGCTGATTAAATGCTTCACTGGTGATTACCGAGGCAAACAGTGCCCTCCCACATACAGTAACAATCCCTTACCTGTAGCTTAAACCCGGACCCTGAAGCATTTTGATGAATAGCGCAGGCTTAAGAAGCTTAAAGGCTAACTGAGGTGTGCAGGTGTTTTTATTATTTTATTTGTTCAGGGCAGATGACATTGTAAATGCTGTATCTTCGGTGCTCTCAGTGTTCAGTGCCTTTGATGGAATAATAACGGGCTGCAGAACAGTCAGTGCTATCCTTCTGTATGTTTATTTGGTAATAAGAGTCCAACAATTATAAGGGCCTTAATTATAATCCCTGCTATTCATCAAAAATGGCATACTATAATCATGATTATCAAGCTATTAGTTTAGATGATTTTAAGGGAAATAAATAACTGCTAGATTTTGCAAGCTATGACTGGCACACTTTTAAGAGTTTTCATGGCTTTTTTTTTTTTTATATACCTGTGTGAGGAAGCTAAATATTACCCTCAATCTTGCCGGTCCCAATATGTCAGTTGCATACTCTGTGGGCTTGTTTGCCATTTTGCTCTTAGCCTAATGAAATAACCTGTTCTTGTCAGGCCTCAAGTGAAAGAATTGTACGTGTACTCTGTGTAATGCGGGCAGTGAGGATGAGATTGAATTTACTGTTCAGAATTGGATAAATTGAAAGAAAATTGCTGTATCTTGTCCAACGTCTCTGTGCATTTGGCAATACATATATTTGTTCTTTTCTTTGAGTCACAGAGAGGGGAGGCACGAAACTAGATTTCAACGTTTGGATTAAATGACACTGTTATGAAGAAGGAAGAAGGTATAACAACATCCTGTTTGGCACACACCTGCCAAGCCTAGCATTTATTACAGATTTAGGATTTAAAAATGTGACTATAGATACAGCATGAGGCACACATTGACGAGTCTTATCTTTTTGATCTTTGTGTCTCTTAGAGTGTAAGGTTTTTATTTGTGTTTATTACACAGTTGAGCATTAGCCAGCTTCGTATTAAACTATAAAAAGTTGTAGGTTTATTCTAGAGAGGGTATGTCTGCAATCCATCCCCTTACCTGCAATTGTACTGTACACCTCAACTGCTTGATTTTGTTCTGAGGGCTGGTTTTCTCTCTTGCTCGTTTCCTTATTTAAAAAACATTTAGCACTTTTTTATTCTTATAATTAGGAGGATTTGTTCTTGATTAGCTCGAGTGTCTCCAGTTTGGTAGCATGGTAGGCCTCCACCATGAAAATAATTTTTTTTTTTCAGAATTGCAAAATGAGCTGGTGCAATATTCAAAGGAAGCACAATATTTGTTTGGCCAACTATGTGTTAAATTACCATATTGATGCAGTATTGTAGAGCTGTAGAAATATCCAAGCCTACAAAAAGTATACTACAGACTTCACCGAAGATATTTGTTTGTTTGGATCCTCTCATATATAAATAAATATTTATATTTTATTGGTATTGAGAATAATAATAGGAACATTAACAATTCCTCCAAAGTCGTAAGTAGGGCTGAACGATTAATCGATTTTAAATCGAAATCGGGATTTTAAATTATGCAATTATTAAAGTATTTTAATTTATATATATCTTTTGAGTAGGACGGGGGATCGACACCAATCTCCCGGGGGGAGGTCACTGAGGTCGTCAAACAACTTCACAGTGGCAAAGCCCCGGGGGTGGATGAGATCCGCCCAGAAATGCTGAAGGCTCTGGGTGTTGAGGGACTGTCATGGTTGACACGTGTCAACCATGACAGTCCCTCAACACCCAGAGCCTTCAGCATTTCTGGGCGGATCTCATCCACCCCCGGGGCTTTGCCACTGTGAAGTTGTTTGACGACCTNCGCCCTCTTCTACCTACCTACCAATTTCATGCTTTTTCATACTTCATACCTTCTTAGGGAACTTAAACTTTAATCGACTGTATTTACTAACCCAATATCGAGTTAACACAGAAGAAACTCTCGTATTGTGCGTTGTCTTGTAACGTTTGAGATGGACTCTTTTTTCAAACTTAAAGGACAGAAAATCGACCCCCCGCCGTTTGTATTGGTTTATCAATTGAAAAAAAAGAGATTGACTTATCGTTTGGGATAAAGCGTGCGAAAAAGCCGGTACAGATTAACTTTTTCTTTACACGAAAGTCTACCCTGTGCCGGTCAACCAGCGCAGCGTGAATTCCCGTTTTCCTTTATCCGAGTGTTGTTGAGACCCGGACCAAACGGTTAGTCGTGATATATGGATATATCATAAGACATTTATGTAGTTAATTAGACTTATGATTGATTACTTTAACGCATATACAATTAATCAGACAAAGAAATGCCAATATCTCCAATTGAAAAATTTCGTAGAGCGTTGTAGACCGAATGTACCTATTACCTTTATCTAAATACTACAACGGGGTCTGCTACATGGATCTATTCCGAAACCGATTCTAGGCCGACTAACTACAGGGCAGACTAAAGTAACACCACCGTTGGGTACTTTAACTGTCAAAACGCCGCCAATTCAACTTTCTATAGAACCTGTTGAGGACGACGTCTGCCTAATGGTATTTTAAACACTAATACGGCTCGTAAGTACAAGCGGCCAGACCATCATTAACGGTAGGTAAAAATTACTTAGGGGAAGTCACAAGTATCTAGTGGTAGTCTATTGGTTGATGACTGTAAAAGTCGTGCGTTAATAGTAAACATGCAACACAACTTTAGAAATAAAACTTTCACTCGTGTGATTGTCAAATTCTGATTATACATTAATAGCTGTGGGATATTTACCACATAGTCGTACGACCCGTAAGTGTTACATACGAGACCCTTCGTTTTTTTTTTTCTGTGTCCGTCTCCGAACAAATTTGGATAGATTGAGTGTGTTATCCTGTTGTGTTCCGCTTCACTTGTATATAAATACTACAACAAGAATGAGAAACATTCAACATACAATATCGGAGCCCGGAGGTACACAACGATTATCGAAACTAGTGGTGGGTACATTTAATTGTTGGTGTTATAGCGAAGAGGCATTCCCGAATATCATTTAAATCGAGGGAGAGTATAAGTCCTGTAACTGGAACAGTATATTTCAGAAATCTTACCTCTTTTCTTAAGACTACATTTCCAGTACAACGCCCTGAGGCCTTTCTCCCGGACCGGTTTCACTACAAACTACCTTAATATTGTTCTGATCCGTGAGTTGTGCACGACTCCCAATACCTTCTAGGATATTTACTACCACCTTGATTAGATACAACGGACGAATTAATCTTTACTCCCTATCCCTTCCTGTCACCTTATTTAAACTAGTACCCCCCCTCCCTTTTTTTTACTTAAACTCTTTCTCGATTATTTTTCTCGTTATTTCATTTTCGCCTCTCTCTCTGTTCCTCAGTCGGTTCGAACTCTGGAGACCGTCAAACGCGACGGTTTCTGACGATTACTGGTTCGGTAGTGCATAAACTTCTGTACCACGTGTTGACCGACTTTGGTGTAGTGTCAGTCTACAAGTCTGACTTACCGCGGGGAAAAGTCCCTTACTACTGCAGTTTCACAACTATGAGACCGTAGCACAGAGTCTAAACTGAAAGTTTCGTAGTACACCTTTACGATGTCTTTTTTGCATAAAATTTCTAACACAAGGTGTACTTGAAGGGTGATTATTTGTCACGTACATAATAAAGCGACATTCCTGTTGGCAAAGTATTCAACTTGGCATGTTCTGAGATACTTGTCGATACCAGGAATGTTCTTGAGACCGACAAAAGAGTCTTCGGTTCATGCTATAATCAGGACTCTCTCCCTAATCCTAGACTCAATGGGTTCAAGTCACACAAGGAAGTCATTAGTCACAACTCTTCCGCCGACGCCTGTGAGAAAGAGTAATCTTTGTTTCTTACTTTATACGAGGTCGACATTCACGTCTGGAATGAAACGAAATTTCCCCAGAATTTTGGAATCCCATTCCGATTCAATACAGAGGGAGGAAAGAAGAGTAATATCTGCGAAGTTGTGGTCACGAATTGAGATTTCAGCGAGTTTTTTACGTGCTGATCTTTATATACCGTGTAATTATTTGTGCACTAATTTTACTGTTCATATATATTTATCTATGACGAAATATGTTACTTGTTTATGTACTTATATTTACAATAGCTCACGTCAACTAATACCTATATTATTTAGCTTTATCATAGTACTCAACGTAGCTGGCCAGTACCAAAGAAACCATCAACAGTACTAATAACTTAAATATTGCATATAGCGACGAAGAAGAGTACTAAACAAGAACTAGCAGAACACTTCTTAGCGCACTATGGGGTGCACCGATAACGGACATCATAGCAGCAACGACGTCTAAGACCTAGGGTCAACCAATTATAGTCACAACACCAAAGCCTATTTCGAACTCACCTGATCAAAAGGTATTAGGACGACAACTGTAAATCAGAATAATTCGGATCTATACAGGAGAAATCCACTATCATTCGAGCTAAATCATTGAGCAAAAGTTACACTTTCAACGTTGGAGTCGCAGCCAAGGTCACTGATGTGGATCTAAAGGACCGAACATAGACAACACAAAAGCTTGTAACGTCTGACTCGGGAGTCGCGATATAGAAAAACAACGCAAACAGAGACAGAGACCGAGAGAAGAACTTATATATATATAAGGACAAAACATACAGACACAAAAAAACAAAAATAACACCGTTCTGCAACCCTTTTCAAGCGACCGTGTCGTAGGTCAGTCCAACTAAACACACCGAGGCTTGATATCTAGAGATGTAGTCGGACAGACTGGTTACTCGTAATCATAGAGACACACTTTAAAGATGCAGTTAAACACACTAGTGGGCGCTAGTGCGAGGTTAGCGCATTGGAATAAAGACAACGAAAAAGTGAAGTAGACTCCGGTCACTCACGAACATCTCACAAATTGGCGGCTTCCTCCGGGGTTCCTACCTCCGGAACTCTTAGGTGGTATCAGATAAACCAGTTTGCCCAGGCCAGCGAAGAGACATAATCCCTACACCTGGTCCTAGGTCTACCCCTTGGTCTCTTCCCAGCTGGACGTGACTGGAACACCTCCCTAGGGAGGCGCCCAGGTGGCATCCTAACTAGGTGCCCGAACCACCTCAACTGGCTCCTTTCGACGCGAAGGAGGAGCGGTTCAACTTCGAGTCCCTCCCGGATGACCGAACTTCTCACCTTATCCCTAAGGGAGACGCCAGCCACCCTGCGGAGAAAACACATCTCGGCCTCTTGTATCCGCGATCTCGTTCTTTCGGTCATGACCCATCCTTCATGACCATAGGTGAGGGTAGGAACGAAAATGGCCCGGTAGACAGAGAGCTTTGCCTTCTGGCTCAGCTCTCTTTTCGTCACAACGGTGCGGTAAAGCGAATGCTGTACCGCTCCCACTGCTCCAATTCTCCGACCCATCTCACGCTCCATTGTACCCTTACTCAAGAACAAGACCCCGAGATACTTGAACTCCTTCACTTGGGGTAAGGACTCATTCCCTACTTGGAGTGGACAGTCCATCGGTTTCCTGCTGAGAACCATGGCCTCAGATTTGGAGGTGCTGATCCTCATCCCAGCCGCTTCACACTCGGTTGCGAACCGATCCAGTGAGAGTTGAAGGTCGCAGACCGATGAAGCTATTAGAACCACATCATCTGCAAAAAGCAGTGGTGCAATCCATAGTCCACCAAACTGCAGACCCCCTCCCCCACAACTACGCCTCGAAATCCGATCCATGTATATTACAAACAGAATCGGTGACAAAGCGCAGCCCTGGTGGAGGCTAACCCTCACCGGAAATGGGTCCGACTTACTGCAGAGGACCCGGACACAGCTCTCGCTTTGGGAGTACAGAGATTGGATGGCCCTGAGTAGAGACCCCCTCACCCCATACTCCCGCAGCACCTCCCACAGTGACTCCCTGGGAACCCGGTCATACGCCTTCTCCAAGTCCACAAAACACATGTAGACTGGATAAGCGTACTCCCAGGCCCCCTCCAGGATCCTTGCGAGAGTAAAAAGCTGATCCGTCGTTCCACGACCAGGACGGAATCCGCATTGTTCCTCCTCAATCTGAGGTTCGACAATCGGCCTGACCCTCCTTTCGAGTACCTTAGAGTAAACTTTCCCGGGGAGGCTGAGTAGTGTGATGCCTCTGTAATTGGCACACACCCTCTGATCCCCCTTTTTGAAAAGGGGAACCACCACCCCGGTCTGCCAGTCCTTCGGTACTGTTTCCGACTTCCACGCAACTTTGATGAGACGTGTCAACCATGACAGTCCCTCTACACCCAGAGCCTTCAGCATTTCTGGGCGGATCTCATCCACCCCTGGGGCTTTGCCACTGTGGAGTTGTTTGACGACCTCAGTGACCTCCCCCCGGGAGATTGGTGTCGATCATAGACTGTATATATTAATGGACGTAGTGTCCGTGACGTCACCCATAGGATTCTGCAGAGTTGCCGAGAAGCCCTTAGTAGGCGGAGTCTGCCACTAACGCAGTGGTTCTCAAAGTGGGGGGCGGGCCCCCCCTGGGGGGCGCAGAGGCATGACAGGGGGGCGCGAGAGACCGCGGGAGGAAAAAAAGGTGGAACTAATGTTTTGATGTAAGTTCCCGGCGGAACAATTAACAAACGTTGTTCAAGCAGTGTGTACAGAATTAAGTGATCATACAACACGTTTATGATTGAAATCGTTTGTGAAACTATAGTTTTAGTAATTTTAATGAAACATTGTACTTGTAAGGAAAGGGAAAAGACAACACGGTTTGATTTGCATAAAATCGTTTAGTGAAAAACTGTAGTTTTTACTTACTAAGCAAGTGAAACGTTCTTGTTTTTGTACTCAATATTACGACATCCTTTTTTCTTGTTTACGTCTATAACCTGTTCACAACACTCCCTCAAAACTCTCAATCCACATAATCACCGGACGTTGGACTCGGACAAAAAGTGACGTGTAGTAGAGTTTTGCCCCAACGTCCTTAACCTTGCCGGTGAGCTCAGTCCGAGTTACACCCTGGATCGAGCATGAAACAAAAGTCAACAACCGTTGTCGACTTTTTCGGATAGAGTGTCTCTATTCTCACCGCTTTCCTTCGTCTTAAAGGGGTGTGTCGGGAGACAGGTTACTCCACCTACGAGGAGAGGTGGTGTGTCGCTCTTAAGTCAGTCACAGACTCGACCATTTAGGCGTAGGAGTCTCGCACCTCAGACTGCAGTAGAGCTACTTGACTAAGGATAAGTTCGTCTCGACTTAGTCGTCCACGACGACGCAATTTCCTAGAGAGTGGGATCCAGTATGATCACGCGACAACTAAAACTTCATGGAAAACTTTCATAGGAGAGTCCTTCTCTATACGAGGACTTCTGTACCTTAGTAACCACAAACGAGGTCCTCTAGTGAAACAAAGTACGTTTAAGTCCAGTCTAAGGCTGTGAGACACAAAGGTGACTAGTTAGGCGGACGGGTGTAGAGCTGATGCTGGCACTTACGCGACTAAATAGACGGTCCCCTCCCTCCAACAGAGACGGAACCTCGACTTATAATTAGAAAGTCGAAAGGCTTCTATAGCGAACCTCTAATCCGGTCAACAGTAGTCTTTACAAAGTAGTGCTTAAACGAAGCGTCGAGAGTATGTAAAGAGGAGGGGTTGTGTAGGCCTAAAGGAGAGACTCGAGCATCTGCGCGTGTCGTGAAGGGTCCGTATTGTGGACCGGAGCGACACCTTTGTCGTGTCGACATACAACGCGTGGGTAGGGAGTGTGTTACGTCTCTTGTCGTCGCGAAAGTCCCCAGATCAAAACACTTTACTGGCGTGGTTGTCAAGTCAGTAGTTGGAGCAAGTCAAGTCCCGAGTAGCGGACCTACGCTTCGCGCAAGGGATCACATATGCGTCACGCAGGTAACGCGGTAAACCGCTCCGTGCCGACCTAATCACGGACGTTAGGGCAAAATAAAGGACGGTCCAGACACGCGGTTAGGCACGTTTTGCCGGGTTGTGTCAAAAGGGTAAGTCAGGGTAAAAGACAGTCCATTGTCAGTATTCAAACTTCTTCGAGTAGTCGACAGCGAGACGAAACCTGATAATGAACGTTTTGTCATTGATGAGTATATCACTAGAGTTGCACTGTTTCGCTTGTATTCGTTATTTGTCGTCAGAAATAACGACAGCCATCGGAGTAGGTAAACATACCGCTTTGAAACAGAAAGTAAACAAAGCTAATCAACAAAAAGTTTCTAGTAGTCTTTACAGCAAATATGCAGAACGTTGACCACAGGCAACCTTTCTCCCTACCGGAAATTAAAAGGACGCGAAAAGAGTAGTTCGTAACAACTGGTGGTGTAGATTTCGACGCCCCTCATACTTCGAGGAGACGATACCACACCACCGAGAACGTTGACACGTAAGACATACGTTGAAACAATCCTACGACTTTCACGAACGACAAGTGACAACGTCAAAAATTTGTTTTTCATACAAGGGCGACTGCCATAAGCGGCTCAAAGGAGACTTTTTTTGAGCTCACCGAACAATTGCACCGACCCCACACTTACAGACGGTTCACAGAAAAATTAAACAACCCACAAGTATGACAGTCGACGGTCTTCAAGAGTCTGGTATTTTGTGTTTGACCAGCGAGGAGTAGGAAGGGCGGTGTAAGTGGCATTTGGGATCTCGTTTCTATCCGCAGTAGTATAAAAGAATTGAACCAAAAACCAACATAATGGCAGTCGACCCGAGAAACAGAGCAAACAAAGTCTTCGTAACGTACAAAAAGAAAAAGCAGGGACAGTTCTATAAAGAGGGTAGGACACGTGGACTTGTCGCAAAATAACTTCTTTTAGGT
>NW_011333040.1:18008153-18012787 GCF_000735185.1 Notothenia coriiceps
AATTGTAGTTATACTTACAAATAAATATATCTGGTTATATGTTTACAATGAAAAGAGTCACCTGAAGGTGTCAAAACATGTCTTATGATTCCATACTGTTATGCTGTGGGAGACAGATATCTGGGAGTGTAGCATTTCCTTTGAGACTCTTTTGGGGTCAAATTCCTTTACCTCTTTGAGCGATGTTTGTGTGTTGAGGATGTTTAGGGGGAATGAGTATGTGTCCTGTCAAAGAGTCCTCTGTCATGACTCCGAATCATTGATTGGGGGGATCTGCCTAGGGACAGAGGGACAGAAACACACACACACACACACACACACACACACACACACACACACACACACACACACACACACACACACACACACACACACACACACACACACACACACACACACACACACACACACACACACACACACACACACACTACTCTCTACAACACACACACACACACACACACACACACACACACACACACACTACACACACACACACACACACACACACACACACACACACACACACACACACACACACACACACACACACACACACACACACACACAGACACAGTATGTCTGCTGCCATTAGTTTGCTTCGATCAATGGTTTTTAATCGTTGACATATTTTTAAACATGTGAATATTCAACATGTTCTTGTTGTGTTCTTTTATCACATTGTATTTTCTTTGTAAAAGCATCATCTGTCCTCATAGCTTGCCTCTATGTGCCTTAGATTGTGTAAAATACTTATATGTGTCTGCTGCTGGTGTGTGTTTATATTTTCCAGACAACATTGCACTTTCTCAGTCTCTGCTCCTCAGCTGAATCCCAACAGGCAACAGGAGATAAGACAAGCCAGGTCGCCCATAACAACCACTGTGACCACTCAGAGACCTCCGTGCATAACCGCAACTAGGAAGTGAGCTAATTAACCTGGAGTTCAAGGCGGAAGGAGAGCGAATTTTAATAAGATTCTCCTGGTTATATAAACAAACTCCAAGGAATATTATCACCCCGCGTCTGTCCATCTGCTGCAGGGAAGAGGAAGAGGAGGAGGAGGAGGAGGAGGAGGAGGAGGAGGAGGAGGAGGAACTTCTTCTTTTTTTTTGTGAGGGGAGAGTTCATTTCCTTGTTGTTTTTTTTTGCTTCTCCTACTTTGTTTCAGTAGTCCACTTGCTGTAACCAGGGAGATGTTGTGGGTTTTATAAATAGAAACTGTCCCCAAAATAACAGGTCAAGTTGAAGATGATTGAACTCCCTCTGGGAAGTTTGAACTGAGCACGTTATGCTCTGTCCGGTGCAGCAGTAGTTTCACATTGGAGAGGTCTGAATGTTTAACTCAAGCTGCTAAACTCTGTGCCGCTTCACATAAGCTTATATCATTCCCTTTGACCTGTGTTATCCTCAATTCTTTGGAACCCTTTTTTAGTCATGTCTGCTGATTTAAATGAGTTTTGATCTAACTTCTTTCTATTATAAGGTGAAATGTTCACCAAATCCACAGCTGATGTTGGGCTGTCTTATGTTGTTGTCCTTGACTTTCTGACTATCACTGCACTTGATGAACACTATCTAGGTTATAGGATGTTATAGGATGTCTGCAGGTTGATAACAAAAAAACACAATTCGGCAAAAATATGATTGCTACACAATACTAGATTTGGTTATCAGAAGGAATGAGTTTATTAGGTCAGTCCGTGGCTATTTCGGTAAGTCGGCAGGACCCATCCTGCAGCACTGCAGTATGGGTGGGGCCGAGGCAGAAAGGTGGGATATTCAGTGGGAGAGAGAAGGAGGGGAGGATGAAAACAAGGAGTTAGCTGGTAGTCAGCAGGACCATGCTGTCTTGTTTTCAATCTCGCTGGCTCCTCACTGCTTAGCAACAACGAATCAGATCGTCGAATCAGAGCTGCAGCCCAGCCAATCAGCCGTCGGGAGCGTGGCGCCATAGAGTTTGGATTTTACCACGTGTGAGATGATACGCGTTGGAGAGGAGACCGCACTTATACAGGAGGAAAGAGAGAGAGAGAGAGAGAGAGAGAGAGAGAGAGAGGGTGATAGCAACGCTTTTGAAGTGTGTGTGTTTTTTATGCCTGTAGAAGTGTTTCTAAAACCACACCCTTTGCTCTCTGCTGCAGTGACCCTGCTGGATGTAAAGGTCCATTTTAAAGCACACTGCACATCTCAGACCTGTCACTCAAGTCCTCATTAGTCAGACTCCAGCTGCTGTGACAAAGACTCAAAACAATGACCACTTAACAGCTTCAGAGGACATTAATATAAACCTTTAAGTCTCGTCAGCGTGTGTCAAAGTGCAGATGTTATGTCATCTTTATTGGGGGGAGTTTGTTTTCTCACGAACTCAGACATTTAATAAAAGTAAGTGTTCATTTACATTAGACATTGTTATGCACTGATCGCAGCATATTCATGTTTGCCAAAGAAAAAGACCTTGTTCTGGTTCCATGCTGTGCTGTGCAAACTGCCTGCAGGTCATACAGCTTATCTTGCATTGAATTATGGGATTACCACACTTAAAACCTTTTACCTGAAAGATTATAAAACATATTTGCTGTAAGGCTTCATTTGTTCTCAGTGTGACCAGTTTGCGATTGTTTTCTGAGTTATTCAGACTCTCAATAAGACACGTTATCTGTAAGAATGTGCTGAAGGAATGCACTTGACTCTATCTCATCCTGCTGCTGCAGCTGGTGCTGCTGGGTGCGGCCGGCTCAGAGCTGCATCCATAACTTTCTCCCCACGTGCTCCCCATGCTCTCGTATTTTTGTTCTGCCTCTCGGTGTCTGCGCGGCAGCACAACTCCACACTCCAGCGTGCATCCAGGCTACTCGCTGTTGCATGGTTACAGACACTTTTGCCCTGCTATTGGCTCAGAGTTTCTCACAGCTTCCCTCCCATTGGCTGAGCGAGGAGAAAAACAGTGCTTCCATTGGCTGCCGGGTAGTGAAAGGTTGTTGCGATTGGTCCGGCTCCACGGCTCCCTCTCCTTGGAGACTTGGCCTGTGTAAACATCCTGGTTGCTTCTTTCAATGGGCTCTGTTTACCAGCAGCTCGGTTCTGCCGGTGTGATCAGCAGACTGAGGCATTGTCTCTGAGGAGCGGAGTCTGGTGAGAGCGAGGCTAATTGGCTCCCTGCTCCACCATACGCTCTGTGATTGAACAAGTACTATTATGATATTTTGACAGCATTACAGACAAGGACACTAACAACCCTCAGCCTGTCGGTAGCCTCACTATTCTCCATCTTTCTCCCCATTCCCACGTCTTCTCCAGCGTCTCTCAGCCTGTGTCTGTCACAGTCTGCAGCAGCCCCACAGGCTACATGTTATCCCTTTGGTGGCGAGCAGAGCGACGGCGTCTCGGGGCTCAGACGTGGAAAAGAAATTGCCTCGAGTTCTAAATGGGCTGTTTGTTTTGTTTGAGTCGTTTTTATTGTTTGCTTTAGTACTATTTTTTTAATAGCTATTCCCCTCCTCCACTTTTCGTTTTCTCCATTACTATCATGATACCTAAGTTGTAGAGTTAAGTGCCCCCCCCCCATCCCAAACCCACTCTCCACGCCATCTTATCCTTTATCTGGAGTACAAAGAGTCCACAAAAGCCTTTGATCTCTGTTCTCAGAATGAAATTCTTCTATCTCTTTTATTCCGTGAAGTTGAACTCGATGCTCTCAGTGACTTCTTCCCCGTTTTTTACATTCACAGCATGACTTACAGGGGGCGGGGCCAGCCCAGCGAAAGGCCGCCAAAGCTTCCACCCTCTCAGAGAGCTGACTGCTTAGCAACAACCAATCAGCCTAATATTTTTGGCAGGGTTTGTCATCCAATGGAGAGGGTGAGAGCGGGCTTTAGTGCTCTGTTTTCATTGGTGGCTGACAGGAAAAACAATGTTTTTCTTAGTGCTCTACACTTCACTGCTATCGGCAAGGCTGGTATTGCTAAGAGCAGATTTGGGGAGATAATCTTGGCTTTGATAGGACTGAAAGACACATGGCTCATTACTGTTAAGAGTTGCTATTTGCATTTTTATGTAAACTCTCAGATCAGTGAGGGGAAACAACTTCCTGGTCCAGAACAGCACATGTAACTCCCTGTAACATAACATAACCCTTACTAAAATTGATTTGCCACCTCTGAAACAATCAATTTGTGAGTTCTCTTAATTCTTTTACATCCTTGAGCACGCTCCTTCCCCGTCATGAGTGAAGAGTGTTCGATATGTGAGATCAATAAGGGATTATAGCTAGTCAGTAGCAATTCACCTGCTCAATCCAAGTGATGGATAACACACGGGGGGGCAAATACACTCGGCTTGTTTGACAACTCTCACAGTGCCCGTAAAAAAAGATGATGGATGATGTCCATGTTTTATTTTTTCCCCCACTTTTATCAGTTGTGAGAATTAACAAGTGTAACAGTGTCTCTTCCCCTTGGCAACTGTTGTCTAGTTGCCCTCAAGGGAGGCAGTTAAAACCCCATATGCCCCTGTGGCCAACAGAGGGGTGTGTGGGTGTGTGTGTGTGTGTGTGTGTGTGTGTGTGTGTGTGTGTGTGTGTGTGTGTGTGTGTGTGTGTGTGTGTGTGTGTGTGTGTGTGTGTGTGTGTGTGT
>NW_011333040.1:18012830-18036039 GCF_000735185.1 Notothenia coriiceps
GTTCCGTTTCGACCTCCGCTTTCTCACTCTGGTCCTCGCGCCGTTTCATTTTCACCTTGGCTTCTCCGTGCTCTGCTGTCTTGCTCTTCGTCTGTCTGTTTGTAATGCTCTGCGCTCTCAAACAGGGCATGTGACCAACTTTGGTGACGACATCTATGTGACGGCCGATGAACGTCGACCCTCGCGTGCAAATTCAAAACTTTCAACTTCAGAACACGACTTCGCGATAGGCACTATGTCCTGTCACAATGTGTGTTCGATGTGTGACAAACGCCTCAGATGGATAACGTGAGTTGTAGGAGTGGTGTGAACTGTGCAATACGGTTTGATCGGGGTGGGTGATCAGACGCGAAGACATGTACGGTCCCGTAATATGTCAATGTTACCCTTCGACTAGAGTGTCGGTGTAGAAAAATATGCACAGTGTTGCATAAGAAAAGAAGTATAATATTAATTGCCCCATAAGCCTGAACTATCCGCGTGACCCTTTTTCCGCCCCGTCGTGTTTAACTTTCCTACACATGTTATATCTCTCGGCGGTCGATATTCGGTCCGTCAAAATTAAACTTATGATATTTGTTTTTGTTTTTTTAAGCATTTTTGGCGGTGTCTCCCCTTTCATGCCCTTTTTTACAACTCCCCTTGAGGGTAATAATTGTAGTTCGTTTGTTCAGTATAACGTATTTGCTAGTTTCCAAATGGTAATTCTTTTGTCTTGACCGCTTTGACCCATGACCCCTAGTGTATCGCGATGTGTGTTTGGATTAAAAAGTTGATTTTACGGGGTCCGCGTGCATGGCCGCATCGGATGTCGTCATATCAAATTGTTGGTTCACCATGGCTTGTTTGAAAGTAGAGCATACAAACAGACAGAACCGAGGGCAAAACCTGCGGCCTGGTAGAGCCAGGTGAAATGAACCGCGGATGGACAGAGTGAGAAAGCCGGGTCGAAAGGACGACCTTGAGCCTAGAATTACGCCCCCCCGCGCCTGGCGGTATCTCGGGTATCTATTTCCACCACTGACCATTGGACTTTTAGGTATCTAATCTCAGGGATCACCGGCAATCGAATTTTAGGTTTATCGGCGTGGCCAATATTTGGCATTTCCTTTCGCGTTGCGCAGCTTATTCCTTTTTCCGTCGCCTGGAATATCAGGGCTTTTAATGCCTTGTATGATAACTGGCGTCCTTTATGATAATGTTATAAGAAATAAGTTCCTCTCAAAAGAAAACTGTAAAATTTCTATTTATTCCAATGACAAACCCCTCAAGTGCCAACGGTTAATCGTTACTGCCTGTAATCACGTCTCATGGTAATATTTTGTCTGGGTAAAAGTTTTAATTCTTGTTATATCGGAAAGACGGCAGTTTAACGTGGTGTCGTAGTAGAACCCTGTTTGTTAAGTGATGTAATGGATTATTCTTTGTTGAAAGAAATCACATGACTTTGGAAACACGGGACAGGTCACATGACATGTAGGTCTTAGTCGAGACGCCTTCCTCTTGGACTCCTGCCTACCCGGTGCTCGACGGAGGCCTCGTTTCCCTGTGTTGGTCACGACCTGGTAGAAGAGGTCTGCGCTCCGCAGCCTGAGGACGTGTCGTCCCCGAGGTTTACGTGTCTTGGAGTTCACTGTGTGTGTGTGTGTGTGTGTGGTGTGGTGTGTGTTGTGTGTGTGGTGTGTTGTGTGTGTGTGTGTGAGTGTGTGTGGAGTGTGACAGTGATATTCCGTCTTCAGGATATACCATATTTGTTCAGTTATTTACAATTAGGAAGAAAAATTGTTTGTTTCTCTCGTGGTACCTTAACAACTCACTGACTGCTCGGCTGACCAGGTACGTAATCTTTCGAAGACGGAAGTACAAATTTCAAAACTGTAGAAAAGTATTTGGTACAGGGGACCCTAAGGAGGGGTCGACGCGTTGTAGAAAAAGTGGACCTGCTGACCACTTTCCCCTTGACGCGGACCACTGCCGGTACCTTGTCCTCCTTCTGTCTGTGTCTGCTGGACGGGCGCGCGGAGAGGAATGGGCCGTGGCCCGGTCCAGCCGTGGGTTGCGTCATACTGGTCTTGTCACTGTTTCTGTCTGTAATATACACCGGAATGTATGCGAGTAGAACGCTTTGTCATTTTCCGGTGTACCGGGTACCCTAGGTCCCTCTAAGGAGGAAAAAGGAGATAAACTCTTTTATTGTCTTTAGGATTTCTGGTTGTTCTCCGGAATAGTTAACATACCTAGGATGATGTACCGTAAATTCTAGGCGTAAGTTTGACACTGTTGGTAAACGTGAATTGGGTTAAATGTAATCAAAACCTAACATATTGCTTTGGACTACCCGCTTAAAGGTGGGGGGCGCGGAGCGGCCATAGAGCCCATAGAGTTAAAGGTGGTGGACTGTAACCTGTAAAATCCATAGATTTAGGAGGTCCCCTAGTGGCCGTTAGCTGTACAAATCCATAGATTAGCCGCACCGTTATATAAACCGCAGCGTCGAATAATGGGAAAAAAGGCGCGGTTTATAGTCCGAAAATTACGGTAATCAATACTATTGTATCCGCAGGAATACTAGTTACAAGTATTCTTTATCTCAAGGAGAATGTTTTCTTTTGACCAATTTTAAAGATAAATAATGGTAGCTGTTGATGTTCACGTGTTTTGTTCAAATTAGCAATGACACATTAGTCAGAGTATTCATTATTAAACAGACATTTTCATAATTAAAACAAATATTAGCCTTTTTGCTCAAAATTGCACCAGCTATCATTTGGGACAAACAACTTCATCTACATTATCCTAATAAGGAAAACAAACTTCTTTTATGTAGTACTGAAACCTTGTGGTCCTGTCTCCAGGTGTACCTGTACATCCAGATGCAGCTCTGCAGGAAGGAGAACCTGAAGGACTGGATGGCTCAGCGCTGCCTCCCGGAGCAGAGGGAGCACAACCAGTGTCTGGACATCTTCCTCCAGATCGCTGAGGCTGTCGACTTCCTGCACAGCAAGGGGCTCATGCACAGAGACCTCAAGGTGAACACACACACACACACACACACACACACACACACACACACACACACACACACACACACACACACACACCTCACACTGTCCACTATACAGGCAGAAGTCTATATGTATAAGAGCAGTTCAATAAATTGTGTTAAATCTTCTTAAAACAAAGTAATAGCACCATGGATATTGTTGAGTGACTGACGGTGCGTACTGGTCCATGCATTAGTAATGCTTTCTGCCTTCATGTTTAATGTTTGGTACATCTTTCATAACCTGTCGTCCCCTTGGTTTCTCCAGCCCTCCAACATCTTCTTCACTCTGGACGACGTGGTGAAGGTGGGAGACTTCGGCCTGGTGACGGCCATGGACCAGGAGGAAGACGAGGACGAGCCGAGCGCCCTGACGCCGGCCCCGCTCCTGACCCGGCACACGGGCCAGGTCGGCACCAAGCTGTACATGAGCCCAGAACAGGTGAGCAAAGACAAGACTATGTGCTTACATAGCTTCATCTTGGAAACATGTAATGAGGCCACAGTGGGCCAGTGGATCAGGGAGATGTCTTCCTTCCTCTATTTGGAGAAAATGACATTAAATTCTTAAAGGACAACAAGAGGCCTTTCATTTGATCTGGGATCCTATTGTGCATTTTATGATCGCATTTAACTGTGAGGAAAAACCATTGCATTATTACCATTACCATTATGTGTTTGTATTTGTATAAACTGAAACTTGAATTGAATTATTATCATGTCTGTCGATTTAGTTTGTATTTAACTATTTCGTTTTGTAATGATGTTTTTGCTTGTCTTTCAATCTGAAAATGAAAAAAGACAACAGAAAAAAAAGCTAAATGACTTTCTTGCTTCTTCGAGACTTAAAATCTCATATTGCATCTTTTTCCTTTTTGTCCCGGCAGCTCTCTGGAAACTCGTACTCTCACAAAGTGGACATTTACTCTCTGGGTCTGATCCTGTTTGAGCTGCTGTATCCCTTCAGGACCCAGATGGAGAGAGTAAGGGTGAGTCACAAACACGCGGCACATAACGACGTCCTAATTTGACTTCACTTTCTTCTCCTCGTATTTCGCTAAAAGGCTTGTAACTGCCAAGCAAATGAGTGCTTTAGTCCATTTAAATCTATTTGTTCGTGATTGTATTTGCCTGTCTAATACAGGGTTGCAGATTGGTTTGTGAAACATTAACTCAATGAAAATCACATTAATAACAACAAAAGGCTTTGTAGGCAAAGCAAGACGCATCAAAGGGAGGTCTGAACTGACAACGGGGTCATTAAACAAAAGCAAATGTGTTTCTTGTATACATTTGTGTTGTAAGTAATATTTACCCAAACTGAGTTTAAAATAGAGAAGCAATTAAAACGACCAAACTGACTGCAAATATAAAAGGATATCATCCCATTTTTGCCTTCAGTAGAATCCCTGCTGCTGCTATTTGTTCATCTGGAGAAGAGGGAGGCTTCCTAATGAGGCAGTTTATCTTTCTGTCTGCTCCTTTATCCCGTTAATTATTCTGTATCGTCTGAGAAATCTGTTGGGGAAACTGTAACACATAATCACTGTTGTCATTTGAATGATCTTTGTTGTCGGTATAAATGGTTTCTTTGCCCTTGTGTGTGCCATCGACCGGGACTTCTTTGTCTCGCTAACAAAGGCTCTGATTATCCGCCGGCACAGCTCCACTCACAGGTGTTTACATCCTTTCTTCCAGACGCTGACAGAGGTGCGAGCCCTGCGCTTCCCTGAGGTCTTCTCCAAAAACAACGTGCAGGAGGTGAGTGGTCGACTGCTGCCATCTAGTGGCGGAAAACACAAACTACTTGTGAATCGGGAAAATAAGCTGTTGTGATCATTATTTGACAACAAGCTATGGTACATGAACACAGTGGGACACATCCAGGACTGTGAGAGTTAATGTTCAGTATACGGGCTGTTCAAATGACCTTTACTCACCAACATTATCCACTTTGTGATTCAAATCTGCTGAGCTAATCCAATTAGGAGGTGTAGTTGGATTATTCCGCTCCTTCATTTTCACAATATCAAGTTAAATATGTCAATATCTCATTTTACAATCTGAGGCAGTTGTATCAACATGATTTGTGAATCAAATCTATATCCACAAACCCATTATTACTAGTTTATCCGTAACTATGTTCAAATTACATAGATATGTTCCTTACTACCACACCAGGCCCCGGCCTACTGCTTGGTGAAGGGTTGGTCTCTTTACCTTCTACCCCGGTTTACTGTGTAATGAGATGAGCATAATCCCATAGCATTATCTAACACTGGACATACCCTCGCCCTGTTATCTCTCTGTGTGTGTGTGTGTGTGTGTGTGTGTGTGTGTGTGTGTGTGTGTGTGTGTGTGTGTGTGTGTGTGTGTGTTAAAAGCCCCATTGACAGCATCACTAGACAGATACAAATCAATAGTCAGGAGGTGGCCTCAACTCATGATTGACAAGCAATGCGGCAGAACCCTAAGAGTAAGGCGAAGGGTGGGGCTGGATGTCTCTATCCCTTCCACTCAGACTGTGTTAGCCTGGAGATACTAGACGAAAGGAAGAACTGCTAAGAAATCTTGCTGTGTGGGCAAATAAAAAACTCATTTGGAGCATTTGTACTTTACTAATCAAGGAGAAAAAACCCTTTAGTAAGTAAATGTTTTTGTAGAGCTACATAATTAATGGGGTTGGGGGGTAAAATGTAAAAATTCCTCACCATAATAATTTAAATTTCCTCAGAAGTAAAGCGCACTGGTGCTCTGAGAAATCTGCAGCCCATTCATCATCTCAAAGAAAAACACGTTCACTCCCTGCCTGTTATTTTTAGCTCCCCACTGTGTCTCTGCCAACAATTCCTCTGAATTAAATATTATTTTGACATAACATATGGAGGACTTAATGTGATTTGCCAGTGGTGGCCAAACATTTTCCCTTATATCCGACCAGGTTTTATTTGTGTTGTGCGTAAACTGTGAAAGTGAAATTATCCATCGCTCCGTTGTTTTCAGCGCTGATATGGTTTTTCTCTGAGCTGTCATCTTGGGCACTCAAGCCAATATTTATCAACACTTATTTTCTGCCAGTGTTAGCACAAGCCAAGAAGAAAGCCTAGAATAATCGGAAATGTCACAGAAATGATTCCATGGACTCTGAATAGAAAGACAGGCTTTGTTTACACATCAATTATTTATGAGGTTTTACATGTAAATGAGCCTAATGTTTACGTTGTAGTAACGATTTTAAGCATGGGAAAAGTATCCATGTCAAATCCCCCTGTGGACTCTTAACACTTGCTGCTACCATCTGTTCAGAGCAGCGTTAGTTTGCTCTTCTTCTACCCGAGGAGCACAAACCCCGGAAAAGACGGGATTACAAGAAAAGAAAAAAAGAAAAGCACAGAATTTGTAATACTTGTAAAAACAAATAAAATCCACTTTCATCATCTTTCTATTGAATTGTTTAGATAGTTTTTTTAAATCAGTCCCAGTGGTTTAAGTGCGCTTTCTGTGTTGAACTTAATCAGTTTTAGACCCTGCAAGATAACATTAAAAATAGTAAGACGTGCTGCGATTGACTGAGTATGATTTATAAATTGAGTTTATCTATTTCTATTTTCCTAAACTCAGATATCAAGGTCCTTGTTACCTATGTCTCTTCATCCAACAGTTCAGTTATAGTACCCTGTGCAAATTACAGCATAAATGAACAGGGGTGTTTTTGGGATGGATTCTTCTGTGGTTAACTAACAACAATCTCTGTCGTTATGGTAATAAGTTTCTCCGTGTGCCTTGTCCCGTTGGATAATCCTCCGGTCTGGTCCGTTCCTTAATCAACATGCCACCCACACTGGCTGACAGGATGGGGGCTGTCATGGCACAGGTGTGCTGTTGGCTCCAGTTGAAGGTCACCCTGAATTTAAACAAGGTTGAGGAATAGAGAGAGAAAGACAACATCTGCAGCACCACTTAGCTATTCATCACCCTTTACAGTCCGGTCTTTAAACAAATTAAATATATCATTGGTGCCCAGAGCTGAAAAGGATGTATTTTATTCCAGTATGTAAAAAAGCTGCAATAATGGTAAACAAACTCTTTTTGGAGAGTGTGCTGAAGTATTTGTGTTGTGTCCTCAGGTCTCTGGTCATCATCAGTACCCTGGACGGGCGGATCTCTGCTCTGGATCCTCACAACCAGGGCAGGAAGCAGTGGGACCTAGATGTCGCCTCAGGGTGCCTTCTGTCATCCAGCATCAGCAAACCTGAGGTAGATCAAACTTTAAGTCATTGTACATGCAAACTTTTGAAAGTTGTCCTTTTGTGTCCAGCAGCAACGATCACAAGATTAATACTTAAAATAAAGTTGTGCAGTCCTCCTATGAATACAAATCCATTTCACTTTAATATAAATGACTGAGTCAACCACAGTCCGTTCCGCAGGTCAAACAGACATGGTTCAGCTGATTAAGACCCGGCACCACTAGATGAAAAAGACCATTTCCAGAGTCTTGACATTCGATTGTGAGGTTAAGGATGCGGTCTCATCTGAGTCTGCCTCAGAACAAACCCTGTCCCCCCTGGCTGTCTTTCTGTAGAGAGTAGGACCAACATTTGAACTCGGTGCACTTTGAAAAGTCAACCAAGGGTTGCTGTTGCTTACATTCGTTTCATTTAGACACATGGCAGACATACTGCACACCCCCACATGAATCTGAGCGTGGTTGTTCCGCCTGGAGGATAAGCCTCTTTGTTGACTGTAGTGGTTTACACACACACACGCACAGCAAGCCCCTCGTCTGTACATGTATACAGAAGCTTAAACCGCCCACACCGACATGCTGAAGGCGCCCAGAGCACTGCTCTCTGAGATGCATACGAGAGACGTGCCTGTGCTGTACTTTGATGTGGACTGTGTGAGAGTTCTGCCTCAGGGAGAAAGCCTCTGATACTAACAAGGGTCTGGGAGGCTGCTGAGATCAGTTTATTGTTGGTCCGCTGTGCTGGTGAGGCGTGTTGGTGCGTAATGAACTCTCTGGCTCTGTCAGTTAAATACGTTTCTGCTTTATTAGTGCGGTACAACAATAGAAAACATATCTTAGCCAGTCCATGAAGCTTAATACCTTTTGACAGGTGGGTTTTCCCCAAAATTAAGACTGGTTCGAAGGATTTCTTTGGATTTGTTTCCCACAGATGTAGATTGATTGTTTCATTCAATTGGTGCTGGGTAACACAGACACCAGACTGTTTGGTTGACAGATCCTGGGATGTAGAAATTCAATAATAAAAAAAAAAAGAGCGCTTGACTTTAGAAAGTAGCATTATACATGTGTTTATAATGAAAGAACAAAATAAGCTCTTTCATCTGATCCAAGGCAATCTAAATATAGTCACTTCAGAGTTACTCACTATAGAACAATCTCCATTAAGTGTTTAGGTTCTCCCATATAAGTGGGTGAATGGGTTCTGAAGTGTGTGCCATTCAGCCTGAACATGTGTTTTCAGCCCTGCTCTACACTACAGCAGCTACGCTCCCTATTCAGCAAACCTGCAATTAGAAGGAAGGAATCACTGACATCAGCTGCTGCCATGTGGGATAGAATAAAAACAAATCTTGCTTCATGATTCCAGATGGGTGAGAAGGGTTATGTTTAAGGAATTCATTAACTTTTTTTTTTCCTAGACTCCTCAGAGGTTATGCTGGGGAGAACCCCGTAAGGTGCCTTGAAGCACTGGAAGTGAATAGAGCAGAAACTCTGACAGCAAGTATAGCTTCTCCATGATGTATTGAAATGTAAATTTGACCTTGAATTTAGAGGCTCTCATGCTGTCAGTGGAAAGATAACACAATTCTCTGTAGTCTGATTAAAGTCTGCAATCAACTTTTGATCACTGAGTAAAATATAAGGCTGTTTTTCTTACTTTACTGAAAAAAGTGACTTCAAAGAGATTCAAAGTGTATTTTTTCAGTTTTCATTTTTATTCTCAATAAGAAATGTGATTATGACAAATCAAAAGAACATGGACACATTCAGATTTTTCTCTTATGATAGCAAGCAGAAATGTAGAAAGTAAAAAATATCAGTAAAAACAAACCTTTCTGATTGAATTAAAAGTTAAAGCTACAATTATGACACCACTGAACAAAGTCGTAAGTAGTTTTTCTAAATAGCAAAAACGATACAGTTCCAAAAGTAAATGAGTACATTTTCTCATAGTTTCTCACTGCAAATGTTTGTCTTAAAAAAGTCAGCATCTGGAAGAAATTGGTTTAAAAAAAAAAAAATACAATAATCTTTTGAGGAATTTACTATAAAAAATATGGTCCAACAGTTATTTTTTATGCTAATGTAAATCTCCTTTTTGATTTACTTTGTAACACAAAGTCCTTAAAAAAAAATATATAACACGAGAAATTAGAAACAACTAGATAAAAAAATGAGTAAAATATGTTTACAAAGTATTTCTATGTCCCTGCTTGGCACAGCATGCTTTATAGTCTCTGAGGACATTACTGTGTTTTCCTCTCCTTTACGTGTGTGCTCAGTGTCAGACTTCACAAGAGTGTCAACATGTTCATAACCAGACACACATGTAACATCCGCCTGTCATCCTCCAGTGTGCTCGTGTTGTGACAGAAGATGCTGACTGTGTGTGTGTGCCATTATGTGTGTGTTTCAGTGTGTGTGTGTGTGTGTTGTTGGACTTCTTCTATTTTCACCTGTTAGCTTTCATTTGGTTGACGGAGCGAAACGAGGAGAGATGCCTGTCAGCTCTGAACCCGGTGACTCGCCGTGACGTCACTTGTTATGATCCCCAGACTGTGTGTTTGTTTGTGTGTGATTTCTATGCTCATTTACTTTATATAAGTTTCAATTTAGCTCTGCCCTCCGTATCCTGGAATGCACGTCTGGTGTAAATGTGTGATGGTGGCGGGGAGGGGGGGGTGACCGCCACTAGCTACTACTCCCCCTCCCACGCCTCCTCAGCGCCTGGCAACTGTTTCATTGGTGCACGCCGGGTCCCTGAGACACCAGTCTGCTCGGTGATTAGAGGCTAGGGGGGCTCTGACGGCGTGCCATTGGCTGGCCTCGACGCGCCGGGGAGGAAACAGCCAGTCACCTGCTGCATCCTACCAAGTGTGTTAGTGTGTTGTCTTTTTTTTCTTTTTGAGAAATGAGGGACAGCAGATCCACAAACAGCATTGTCTGCAGAAAAAAAAGCCATCACTACAAAAAGCAAGGATCCGCTCTGGGGGTTAAAGTGGGGGGAGTCTGTGCCAACGTGGAGTGAGTCATGCCGGCGGGTGGGGTAGGTTGGGTGGGGGGGTTGGAGGGATGAAGAAAGAAGGGGGGAGGCAGGGTGATTAGGGGAGGTGAGGTAATGCCTCAGACCAGAGATGATGTCATCACACAGCAGACAATACACACACATGCTTACCTCTGCTGGCATGCCGTGTGAATGAATGAACGATGAGAGAATTCCATTGATCACGACACAATGACTTACGATCAATAGCCGGGCTGTGAATAATGTGACAAGCAATAATTCTTCCAGCGCTGATAAAGGAAATAAAAAATGTCAGGCGGGTGATATTTTTGGCACAAAGTCGAACTGTTATTCCGGCTTTTCTGATTTTATTTTTATTGGGCTTTTTTGTGTTTTTTCTGTTATTCTCCAACCACCAGCATCACCATCTCTGTTTCTCTCTCCTGCTCTCACTCTGTCTGCCACCTTTAAGTAGAGCAATAGTAGGGCTGCTCAATTATGGCAAAAATCATAATCTCGATTATTTGGGTCAATAATTGTAATTGCGATTATTAAATGCGATTATTCATTGACTTTGAAAACATCCATTTATTGGAGAAAAAAATGTTGAACAGTATGTATTTAACAGTTGATTACCCTGAACTTTAAGTATAATTCAACTGAAAACCCCCCAATTTTTTTTTTATTATTTAAAAAAAAAAAAAAAAAAGTAATAATAATAATAAAAAAATAATCGTTTTATTTCGATTACGTTGTTTTCGTAATCGTTGCAAGCCATCGTAATCGCGATTAAAATAGGATTAATTGAGCAGCCCTAAGCAGTAGCCTTGTGGGCCAACAGTGCCACATTTGCGGCGGGTGATAGATGACACTGTTTGACAGGATCGCTGGGGCGTCCGCAACAACACACACACAGACACACCACCGCCAGACCACTCTCTGACCCTACACCCCCACAATTCCCAAAACTTAGATACAACCGCAAAATAACTAATATCAAATGCTCATTAAGCTCTCCAGCACACTTAAATGAGCCTCCATTAAACTGTATACTATTAAATATAGATAAACCAATAATCCTCATAGCACAATGCACTTATAGTATTAGTTGCTGCGAAGTGTAAAATCACACATGTTAAACAGGGGCCTGACCTTACACAATGAAAACACACCCTGTATGCTCCCTACATGGATACAAATATGACTGTTCTCAGTTTGATAGTGGATCTCTTCGTAAAAAGGGGCATGGATCCACACATTGAAAAAAGGAAAGAGGGTAAGACTTGACTGAAGCTCCTAAAAAATGAATTAGACATTGGCAATTCAAAGAAAAAGGAAACTGGTTTTGCTCAGCAGTCAGTTTAATTAATAATTTAGAATATTATTTTAAGTGATAAACTCTTTAGAATGTTATATTGTTCTCAAAAATGTAAGCCGGTTTTCTTTAAAAAACATTATTGTGCTTTTCAAGATCTACCAAAAGTATGACACCTACTGTACACAAACCCTTTAAAAACAAAACAAGAACGAGGGTAAACACACATTTGATGAAAACAAATGAGACAAAGAGATAGAGGGGTGGGACGTTGATTATAATTTCATTCACAGCTCATCAAAGGATACCTTTATATGCTTTGATGGGGTTGTTTACATATGAGCAAGAAAGGGTTTACAAAAATAAGTAATTTAGCTGAAACCTAGATTTTTCTGTGATGCTATGAAGCCACGCATTTAAAATAACATACTTATAGATTTACATTTGAATGAACTGTATGTAATGGCTAGGGGGGTTTCTATTTGCTTTATTTTAATTGGTAAATAACATATTGGGGCAGGTGGAAAATAATTGGCATCACAATATTTAACTGAAGAAGTCATCCCTGTCTTATCTTTACTTGGCCACTTTCAATCGCTTACCTTAAGTGCCTTCTTTGATGACATTCATAAAGACCGGCGGTTACTCTATGATTCAAGAGCTGTCACTATATGTCAAAGCAATTTCAGATATTTTGACAGCTCTTAAATACCACATGCCACAGCTCAATAGACTCTTATTACACTGCGAAGAGTTCTCATAGATTTCAAGGCCCTCTTAACTTAGTCATAACAAAGACAATATTACAAATTAACCAAATATGCCTTCCTGACTTCAAATATGTGATGTGACGGTGTGATCTACTTTACTAAATCTAATTCGCTTTTGAGAAATTATGTTTTTTCTTAGTTACGCTATCTGCTGATCTAGAGATTTCGAAGGGCATCACGTCTGTTAGTCCGTGCAGAAATTAGTGGAATTGAACATTGACGGTACATATGTCTGCTGGGGACGTGGTGTGGATGGCGTGGTGTGGCAGGAGCAGCTGACAGAAGGGATGCTGGGTAACTGGTGCTGGATCAGAGTCATGGATTAAGGCATCAGGAGCAGGATGACTCACCCACAGCTTTGAGAAGTTCCCCTCTGCTGTAAACCTCTTTGCTCCCCCACAGCCAACCAGCATGGTGTGATGTGATGGTCAGCCCGTCAACCCCTCCTCCTTTCACTTGCTAAATTTATCCTCCTCTTGTCTCCAAACCACCACCCCCCTCCCCTCTAAAACGATGACATCACCTCTGCTCTTGGCTCTGCTCTCCTAATAAATCATTCTGCCACATTTCTCCTTCCTGGCATTTTTTAATTCACCACAAAGCAACTAAACTTTCAGGCTCTGATAGGATGTCTGAAACAAGGTGCTTTACAGGTCGCTGCTTTGACACCATCAGCATCTTTTGAAAGTATTAACAATACAATGGATTGGTCATAACTACTTAAAAAATATATAATATTGTCCCATAAATATTTCGGATAAATGTTGTAATTTTTTATATAATTTTCAAAGCCTCTGTTATAATGATAAAATAATAAAAGAAAAATGCAAGTTCAGCCTTTTTTAAGAAGCAATGAATATTCTTAACAATATTCTGAACAATCAAATGAGTAGAAGACAATACAAAAGAAAACCTGATAGTGTTCACCTAGTTACCTAATAAACTATCGTGCAAAGCCAACAAGGATTCACTTATATATCAAATTCCACTTTTAGGTCACTGAGCATCTTGTTGAAAACAATGAGTCACAACTTGATCTCTGACAGTCTGTAATTGTTGTTAGCAGATGAACTAAAGCTGTGAAGGTTGAATCGGGATTAGGCTCAGCTTTTTGCAATGATGTCATCCTCGCTGCCCCCCTGCCGTGAGCGACTGATAGTACACACAGAAACACACACACACACACACCAAGGTTTTTTTAAATACCCAGGTTAATTACTTAGGCTCTTAGATGTGTAATGGTCTAAAGGAGGCTAAAGCTGCTGCATTGTGGGCTGATGTGTGTCGGACACTGTTGTGTGTGTGTGCAAGATTTCAAGGGCTTTTAACGATTGTCTGTCTGTGCCCAAAAAAAACGACTTTTTGAAACTGTTGAAATATTCCAGGAGGTTTGGTGTGTGTTAAAAAACATTGAATCAGAACAAAGTAATAAATGGAAAAGTCGGGATGCACTGTATTAGTTTTTTTTATTGTCATTACAATGTAAACTTGCAAAAATAAACACAGTTAGTCATAAGATTACACTTTGCTAACCTCCTTTTTTTATTGGTTCCTTTTGTGTTCAGCTAAACTTTAAATTGTTTTATCATTTATTTTAAGCAAACAAGCATTGTGTCGCAATTAAGCAGAATACTGAAAAATAACAATAACGCTAACAAGTAGTTAAACAAAAGCTAGCGAACCTGCCAGATTTAGCTGGGGAAGAGGGTCCATGGTTCGACCCATTTGACCCTGCACATGCCTTTCTTTAAAAAAAATTATTACCAAGATGCAAATTAAAAAAATCTTGGCATGTTGAACGTCAATCTGCCAAATCCGTACCATTTCTTCTGTCAATGCTAATTTCTTTTCCAGCGCATAAACATCAACTCATATTTGACACGTCAGTAACCAACTCTTAAAATCCCACCTGTTTGTCCCTGCAGGTGTTTGGCAATAAGATGATCATCCCTTCACTGGACGGTGCCTTGTTCCAGTGGAACCGGGACAGGGAGAGTATGGAGGCCGTGCCTTTCAGCGTGGAGTCCCTGCTGGATTCATCTTACCGGATCGGGGAGGATACCGTCCTGGTAGGGGGCAAATCTCTCACCACCTATGGCCTGGGGGCATACAGTGGCAAGGTCAGTGAAATGACTTTAATTAAAGCTTGTGCTACGTGCATTTTAAATCATTTAATGGTATGTTCCCACTCTTACTAACATTGTGAGTTATAGTAAACAACGTGTCGTTACCCGGTATAATAACCCCCCTCATGTTCTTTTGCCTCAGCTTCGGTACATCTGCTCTGCGGTTGGCTGCAGTCGCTGGGGGGAGGAGGAGATGGTGAGCGAAGACGTGCTCCTCCTGCAGCGTACTCAAAAGACAGTGCGAGCCATCAGGCCCCTATCAGGGATGGAGAAGTGAGTTTTATTCAATCAGTCAATCAGCCTGTCACTGTCAGTCAGGGAATGTGACAGCAGATACTGTATCGTGTGTGCTGCTCCACAAAGGGCAACAGGCACCCCCTTGACTTCCTGTCAAAGGTCTTAAATAAAGTCAGTTAACCTTTTATCCACTGGAAGTTTTTTTTCCTGTTGCTTTACCACACTGACCAGATAGTTCTTATTATATTATTCCATCTAGTTTCCTCTGTTTCACACCAATTTGAAATCTGAACATGAAGTATTATACTTTATTTGTTTGACAATATTTCTACCATCTGCCTCTCAGCAGGCGGTGGCTAATTTCATATATTACTTTTGTTTACATTGTCGTGTTTTAAACTAAATAAAGTAGACTATTTATACCAATAATGTATATTTAAACACATTTTTTTGCATTATTATTATTATTCACTGGTACCAGTTGCTTTTTCTGCTCTCTCTTCTCATAGCAAGTTGATATACCACCACTTTTTATCTTTAAATAAAACATTTCATGCCCTCAATGTTGCATCAATATGGAATCACTAATGGTATCAAATATAGATATTTAAGAAGGTGTTATTTAGTTTGTTTATTAAGTTGTGTACTATCACTGCTTACCCCAGGTGGAACTTCAGCGTTGGAAACTTCGAGCTGAAGCTCCTCCCTGAGACGTCTGGGATGAACTTCCTGGAGGGAGAGGTTGCTAATGGCGACTGGAGGGAGAGTCAGCGAGTCATCACCGATGAACCAAAAGAGAGAGAGCAGACGAAGAACCAGCAGAACCAAAACCTGGACGTCGTCATCAAAGTGTCTGTTCCTGATTGGAAGGTCATGGCCTTCAGCACGGAGCCTGACGGACAGCTGGTCTGGGAACGTCAGGTGAGAGGAACACCTCTTCATCTGGGTTCAGTGCCATTTAAACTAGGCTTGTGGTGTATTTGCTCAAAATAAGTTAAATGTTGTGCTTAATCAACTCCGCATCCCCTGTGTCCCGTAGTTCTGCACACCCATCGCTTCGGCTTGGCTGGTGGGCGGGGGTAAAGTCACACCCATCGCCCTGTTTGACGACAACGCCTACAGCAGCCAGTCGGAAATGGATGACGACGAGGATGAGGAGACAAAGAGGGCAAGAGGAGATGAAGAGTCCAGTGTTTACCTTGGTAAATGCATACACTGCATGCTTGTGCTTATTCCTAATGTGTGGTTGCAATATTTCCTATTTCTGTGACAGTTGTTTATGATTAAATACAATTCCTTTGCATTTGTTTCCTCAGGAATGTACCAGGGACAGCTTTACCTCCAGTCCTCAGTGAGGATCAGTGAAAAGTTCCCTTCCAAAGCTATCGGATCGGACATAATTCCACTACCCACGGTCAAGTGGAAGCCTCTCATCCGTAAGTAAACCTCCTTTTGCATAAGTATTGGCTAAATTCAGTTTGTGTGGGCAACGTAGATTGAAAAAGTCCCCAAACACTGGATTATTATTTGTCTTTCAACACATTTGAATAAATTAGTAGTGTTTTCATCATTTCCCTTCATGTATGACTATCCTGCGATTATTAGTCTGACCTTTTGAGAACTCATTCATGTTGTCCTTGACACAGATTCCCCATCACGGACACCAGCCCTGGTCGGCTCTGATGAATTCGACAAGTGTCTGAATAATGACAAGTTCTCCCATGAAGAATACAGCAACGGAGCCCTGTCCATCCTTCAGTATCCATATGGTAAGAGCCTAATACTGTCGGGTGCTGTCATTCACAGGGTCCCTTAACACAATGCACATAGTCTGGAGCTCACTGGGGTCCTGCATGATGCTTTAATCACACTTTTGTCCATTTGCCCATCAGTTTGTTAACCAAACGGACAGAGCCGGCGTTTTCCCCCTAAAAGTGATTTTTAATCGTGGCCTTTGAATGATAGCACCCATCATTTAAACGCAAAAGCCACCATTAAAAATCACTTTTAGGGGGAAAACAGTGGTTCCGTCCGTTTGGTTAACAAACTGATAGGCAAATGGACAAAAGTGTGATTAAAGCATATGCAGGTACCCAGTGAGCTCCAGACTATGTGCATTGTGTCAGGGGGCCATGTGAATGATAGCACCCATCATTTAAACGCAAAGGCCACCATTAAAAATCACTCCACCATTAAAAATCACTTTTAGGGGGAAAACAGTGGTTCCGTCCGTTTCGTTAACAAACTGCTAGGCAAATGACAAAGTTGTGAAAACGAGGAGCCGTGCTCCAGGCTGTGTGCATTGTGTCGGGGGGCCTGGGTAATGATGGCACCCATCATTTAAACGCAAAAGCCACCATTAAAAGTCACTTTTAGGGGGAAAACGCCGGCTCTGTCCGTTTCGTTAACAAACTGATAGGCAAATGGACAAAAGTGTTCAAGTCTCAAACACAAAGACATACTGTATTGGCACCTAAAAAAGTGAATTGGATGAGAGGGACAAAGTGAAGAAAATCCAACTTATTTTGACTTTTCCTCTCTGTAGATAACGGTTACTACTTCCCCTACACCAAGCGTTACCGGGGGAAACGTGACAGTGCCATAATCATTATAAATAAAGACGGGGCGGGAGGAGAGAGTCGTAGGAGGAAGGACCCCGTGCTGCTGCTGCCATGGTGGAAGGAGATCCTCGGCACCATCATCTTATGCATCGCCACCACCACTTATATCGTCCGAAAATTCTTCCACCCCCCCGCCCCGGTGGCCTATGTGAGGGTAAGACCACAGACACAGCCTGCACGAGACCCACATACAGACAGTGACTGCTGCTGGTTGTTCTTAGGTTGTCATGTAATGTTAATGTTAGACACAGTGAGCAACCATTTTAACCAGGTTGGAGTATTCCAAACAGCTTACACATATGAGACCATGCATGATGATTATTGAAGCAAAGATGCACAAACAATTTTGTAACTTTTCTTTAATTGAAAATTGAATTTCAAAAGTATGATGATAAAAAAATGTACTCAAATACATTTGATTTTCTTCTCTGACTCAAACGAATCTCAAAATAAAAGATTCAAGATTTGTGATCATGATTGTTATTCGGTAAGGATAATGGCTTCCTGATGGGGAAATATTTGCACAAATAGTCAAAGAGAGATTATTGTTTCTTTCATAGACAACTAGTTAACATATTGTGTCCTTCCTGTCCTGCTTCTGCCCCTAAAAAGCAACGTAAGGAGTCGGAGACGCAGTGCCAGACAGACTGCAAGTTTGACCTTGATGTTGTGGAATCCAAAGAGCCAGTTGCTATGGAGACCCGTTCCAGCGAATATGTGTCCAGGTAAATCATCAGCACGCTGTGATGCTGAAAGAAACCCCACATGTAAATACATGTTTCTCTCATGACTCAGGAGAATGTGACAAAGCAGAGGAACTGATATCCTCACGCTTTAAAGTTACTCACTCTAACAAGGTAAGACTGGGCACTGTTACCATGGTGACCACCGGTCTTCCAGGCAGAGATCGGAGATACGAGTTGTAGTTGAGCATGATTGGATAACTCAGCTGTTTGCCATCAAATGAAAATGACCTTGGCCCCCGCAGACCCCACCCAGCAGCATCTGCCACGGGGCCGGTGTCACTTTACATCACTGTCAGCACATCGTCCGGAGTTTTTGTTTGTTATTTTGGACACCCCAGATATGATCAGTAGCCGTTATTTATGGGTTGTCACTGACCTCCTGTCGAGTGATCGATGGAGTTTGCATGTTGACAATCTTTAGCTGAAATTCTGCTCTCCCCCCGCCCCGCCCTAAACGCAAGAAAGAATCTGATTAAACTGCTTTTTCCCCCCTGCTGTTGTCAACACCTGCACATCGTTTCATTGGATCCACCCCAAAATGGCAAACACTCACCCTCCCCTTTCCTGCAGCTGAAATAAATGCAAATGTCTCTCGCCAAAGAAGTTTCCCAAAATAGAAGTGAAGCTGTTGCAACAGCTGAGGCCGCCGTGAGTCAGGATCGTCAGGCTGGAGATAGAGATCAGGAACCACGGCCTGAATCACATATGTTCTAATAAGACAGCCCTCAATCCCCAGAGGAGCCCGAGGAGGGAGGCTGAGACAGTTTGTAGAGCAGCAGTTCCCCAAACCTTATTTTAGACCACGGCATCCCGAGACAACTAACCTCAATATAACATGCTTACAGTACAACAATGCTCATGAAAATGCGTTAAACCTTCATTAAATGCATGTACAAAATATGAGTAAATGGAATTGATAAAACCGAACCCTCATCTTCTCCAGGGGTAAGCCCAGCAGTGCATTAGTTACACTGCAGCAGCTATAGAGCCATTGTTGTAGCCCATTCTTTGAGTGGACGGGTGCTTTTTCTTCCAATGTCTCAGTAGTGTCCGTCTAGCTGTTGTAAAATAAAAAACAATCCATCTTTATTTCAAAAGGAGGAGCTGTACTGAGTACTGAGGATGAATGGTTTTCCACAGCCTTTTTTATATATATTATATTGTATTATATATTTTTTTTCTTCTGTTTTGAGAATGTTTGAAAATATAACATAGCAAAGATTTTTTTTTTTGTGTTGAAGAATTATAAAAAAACTCGCACACCATGTTTATTAAAAAAAGTAAAAAAATGTAATACATAATAATAAATAAAAAATGGTTTGGTTAATACTCGAATCATCTTCCCTCCATTTTTGCAAGCTTTGTAAGTCTATTAATCTTTTAAGTTATTTTCTTTTTAATAGTGACGGGCATGTGTTTTTCTGTCAGCACTGCAATTTTTTTTAATTAGTTAAACTGTTGAGCTCTGAGTTGGTTACCTGCCAGCCTTTACAGGGATTTGGCTGGTATTAATTCCTTCCCTTTTAATAGCCTGTTACCACTAAATAAGCCTCCGTGACCGCAGTGAATTATATTTGACCAGGTCTTTTGAATTGTCAGGAATGTAGGTGATGACACAGCTGCTTTCTTCCACCTGGATCAGAGTGATTCTTCAATGCCCATTAACAACCAAAGTGTCTTCTCCCCAGGTACCTGACTGACTTTGAGCCGGTGCAGTGCCTTGGCCGCGGGGGGTTCGGCGTTGTGTTTGAAGCCCGCAACCAAGTGGACGACTGCAACTACGCCATCAAAAGAATCCGTCTACCCAACAGGTAGCGCCTCTCGCCGGTTACCACAGACCTCCCCGCTGCAGGCTATTAGCTCTTCCTTCATCTCTCTGTTCTTTAAAGCCCTTACACTGAGTTATGTAAGCGGGAACCTGCTTATCCACACACAGAGGCACTGACACTTCTGTATCAATATTAGCCATGTATTTATATTTAAACTGACAAGCGTGAACATGTAGTGTTTGGCCACAGCAGCTCTGTATTTATTTTCATTTTAGCCCTTTTTTGACTAGAACATAAAGTATATCACTTTTTTTGTATTCCCATTGTTTTTGTTGATATCTTTTATCGAGCCTTTTGGAATTAATACTGTTAAAGTGAGTTAGTGTGATGCAACAATTCTACATTGTTCCCACACACAAATCCTAAAAGTGTTGAACTCCTAAACCATAAAGTGTCCTAAATGTGAATGAAACCCTGAATCTGAGTTTTCGTCACACAGGGAGCTGGCCCGTGAGAAGGTGATGCGAGAGGTGAAGGCCCTGGCCAAGCTGGAGCACCCGGGGATTATCCGGTACTTCAACGCCTGGCAGGAGAGCCCCCCCGAGGGCTGGCAGGAGGAGATGGACCAGAGGTGGCTGAAGGATGCCAGGTAAGCCGGCGCTCTTTAACATTTCTATCCTGTACGGTTCAGCGGGGCTAACATGGACAGGTGAGGTGAGGTCAGCCGTTAGTGATCTGGTATTAACGCCGTCATTTGCAGTTAGGACCAGGTCATACAGATGATATTTCTGATTGATAGCAGATGGGATGCAGCTGGTTGAAATAATAAATCCTTAACGATAAATATGTTCATTAAAATCTTTAGATCTAAATACATTTTATTTAGTGAGAAATATATGAAAAAGAAATTGTTTAAATTAATTAAAGTCTACTTTAGCGTGATATCTCATCACAATATGGATCTTTAAATTGGATAAATAATGACTCCAGGTGGGTGGGGGGATGGATGATTTATTTGGATGATGTTGGAGGCGATCTGCTCATCTCTAATAATAATGACATTTCTGACATGTATTACACCACAGACTTCACATCCACTTGCCTCACGTCACTTGGGTATAATCCCCTGGCAACAGATGTTGCATTAAAAATGCATATTCACACAAGAATGTTTGCAGCACTTAAAGTCTTGTTGTCTTCAACCCTTTTATTTAACTTTATTTGGGATGATTGTTGCCAAAAGAAGCACTAGGTGAATTGAGCTTGGGACAATTTGTCGCAAGAGATCCCCTCTGACTTCTATAAAGACATTGGTAGCACAAAAACATCTGGATTAGCATTTTACAAACTGTTGTGTTATTTTAAAGCACAGTTCATTCGAATGACATGATGGTAGTAACCCCACAACACCAACCCTCCTTTCTCTTTCAGCACCACTGACTGGCCAATGAGCTTCGTTGACCACATGGAGGTGCTGTCGGTCAAAGTCCCGGTGTCCAGCTCCGTGTCTCCGGTCCCGGGCCCTGCAGGAGACGCTTTGGAGGTCTCTTCCTCTCAGGCCATGCTCTCCAGCAGCACCGACGACGGAGACCTGTCCTTCCACCCGATGCTGGGACACGACACCCTGACGTCGGAGAGAGACAGCCAGGCCGACCCCGACGCCTCGGACACCCCCAACTCCTTCGAGCTGTGTCCCCCCCGAGGCCCCAGCGACTGCACCTCTTCTTCCTTCGACATCGTGTTCGAGGACTCGGGATGCGACCGAGATGCCGACGCAGAGACGGACTCGGTTTCCGGAGCAGCCAGTCCGAGTACGACCACGGAGAAAAACAGCTCGTCTTCATCACACACCAGGAACCAGCAGGAATCTGTCCCCACCACCTCTTCCTCTCCCCCCCGGCCAACATCACTCACCCTGGCTCTCCCCACAACACCTCCAGCCCCCCGGCCCCAGCCCTCTCCCAAGGTCAGTCAGTCATTCACTCAATCAGCTGTTATACAGTGGTGTCACAATCGTATGTTCATTATGACTCACCCTTCATTATTAATATTACCGTAATTTTCGGACTATAAGGCGCACCTGAATATAAGCCGCAGCAGCTAAATTGAATGATGTGTACATATATAAGCCGCACTGGACTATAAGCCGCAGGTGTTTCAATGTTTAATTACCATATGTAAGGGTTCGTGCACAGAGGGGATTGTCGGGAAAGAGATGGCTGTTTGAGGAAGCTCCCATTTATTAACATTTCAACAAACAAGTTGCATATTTGCATAACGTATTCAAGTGTTACCATTTAGTGCAATAGTAGCTACAGAACATGTACTGTGCTGTGTAAACTGTACTGTATCACATAGCGTTTCAGACACACAAACTTTTCAACTTTCAAACTTAAACGGTGCGCTCCCAGCGCACGTACCGGCAGTGATCTACAGCAGCGGTTTTCAACCAGTGGTACGGGGACAAACTTTCTCGCTCTCGTAATGTTTGTCTGTCTTGCTCTCGTTCTGTCTCTCGTACCACTCTCGGTTCCACTTTTACTTTTGCGCGCTACCTGTCTCACTCTGAACCACACACACCACACAACACAACAAGTGGAACTCCAAGACACGTACTCGGAGGAACGACACAGTCTCTTCAGCTGTCGGGTCGCTAGACCTCCTCTCTACAGGTCTGTGCCAACCACGAGGGAGACAGGCCCTCCGTCGCGCTCGGTAGGTCATGAAGTCCAAGAGGGAAGACGTTTCCCCCCTTCCCCCCCCGACGTAGACCTACATGTCCCATGTGGACCTCTGTCCCTTAGTTCAAAGTCAATGTGTATGTTATTCAAACAAACGGAATACTCCTATACCATTCTACTTCAACAAACAGGTTTACTATCGACCACGTTAAAACTCGTTTTTCCGATATAAACTAAATTAATACTTTACAGACAAATTATTACTATATGACTATTACCACAGTACTTAAACTTGTTTGTGCACTTGTAGTTGTCGAATGGTAATAAATAGAGAATTTAAACCAGGTGTCTTTTGGTAAGAGGAACTCTATTTCTTTATGAACATTATCATAAGGACGCTCATGTTATCATAAGACTAATGGCATTAAAAGCCTGATATTCGGCGCGGAAAAAGGGGTAAAAGGGGGCTGCGACGCGAATATATTGCACGCCGATTAGATACCTCAAAAATGTCGATTACGGTGATCCCTGAGTGATTTTAGATACCTAAAAATGTCCAATGTCAGTGGTGGAAATTGAGATACCCGAGATACCGCCAGGGCGCCGGGGGTGGAAAATTCGCCGCTCAAGGTCGTCCTTTTCGAG
>NW_011333040.1:18036201-18036403 GCF_000735185.1 Notothenia coriiceps
GAATTCTGTTATTTCTCCACATGAAAAAGTTCAGTGTAGAATCTAGTTTTTCTGTCAGAATGGTTATAAGGTAAATGGACTGTACTTATATAGCGCTTTATCCAGTCTTTAAGACCCCTCAAAGTGCTTTACATACTACATGCATTCATACAGAGCAGTTCACCTTACTCTAGGACCTAACATTCACACACCGTTGGCCATC
>NW_011333040.1:18036444-18039229 GCF_000735185.1 Notothenia coriiceps
AACACTGGACGTACCCTCGCCCTGTTATCTCTCTGTGTGTGTGTGTGTGTGTGTGTGTGTGTGTGTGGAGATTTTATCACAGATCGCATAAAAACCCGCAAAAAATGGACCTTGGTGACTTTCCATTACGAGGATCATTTTGAATATACTAATGAGTTACTTCAGGAAAAACTGCACAGCTCCCTATTATGGTAGCAAAGTGAAAAATGTAATGAAAAAGAAACATACATTATCATGACATTCACATCCATTTTTTTTATGTATCCTTTATTCAAGCATGTGTGGGAAATGATCATCTCATTTAAAATATCATTGTTTTGTTTTTCACTAACATTGATGGTCACTAGGGAATATGTTGTCCATCTTTAACGCAAGAAACAAAAGTCTTATGAAATATAAGGGAGTTTGATTTCAGTATGTTTAAGTTTTGAGCATATTTCTTATCAGACTAACATTGTGAATCACAATTACTTTGGCCATGATGGTTGCTAAATTACATTTTTAGATGGTCCCATGCCGAGTGTATGTATTTGTGTTTACATGAATCAAATGGATTAATCTAATGGGTGATGATGATATAAGAAGTAGCACAACATTGTTCTAAAATCATCCCTGTCCTGTGTTTCCTCTCTCGTAGCTGAGTATGGTGCGCAGTATGCTGTCCTGGAGCCCCAGCGAGCGTCCCGAGGCAGTAGAGATCACAGGGACCCCCCTCTTCCAGGAGCTGGAGCTGCCATGGCGGGTGGTGGTGAGGCAGCGCTCCCGCACCTACAGCGCCTCGTCCATGGGCCGGCCGTCACGGCAGACATCGTCTACCTGAAAGCCCCGAAAATAAAAAAAACGCAATATGTAAACCCTCTGTCCCAAGATCTCCATGTTCCCCTGCTGGTCTGCAGCCCCTCTGCAATCACACACTGCCTCAGACTTTATAGCCGAGTTTGACGAGTAAATGTGCAGGACGTTATATTTTTGGAGTCCTGAACAGTAACTCTCCTTGGCACACTCACATGCAGTTACATATTCACACACCATTACGCTGCCCACGTTCCCAATTGTAATCACACTTGCAAGCGAAATATCTTTTTTAAAAGGAGCAGCCGTTCTTTAATGTTCTCGACCAGACTTGGCTCAAGCGGTACAGGCAAATAATTCTGAGTGGTTATTTTAAATGGCATTAAGTACCAGTGTAGACGCAGCTATAACCACAGAACATTAGAGCTAATTGGTTTTGAAATTTTTACCTGTTAAGCAAGTGGCATTTTCCTCACTCTGACTTCACAAACTCAATCATCTGGTACTCGGACATTATTTTGGATATCACTTGTTACCGGTCTGGTCCTGACGTGCCGCTTGCTCCCAACATTCAGCCAGTGTTCACTCACCCACACTACACCTCAGGTATCAAAACCAAGAGGACACTCCAGAGGGGCCTTCGATGCTTGATCATCATCTGCCAGTGAGCAGCGCTGATCACTGGTGCGAGCACTATCTGGTGTTCTGACACCCTAAATGCCTGATATGGGAGACCAAAAAAAAGACCGTCTTCTTTTTCCTACGTGTTTTTTTTAATCGAGAGAAGGTGATGTAGAGAAGAGTTTTATGAATCCGGATCATCAGATATGGTTTGCCTTTAGAATGAATGCTGAACCTCCTGTCTCTTTCCTGCATGTTCCTGATCGCACAGTGAAGGCGTGAGTTTGTTATCTTAAAGCCAATACTTGGAAGCAGTTTTTTCTGTGTGTAAATTTACACAATGACTCTGAGGTGCTCAATCATTTTACAACACCTCGTCTTTGTACATATGAAGAAAAATCTGTTTATATCCTGTTCTTTCTTAAAACAGACGATACGTTTGATTAATCCTGTACATATTGTAAGGCGCCATGGCTTGTAAATGGCTTTTTTCATGAGGCTACTGTAAGATAGTGTGATATACTGTGAGAGGGGGAGCAAAGAGGAGACGATCGATCTCTGCCATTAATGGATAGCTGAATGTTATAGTGTGACCTCCAGAGACAGATAATGATGATGACGGTGGTCACCTCTACTCGCTATTTGAAATTATTCTCAGTGTTTGTCTTCATGTGTGTGGGGTCCCAAGTGGAAGGGGTTCACCCTGCTTTTAGCACCACAGTAGAGCCTGCAGGACCAGAGTGCCATTTGAAAGACAGTAAAGTGTACTTTTCAGTAACTAATAACTCACCTCACATGTTTGGGATTTGTGCTACTGTGCTCCAACCCTGTCCAGCTGGTGTTCCCGGTGAAGCACGAGAAATACTGAGGTGTGCAGCAGCCTTCCCATGATGAGGAAATCAGCATTTAGTCACAAAGATGAAACTGTTTAATCCCCTTTACGTTGTCTCCTGGGGACCTGGACCTGATGTTGGTCATGTGATCCACACTAGCATTGTTTTATGTACATAACAAGCGCTGGGAGAGTCACATGACCTGTTTGTAACTTCACACACAAACTGCTAATTGTTATGTGCTTTCAATGATTGTACTTTTCTATCTTCTCTTCTTTCGACTTTTTTATTTTAATAAGCGCAGTTCTTTTGATTATTCTGCAGGGTTTTGATTACTGTAAAGTCTTGACTGTGTTTGACACAGGAAGTCAAACTGAGGTTTGTTCATCCATCCATTCAGCCAATTGAAGAAGAGTCATTTATTGCTGTTATATCTCTCCTTAAGGTTTAAATGCAGACTGTTCTCCCACAGAGATAAGGGTGGAAACTCCAGGGAAACTTGGAGGACAATTTCCATAACGGCATGTCCTCAAGTGAGG
>NW_011333040.1:18039769-18050114 GCF_000735185.1 Notothenia coriiceps
TATATACATATATATATATATATGTATATATATATGTGTATATGTATATATGTACACACATATATATATATATATTTATATGTATATATATATATGTATTTTGATGGATTTCCAACAGCAAAGAAGGAACCTTTCAAAGCTTTTAATGGCAAGACTTAATAAATAACATTATTAACACTCAAACCAAGAAAATGTGATTATACTGTAGATTTTTCATTTTCATGCTTTGTTGAATTGTGTTTATCCTCCTTCCACTCCTACTGTCCAGGTAGTTTTCAGGACCGTTTAATTGAAAAATATCCAACTCTTCCTTTGTCCCTCTGATGCCTCCGTCTAGTTTTCTGTGCACAAACCCCATTCTCTTTTCATGTTAAATTGTAAATATGTTTATTTGCGTTATTTATGTTCTGACCGTGATCAATCCTTTTCGGGTTGGTGTTATTATGAATGCGCTTCATGCGATGGAGCGCGTTGGAATATGTTGACTTCTTACAAGTCTAAATTTAATAAACTGTTCTATACCGTTTTACAGTTTGGTGTCCTTGGTGTGCAGTCTGTGGGTTGGAGGTGGGCAGTTACATCATCATGACATTTATCACCTAAACCTCATAAGGCAAAAAAAAAACACTTAAAACTTTCATGAAACAGAAAAACATCTTTCTTTATCATCAGTCCAATGAATAATTCACATTGGTTTAGTGAGACTTTAAATGGTTGTATCAGTGGTTTATTCCACAATCACACAACCTGAATCATATTCAACAAACACTGAGTCAAGAAATTAGCAAAACATTCTCAATGATGATATAATGATAAATAACAGCATTTTTTATACATTTTTCATATTTGTTTTATGACCCAAAAAACATGTTAATATTTATTCAAGAATGAAATGTTATGGTTTGCAAATATGTTGTCACCATCCACATCAAATAAGTCTTATTCCTATTGAACATTGTAACTAAGCAAGTCCTTGGTATGTAACACAAAATACATGATCTTTAAAATATATTATAATAAAAGGAGTCAGAAAATAATAAAGTTAAACATGAACTTTAACTTTCTGGACTGTTAGTATTATTTTTGTGAGGGTTAATATATATGTAAAAATGAAAATTATACCAGAACATATTTAGATTGAGAGGGACTTCACCTTCTGTATATAAAATGTGTATATTTTATAAATACATCTACATCTACTGTAAATATAAAAAGGCAAATTAACTTGGTTAAGAATATGGACACAAAAAACAGTATCTTGATCGGTCTTTACAGAAACCTTTACCTAGATTTTTCTTATTATTCAACAAAATATTAAAAAAGAAAGTAAAAAAAAAGAATTGTTTTCTGATTTTCAAATTATAAGTTTATTTTTTATTTAACAATGAATGCACACAGATGAAGGCAAGTTGAACACATCAATACATATCCTTGTGTCTGAGTAGTGCATCATAATAATACTACTACTACTACTAGTACTGCTACTACTACTAATAATAATAATAATAATACAATAATAACACAACATTTCAATATAAAATACAAAATAACATACTCGAACGTGTAAACAAATAAAAGTTAACAGGGAAGTATAAAAATACGTACGAATAATAGTCTTCAATTTGTTAACGTTTAAAGTCTGGCGCGCGCCGGGTTCCTCCCCCCGGTTGCGCATTTCCGTTACTATAACGTCACTTCTGGATGTCAATATGCGGCTTGGTGCGGCGCTGGGTAACGGCGGAACCTCTGGGAAGATGTAAACCAAGTAACCGGAGAAGACCAGCCTCAACGAACACAACTACCGTTATCCCCTTGGAAACCGTCCCTTAAGAACCACACCGACCGGCTGCGCGTTTAGTCGCTATCCCCCGAAGCACCGGAGCTCTCTCCTCAAAGCAGCCATCTTTTGTGGGAGAATGTACGGGGCGACGCGGCGGGCCTGCTCGGGCCGGACTCTGCTGATGCTGACAACCGCTCTCCTGCTCTCCGTTACCGGGCTGCTGTCCGGGCTGCCCAGCTCCACCGAGGCGAAGGAATGCGACAAACCGTGCATGAACGGGCAGTGCAACACCGCTACTGGAAAATGTGTGTGCTTCCCCGGCTGGGTAGGGGACCAATGCCAGCACTGCGGAGGGAGATTCAGGTACAGTGAGCCCCAAAACGCTGCTTTTATCACCGAGACAACCGGCTGTGCAAAATGTGAGCTAGTGCAAACACAAGAACTGAAGAGTGGTGGTGCACACCTGAGACATTCAACGACTGCTGCTGCTGCTGCTGCTACTACCACCACTACTAGGCTAATACCACTAATACTCTAAGGCTTTGTTGTCATGTCCAATGCTTACAGTTTAGTTTGGTTAGTTTTGGAAATAAACTCCTCCAAAAATGCAACATACTATACTTAACGAAATGAACCGGGGGGAGATTCAGGTACAGTGAGCTGCTTTTATCTCCGACAGAGGCTGTGCATGTCTGCTTTGTGCAAAATGTTAGCAAGTGCAGACACAATAATTGTAGTGCACACCTGAGACATTGAAATACTGCTACTACTACTACTACTACTACTACTACTACTACTACCACTACTAGGCTACTACTACTAATATTACCAGCAGTTCAAATAGGTGAAATGCTAGCCTTCTCAAGCAATGCTAATTTTGATGCCAGTGATATGAATTTAATCTTCATTAGTGTCCAAACTTTGTCAGTTAGTCAGCCACATGTATGGCATTTAAACCAAAAGTGACATCAACAATAAACATGAAACAGAAAAGCTGTAACCACAGAATGTTTGGCATTTTTATAACAAAGAAAAACAAATCACTTGGGCATTAATCTGCAATCATGCATTGCACTCTAACTCTTTATTTCTCTTACAACACAGACAGATATTTATTTCCAATGCAGGCGTGCCAGAACACAAACATGCTAGCTCATCACAAAACTGTTGTAAAATCGTATAACTTTTTAGTTTTAGCTCAAATTTGAAGCATTTGGACAAGAGTTGTTGTGTTGGTCCCTGTGGTTTTAGTAATAGTCGATGAGTTGTCAGTGCCTCTGCTAAAGAATGGAGATCCTGACTCAGAGCTGGGTAATAATCAGGCTGTTTTGATGATATTTGACAGCTATCATGTCCAGATAACTGCTATCCACTAAAAGGATACAGCAGTTCAGAGTCAAAGCATTAGGAATAGACTTTTTTAGTCTTGTTGTCATGGAAAAATGTGAGGGGTGGGAGGAAAGGGACCAGTTGATAAAACCAATAACAAATCTGTTCTCTCTTGCCCTATTTCTGCACACATCTAAGTTAGCTTTCTGTAGGTCATCACCCATACTTAGACAGAGGATAGTGGCACTACTTTCTGTGTAATGGCCATCGCAGAATGCAATTGAAAGGTGTCAAACATCGATTACTGAGAATATTCAGACAATCAGCGCTGCACATCTCGTTCTGTGCCCATTCAAGTGTCACTTCACATTAATGGCGTTTGTGCTGGTGAATGTCAGCACTACTTGATGACAGCTTCTTTTAGATACAATCAGCGCCAGTTTATAAGCGATTCAACCCCTTCTGCGTTTCCTTCCACGGAAAAACAACCACATTCATTTTCCCTTTGCTAAATTTGAGATCAAACTGAGAAGTTATGCTTCTGCCTTTCTTCTTCTTCTTCTTCCTTTTTGTGGGTTGTATGCTGATTTTTCTCAGCATTGTGATGAGCTAGCATAAAATGTGTCCCATCAGGGTGTGCCCTCGCTTGCATATATATAATTTTTAGAAGGGCATCCGGGGTGTTTTTTTCCCCTGTTTTTTTAATTCTATATTCTCTGTCATGCTGCCTCAGCTCAGTGCCAGCCTGCGGGGTTGTAAAAGCAGAGCTGGTGGGGGGCCGGCTGTCTAATGCTTACCCAGAAGTCGGTCATGGTTAAGGCAAAGGGAAGCTGGGAACTTTTTCCACATTAGCACAGCTGATTCCTGAGCATATCTGAACAGATGAAATGGATTCTGAATGGCTGCTGAGCTTCTAGTGTTTCAGATCAGCGGGATGAGTGCTCTCTGGATGAAAACGCTCGACGTGGTTTTAAAAACTAGGGAGGCGTTGCACTCGAGTATTTATTGAAAAGCCTATCACTGTGGGAAATCATCACCAGCTGCATCCTGGGAAACATGGTGGCTTGTTGTTGGTACCCAGTTCAAGTGGAGCCATTGAAGATTCATTTAATTTAATTATGATTAATAATAAAAAAGCTTTATGTATAGCACTTTCCACATGTGTTCAAGTGCACCTCGTAGTGATTTACCAACATGGCATACAACACACATTTAAACAGAAATGTAGTTCAGGTCAAACATTAACACCTTGTTGCACACATGCAGCATAAAAACATATTTAACATACAAGGAGGAACACAAGGAGGTTAAAAGGTGTTATAGTAAAATACAACATAATCAAGACGGATAAGCCTCTCAGTAAAACAAAGGGAGACATAAGACAGAGCGAATAAATACAATACAATGATAAAACCTATAAAATAAAGAATAATAATGATTAAAAGAGGGAAGTCGCTTATAAAAAGCTAATCTATAGAAACATGTCTTCAGCTGTCCTTTAAAAATATCCACTCAGTTTGCCCCTGTATGTTTTGATAATAAAAGTTATAATAATGTCCATAAAAAGAATAATGATTGCCTCTATAGTCTGTTTGGCCAAATTGAAATTGTTAGACATTATTTTTTGATTTGTTATGTACATGTTGCTTTCTGTCTGGGTGCCGAGGGGTTTGGCCTTTCATTTCAAAATTAGCAGTTAAATCCCAACGTATTCTTTTCAACACGAGTGTCCTTGAGCATGTAGCTGAACCCAATTGCTCCTGGTGTGTCTATAGAAAATATAAACTGGTTTGTACTGCAGACACACTTGATACTCTTTCAGTACCACGTCAAGACAACATACTGTACGAATGTTTTATTTGTTACTATTCTGTTTCCAGTATACAGTCAGTCAATAATTGTTACTAAAGGCAGAAACAAGAAAAGGGGAACTAGATAAAATAATTAATTCTTCAGTTGATCGATTTAAAAAAAATCACACAACATCATTTCTTAGGAAGGATTTATTTTTCAGACAAACATTGTTTGGTTCCAGCTTCTAAAATGTTCAAATGGTGTGGTGCTTTTCTCTGCTTTCTATGACTTGGTTGAATATCTTTTGTCTGTATGGACAGCTTTGTGTGTGTGGAAAACTGTAATGGGCTTTTTTCATTATTTCCAAACATTTTGTGAACTTGCAAAGAAATAACAACATGAAAGTTGCCGTTTTATAACCATCTGTATACTCAAGCTGCTGGCCCTTAAAGCTTGCGTTAGTTTAACCAAAGATAAAAAGTCTCTGTGGGGATTATTAAAGTGGAACTTTGACTTTGTCTATGGCTATTACATCTTCTCTTCCTTCTCCTTTAACAAGCGGCAGAGCAGCATTTAATTGTCTGTTTCTTTTCTAAAACTCTCGTGTTAGAAAAGCAAAAAAAAAAGGAGCTCTGTCTTTCCTTCTGTCAGAGTAGTTGGTGCTGCGTGTCTGCTGGAGGAGTGGTAGTGTGACCCTGAACCTCACTAATAACACAGTGGGCTCTGACACTACAGCATAATGTTCAGCAGCCCAGGCTTTGTGTACAGCGTTATCAGTGTCGGGCTTAATTATCATTAAAGGGAACAGTAAACTCTCAGCTCTGTGATAGCAGATCATCATGTGTTGTTCTGTTGCCGCGGTCAAAGGGACGATCGTTTTTTAGGGAGAGCCTGTGGTATGAGGCTGTGTTTAGCATACAGACAATGCTACCATACAAGGCTGGCTGAATGCGGGTAAAAGCAGCCTTCTGTGGACGGGTCCTGCCAAGATGGAGTCCCTGCCATCCATGAGGGCCCAAGAAGGGGGGGGCAGAAGCAGATTAGTGTGCTTGGTTGTTGTCTTAAAGGCATAAGATTTTCTTTTTCATTCTATTACATTCCTACTTGTGGTTCTGTGTAGCTTTCCCATGGCACTCTATTAGTAGATGTAGTCAGGGAATGGCAAAATGATTTAAACCAATACCACGATGTGAATACAAATATGTTCCTGTTATATGATCTGTATGGCAGTATGACAAATGGATGAGGAATTACTTTTTTTTTAAAAGTTGTTCCTTGCCCAAATTGAAAAGAAAACACCAAATGTTCAATCTTTCTTCTAGTGATATATTACTTGTTTAAATCAATCACAATCTAAAATCATACCTGCCATGTATAATCAATATCATTAGAAAATGACAAATGCATTTTTAAACACTATTTGATCCACTGATGCTGTACAGATGCATCCGTCCTAAGATTAACTGTTGTTTTGAAGTGTTGTCTCTTGTGTAGTCTGCTTACGAGTCCTCATCCGTCCTCAGGCTCTGGATCAGTTTGAAGGCCGACCGCGCTCCACTGAAGGCCTGCTGAGCGGCCAGACTGCCCTCTGCAGAGAGTAATGGCCCCCACTGCTGCTCGACTGATTTATTCTGGGTTTTAGCTTACTGATGCAGAGGTAGAAAAGTTTGCCCCGTCCTGAGTTAAAGATGGACTTTAGGAAGTTTTACAGCTTGCTACTGGATGGATGGATTTGCGAACAAATGAACAGAAAGACTATGCTTTGCTGCGATGGCAGTGACGCCATTTTCCACACAGAAATCTTTAATCTCATTGAACCTCACTAATTACATGAGCCAGGACTAAAACGTGTTGGTGTTTTCACTTTCCTCTAGTGTGTTTTTTTATAGGTTATTGTGCATGTACATGGTCTGCAAAGTTTCTCTCCCACACCCAGCCAACCCTCCCCCCCCTTGCCAGAAACACCTCGATTGGACTCATTGGTTTACCTTCGCAACATAGTGACATCATTACGTAATAGTTGCGCTACTTTTGGCTAGTGCTCCAACACATTGCACGTGATCGTCTAAGAGGTGGGACATCTTTAAGAGGTCAACCAACAATAACAAAGCCGGACAGCTAACCAATCAGAGCAGACTGGGCTCTGGTTTCAGACAGAGGGTGAAAAGAGGTGCTGCAGTACAGGCAGTATGAGCAGAATAGAGAGTTTTTTGAACATTACAGCATTGAAACCAAAACCTTGATTTTAGTCCGACATTGGAGATGTGTCTTCTAAGTTCCAAAAGTGATTGGTGTTTGGTATAATCTGCACTCAGCTGCTCTGTGATGCTGAAAATCAAAGGGAACATTTTGTTTGTGCAGATGAGGTGTATCTGCAGGGTGTGAGTGGAGATGGGATGCTTTTTAAGGCTGATAAAAGAATAAATTAGCGTAGATTAAAAAGCTCTCTTCGTATTGCAACCCTAACTCAAACAAAACCCTGAGGTGTGAAAGCACAGTAGCTTCGAAAGCAGCCACTTGCTCATAATGAAATGTTCACTTGCACGCAGCCTTTTGTAGACTTTTATTGGCGGCCATGTTTGCTTCACAGCTCTCCTCCTCCTTGGCTGCTACCTTTGTACCTTTGTATTATCTTATGTATCTATTTAACAAACGTCAACATGGGAGGATAGCATCTTTATTGTGGATTATCATCGATGCTTATGAGCGCAGTTATTGTGCATCTCACTAAAATCCACACAAGCAACTCCTGATGGGCCTGGGTCATAAAAAAAATCATTAGATATTAAAGAATGCTTCTGCCTGCTAGCGTGCAATATCATGTGAGGTTATCTCATCTTTTTCACCACTCAATTGGGATATAACAATTCAATAAAAGTGTAATTTCTTACCGAATATTCCGTAATTGATTTAAAATCTCATATCGGCTGCTTCACTAAGCTCAGACAGTCTGAAGGGAGACGCCGCTTCCCCCTCACTGAGTCTGATCATGCTCAGTCTGTGCACTGAAAGGACTGTTGTCACCTTTCAATGAGAAATCATGTTTGCTCTGCTCTCATGCTGCGCCACTTTGCCATTTGTGGAGCACTTGGCCGCTCTGCAGGGAGAGCACTGTTTGCATGAGAAAGAGCTGTTGTTGAAAGGCTCTGATATCAATGTGGGTCCAGTAACAGGAAGTGCAGACACTGGCTGGCCAATGATTGATCTCAAGACCTTTTTAATATTAAGATGATACATTTGCAGTTTTTACTACATTTCTCTAATGCTGCACGGGGGTCCATAAACTACATTAATGTTTTTAAATGTAACTCAAACCCAGATCACTTCCCAGCATAGGGGTGGGCGATATGACGATATATATCGTCGTGACGATATTAGGTCTCCACGATATGCTTTTTCAGAGATATCGTATCTATCGTGATTCTGAAAAAGCATATCGTGGAGACCTAATATCGTCACGACGATATATATCGTCATATCGCCCACCCCTATGCTGGGAAGTNTTTTTTTTTTTGACTACCACTTTCTGTAGAGATTTCGACCAGATCAGTCTAAGTCTGTCATAAAGTGAAATAAAATAGCAGCAACAAACAAGACAAACGAATATAAAATAAATAGCTCTCCACTTCATAAATAACTCAAACACGGCAGAAGTCCAACTACGACTTTCAACCCGAAGAATCAACGTGAAGTTTCAGATTTCAATCGTACCCCCATTCACAACACGTGACTCGAAAAAGGAGTAACTACTAATACACAATGAATACAACTGGGAGGAAGTACCAAATACCTCAAGTCGCCCCGATCAACCGATGGAGTCTGTTCCAGTAAACATGAACCTTTGACACGGACTTACGGTATAGCTTTTACAACTTAACAAGTCCAAGTCCCTAACCGTACAGTCCTTTATTTCTGGTCGAACTTCTACCGATACCAAACCAGACCAATGAGGAAACAACAAATCAAGACCATGACATCCACCACAAAGGCACCAATTCTTGGAACTTTTATTGGCTATCTATTCCGCTTGTACTCTTTCTCCTATCAGCAACTCATCCATCATAGCGCCATAGACACTACGCGACCTCCTTCTTTATGCACTATTATATAAAAAAGTTATAGCGGGTGGGGCATAGGGTCCGTATTGTCCGGAAAGGGTTGTGTGCCAAAAATAACTACCAGCTAAAATATGGTCTTAAAGGGACATTGCAAAAAAACTAGAACTTGTTTTATCGCTATATAGGTGAGGAACTTTCAACTGTAAACGTAATTTTTTTTTTTTTCCGTCGAACAACTTTACTATTAATTCTAATAAGTAAATGAATAGGTGTTAAAGTTACTAATATATACGTTTTTTTTTAATAAAATAATCCGAATATCTATTTAACTGTACCAACTAAAATCAAACCTAAAAAAAAAATAAGAATGTCAAAAATACACCTACAAGCAGTTCTTCGAGATATCATCGAAATCATCTTATCAACGACCTGAAAGTCACGTCAAACGAGAACAAACTAAATTAAAACCAGGGATTATACCAAGGACTATGTCTACCGCCGAAGAAAGTGTTAATTTCTGTACTAACAAATACCTAAAATGAACGGAGCTACGAACATTTACGGTATATAGCAGTCTGTTCTACCAATAGTACGAGAATAATAAAATCTAGAAAATGAAATCGTCTTTGAACAGAAAGGACTTTTACACAAACGTAACAAGACTCACTAGAGTACTGCAGGAATCTTGGACAAAGTCACCTTGTCCACACTAGGAAACCACTCAACACAACTTCAAGTTCCCTCTCTATTCTCGACAACAACCAATCCAACTGCCACTCTCTTCAGGACCGTCCGCCCGACGTAATAGTGGCTCTTCGACATCGCCTATGTCGCAATCCACATCGAACAATCCGCATTGGCGACTCTGGACGACACTCTTTTCTTCACACATCTCATGAGACTTTGTCACTCGGTCGTTGTGAGTCCTCCGGTAGTAACACAAAAGTTCACAATTTACCATCCATTTCTACATTCGTCCGTTAATGCAAAACCTCCACAAATTGAGACATAGCGTATGAGATCCTGTCAGGTAGGGAGGTGTCACTAACGTTTCTGCAACAACGCTCATACGCTAGTATTCAAGAAGACCGGAATTTCAACAGCCTTCCGCCCCTTCGTCGCCTCGTGGCTGGACCGGGCCTCGAACCTGGGTGAGTCGACCGCGAGATAGCCCCGGGTCGGGAGCGTCGATACCAACGTCCGCTTCAAGTCTATTGTTCTTCAAGTTTAGTGAACAACGGACCCATCGTTTTTTGATTTGACACAATGGCGTTACGAGTTGTCCCTAGACTTACCACCTCGACTCCGTCCTCCCATCCATTAGTCCACGCCGACGCCTTCCAAAAACCATTCTACTCCACAATTGTGCCCCAACTCTTCATCT
>NW_011333040.1:18050159-18075300 GCF_000735185.1 Notothenia coriiceps
TAATCAATGAAAACAAAACAATTAATAATAAGATAAAGTGTACAGATAACTGAGACATTCAAGGAGGAAACATTATATTAATAAAGAAATAAATAAATAAATATTTATAAAGTGTTTTCACAAAGTGCTTGACAAAACAATAAAACATCATCATAGGAATCGTACAATGATAAATGAACACTCAAGCCACGTGTTAAGAAGTCATAAAAGCACCAACACATAATACAAACACAATGAAAAAATAGTAAAATAGAATCAAATCAGGCACACCGGTTAACCAAACGGGAATGTCTTTAAATTAACCGCGGGTCTGAAGGTGGGTACGTGGGACAGGCAGTAAGTTGAGCTTGTGTGACCTGAGTGAGCGGGCTGATATGGATGAATTAGGTTGGCCACATAAGCAGGAGTCTGACCGTGCAATGCTCTGTAGGTGAGAGTGAGGATTTTGAACTGTATCCTATAAGCTGCCAGTGAAGAGATCTGAGTATCGGGGTAATGTGGGACCGTTCATTTGACCGGGTGAGAAGTCTTGCAGCTGCATTCTGGACTGCCTGCAGACGACCAAGAGCAGACATGCTGAGAGAGGAGAACAATGCGTTGCAGTATTCAATGCGAGATGAAATAAACGCATGTATAATCATTTCTAGGTCGGGTGTTGAAACTACAGATCTCAGTTTACTAATGTTTCGTAGGTGGAAGAAACAAGATCTCGTCAGTTACTTAACATGGGTATCAAACGACGCGTATTGGTCAAATATTACCCTTAAGTTACGTAGTTTGGAGTTGGCAGCAAAATCATGGGCGCAACCTTTTCTGGTACAACAACCAGAACCCCCGTCTTATCAGCATTGAGTTGCAAGAAGTTATCTGCCTTCCAGTCCTTAATAACACGAAGACATTCTTAGAGCCTCACTAGGTTTGAATGAAATGTGGAGCTGGATATCGTCCGCGTATAAGTGATATGTAATGTTAAATCTGTTTATGATCTATCCTAAGGGTAGCAAATATAGGGAGAATAACAGAGGCCCCAAGACCGAGCCCTGCGGGACACCACAGGACAGTGGAGAGGAGTCCGACACAAAGTCTCCAATCGAGACGGTGAAACTTCTGTCAGCAAGATATGATGCAAACCAGTCTAGTGCTATGCCCACCCAGTCACGTAACCTCTTGATCAGGATATGGTGGTCTACAGTGTCAAACACAGAACTTAGGTCAAGAAGTACTGATACAGAGCAATCACCCACATCAGAAGTTAGAAACCCTCACGAGAGCCGTATCAGTGGAGGGCTTTTTCCGAAACCCCGACTGGAACGTGTCATAAACATTGTGCCTATCCAATGCAGCAGTGAGTTGGTTGGCCACAACCTTCTCTTTAGACAGAAAGGGTAGTTTTGATATAGGCCTGTAGTTCACGGGCAGGGCCGGATCTAAGTTAGTTTTCTTTAATATGGGCTGAATAGTGGCATGCTTAAAATAGGAAGTGTTTCTGTAGATCGTTACTTAGTGGGGATGGGCATGAGCACTCAATTTGGACGACGTCAATATTTGTTCAATAAATTACGTTCCAGGTAGAATGATGACATGCGTCATAAAAGTGATGTTATGGAGTAGTCCCACAAAGTAAACAAAATGATTGTGCAGTACAAGTTATGTAATGTTTAACATTTGTATCATAGAACAACTAGTTAGATGATTACTATTACTTTTTTGGGGTTATCCCTCTCCTGTGGTGTGTTATAGTATATAGGTGTTTGTGCCAGAGTTCCCGTTAGAATATTTTATTGCCGGTCAAAATGTCCGTTAAAGTTGAAATCTTCCGGACAAATTCGAAAAGTGCCGGTCAAAGGTCTTTTTTTAATTTATTGAGATTTAAAACAAATTGATATGATTCAATATTAAACAAACTAATTATAGTAGATTAACTACATTATTCAAAAGTGTACAGTAATTTACAATAACACGGGAATAATAAACGGAGCGCTCTCTCCCTCTCCTGACAGCCCGTCGGTATCATGCAGCTCGCGGATCCAGTAATGAGTGACCAGACAGTACAACTAAACACATCTATGACTAGTTTAGGTAGTTTGAGAGGTAATTAAAATAGCTACGTGTGATATTCTAACCTGAAGTGTGTGTTTTGTTCCGCTCACCGCTGCAGGTGATCAGGCAGAGCTGCGTGTCGACTCGTCAGCAGCAGCTGATCTCTCTCAGATTAGACTTTACTCGCGTTTATGTCCATATCGATCAGATCTAGCTAATGATATGACAACCTGCTTAATAAAAGACACCTAAACAATAAGCGTTGCTCTGCAATCGGGTGAAGCCACAAAGTAGGCTATAGCGCATTTGTTTACATGCCCACCGGAACCCCGAGGCATTACCAACAACAGATCAACACACAATCAACCCATACAGGACATCTCTTTCTCCACATTAAGTATTAGACATTAGAATTGACTATTCTTGTCTGTCACATATTATTCTTGTCTGTCACATACTATTCTTGTCTGTCACATAAGTGGCGCAACTGATGCGGTATTGCGCTAAGGGGAAATTATTTTTGACCGGATATTTTGAGCGGAGAGATTTAGATTTGCCAGTCTTCAGCATATTTGACCGGTCATAGTCCGGTAAGTACCGGCTAACGGGAACTCTGGTTTGTACATCAATGGTCTGCAAAGACTATCCCCAACTGGCCATGCAAGTTTATTTATACAGCAAATTTCAAGGCAATTCAAAGTACCTTACAGAAAACCTTACAGCATTCAAAAAAAATAGTGCAACATAAACTCATTTGTTATGACATTTAAGTTCATTGGATATTTTTAATGAGTCATTAAAGCCAAAAAAAGTTGCAGTATAAGATATGAAACGTTTTTTTATTTAATAGAAGGTTACGAAAAAATCTTCATCCTCAAATGAAGAAAACAATAAGTGAGAGTTGGAAGCGTACCTGCAATTTTTTGGGTAGTTTGTTCCACTTAAACAGAGCATAACACTGCTTCTCCATGTTTGGTTTTCACTCTCAGGACAGAAAGCACACTAACTAACCATTCACCATTTAGATTGTTCATTTCAAACACTTTCCCTGTGTTAGAATTGAAAGTACAAAGTACAGTCCTTGAATATGGACCTAAAAAGCCCTTCCCTATTATTAACATCGTAATGCAGAGATCTTTCTGCAGACTTTAGCACCAAGTGGTGCTGAGAGACTGTTTTGGAGGCAGACTGTGACTGGTTGTGTTTAGAGAGTCATTGCACCCTGAGACCTCCATGAGTAATGATACAATCTCTGGCTGCATGTAAGTGCCCCCTGTGTAATTCAGCTGCTCTCTGCTGTGTCATCAGGCAAGAATTGATCAGGCAATAACAGGCCGGGCGCCGTGCTCCACTCTGAGTCTGTGTGCGGCTGTCCGTCGTGGTGTCGGCCTCACATAATAATTTGCAGTGAGCTTTAATCATTTACCCTGAAGCTGGCTTATTTACTGTTTGCTCAACCACCAGGCATTAGATGAAATCTGAAGTGGCAGAAGTTATTGTTTACCTCCCTCTCTGCTGATAGGCTCTTGTGTAAAAACTCTGTGTGTACTAATTTCTGTGAAGCTACTACACAAGTATTCTTAGCAACAACTTCTAGTGTAACTTTTTTATTCAGTATTTTAAAGATAGATCATTTATATATTTAAAAGGATATGAGTATTGCAAAGTTTACTAAACTTACTTTCAATATTCTGATGTTGTCATCCATTCAATCATGATTGAATTTGTTATAAATGTAGCGTGTAGATGTCATAAGAAGGGGAAAATGTCTCATAACATCATAAATATACTGAAGTTTCCATGATATAGAGTCAACATGCTCCAATTTGAGAAATGGAAAAGGTTCACTTGATAAATAACAAAATAGTTTCTCATCATTTTAGCACACAACGGGCCTGAGAGTTTAAAAAAAGGGCAAATACCCGTGGGATTTCAGTTCAGTTCCAAACATGTTCCATGTACAGATGGTTGTTCTTTATTAGGCTTCATCATAATAAAAACTTAAAGTGTTGTTATTATTTTACTGCTCAATGGTTGTAAATGTTGAGAATACAACTGTCAGGGAACACCATAATAATTGTTTTGGGTTTTGGACAGACGGTATGTATTATTAATACATTATTGCACCCTAATTCATTTGTTTCAGTGGTTTATTATTTTTGCATGACATAAGTATGACAGAAATACATCTTTAATTGAACAACAAAACATGATGAATTCTAAAGGGAGTCATTTGGCTTTCTTTCTTGTTTTTAATACTGCTTTTTAATGTGATATGGGCACATTTTTTCCAGTCAAACGTATCAGTATATGTTGAACATTCTTGCATAAAGCATAGTGATGCTGTGGTTTGGGGGATTCAGGGGTGCTATCAGGAACTTATTTCACATTACACCTCTCAGTGTTTCCCATACATTGATTTATTTGTGGCGGGCCCCCTTCTTATTTGAGGGGGGGTGAATACATGGACCACCCAAATAGGTTAAGGGGCCTTTGTCTTTTCTTGCCGGGGTGGGGTGTGGGTGCGGTGCCCCCAGAAATATAATCAAATTCTGTGGGAAACACTGCCTCCAACAGAATAACGTTTCCTGGGTTTCAGCTTGTTAGGAATAAAACATTTTACATATTAATTTGTAACCTTGTCTATCTTCTTTCTCTCAGGTTGACGGGGCCCTCTGGTCATCTGAGTGACGGTCCAGGGAACTATAAGTACAAGACCAAGTGCACCTGGCTGATCGAGGGACAGTGAGTAGGAAGCAGATTCAACACAGCACAGAATAACGGCACATTACTTTACAACAATTATGCTACTCTTTCTTTTAACCGCTTTGTTAGTTCAGAAACTTTTGATTGAGTTTTGAGTCTTTTTTGATCATATCCTTCAAATAATGGGGTAAAAAGTGGATTTTATTCTTGTTTATTAATTCAATTTATGGTGGTAGATTGCTGCGTGAAACTCTAAATACAGGTGTCAGGCAATCAAGTGAATATTTTTTGGACCGCAGTAAAAAAACAAACTCAAGGCTCGGGGGCCAAATCCGGCCCGCTACTTCATTGTATGTGGCCCGCAAGAGCTTGCAATGAACATAATATGTTTATTATACGGTTACATGCCATTTTACAGAAGTACATTGCCAATAAACAACATGTCCCACAATGCATCTCATTTTGTGACATGCGCACTGAAGAGACTTGCAATTATTTGCCCTAGACTTCTGCATTCAGACGTAGTTAATTATGAAGTTATTACCCTATCCGATAATAATCCAATGCAGAGGCAATAATGTAACATAATACATTATTTTATGTATTTATATCGTCTTAAAGTTACAACCGGCCCTTTGAGTTTAACCATAATGCTAATGTGGTGAACATTGAGTTTGACACCCCTGGTCTAGATTGAAGCAGAATATTTTCCATATGATAAGCTGCTATCCAAAAATAATTAGTGTTTTAAAATGCACAAAAACAACCTACGCATCGAGTCTCTTAAGAAGCCAGAGCAAAGTCTGCAGACACTCCACACGAAACGATACTCTCTCATTGATTTCATCCATTAAATCAGTTTCTACCATTATGAAAAAGAGGCTACAGAATTGATAACCTGGACACAGCTGAGGGATGGATTGTGAAAAGAGAAGCTGCAAGTCAATAATTCAAGGGTGCTCATAATGATGGTAACACACACAGTCTGCACTGCAGTCCTTCACTGAGAAACCCTCCAGCATCAGGACTATACACTAGGCTGAAGCTGATGGATGGAAATGAATGGCAAAGTAACTGTGTGGAATCCAATACTCCTTCTCTATTGTTTTAGTCAGCATTACCACGCGACAGAGTATCGATTCAGAGCCATGGTTCTCATTTTTGTTTGTCCCAGCAGCTCTTCCGAACCATAAGCTCTCTGATTGCATTTGCATTTTAGGCATTTCGCCAACATTTTCATTCCTGAGGACGATTAAACACGAGTGAGTTTTCTCGAGGCTCAGGAGGTCAAACTCATTTTTCCTTGCACAGGACGTGTGGATGTTACAGGGACTTGAACCTCTGACCTTCCTGTTCCTGAATGGCTTCTGTAATCGCTATCGTTCAGCGTTTTCATTACATACTAATGGCACTTTAATATGCTTTCTCCATACCTCTCAGCATGAGGTTAATGCAGTGGCACGTCCACCATATGCATCAGAATGACAGGAGAATTGTATCGCCTCGTACATACATTCACTCAATGCTTTCCCTGCCGTTAAGTGCCTGCTGTGGCCTGAAGTGACTTTACAGAAAGGCAGTGAAATGATCAGTAAAATAAAGCCGTGTTTATGGGTAGCAGAGTGATTTAAAAGAGGGGTTTCTTTGTCAGATATCTCCAGGCGCTCTTTGGTAAATAATGATTCGAACAAGCCACAAGCTTTCTTTTTCTAATCCAACCTCGGGGCTGCTCCTATTCCTGTACCCTCAAAGTAGAGAAAGCTAAATAGGCCTTTGTGTTATTCCCTCCACTTTTGAATGATTTCATTTTGCCGTGTTAATCACATTTAGAGCAAAGTTATTTTCAAGAATCTCATGTCTTCAATCAAAAACTGATTAAACAAGCTTCCTTTGTCCTGTTGGTCTCTCTGCTGTACTGCAAAGGTCACGGAGGGTTAATACATTAATATTGCACAGTTTTTAAAATGAGCCTTATTAAATGTGACCTACTATATCGGCTTCTTCACTTGTCAGAGCTGGCGTTTACCTTCTGTTACGTCCGTTAATGTAACAAATCACCTAATAAAATCGTATGAATTTGAAATAACAGTTTTTTACTGTGATTTAATGCAAATATAAAGCTGATGCAAGTGAAGTTTTGTCGTAGGTAGAAAATGTTTTGCCTTTACCACTTCAGCTGGTAATTATCCACCTTTCTATGTTCCAAAAATCCAATTTATTCTGCTCCTCATGTGAAAGTGGGTGCATTGTGCAACCTCTTCAGTTCTCTCTTTCAGGAACAATAACAAAAATGTTTTCGATTCAATTCCTATCCCGTTCAGAAGTTCTCATTTTCTTCCTCTGTGTGTTGTTTTCCAGACCCAACACCATACTCCGATTACGGTTTAACCACTTTGCCACTGAATGCAGCTGGGACCACCTGTACGTGTACGACGGAGACTCAATCTACGCCCCCCTCCTCGCCGCCTTCAGGTACGTCTACTGTGGGTTCACTGCAGTCCGTTGTACAAGTAGTCCCTGTGTGGAGTAGATGTCCTGGAAATGTCCAACATGAATTAGCTAGGAGTGGATCCATTACATGTTAAGATATCAAAATGTTTATAATTCTGGCATTTCTTTGCTTCCATACATTGTTATTACTTAAGCAAGCAACCCATCGCCTCCATTTGTCTGTGTGCCATGCATTAAGATGGCCCTTTTAAGGTGAACTATACACTATCCTGCCATTTGTATAGGAACTCGCTTGGTGGACTGGCTTATCTACTGCCTTCTTTCTCTTTATTTTACAATTGAATCCAAAAAAGTTGGTTTAAGTATTCACTTCTATCCCTCAGAGTGTTTTATCTGAAACGTGTATTTTACGGTGGTAGAGAAAACTGTAAAGGGAGAAAAGATTTACAAACAATTACTAAACCCTTAAATATACGTTTATGCACACAAACAAGCAAAGACTGTTGTGTGTCCTTCAACAAGATCCTTACCACTTATATACATATCAGTCTAGGAGTTCTGTATATGTGAAAATTAAAATCTTAATCTGTTAAATGACATGTTTGAGTTGTAATTGCAGTGGTCTGATCGTGCCTGAGCGTTACGGGAACGAGACGGTCCCTGAGGTGGTGTCTCAGTCCGGCTACGCCCTGCTGCACTTCTTCAGTGACGCTGCCTACAACCTGACCGGCTTCAACATTTCCTACAGGTGAGAGAAGAACAACGATTTAAATTCCCTATTGGTTTCATTTTCAAAAGGAAAGTGAAATCAGTTTTTAGAATATAATCAAAGCAGCTTTCAAAAAGCTTATCTCTCCACTTACAGGTCGCGTCTCCAAATCAAATGAAATGTTTTCTTGGTTTTGAAATCTCAGATCTCTGATGGCAGCTTCCACATATTCATTTGCTCTTCATCCTCTGATAGTGGTGCTGCAGGCCTCGGGGCCACACATGCATCCATGATAGTGTCAGTCACCAGATGAAAATATCTGCTAAATGACAAACACTTTACCACTCAGCCCTGAGGCAGAACCTGTGTACAATCATTTTTTTTGCATCACTTCACAATGCTAAGATAAACCACATGGAAGCAAACATAGGCCAATAACTAGTTTAACACAGTGGTGGAATGTAATGAAGTATATTTGCATAAGGACTGTACTTAAATACATTTTTAAAGTACTTTTTCTGCTACTTTATTTCTACTGCTCAACATTTTGGAACCCTGTATAATACTTCTTACTTGACTGCATTTATCATGCAGCTCTAGTTACTAGTTGCTTTATTGATTCAGATTATTAGCTAATACACATTATACTGGTAAATAAACATTTTTGACTCAATCAGACTCATTTTTAATTGGATATATAATATATCCTTAATATTCAAATGTAAGGGAGAAAGATTTATGTAATTGGAACATTAAAATGGAAAGGTATCTCAAATGTTTTATTGTGCTTAAATTGACATTTACAATTCAAATGTTCCTAATTTTAAAATATTCAGAAACGTTCAAGTTGCATAAAAAAAGTGGGAAAACCAAACACTAAAATGTAAGATGAAAAATGTGTGAAGTTGTATTATAAAAGAAAACATTAACCATACATTCAGAGTGAGCATTACAATATATATATTCTATAAATGATGTGGGATAAAAATAGTTATTATTTCTAGGGCTGTCAAGTTAACGCGTTAATAACACGCTAACGCAATTTTTTTTTTACGCCACTAATTATTTTACCGTGCGATTAACGCATGTTTATTTGTCCTCGGCCCTCCCCGTAGTTTCAGAGCCCAAAGGCTTGACGTTGTTTTTGTTGTTGTTGTTGTTAGTTGGATGTTGGCAGATTCTAGCGAGAGATATGGATACAAAAAAAGTTGCTTTAAAATTCAAGCCAAGCACACAGCTGGTGCTGAAAGCCCCGCTCCTGCCGCTCGCTTGTGGCAGACCACGCTTGAAAGTTTGCCGAGGAGACGCCTGGACACTTCTACGAGCAACAAGCTTTCAACAGCGATAGCTAAATGAGTGGCTACAGCTTAACATTGTGGAGGACGAGGGGCTGCGTTAGATAATTCGGATCGCATCCAACGTTTCGACTGCACATCACAGTCATTATTTTGACCCACAGTGGGAACTTCAGTCTCATGCTTTGACTGAAGATGAAGACAGAGGAGCGGGATTTCGCCGACAAACGTAAACAGGCTTGTCTGTTTGAGCAACTGGCTCAGTGCAAAGAAGTACACAGGGTTGGGAGAGAGTGTAAGTAAGAGAGAGAGAGAGAGGTTCCAGGTTGTTGTATTGAGAATATTCAGGAGAATATTTGATAATAAACAAACATTTGCATAAAGCATATATTCCCACTCATATGTTGATAAGAGTATTAAAAACTTGAAAAACATTCCTCTAGTCTAAGGTACATTTAGAACAGATAATTTGCGATTAATCGCGATTAACTATGGACATCATGCGATTAAATATTTGAATCGACTGACAGCCCTAATTATTTCATATATTCTTCAGGTCCATTTAAGGTCAAGAATACATTTCTTTGCCTTTTTTAAGAGCACTTTTTCCCTTCATGCTGATTTATTTTCAAACCTAGGACTAATGACCAAAACACCAGCAAAAAGGTTCACTCCCCACATGTGTTGTTCATTTCTACATGATGTCCTCTTTTCTTTTGAGCTTTCAATTCCCATAGGTGTGTACTTGACATCAGCTTTTCAGTATCCAGTTTTTACTTCATGACAGCAAGAAACCCCTTTTTACAGATGAGTGAGCAGGGAAAATGCAATGGGATGAACACAGACAATCAATGAATTCCCATGTATTCACAACAAACACTCACCCAAACTCATATATTCTTATAACTTGAATCTGCTAAACAACCATATACCAGTATACACACAAATAGACAGATGAAAATAACCTTCAAGTCATAAAGAGACAACAAAGCTGTTTTCCCCAAACTGGCATAAAGGGAAACGTCTTCTAAATTCAAAGTGAAGCTTGTCCGTTCCCAACGTCTGAAAAGGACACAATGGGCCCCTGAGTTTTTCCCAGCTCACTGGTCCAGTCACCATGGCGATGGGATTGAAGTTGGGTAGAAAAACACAGTCGGATGAAAGCGCGGTGCCCCCCCGGTCTTTGGTGTCTCAGAGAGGTGGAGGAACGGAAACATCAAACCACGAGGCTTTCCAAGGAACATGAAAGATGGACGAGGGCCTTTTTGTGCCGTCTGTCTCGCTTCCAAAACATTTCCCTCCCCCTCCTGAAGACAAACATCCCTCTTCAGTCCCACTCGAATGGATAATCATCCGAGTTACTGCTAAACCTTTGACATCGACTTGTTTACTCTTGTTATAAAACACATTGTCGTGTACACAGTTTGCAGTGATTTCCATAGTTAAAGGTAAGTCTGGCAATATTCTTTGTTTCTTTTACGGTTCACAGATAAAAAGACCAAAACCAAAATAATGAGTGCTGTTGAAGTATCCATGTGGCTCAATACCCTCCTTTTTTAGTTTGGCTTTCAATTAAGGCTTGTTTTATTCAGTCCAGTGTTTATTGAGTTCTGTCGTCTAATATCATTCTCAGGGGGCCGGTTGGAATTTTTTTGTGAAGCTCTTTCTGTTACCTTTTGTGTATGAAAAGTGCTCTATTAATAACAATTGATTTATATATCTTCTTCCCCTCTGCTATTGTTGTACACAAACTATTAAATCAAAAACGATGGACGCTTATTATTTTTCAACATACAGGGTGCTGCTTCTGTAAGTGCTCGCTAAAGCCCCAATGTGGATTAATCCTGTTTGAGTCGTGTTTGATCAAATCTGTAGCGCCCAGGCATTTTAGAAAAGTACACAGCTCTTTTTTTAAATGAAAGTATACAGTGTATTTGTGACCTATTTTTAACGATTAGTAGTAACAGTCAGTAGGAACCAATGGGCTTAGTGCTGAGAGGAAAGTCCATTTACCCAAACACTGACAGATGGACTCACATGTTGTCGGTTTTGGTCTTTTTATGGGATGGATTAACAATAAGGAAATATAGAATAATATGGAGCTATTTCAGGGTCATAAGTTTTGATCATTCAAAAAAATACAATTTTATTTGAAAGTTCAAGTTTTTATCCTGAACACAATACACAATACTCACGGGAGTATTGTGTATAGAAAGTATTGAGTTATATTTCTCGCGCTACCTAACATCCATGAAGGCAACATGACAGAGGGAGGCCTGTCACTCAGGAAGCCAAACTACTCTTTGCTAAGCCCCGCCCCCCCAAGCAATATCAGGGCCAAAAGTTTGAAAGCGAAAAAAAAGGATCTGAAAGCGAAAAAAAAGATCTGAAAGTGAAAAACGATCTGAAGGTGAAAAGCAATGTGAAACCTGAAAAAACAAGATTTGAAACTGAAAAAATAATTGTTTTGAATCTGAAAACGAAAAATCTGCAACTGAAAAAAATAAGGATTCAAATATCAAAATAAGTATAAAAGTGAAATCTGAAAATAAATATTTTATTCAAAAAAATTGCTGAACTGAATGAAAATAATATTCAACCTGAAAAATGATTTCAAATAATTATTTTTATTTTGAATACATCATTGTGTTTTTCAAAGTTCAGGATAAAAACTTGAACTTTAATAAATTGTATTTTTTTGAATGATCATAACTTATGAACCCAAAATAGCTCCATATAATAATACTAAACCTTTTCCTTTTAACATAAATCATTTAATTGTATGTTTTGTATATGTTATTTAAGTGTACATAATACACATGTACCTGAAGTTGCTTTTAAATTGGAGACATTTTTAAACATTTGGCTATTTTTGCATAGTTTGTTTCTCCCTTAATTTGCAGGTTCATGGCATAGTCACTGCTTAAAATCAAGTACTATCATACCTTGTCTAATGTGAACTCAATATCTGCTTACATTTGTGGTATGGGATTTGGCCAGGTAAAGGTAATTGCGGGCTACATCTGAACCGTGATTATCCATTTTAAACAAAAAAAATGTGGATGATTTTGTGAATTTTTAACTTCTGGATCCCGGAAAGTCAAACCCAAACAGGAACAGAGTCACCCTCTCTGCTGATACCGCAAATAATGTTTATGCTGAAAAAGATACCAAAAAATGATCAGCATGAAGTAATCATCAGTTATTTTTTTATGTCATGTGACTCACAGGTCTTTGACATTCTTGATCGTTTGTAAATGTGAAGGGGAAACTAAACCACGCCTTGAAAATGTTTGTAAACAGACTTTACTCATTTAGGAAGAATACAAATGAAAGTTCTTGTGATATTTTGTTTAACTTGTTTTGATGTGTTGTGGTAGAAAAGGCAGTAAACCTTTTTATAGTCTGCTTCACTGTTCCGCATTCAGGTCTCGCCCGCTTTTAATTGTTGTTCGTGTCACAGTAACTAACCTTGAGCTGTGTCTCAAACTATGCTGTGTTAGGTCGTTTAACTTGAGGGAATTTGGCCTAGAAATGCGTTAAAAAGTCCTTGAATTTGATGTGAAAGAAGGTGTGGGAACCCTGTTAGGATTTCTTAACAAATGTACAGATGTTTATTTACAAAAAACAACAAGATATACAGATATCCTGTCAGTGGAAAAAGCGTGTTTAGCTTATTCCAGCTGTAGTTTAATTATGTTTGTATGTTCTGATGTGTTTGATTTGTTTGGCACAAAATGTGTCCCGTGGGTGCAAACCGATAAGCTCATTATGCACAAACATAAAGGTCATGTTGAGAGACACGGAGAGCGTCAGCATTGCCGTTTCACTGGAGTTCGGGGGAGTTTACCATCTGCTCTCCTGTGCCGGCGGTGACTTTATGTCTGCCGGTTACCTCTGCCTCGAGCTCAACGCTGTTTTTAGTGCAGGCAATCCCTCTGAGATGAATGACAAGTGTCGAGGCAGCCGCTCGACCGACTGACGAGGGAGGAAGATGCCAGTAACAAGTCCTTCTGCTGACTTGGGGGCTTTAAGCCTGCAGACAGCTGAGGAGCTGCCTGCACAAAAGCAGATGTAACCCAGCCGCTGAAATGTGTCCCTGATGTTTTATTCAGAGTGTGTATTTCACTCAGGAATTCTCACCCTCTCTGTCTTCGTCCCCTCCCTCCTCCCAGGGTGAACTCATGTCCCAACAACTGCTCCGGCCGCGGCGAATGTCTGTTGAACAACTCTACGGGCGTGGTGTACTGTGACTGTGAAGACAACTGGAAGGGGGCTGCCTGTGACGTCCCGTACTGCCTGGCAGACTGTGGCTTCCCCGAGAGAGGTCAATGCCAGGACAAGGTGTGCGTCTGCAACACCGGATGGCAAGGTGGGCCCACACTGCAGCAGAAACTCTCCGAATGCCAGAGATGTGACCTCATTGTCTCACACACTGCGCTGCTTTTAACAATGTCATTGGGTTTGCGTCATCAGGTCCACTCATGCCAAACCGTCCTCTGTGACTCAAATAAGCTTCTTACTGTACTGCCTCTATGTTCTCTGTACAGAATGAACAGTGAGTCGGCTCTTGAGGGGGGAACATCATACATGCACTCATAACAGCCAAAATCATAATAATACAGGATCTATTTATGACAGTGGAGTAAGCCCTCTAACTATTTTCAATAGTATTTCAGAGAGCAGATGTTTTGCTTGCAGTAGTAAAGAAAAGAGGGCTGGGCAATAAGTCATTATTTTGTCAAGACTAGATTTTGTCTTAAATAACTGACACCGTAATATCGCATAGGTTTCGTCTTTCCCTGTCTTGAAAGGCTGCATTATGGTAATGTGAAGTCATTTTCAAACCATATCAAACAGTTTTTAGATCAGTTTTATTAGTTATTTTATTTGCCTTTACCCACTTCGCCCTTAAATCCACATTACTGATTAATATTGATCCAAAATCTTATTACTTAAATACACTGAACAAAAATATAAACGCAACACTTTTGTTTTTGCTCCCATTTTTCATGAGATGAACTCAAAGATCTAAAACATTTTCTACATACAACAAAATAACCATTTCTCTCAAATATTGTTCACAAATCTGAAAAGATCTGTGATAGTGAGCACTTCTCCTTTGCCGAGATAATCCATCCCACCTCACAGGTGTGGCATATCAAGATGCTGATTAGACAGCATGATTATTGCACAGGTGTGCCTTAGGCTGGCCACAATAAAAGGCCACTCTGAAACGTGCAGTTTTGCTTTANGGGACTACTTTTGTGTACATTAGTTACTAGGTACTATTCAGATTGTTGATAAAAAACATTAAAGCCTCTGGCTGCCCTATTTGGGGTAATAGGAAAGGAGATGCGTTTAACTGCAGAACGGCGGCGATCTCTGTCTTTGCTCTCCTCTTAGCTCGTCGAGCCATCCTGCTTAGATGGATAGACAGTTTCCCGCCCACTCATCTACAGTGGTTGACAGATGTTATGTCCTGTATGAAACTTGAAAAGATCAGATACTCACTTCTATACTCAAACAGCACATTTCAGGAAGCCTGGGGACCTTTTATAAATGCATTCCAAACTCTGTAAATCATTCTGTTATTGGTTTAGCTTAAGTGCAGCATATGTATGTATGTATGTACACTGAACAAAAATATAAACGCAACACTTTTGTTTTTGCTCCCATTTTTCATGAGATGAACTCAAAGATCTAAAACATTTTCTACATACACAAAATAACCATTTCTCTCAAATATTGTTCACAAATCGGAAAAAATCTGTGACAGTGAGCACTTCTCCTTTGCCGAGATAATCCGTCCCACCTCACAGGTGTGGCATATCAAGATGCTGATTAGACAGCATGATTATTGCACAGGTGTGCCTTAGGCTGGCCACAATAAAAGGCCACTCTGAAACGTGCAGTTTTTCTTTATTGGGGGGGTCTGGGAGGGTCCGAAACCCTAGGGTTAAACCATAACCCTAACTCTAACCCTAACATGTCACCCATTGAGCATGTTTGGGATGCTCTGGATCGGCGTATACGACAGCGTGTTCCAGTTCCTGCCAATATCCTGCAACTTCGCACAGCCATTGAAGAGGAGTGGACCAACATTCCACAGGCCACAATCAACAACCTGATCAACTCAATGCGAGTGAGATGTGTTGCACTGCGTGAGGCAAATGGTGGTCACACCAGATACTGACTGGTTTTCGGACCCCCCCAGACCCCCCCAATAAAGCAAAAATGCATGTTTCAGAGTGGCCTTTTATTGTGGCCAGCCTAAGGCACACCTGTGCAATAATCAAGCTGTCTAATCAGCATCTTGATATGCCACACCTGTGAGGTGGGATGGATTATCTCGGCAAAGGAGAAGTGCTCACTATCACAGATTTTTTCAGATTTGTGAACAATATTTGAGAGAAATGGTTATTTTGTGTATGTAGAAAATGTTTTAGATCTTTGAGTTCATCTCATGAAAAATGGGAGCAAAAACAAAAGTGTTGCGTTTATATTTTTGTTCAGTGTATGTTGTTGAAGAACAAATGGTCTATGCTACAATGTTGTTGAAATATCAATATTAAGGTATTTGATAAAACATACCATAATAATATTATAATATATTTTATATCGCCCAGCCCTAAAAGACGAAGAAAAAAAAAAAACTACCAGAAAAAGACGAACTTCCTGCTATTCTTTTTCAAAACTTAACCAGGAAAGGTGAGGGTAAATATCCAGAGCAGCTGAGCAGCTCTACTGCAGCAGTTTGATGTTTAATAAAGAGAGTGTCACAGACTTTAGTTGTTGCCTGTTTATCTTCAACCCAGTGCCTCTTCAGCTTTAAGCCTCCATGACTATTATCGAAGCTCCCGCTGAACCCACAACTTCCTTCTGCTGCAACCTGATGAACGTTTTGCAGGACCAGCTTCCTCATCTTTTCGGCTGAGTCATGACTGTCGAGTGTTTTTTTTAAAAGTTGTATTTGATGATGACCTGACACTAGTGGATCCTTTCTTGAATCAGACCATATGGGCGCTCTATCTGTTCTTAAATGGCTCCTCTGTGCAGAGACAACAGCTTAATTTAACTGCAGTTATATCAGCGGCTCAGCATGCTCACAATTTAATTACTAAAGCTGAGGGAGTTGCGAAACAGACCTGCATTTTCTTTAGCCTTTACTACCCCGTCATGGTATGTTAGCGGACTAGTAGCACACTTAATGTACGCTGTGCTGCCGGCTCCCAGATGCACTCATGTTCGACACCAAGCAGTGCAAAAGCAGACAGATGCCTGTTTAGTCGGGCCAGCCGTGCGTTTAATCTCTTTCACAGATGCGTAGCCTTCGACAAATTGCCTCTTTAAGGGAAGCAAAGGCCACATTTGTTTTATTTATGGAAATGCCACCAAGTTGCAACGGTAATTTAGTTTGCCTAGTGCTCCTGGAGGAATATTGGCCATTAGGGAATAGCTTTCAGCCCAACAAAAACAAAAAGGAGAATGGCTTCAGTGACCTTGGTTGTCTTTGAGAATCATAACACTTCCTTTCCTGTCACATGGCCATTGTGCGGATAATGATCAAATGGGGATTTCCCCGGCGCTCAAACATCCTGTTTTTACTCTGAGATGGAGTGATAGCTCCACTTCGTCTGTAAATGTTTTATACCATGAAGAATGTTATTGGTGTCTTTCATCATGTAGGACTGTAGATAAACAAAATCGACAAATCTGCCCCAAAACTCCATCAAAAAACAATTCAAACATCGCCAGGCCAGTCTTTCTATTTATGACTCGGCAATTGTTACCAAAAAGCGTCCCAGTCTTTTCCTTTTATTGAGGAATAATTCAGGTTTATGTTGCTTTCATTGTTCTTGTCCCGTAACAGGGAAGACCAAATCTCTCCAACACAAAGGTTCTGTAATGCATCTAGTTTTCTCTACATAGTGGATAATCTGGCATTTAAAACTACATTTTTAATGATAAAGGACTCTTATGTTAGGTAATACCTGTTTGGTAACCTCTCTGATCTTTCCTTTCACCTCTCACCTTCATAATTGAAGAGAAATCAATAATAGATCCTGTTTTTTTTTCCCAGCATCCAAACAAAACCGATCGTACCCTCTCTTGTAGTGTCACCTAAAGCTTGATAACACATGTGTAGAAATGTCTTGATTACTTAAGAACAATACTGGACACTGGAGCCAATGCATTCAAAGCGCCTTAACTGCAGTAAAAGCCAAACATACAAAATACGTCTCTGGTAGTATATGATATATATTCACATACAATACAAGCTATAACTTTGTGTTTCGTTATCATACAAACTATGGTGCTGTTCTTCAGAAATTAGGGGAGACGGCATGACAACTTATTTCCCAGAAAAGAAAAAAAAACGTTATATATATACTTTTTACTTTCTGCAGCTTAGTTTTCATCATGTTGCAATTCTTCAGAAATCGGAAATGTATCCAAAGTACTGTACACAATACTGTACGTGCTGAAGTGAAGTTCATAGAAAGGGTGATTCGTGCAAACTTAGATAAATGTGTTTATTCGATATGGAGACATATTTATATACACAGTAATGTATCACGGTCTGGCTGCAAGTCTGAAGTTGAATCCTCCTTAATGCAGAAACTTTGTCCAAAAACTGTTTTAATGCTGATTTATTTTGTAGGTATTTTTAGTCTCATGTTTTATTAAAGAGCTGGGGCATAAAAAAATGTATGATGTGAGCTTTCTGCATGATTTTCTCCCTCGTGCAGCCCTGACTGTTCGATTTTCTTCGCTCCTCAGGTCCAAACTGTTTGGTCTCGGTACCAGCCAACTCCTCCTTCTGCACCCGGGAGGAGTACACCGACCCCGGGCTGGCCAAGGCTTCCCACAAGGCCGTGGTGGACCAGGGCATCATGTGGGTCATCGGAGGCTACGTCTTCAACGCCTCCGACTATCACGTGGTCAAAGCGTAAGTACTTTCCCCAGTGAGCATCTGGAGTTGGATTTCAGGCGTTTTGGCTGCTGCTCTCGTCCTGCCGTTGCTATGCGACTGTAGGGGAACGAGATATCGAAATACATTTTCTCTTTTGCAAAACCAATTTTTTTGTACTTCTATGTCTGTTATAGTTCTTAAGTATTACTGGGCTGTCAGGAAGTCTCAGATTCTTCCAGACAGCGCTGTCTGTTAAACATTGAACAAGGAGAAGAACACGGCACGGCTCTGCAAGAGTGAAGGATGTTATTAAAGCCATACAATTACAGCTGGTGCTCCTCACCCTGAACTCCACCCAGGATGATCACTATTTTCCGCCTGGCTCATATTTTGGTTTTATGGTTTTAAGAGGCAGGCTGCTGCACTTTTTATTTCTCCTCACGTCTATCATGTGAGACTGAATAGAAGCATTCTGCCAACTCCAAACTAATACTTGGGTTGTCACCTTGACATAATTGGATTTGACAAATGCAAAAATTCTGCTCCTCGATGTACATGCTTATCTTGTTCCTGATAAAGCCGCAAGTATTTCCAGAGCAATGGTTTCATAGTCTGTCTAAAATCCAAACGGTATGATTTGCATTTCACTTGTGATAAATACTATGTTTGTCAGGTTTAACAGCGCTCGTATGATGGAAGCCGTTGTACTTTGGAGTGGGCCACATTGTAAACTAACTTTTATTTGTTTATTTACTACAGTCCTTGTTGTATGCCACTTTGGATAAGAAAGATAAGCAATACACATAAAGTTGCACTGGCCAAACTCCAACAACATTTTGTAAAACACATGAGAAGATTGATTCAACTCTCATGTATCTTTGGTACATTTAAATCTGGAGTCATCAACACGTCTCAATGGAGAGTACTTGCTCATTGCTGTTGAAGGTTCTTTTTTTGGATGGTTCATTTTGTGTGCAATTTTTAAAATGTCCTACCTGTGGTTTGCCTATGAATAGCCGATGAGTATACTCAGAGCAATATAATCTATGTTTCAAACCATTTTTAATTAACCTGACGCAGATGTTGGTTCCATAGAAACCTCTGAGAAGCAGTCTTTAGAAACTGTTTTGAAAGAAGGCAGGCACTTTCAGGGAAAAGCTTAGCATGTGATATAATGAATCATCTGCCAATAAGACTATCAAAAACCAGTCGGAAAAAATCCAAACATCTTCTATTTCATCAAGAAAAGCCTTCATTGTGGCACTTTGCTATCTATGAATGAAGAAATTCATGAATGAACTCTCAATATTCGATATACTATTGCAGAATCTACACAAACCTTTTTAGAAACCACTATTGTTTGTTTTGAATGTCGCCTCCATGTGTCCCATCACACACACACAAACCACCCCAGTAACTCCTAGCGGGGCGCTGCTTGTTCCAGTCACCAGCTGGCGGCACGTAAACACTTTACTTAAAGTCTGACAAGATAGATGTTTGTGTGATATCAAATAAATAAAGCTTCTATGGAAGGTAAACCTATTATAATGTCCAGAGGACTGCCCCACATTATGCAATTGCTACATTCATCTCACTGACTTTAAAAGGGGGAATGAAGAGGGTCCAACATCATTTATGTCCAAAGATTTATGGGTTTCCATTTCAAACAATGTTTCCCCACGGGCTGGTTCACCTTGTCTTTGTCACATTTCAATTGATCAAGCAAAACGACCACTTCTCATATCTAATCATCTAATCATGTATTTTAATTGTATCCCGTTTAATAGTTTATGTTAGGAAGAAATACTCCAAAGCACTTTCTTTATATGTAAAAGTTAGGACTGTCCCGAATACCATTTTTCAGGCTCCGGATATTCGGTAGTAATCGGCAGCGAATATTCGTTCCGCGGGGGGGGCGCGTAGTAATCAGCAGCGAACCGCTTCGAGACGTGTATTTCGGTTTATTCACGGCATTATTTTTGTTATTCTACAGTATTGTTGTTTTATAGTTATTTGTTAATGTAAATAACCCAATTTCTGTTCTTTGAAATTTAAAAGCATTGTGTGTGTTACTTTCGTTGCAGTTGTATATGTCTTAAGTGTAATTTGGCTTGGCTTTCTATTTTGTATGGACATGCTTTTATTTTGAAGGAGAGTTAGCGCAGTTGACAGGAAGTTGTTGTTGCTATGGAAACAACGTGACAGAGATTAATGGAGAAAAAGTAATATCTACATATAAAGACGGAGAAAGTAAACGATAACGTTTATGGTTAAGTGTTAGCACCCCCCGAAGAGGCACAAGCTCTTACGTTGATATTGGAGATTTCAATACATTCGAAAAACAAAACGAATATCCGAATAACAAAATTGAAACCCGAATAGTACTCCAACGAGCGAATATTTGGATATTCGGGTACAGCCCTAGTAAAAATCAACAGTTAATTGGATTCTAATTCTTGCACTCATATACTTGTTAAAATCCTCCTTGAGTAGTTTCTTAAAGCTGCTCTGTCATGGTCTCCTCACCTTCCTGTTTTCTTTCCCGCAGGTATAACCTCAGTAGCAAGAGCTGGCTGACCCTGGACCCCTCCGTCAACAGTGTGACGCCGCGATACGGCCACTCTCTGGCTCTTCATGAGGTATGTGGAGCGAGAAAGGACATCTACCGTGAACCTGGATATACATTCAGACAGCATGACTACATCGCTCTATTATGATAAAACTTTCTGGATGCATCCGAAGCCCATCTCAGTGTGACATAAAAAGGTTTTGAAAAGAGATGAAAACAGAACAGATGACAACTGAATTACATGGAGGAGTTAGCAGAAACATTATAGACCCCTCTTCCTTTTATGTATGCTTTCAGTAGTCTGTTTGCTGTCTGGAACTAATATATAAATCTCTGGGTTCTGATATGCGGCAGTGAAGTGGTGAAGCGGTTTGTTCACAGCCAGAAAGACTGTTAGGAGCCGCTGATGGAATAATAAATGAGCGAGTAGAGGATTCAGGGCTGCAGAGCGATTGTTGATGCACACGTTGCATCACGGTGTTTGAATGGAAGTCGGTGTGAGCTTGCAAAACAAATCTGAAATCAAATCAGTTTTGATGCATTAAAGATCTAAGTGATGGAAGTCTCACAGACACAGATAATGTGCCAACTCTGCTCCAAGCAAACACAATATGATCGCTTTATCAAAGGCAGAACATGCTATAACTCCTCGGTCACGCCTGGATCACATCAAACCACTTTGTGTTGAGATTATATAAGAACGTTTTGAGTAGAAATACAGTTTGTCGCATTATTACTTAAACATATTCTTAGTTTAACAATTGTTCCACTTGTGTAATAAAATAGGGCCCTTTCCTTGTTGTATAATCCTCAATACACGTTCAGAATTAATTAAATTGATTTTGAAGCTACCAAACTAAATTGGAACTGCTGCTTCAACAACATCAAGTACCCTCTGTTTCGATGAGTTTCTTTGTTCAATAGGATCTGCAATTACTCGCTCTTATATTGTCATGGGGATGAGTACTTTGTACCCACGTGTACTTTTAATTAAATGTATATTCCCAAATCACGGGGCACTTTTTATAGGAACCAGGTCTACACTTTGTTCTTTCTAATAAAGAATGAATGGACAATTGCCCGATTCTTAATGAGACGTCATTCTGTCTGACCTCCAGAAACTCTTCAGGTCTTCAAGTGGGGAATGTTTTTCTCTTTCGGAAACAAGGTCCAGGGCGTGATGCAAATAAACTGGCGTTATTATAAGAAAGGGATTGAAGGTTATTGATGCCCAAGGTTGATTTTCTTTTCTATGAAAATCCCTTGTGTTTCTTATGCTTTGTTTGAGTTTCATGGTAATACTTCAATAGACGGATGATTCCTGATCACAATAGTAGTGTAACTGTGCCAGGCTTTGGTTTAGTCAATGTTGTGTTTTGAGCCGTTGAATACATATTTTTTTTATTGCAACACTGCTTCAAAACAACGCAAAGTTAGTTATGAGGTAAAATATTACAATATTGGTACTAAGAATGTTCAGTGTTTGTGGCTATAGCAAATTGGACCTAGGATTACAAAAGACTCCTTTCTAACTCTGATGTGTGTTTTAGGTTGAATGCATTTCACAATATTTAGTTTTAGAAAGGACCTCCCGTTATATACTGTATGATCTTACACTGCCTTGCTTTCTGTTTCTACCAGGGGAGGATCTACATGTACGGAGGAAAGATCGACTCCACAGGAAACGTGTCCAGCCAGCTGTGGGTTTTCCACATCCAGAACCAGACCTGGGTCCTGCTGAGCCCGCGGGCCAAGGATCAGTACCCCGTGGTAGGACACTCGGCCCACATCGTGCCTCCCCTCCAGGAGGAGGACAGTCCCATCATGCTGGTCCTGTTCGGACACTGTCCTCTGTACGGATACATCAACCAGGTGCAGGAGTACAACATCGGTAAGCTGTAGGTCCTGAAGTGTGAGAGACTACCTTATACCTCCCTACTTGTGACCAATCCCAACACCATGAAAATGCATTGAAAGCTCAAAAACTGTCTGCACATATAGAAGTGCACTGTGTGATGGCATACTGCTGGTTGGCGTTTAAACATTATGACACATTATTTCTGTAAGTACCATCTCTAAGCAAGGGGGCATTTGAGCTGTAAATGGTCAAATGAGAATTAGATTAGATTACTTTATTGTCATTACACAATGCAAGCAGAGTGAAATGAAATTAGGATGGTCTAACCAGAGTGCAAACAGTCAGTTATAAACAGATCTATCAGCAATCTGTACAAAATAAATGATACAAATAAAGGTATATTGCTATATTAGAATCAGTATACCTTTTTTATCCTGTTGTAAATTAGGTTTGTGTCAGTTGCTCCATTTTAGACCACTGATATGTTAACAGGAAATCAACACTGACCACCAAGATAAAAATGGACGGACATTGGACTGGGATCGTGTTTTTCTTTCAGACACCAAAAGTCGTAAAGCCAGTCTTAATTAGGATGTCTAGTCTTGTAAAAGCCAGTCCATGTAAGACAATGGGATGTGCATGTCCAATTTCCACACACAAAAAAGTGACTCTTTTATGAACAATTCTTGAATGACGACCAGTCAAATCTGCAGGCAGTCTGATGCTTTTTTTTTTTTTACTTTTAATGCATTTTATGAAAAATAATACAAGATTGTTATCGGCTTGTCTCTCCTCCACTCATAAGATGCTGTGTAAACTCAGTAAAGCTGTAATTACTTCCAGCACATCCCCTCTGGGTACACAACCTAAATTCTGCACAAAGACCTATCTATATAGTTTCCCTTCTCTTGCTTATTTGTATTTCATTGTATTATGAATGATAATGAAGCTAGTTTTCAGTGGCTCAGTAAAATGTTGTTTCTGTGACCCTCCAGTGAGGAACACATGGAGCATGGTGTCGACGGACGGGGCCCTGGTGCAGGGGGGGTACGGCCACAGCAGCGCGTTCGACCCCAGCTCCAGAGCCATCTACATCCACGGAGGCTACAAGGCCTTCAGCGCCAACAAGTACGGGCTGGCTGGAGACCTGTACAAGTTCGAGGTGGACAAGATGAAATGGTGAGGCTCTCTTTTTGGTGCACATTTATATTGATTACACAGTAAAGTACACAAGATTGTTGTACAGTGTATTCTGATGCATTATGATGTTCAAGTGTGCAATCGTTGAGGTTTACTGTTGTGGTTTTTTTTCATGCTTTTAATTTGTTCTTCTCAAATGCAGCATACTTTCTACCTACTCAGGCCTCTGAAATGATTCTTTAAAAAGATAGAAAATTGCTATTATTGATCAATTTGTAATGAAGTTTAGCAAACAGACAGCAGAAATGACTGCTGCAAGAAACAAAGATGTATTATTTAGGTTATGTTTGAGATTATACAATATGTTCAAGTCAAATTGTGTCTTATTTGCAACAATAATAATGCAAAAATCATTAATAAAAAAAAAGAAATTGGGCTCATAACCTTACAATGTAAAATTTAAAACATCAGCATCTGTTCAATTTGAAAATAAAATCATTTTCAGACTGTAACTATCTATTATTAAAACAGTCTGCACTTGTAATTTTCTCAAGGTTGTACAAACCGCAATATGGAAAATAAGGTGTACTTTATACAAATTGTCAGTATTTTAAATAACTTCTGAAGGCCTTCATTTAGCTAATTGGCTGTATTGCTATACAAAAACAGACTGTCTGCACTTTACACTTAAATCCCACATTCAAGGCAAAACAACTCTCACTGCATCTGATTGATTTATGTTCTCTATCAACCACCATGTGTTATGAAAAGAAAAGACCGGAATCCTGGAAAACATGACATTAAATCACAATTACTAAGTCTGTTACAGAATATGAATAAAATAAACCCTTTTTTACACAACATAACCACTTCTTCGATACACTTGAAATAAAATGCAATTCATTTGTAACGATTGTAAAATAGGAATACATATTCTGGGAGATTTCTTACACCTGCTGCAATGAATCTGTATGCCTTGCAATAAGCATTGAACGTATTGATATCAGGGATATGTACTGTGAGTGTGAATACTGAGCATTATTTGCATGAATTGTTCTGTGCAATGAATTCTGCTGTTAAAACTAATGCAAAGCGATCATTAAATCTTGTGAAAGGCAAACAAGGTTAAACAGGTAATCTAACTATAAAAACCATCACTGTGTTTGCAGGACCATTCTGAGAGACAGCGGCTTCTTCCGCTACCTGCACACAGCGGTGATGGTGAGCGGGACCATGCTGGTGTTTGGAGGAAACACACACAACGACACGTCCATGAGCCACGGAGCCAAGTGCTTCTCCTCCGAATTCCTGTCCTACAGTCTGGGTCAGTAACACACACACACACACACACACACACACACACACACACACACACACACACACACGACGACGACGACGACGAACGGACGACGACACACACACACACACACACACACACACCACACACACACCACAC
>NW_011333040.1:18075476-18078379 GCF_000735185.1 Notothenia coriiceps
TCCATGAGCCACGGAGCCAAGTGCTTCTCCTCCGAATTCCTGTCCTACAGTCTGGGTCAGTCACACACACACACACACACACACACACACACACACACACACACACACACAGCAGTCTGTATTTCCAGCTCCACTCAGGCTTTTTTCTGCTAAGCATGCATCATCTTTTTTCCTCTGCATTGAGCTGCTTTGCATTCATAAACACTCACAGACACACACCTGGGAGCTGCTCCGTGAGAATGCAGTGTTTTGTTGTTGCACACTGAGCGGCTCGACTGAAGTAAGAGAAGGTCAAATGCCACTGCTCGATGTACACAGGCGGTAAACCACAGCCACATCTCATGCTAAATATTAGAATAACGTGGTCTTACATTTTACAGCAGTGCAGGGTGGTGTTGCATGTTAAGCCAGACTAGCCTTTCCTGGATGGAGGAAGTGAGGAATATTGTGCTCTTGGAAATTACTCAGTGGCTTATTAATGTGCATATTAATGCTGTTATGATGGCTGCCAGCCCTCGCTGTCTTCTGGAGTATATTTAATCCTAATCTCAGACTGGATTTCTGAATGAAGTCATTTTTCTATTGATCTGAATCGTTTCTGTTTCGTTCCCTCCTGACTGCCAGTGGCTGTACACAAAGTGGATGTAACTCCTCAGAGGTTGAGATCTCATGTAAACAAAGTGATGTGCAGAATGTGTAAGCGCATCCTGCTATAATTACAACATGGTAACCAACACCCGGCCCCTTTGATGTTCATGTTGTTATACTGGCGTAGGTTAAGTGCGTCATAAGCTCCTTGTTTCAGTTCTGTATTTTGCAGATTGAACAGTCGTGTGGTTTGGTGTTTGTCCCCCTGTGTGTGACTTTATGGTCACAGTGCTGCTTGTTGCTCTCCGGCTGTGGTTAACAGACTAAGGTCTTATTTGTTACCAACTTGTTGTGTCACCTCGGTAAGAGAAGCAAGATGGTCAAACTGATGTTGTCAACCCTGTTCACATTTTTGGTGCTCTGGATTAGCTCCTTTAGTTCTTATAAATGGTCGTCTTGTGGCATATAGCAAACCTCTGGTTAGAGTCTGGACTCAATGTGCGATGTGTGTTTTGTAAAAATCGAAGATGATACAGGGGATAAAAAGCTACACAGAAAGAATGAATGGCTGCATTTATATAACATTTTTCTAGCCTTAGCGACCACTCAAACTACTTAACAACACATGCCAGCAATCACATTCACACACACTTTCATACACTGGAGGCAGATGCTACCATTCGTCTGTTAATCATGAGTGATAAACATTCACACACATAATGAACAGCCATTAGGAGCAGTTTACGGTTCATTTCAGCCACTTCAATATGTAGACTGAGTCACAGCTGCCGTGTGACATATGTAAAACACATTGAAATGAAAACATACAAGCTATGAAGAGCAATAATACAATGAATGACTGCTCGGATAATACCTATGCTTTTGGAATAGATGTCCAAATAATAATAATTAATAATAATATTATTAATAATAATAAAATATAAGAGCTGGAATAAGCACGATAAATCATAGAAAAATATAACTAAATTAATATAAAAATAAGGAGTGCAACAGTTCACAATAGTTAGTCCACTCAGTAAAGTAAGACATGCATAAGACACAAGGAATAAATACAAGAAAATATAAAAAAATGTAAGAATGCAATGTACATAAAAATGATTCAAAGACAAATTAAAGGGGAAATAAGAAAGTTGTCTTCTTTCTGATTTTCAGAGAAAAAAAAACTTCAAATCTTCTACCTCTCCTGCTGAAAACGCTTTCTGCTGGGAGAAGTTTACTTAGCATTTAATACATCCTGAAGTCTGTGTTTTCTTCACATTAGTACCGGAAAGTCACGTCAAGTCCATAGGGGAAGAAGTGCATCAGATTTTGTGACATTAACCTGAGCTGCAGTTCACACTCGCCCCCCCGAGGATCTCTCTGTGAATGAACTAATAAATAAATGAAGTGATCAGAGCTTAATAAAGGAAGCTCTAAACTAATCAGTCTGGGTGTAACACTGGTTGCTATGGGGACCTCTGATGTTTATTCTTTTGCTCACCACTCCGTACTGCTAAGGTGCCCTTAATCAACATGCTTAACCTCAGTTTGTTTAACACAGCCGGAGAGAGAGAGCGCGCCCATGTTTATCAGTGTGAAGCAGAGTGTGGGTCAGAAAATGTGTTTTCTGTCTTCGACGATCAAAAGAGGAGATTGCAGCACGCTTTGTTTGCATTCTAATTATAATCCCATTTAAAGCTCTCTGGTGTGTCCTTATAGAAGTTAGCACAGCTTTGTCAGAAACCATAACAGCATCCTGATTTTGTCAGGCGCTCGCAAATATTGTTCTAAATTGAGTCGGCGTCCCTCCGCAGCGCTGTCATAAGCTGCTCATTGATGGGAGGTTCAGTCTGTCTGGAGCGGAAGGAGAAGTCCCCTGCAGGCCGGGAAGCGGCCTCCTGGGCGTTCTGCTTTTCTGTGTCATAACCAAAGTGATCGACAGACAACCAAATTACAAACTCATAGGCCCAAACACCCCCTCCCCTTACTGCGCAATGAGATTTAGTTTGTTCATGAGAATTGCATGTTGGGATGAAATATGTCCCTTAAAAATTAAGACTATTAAAAAGTATTAAAGGGCATTTTCCAAGGTATTACATTTTGTAGCTTGTTTTCAATAAGTATATCAATTGTCCAAAGAGGTTGTATTCTACAGTCTGCCTGAATGTAATCATTGCGTAGCTGTGTAGTGTGATTCTGTGTAGTTTATTTATGGCATCCCGTTGGATTTGACGTCATCTGAACAGGACATCTCACGCTCACTGCTTGATAGCGCGCGAAGGTCCGTTTACGCCGGTTGTTAAACAACATCGTTA
>NW_011333040.1:18078397-18088930 GCF_000735185.1 Notothenia coriiceps
AACTCATAGGCCCAAACACCCCCTCCCCTTACTGCGCGATGAGATTTAGTTTGTTCATGAGAATTGCATGTTGGGATGAAATATCCCGACAAATGTCCCTTTTTGGAGCCCATAAATAAGATATGACATAAAAACCTTTATTGATCTCCGCAGGGAAATGCAGGTATCAAGGCTAGGGTGTCCGCAGGGTCTTAAAAAGTATTAAAAGTTGATAAATTAATTTAGCAAAAATGAAGGCTATTAAAAAGTATTAAAGGGGAAAATGCCCTTTAATACTTTTTAATAGCCTTCATTTTTGCTAAATTAATTTATCAACTTTTAATACTTTTTAAGACCCTGCGGACACCCTAGCCTTGATACCTGCATNCGACCGTACGTAATGGTAATGCTGCTGAAAGCAGATCCTCATTCGGAGCCGCAGAGCTTATCATATACCATAATGGCAGAGCCGACAGGCAGGAGAACTCGAGACCACAGGCTGATCATATAATTATTATAAAAGAACACATTGCGTGTCATAGATGGCACATAACAGTCACGGCCGCAGATTCTCCCGGTCCCAGCCCCCCATACCCAAAAAATATTTTTTGTTGCGCTCCATGAATCCCAAACGCTTATTTTGGATTCACAACGGGGGAATCGCCGGAACGTGGAAGTTTGCATACTGACATGGACGAGCACAACCTGAAACATAACATCTTGAACGATGTAACAACATAATACACTTTTTCGGTGATGCGCTTTGAATGTGAGGAGTGAGGGACGGCTTCTAAAACGGGCGTGATCGATCCCTGGCAGGGACCAGGAGGTTTGTGCACCAGTCTGCCTGATCTAGCATATGTCCGTGCACTCATGCTGCCCCCAACAGCTGTTTCTATAGAGGAAATTCCTTCCTTCATGAAAGTCTTTTTAACCACAACACTCTACATCGCCATGACGGGTGTTATTTTCCCCATAAAGGAACAAGTCGCTGCCATTATCCCGCTTTCATTACAGGGCATTCTCAACCAAACAGTAACGACATGACTCCCAATATTATTTAAATGTTTATGGATTTAGAAATGTTTTTTTGATTTAAAATTATGTATGTATGATTTAAAAAATAGTTGTATGCTATGTATTGATTTCATTGACATGCAATCGCTAAGAAAACTTGTCCTTTGTTACCGTTTTTTTAACAGTCTGGAATGAAACCGGAGCTCTCAGCTGTGTTTTTACCCACAACTACATGGGCCCATCAACCACGAGCGTCTTCCCCCCTCCCCTATCTTTTCTCTCCAGCAGCTAAATTAACTGTAGGTTATTCTGAGTGACAAGCTACAGTTAACAACAAACTGTCATTGCAACGTGACCTCAGTTAGTTAATTTTATGTTCAACTGTATTCGTTATGATTAAAAAAGGGCTTTATTATATTACCTAATAAGACACGCAGAGGTTTCTGTTATAGGCCCTACCCTAAACCCGTAATCGCTATTAGATTGAATTTTTTAACATAGGGTGCTACTAACATTTCAGGAAGTCACGGACTGGGGTTTATACTTTTAATGAAAAAAGTGACTGGAACCCAAATCACAAAATTGAACCCGAAATTGGCACGTTTTAGTGTTAATAAAACACTATTAATGAAACCAGTCATCGTTATTTTATTCTTATTCTTCTTTATGAGCGCAGAATGTCTTAAAATCGATGTTTTTTAATGAAAATCTGGCGAGCAGGGTATAGTCTGATCACTATGTAATGCGCCGGCGCTAATCGTGGCCCTTCCGCCAGACACTTGTTCGAAATGGGGGGGGCCAGGGGGGGCTTGGTCCCCCGAAAGAGGGGAGTCCTGTGAGGATGAATTTGAGATAACTGGGGCCAATATGTGGCATCTTTGTGTAACAGTTTAGAAATGTTGAGTTTCCCTGTAAATCCGTCTTGAAATAACAATATAGTTATGTTCCTTACAAGTTTTTGAATATTTTTTTACTTTTGTGATTGTCCTGGGTGTTGCCATCTGTACGTGGAGGCGTGCATTCTTCTACGTTGCTTATGGTTATGGCGGTGATGCCGGCGCCTGGTATTGAAATGTTCATATTGATATTTTTTACTCTGGCTTTGTAAAAAATCTGGCACGACGCAAGGTCACAGCTTTTGGATCACCAGCAAAGAGGACGGAAGGAGTTAAATGACCAACATGCACGGAAAAAACTTTTAGTTGGCGCTGTAAAAAGCGGTTTAGTGTCGCAGGCTTGACGCACACGAAAGGGAGAGTGGCCTCAACAAAGGCAACACTCTGCGGCCATAGTGAACACCGTCTGTATTATGTAGAAGAGTGTTTTTATAGCATTGATGCATCCGCGTGCTGCGCCAGTCAACAGAGGTGCGTGTGACTATTAGTAGCCGGAATGGGCAGCCCCGTTTTTAGATTTGGGTATGGGAGGGAAAGAGATGAGGGTTGTTTTTGAACCTGTGTTCCTGGACAAACGGGCCATTTCATGTATAAAAGCGTTAAAAAGTGCATTTTTGATGTAGGTCCCCTTTACTTACTGTCCGGTTAGATTTGAATCAGGCTTACTCGCTCCTTTCTTTTCTTTTTTTCAGTACGGAACCCAAAAGCATCGCGCTTGCTCGTAACAGGGCTTCAACGAGGGTTGAGCAGTATGAGGGATGGCTAAATTGTTGAACTGTTTGGTTTTGAAAAAAAATATGTTTTTGTCTAGGTATGGCTACAATATGTTTATATAGATGATAAGGCACTTTACTTCATCTAGTCAGGTACTTGTACACATGGTTTCTCTGGATTTGAACCATCCTAGCGTTAGGGCAGTGGGCTGCCATATGAACGCGCCGCTGGAGCAGTGTACGGAAACGGTGCCTTGTCCAGCGACCTCGCTAGCCTTGTCTTGCCGGGCTTGAACCAGTGGACTTCGTTGCAGCAAGTCCTTATGGGACTTGCACCACGGTGTTGTGCTACAGGTAGTTAGCAAGCTTTTGCTAAAACGTCCCTTTGGAAGAGAAACATCTGCTCTCTGTCTTATCTGCGTTCTGTTCAGCTGATCCCAAGTCCGCTATTTCACTCTCAGCTTTCCCTCCGTGTTCCTCCTTAAAAGGGTGTTTTTTTAAGTGATTTAATCATTTTCTTTCTCCTATTTCTATGTTTTGTTTCACTCCTCTTCCGTCCACTTTTTATTTAAACGTCAACACTCTCTGGGGCTCCTGTGCCCCCCCCCATTATGGTTGGTGGTGCGTAACCAGCTCTAGAGCTCAAAGGGCGCAGGTTGTGTGGCCCGAGGCTCTATATGTTGATTGAAGGAGCGGGCTGCCTGCACCATTATAACGGCGACATGGGCCAAGATTTCTGCGCCCAAGCAGGAACACGTAACTTAACAGTAGGGCAGGTACCGAGCCCCGATTAAACGGGCCGGATACTGATTTTAAAGCCGTGGTACCGTTAAGCTCGAGTTTCGGTCTTTTATCGGACTGCGTTCATTTCAAACATTTTATGGTCTCTGTGTTTTTCGTTCATACACTATTATTTGTCACCAGTTTTATGTTTTTATGATAAGTAATGCAAACTGCGTCTATGAATAACTTCTTTGTATGTTTGGATTGTCCTGTCCTGTCATGAAGGTCTTATCCGCGCATTTAGGTGTGCCGGAGTCCACGGGGCAGTTTCACACTCAGTTGCTGATTGAGGTACCCAGACCACGCGGAGTCCCAATGGGTCCCGTCATGAACCTGCTGACCTGCCAGTGTGGATTGCATGTTCCTCAGATCTTGTTGTCTGCCCTGCCTATCTTGAGCACCATTGTGTCTCGTCAGATCCTGACTGTACTCCTTGCACCTGAGGTCCGCGGCCATGCAGTTTTGCCCCTCAGATCCTGCGATGGCCGCTCTTACTGTATACTGTTGAGGATGGAGTTAGTCCAGAGTTGGTCGCTTATCATGTCACTCCGACGGGCGCTGCTCCTAAGCAAGTGAGGAGGCAGAATTGCCATCATCATACTTACAGAATGAATTAGTGATGGAGGAGACTAGCAACGATGCTGCGTTGTGTAATTCAAGGAAACAACAGTATTTACTTGCTTTTGCTGCAAGCTGTTCTCCCAAAAAGGTCCAATATCAGCGTGGACTAACTGCTGGAAGAATTGCACGGACAAACTAGAACACATGAGAACAGCCGACACTCTAGAATGACTGTCAAAGACTGGAGGGACTCGTCTGAAAAGGGCTTGTCTTATAACAAGGTAGAAATGTCGTATATGGAGGCTGTAACGTGGACGTTTGATTTTGAAGCTGCTGACCTAGCTAAGGAGGTAGCCTGCCCATGATTCAGCTTTGCGAATATGCCTGCTAGCCGCGAGCCTCTGATACACTAATGATCAAATAAGGCAACTGCTTTGAGGAGTTATTATTCATGTCGAGTTACCCAGTTCTCATACAGCCATCTTGCTGAGGTCAAATAGTATACCACCTTTTCTTTGTTGATGGCTGAAAAATTGATTCCTCAATATGACTGATAGATTGCAGTCGTGGTTTATTTGTCATGGACCATATGGTCGTGTATCAAACATATCCATATACTTTTTAATTATTTTGTATTCATCCCAGATTTGAGCATTACAGAGCTACTGCTCTGTTTATTCGTCTAGTTATTTTGCAATCCTAGGTTTTTATACGCTTCTGAATAATGAACATATTATGGGAGTTAGCCTGAGGTAGAACAGCTAATCTGGATAAAGCTGGTCACCCTGGATACTAAGTGAGAGGATTCAGACCAGCTTGGTATCTCTTATTGAAGACTTTTAGCATCTTATGACATCGTGCAAAATGTAGGATAGAGGCTAGTAGTCCAAGCGACTCTCACATCATTCCAAGGCTTTATTGTGTGCGGACGCTCCTACATGGAAATCTGGTGGTAGCTGATGCAGCGCTCTTGCAGAAGACACTACCTGCTGTGGCTACCTGCAGAAGCTTTCCGACACTGCTTCTCTGCCTGCTTTCAGAGATGGTCCAGACCTCCTTATTAAAGCCAGTTGTGAACTTGCATTAATCATGGTCTGATACCAGTATGCGGCAGTTATTGCGGATCATACATGTTTTTAGGCTTGTATGTGCTCTCTATAATCTTCAGATGTCACTGAGATGTACTTCTAGAGCCCAGTTGCGGGATAAGGCCACCGATCGGAGTCTCACATATTGCGTCACACTCTGAGGCTTGTAGAGTTTGGCTCATACCGCTTTGCAATATGCCTCTGTGTTATCGTTATGACATCCTGTGACCAACATCAAACATGTCAGCAAAATGTTGCAATCAGTGTCCAATGCAGCTGGATATTGCCTGTTGACCTCCTGAGAAAACCAGAGTTTCTTTGGTTCAGCTACAGAGGCAATGGATTTGCTTCTGCCAAGCTCTGCAAAGACATCTGTGGCAAAATTGAATGTGGAGCTGTTCTCAAGCAGAAGGAGCTGATGATCAATCAAGAAACAGTTCTCCTATGAGTCGCAGGAGGGCAAGTGGAGTGATGCCTAAAGAAACCTCGAAGTTTCTTTTTTCAATATGGTGGTGGATGTTTCCATTGCATCACTGCAGGAGCGATTCCAAGGCCTTTAGGTGAAGTAGAGGAAAAGTTTGGGGGTGCTTACTCAGCCTTCCCTGACTGCCCAAAGGGAAGATCTGACGGAAGCAGTGTGAAACACTCAGCAACACCCTGCGCAGACCTGGATAAGAGGGAACTTGCACTGGAGATGCAGGAATTTCCCAGCTTGCCAAAAGGCCAACATGACCACCCTGGAACTTCTGACTTTCCTACAGGAGAAGAAAATGAACAAAGTGTATTCAAATATGTGGGTGGCCCTCAGGATCGCTGTCACTATTCCAGTGACAGTTGCTGCTGGGGAGATGAGCTTCTCCAAATTGAAGCTCATTAAAACATCATCATTGTCAATGGCTCAAGAACGCCTCAATGGATTAGCTTTAATAAGCATCAATCGCGAGGTTTCGGGGCAAATATCCTTTGACGATACAATAAATGAATTTGCAGCAAGGAAGTCCAGACGTGTCCGACTTTAAGGATGTGGACTAATTAAAGGACACAATAACATAGCAGAGACTTGTTGTTCTGATTGCCTGTTTCATTTGATTTATAGTGTGTGTAATGTTGTTCATTATCTTAATTTATTTGCAATAACCTCAGTTGTAAGAGCTCTGTTGGCTATATTTGTGTCCATGTTTGCACTTTATTTTCTTAAAGTTTTAAGAGAAGCTACTTTTGTTTGATGAGTGATTTTCATTTAATAACTACAATAGTAATAATAAGGATACAATAAATAAATATGTTACATTTATTTGTTATTGGTTATGTTCACATACTTATTTGGTTATTAAAATGTAAACCGATCTTTTTCATATGGGTGTTTTAGAGTTGTACCTCCAATCAGGTCTCTAGTAAGTGTGTGCTCAAAGTGCACCAGATTGAAGCATTTTACTTTAAAATGTTTTTAAAAAAAAAGAAATCCCCCCCCTAGAGGATGTGACATCCACTCCCCAATTAAAACATGTTCATACAATAATGAACACATTTGAAACCTTTATGTATATTACCTATGTCAATAAGTTTCTGTTTTTGTAGTGTATTGGTCTTTTGTAGAGATTTTTCATTTATTCTTTATATATTCTATTGTGTATTGTTGGAGGGCACCAAATCATAATCTCGCCTAGGGCACCAAAATGTCTAGGGCCGGCCCTGCTTCCACGAGTAACGTTTCCACGTCAGGTATGTTATGTATACCTTAATCTTCCTCCAGAAGAACCTTTAGGCCTTTTGCAGCATACCTGTATGCCCCACCTGTGTTGCTCTGTACCACTGTGTTTATGCAGTAAATACTTGTTTTTTGTTTGTTTTTTACAGTTCTATAAGTTCACATAATTTACGATTTGTTTAATTAATTCACCTTTTTTTTTTCTTCAAAAGAACCGGTAAGAGTACAGTACTGTTAAATGACCGGATCGATAAGCGGTATCGATAAAAGTAGAAGTACCGTTAAAACCTTAACGATACCCATCCTTACTTAACAGTAACTTTAGACATTGTAAAACAATTTGAATCTATATTTTATCATAGATTATACCTTTTATTTATACCAACTATATACCTTGTTAATACAAAATAAAGTATAAAATTAATAAAAATGTAAGTATTTTTTTAATGACAATTAAGAATGTGGGAAGAGGTGGGGCCGTGCCCCTAGCACCCCTATGGGCCGGGCGCCACTGTTTTCATCATGTTAATGTTTACGGTTAAACCAAAATCTATATTATGAATATGAAACAGTTTACCTAATAGATTCTATGATCTCCCAATTCTGGGTTAGCTTCTTTCATCCATGTTATTATCCTGCAATCCAACATCAGCTTACTGCAGGCTGGGTAATGTATTAGCTCAGGGATGGGTTTTCAGATGAAAACAAACTGTCACGGACCCTGCCGTGTTATCTATGATTACTACGCCTTTCATTCATAATTTCAGCGGGAGGGAGGGGGAGTGGTGCTGAGGAACAGCAGAGTGCGGGCTGACAGGTGTCTGTGTTGACATTCCCCTTATTGTGGAATAAGGGGAATGCAGAGACTGGCTACAAGTGTTTTAGGTTCAAGTTAGACAACTAATGTCTGGGTTAGTGTTCATAACTTCATGTGTATGTCATCTTAATGGTTAATCTCAATACACACACATTTTCCGTGCTTTCCAATAGTTTAAAGTAGTTTTATTCCACTGTTTAATAACCTGTTCAATACAAACATGCCACTTGTAAAAATGAAAAAACATTTCTGTGAACTGATATTTGTTTAGTGACCTTATTAGAGGATGTTCCCTTTGATTGTAAAATGTCAATGAAGATGTCAGACTTAGTATATTTGTTAATAATTACATACAACACATGGAATTTGTGTGTGTGTGTGTGTGTGTTCCAAGTGAATTATGTGGCCCCCACCACCATCAAAGTTGCCCATCCCTGCCCTATTTTATTAAAAAGTAGTAGTTTTTATGTAAAAGGGACAAATTAAAAGAAGCAAAAGGTGTTGGTGAGTGTTTTGCCAATGAAAGCCTCCAGAATATCTTGTGTTCTTTAGCTTATTTTACAAATCTGTGGGACTCTAAGGGATGAATACCATGCCTTTCATACTCTGTGTATAAGTTTATTTTGTAGATAAGATCCTGTGTTGCGGTTTTAACCTATTTTGTTTAATTTTGTTCCATTAGTTTAGCCAAAAATAAATGTTCCACACTCTCCATACAGCCTTTCTGTGCAGCTGTTAGCTACTGTAAGTGCTGCATAAATGATTACCTGTCACTGATGACGGCCGAGTGTCCGAAGCGATTGACGTCCTGGAAGAGGTCCGGTCGAGGCAGCACCGTCCACTCATCACACGCTGCAATGAGAAGAGGCACGGAGAGGTCAGACTGATGACCTGCTCTCACATATTCAAAAATGTGGGTCTTCAGCACTTGGACATTCGGCTGACATGCCATGGGTGGTTAGCGAGACCTTTAACAGCTCGTATCCCCCGTGTCCTTGACCGAGGCACCGGCGGCTGCAGGAGCAACAATCAGGGCGAGAAAATGCAGCCAGGCATGTCTGGCATGTGGAAATAAATACACTCATGAAATATGGTCTCATGTGGGGACTGAATGCAACACAGCGCATGAGGTTATTATCACTGATACTGTAGATCACAGCAAGAACTAGTTTCAACTCCCAAAACTGACCTTTGTTACATTTTCTTTCTTACTCCTCCCATGGAATAGCAGAGTGCAGTTTGATTCAGGTTATTCAGGAGTTTTCTTGTAAAAACAGCAGCTAGGATGAAGTTGTTTAGACCACGTGTTTCAAGACTTGTGACCCCCTTAAAAATGGTTAAAGCCTTTATGTTGACGTACATTTTGAGTACTTCAACACAAGAGGGAAATGTTCCTCCTATGTGGCATGCAGTGTTTCAGACGGATCAGAAAAGGAGAAAATTATAAAAATGTTTCCGAATAGGTAAACACATTTTGGGTTATAGAAATGAGTTTGTATCACTGATCCCATTAATTAACTATGGATCCTTCAGTCCGGGTCCTGATCCCTAGGTTAGGACCTTGGACTTAATGTTTAAATTATTATTATATAGCAAAAAACAATTCAAAAAAACTTTAATTTGGCAAGATTTAGCCCAGTTTTACCCCAGACATTGAGATGTTTTGAGCTCAAAAGCATAAACTCACTGCTCACTGGGTGAAGACATTGATGAATAAGGTGATGAAGTCATGTATGGTTGTTGTTTAATGAAGCTGCAGCAGTAGATGACAGTGTTCACTCATCATGATCATGTTCAAACAAAACAAACAACAACAATAAAGAGTGGTGGCATGTGAGGCTGAAAGTCAAAGCTGCAGGATCACCGAGCAGCGAGTGCAGTAAATCTCCTTCAGTCAGAACAATGCAGTGCAAGTCATCATGCTCACACACAGAATGACATCAGGAGCTCCACATCCACAGGTAGACACTGTCCTCTGCTGGCACACGCCGGTACTGCAGGTGGTGCATTGCCCGTCAGAGGAGATTTATTATGACACCATCCACCAATGTCAGGACGGCGGACGGGCCTTTAATTCTACGCTCTAATTGAGTTCAGCTCGTTAAGGAGGGGGCGATTAGTCCTGGACGCACAGCCCATCTCTGCTGTAATTACCAGGCAATTACAGAGCGGCTGCTGCTGACACCGAACTGCAGCTGGCAGGTGGGGGGGGGCCGGGGTGAGGAAAATACTATTCTACTAGTCTTTTCTGTCCAATTACAAAATTATACAGAGCAGCAGCAGGGAGGAGAGGTAGAGTGGTGGGAGGGGAGATAAACACCGTTTTTAATTTCTAAAGTTTGACTAAAGTGTCAAATCTCAAGGGAAATCATGAAAACAATCTGTTTCCCGTGGTGACCAGAGTGGGATGAATTAGTCTTATCATGCCAATCATGTGGTAAATTTAAAATTGGGACAATATTCTGAGAATTAAATGAATGCCTGCTTTCACTGTCATCTTTTCTCCACAGCACTCTTTAATAATAACTTTACTAACTTTTTTAAAATGACAGTAAGAGAAGAATAAAGAGCTTTTTGAACATCAAAGCATGGAAACATGTCAGAGTAAAGGCACAACATCCAAATATGAACCTGAAAGTAACATAGCAGGGCCCTATAACCTTAGGTACAGTACATGCCTTGCACCATATGTACTTATCTTGGACACGCACTTGCAGTAACATTATATATATATAAACATATTTGTATATGTTAACAGTTTAAGCTCCAAATGATGTTGTTGTTATTTTAAATGTATACAGTAACTTACATATGTTGTACTCCCTTTTCTTATTATTATTATCTCTGTGTCTACTCTAACCTGCCCTATACTGTTTTCCTTATCCAGGGTATATGCAGGAATCCTGAAGTCAAATGGAATCCCTTTTAAGACCTTTTTTAAGACCCTTTCCAAACATTTTAAGACCTCATC
>NW_011333040.1:18088975-18097900 GCF_000735185.1 Notothenia coriiceps
TGTATGTAATTATAAATATACTAAGGCTGACATCTTCATTGACATTTTACAATCAAAGGGAACATCCCCAAAAAATGGGAACATCCTCTAATAAGCTCACTAAACAAATATCAGTTCACAGAAATGTTATTTAATTGGTACAAGTGGCATGTTTGTAAAGAACATGTTATTAAACAGTGGAATAAAACTATTTTAAACTATTGGAAAGATTGGAGATGAACCATTAAGATGACATACACATGAAGTCATGAACACTAACACAGACATTAGTTGTCTAACTTGAACCTAAAACACTTGTAGCCAGTCTCTGCATTCCCCTTATTCCACAATAAGGGAAATGTCAACACAGACACACGTGTCAGCCGCACTCTGCTGTTCCTCAGCGCCGCTCCCCCTCCCTCCCGCTGAAATTATGAATGAAAAGCGTAGTAATCATAGATAACACGGTAGGGTTCGTGACAGTTTGTTTTCATCTGATTTCAAATAAACAAAGTCTTGGTTTTAAGAATATTAAACTTGTTTCGCCAAATTCAGATGATAAATACAACTTTGAAGCTTGTAAAGGCATAATTACAAGAGGCAACTTAACGTCACAGCAGGCATAACAACAGCCGGTGTTTCTTGTGAGGGTTTCCCCGGGAAACAAACACAATACACACAAATGCGTCACAGATTATTTTGTGGTATTTGAAATCATGTACGCAGCTCGCGACGTAACTAGGAGTCTAGTGGACGGTATCGGTACTACAGGTTTTTATTTATGAATTACGTTGTTCATAAATTAATTAATCTGAGGGCCTCAAAAAGAGGAGGGGGGGGGCTGCCATTTGCCCATCCCTGAAATAGGGAGAGAGTTAGTATGGGAGGAATCTGCAGTGCATGCTCTCAGATGTTCAGCCTCAACCTGATTTCTCTCAGTGACCTTGTTTCTGGAGTGCATGTAAACCAGAGTCACTGCCTTTATTTCCACTGGGGTTAACTCATATTTAATTATGCACTCAGGGCATTTAAAGACATGTCCAACTGGAATATGAAACACAAACAAACATTTTAAGTACATATCTGCCTCTGATGTAAATACGAGCCGGGATGTCGTTTTCCATATGTGTTCCGCTACGTTTTTCATTAGGGGACTCCTCAGCTTTTCGAATGGGAAACTACAGTTTTCTTGGTTCCTTTCCTTGCTTTCTTTATTCACCTATCTGTGCACGTTACAGTCCAGATGCTCTCTGAATCATTTGATCAAGCTAGACATGCGATCTACGGTGGCTGACGGGTGCAAAAGCGCTACAACGGCCCAAAACACTCCAGAAACCGTGCAATTATAAAAACACGAATGTGCCAAAACACATATGACATTAAAACCTTTGAACATTTGAACATGCAGCTGAAGAAACATCTTTACCATCTTGACGAAACGTGCTGCATTTACTAAATGCGCTACAAATACAAAACACAATGGAAACGTAGACACTCAAAAGTGATGCACACAGTTGGGACCGGGACCCGAGAGCTTGTTGACGTTCTGGGCTAGCTAACGTAGTAATATCTGAAGGACTGATCCGATCACATTGTAACACCGTGATGATCAGACAGAAGGTTTCAAGTTTTTTTCCTTGGAGTCCTCTCAGCGGAGGCCAAGTGTGGTTCCTGCAGCTTGGGCAACGCTGGAGCCCTCATTCCCGCCCGGGCAAGTGCAAGTTGAAAAAGAACATTTCCAACATACTGTAAACTCTGTGGCCGCAAACACTTAGAGCCAAGGCCAACTGACAGAGACAGAAAAAAAACCTTCTACCTTGGAAAATAATCCCCTGTGCGTTCATACATGACATTTCATTATTAGCCTGCGATGTGAATACATTGTGAAAGTGATGGTGCTGCGACCAGAAGGGATGACTCATCAGTAAGTATTATCTGCACCGCCAGCAGAGCAAGACACAGTGATCCATATTAAATTATACATGGTGTTGTAGAGAACGCATCAAATATTAACACGAATCACCAGCCCTGTTGGAGTCAATCCTCACTGATGACTCCGGCTCCTCAGGACCAATTAAGAGTTCATTCATGCATTGGTTCATCGATTCGTTTCACATTCAACACAATCTCAGGCACACTTTGGAGTGAAGTTAAGTTGGGCTTTATTTAAATAAAATGTTGGCTTTGGAAAGAAAACACGTCATAGCACTTTACATTAAGGCTTGAAAAGAAAATATTTCTTATAAATGTATTTAAAGGGTTAGTATAAGTTGTATAACATTGTGTTTATAATACTTCTATATTAGCTTTTATTTTAGAACTTAATTATTCTTATAATTGTTAAGTATGCACCATTATACATCAAATCAAGTTCCCTGTATGTGTCACTTTGTCATTTTAATCCTGAATCCTAAAAAACATGGAGATTTAGTCCAAATGAAACTGGTCAACAAAAGATAGTTTGCAATATATTCTCTAAAAGGTTCTTCCAAACACAAAAGCATAGGCGTTTTAGTTTGAATGTTCAAGGTAAAGTACTCATGTTGTAAAATATGGAGGTGAAGTTAAACAGTAACAGACATCACTTACTCCAATCCCCTCTTTGCATTGGCCTCAATTTGATTTGAAAATGTATTTTTTTGTTTTCTCGTATTTTAAAGCACGGTCTGACTCCAACTTAGATTTGTGCGAGTTCACATATTGAGTCCTGACGCTCCTCAGATCATAATACAATGCGTAGCAATCCCCCGGTCTAGACTAAAGGAGAAACTGAAGGCAAGAGGAATGCTTTCACTGTCAGTGCCTCCAACTCTGCAACACTCTTCCTTTAGAAACGTATGCCTTCTTGAAATCTATACTAAAAATAATTCTTTTCTAAACCTCACTTTCTGTATTCAGCTATTTTTTTTTAGAATTGCATTCTAATAAATGATATTGTTACAGGGACTAAGAAACCAAAAGACAAACAAAATGAAATACTTTTTCATTTATAATACATATAATAAAAGTCAGAAGAAAAAACTAAAATAAAAAATCTATCAATGTATAGGATATAGTTAACAGCTAAAGGATACCTCATGAATTCTCATTTATACCTTACCTATTTCTCCATCTTTCACCAAAAGATATTCACTTTTCGTGTCCCCTGTTTCCATGCCATATATTTCATTTACAAGATCCTTCCATTTAGAGTTAATAAGGTTATCATCTTTGACTATCTGCTTACTATGAAATAACAATTCTTATTGATCTCTACTGGTGTTTATCCAAGTAGTCATTGGTCTTTCTGTGTTGTCTTTTTTAAACTTTTATAACTTTATTCGTTCATGGTCTTAATCGTCCTTCGCTTCTTTGCAAAGACTCCCATCTCTTTAAATTAGGAAGAAAGGAAGCGGATCAGTTTTGCTCCCCTGTAACACATTTCTATTCTCCTCCTTCTGATGGGAGGCGCAGCAGGATGTCCAGAGTGAGCGGTTTGAAGTCTGCCCTCTGTGATCCGACGAGACTTTTGATCAGACGGGTGCAAATTAGCCACCCTGCCCAGCCAATGCCTCCAACACACACACACACACACACACACACACACACACACACACACACACACACACACACACACACACACACACACACACACACACACACGACAGGGGGGTCTGTCAGGGCCATCCTCACAGGAATGTGTGTGTGTGTGTGTGTGTGTGTGTGTGTGTGTGTGTGTGTGTGTGTGNCCCTCTCTGTATCGTCTCTTCTTCTCTTGACACACACACACACACACACACACACTTATATACAATAACTCATTATCAGATTCCATTAATGCCCCTGCTGGGGAGCAATGCTTCTCATAAACATGTCTGTGGTGAGGAGCGTTGCAGAGTCATTTGGAAGGTGTGCAGCTCTCTGCAGGATGCAATCTGTTTCCTGCTCAAACAGATGGGCCTCCCCTCTTTGTTCAGATATCTGCACCCACAATCCCATCTCAAAACAAGACTGTGATACAGCACGAATAATAGACACTAAACCCATGTTATCTGTTGATTCACCTTTGTTTAGTTTGGAAAATAAACTTTAAATTGCTTACCATATAGTTTTTGAAAAAATTTAAATGACAGAGAAAGGGTTTTTCCAGCATTATTATGTGTTAACGATTGTGTTTGTTTAACTTTTGGTCATAAATTAATTGAGCTTGTAGAGTACTCGAGATGTATTGACTGTGGCATCGCTGAGACTGTTTGTCATCACACACACAAAGATTTCAGCAAAACTTTGTGTGTGTGTGTGTGTGTGTGTGTGTGTGTGTGTGTGTGTGTGTGTGTGTGTGTGTGTGTGTGTGTGTGTGTGATTATCACCACAAGGCTGAGTACTTTCCATTTGTTGGAAACATGTTAAACATTCAACACTGTTTCATACATTCAAACACTTTAAACTGTCATTATTTGACATGAAGCTAAATAATTAGGGTTTAAATCAAATGTTTGAGGTGTTGGGTTGATGCAATAGCTTCCTCTGCAAACTATCATTAACCACAGGATAGTGTGACTAGCATCTCCATGATTCACTGAAATAAAGCATGACTGATAACTCACTGAGTGGAGGGGTGTGAATGCCACCTGCTGGGCCTTTAGTGAAGCACCCATCCTGTGTCACTTTTCAACCACAACATGTCTGCTTTCATCCACTCTGCTTCCTCATTACGCCTTCACTGCTGCGTTGCCTCGGGGGAAATTACGCAGACGTATTGCCCCGGCTTGGTGCTCTACGCAGAGAAAATGAAACAGCGCTGGTGCGCCACTTATTTGTCCAAAGCAGAGGGTCTCATGTTGTTAGAGGGGATTTAATTCAATACAGTGTTAGGCTACCTGCCTCTGGGAGTTTGATTTGGGGGGAAAGTAAACTACCAGCTACCAGAGATGCAAATACTAGTGTTAAATATCAAGCAGCTGCTGCCACATCATATGTAAAGGAGTACAGTTTGATAATACAAAATCATAAATCATATTTAATCTCCCTATACCGACCCCTGTGATACGGTTTCCTCTATAATGGCATTACAGTATATTCGTAGAAATGACATCATCTTGGGCTAAGAAAAGCAATACCAGTTATTTTATGAAACGTGGGTGGTATTTATTTTTATTCTTTCATTCTTTGTATGTAGTATGAATAATTTCTGGGCTGACATTTATACAGCCTGACAACCGTGGCAGTGTGACAACAGAGGGATACACGGCACCTTGGTGATGTTTTTTTTTAAAGAAGGTGCATACCATTAAAATGTTCATCTTATACTGCCACTCACAAGACCAGATTTAATGTGTTTTTAAATGTCAGAGCAAAAATAAATCATAAAAATGAATTAGTTTTTGCTCACATTTTGGACACTTTGACATTAAAGCAGTACTATCAGGGGGACATAGTCACCATATCACATTTGTCTTTTATTTCACACACAAATATTAAGACATTACACACAAACTGGCACCCTTCCGACAACACAACAATACAAAAAATCATCAGATGGAGATCCAGACATTCTTTAAATTGCACAACCAAGCAACATTGTAAACAAACAGACTGACATCTCATTTGATGGGCGAGTCCAGGATCTCTTGGTAATCCTGCCGCACGGCCCGGCTCACGCGGTACAGCTTGAGCCCCGTGAGGGTGAACACACTGACCATGACCACCAGCGCTCCCATCACGTCATACACGGTCGGCACCATCCTCAGGACGATGAGCTGGAGGAACATGGCCACCACGAACTCCAGGTGCTGCACCGTGCTCACTAAGGCTGGATGAAACTTGTTTAGAGCATAGTAGACTCCGAGGAACGCCACGGTGGAGCAGATACAGATCCCAATTAAGTAGCCCCAGGTCTCCCCGTCCAGAGGAATGATTGGCTCCTGCATGACGAACATAGTGGAGGCTCCCCACACCGTGCCTGTCCAGCCGAAGGTAAAGAGTGCCGTCCACATGCTCACTCGCTCCTTGATGGATCTGTAGACGATCATGGAGAGGGCAGCGGTCAGGCCGGCCACCACTGTCATTGTGTAGCCAAAGGCCTCCTTCCAGAACGTCAGCCTGGACTTCTCCTCGTCCGCCACGTTGGGCACCATGACCAGGCACAGGCCGAACACGCTGCCCACCACCGTGACCACATCGGTGTAGCCCAGCCTCTCGTCCAGCAGCAGGAAGGCCAGGATGGCGCTGAACACCGTGGTGGAGGCCCGCCACATGATGGTGCCGTTACTGGGCGGTACTATTGCGAAGGAGGTGTAGGCGCAGGTGATTGAGATTACATTGCACACACCGTAGAAGAAGAGTCGCAACCGGTAGCCCTTAGGGCCAAAGGGCGCCTCGTGGTAGTAGAAGACCACCAGGATGGAGAGCAACTGGATCACGGAGCGGATGAAGAGCAGCTCCAGGGAGGGCACTTTGGAGCGGTCGGCTGCTAGACGAGTGATCAGAGCCACGCAGCCGTGAGCCACCGCTGCCCCGAACAGAGCCATCCAGGTCACTCTGGAGGCCAACACATTCGCCTCCCCGAAGCTCGCCAGCTGGCCCCCGACCCCCTTGTCTCTTTGCACACTTGGCTGCTTGGGCTGGGTCTCCATGGTGCCAAACAAAGTCCTGCTACCTTTGCTCTCCGACACCAGTCTCTTTCCCGTGTTAGCCTCCGCGAAGGCGCCAAACTCCTCAAAAGATGGCGCGTCATCGTAGCCCTCGTCGCCGGGCTGGGGGAAGTGTGTGGCGTATTTGACTGTCACCGTGTTGGGGTGGATCTTAACACGCTTTTTGGATCCATACTGCAGCGAGGATGAAGATCCATCCATGTTTCCTTACGCGTCAGAGCGGGTAACCTGGGAAAAAATACATCAAAGTAATTTTTTATTGTGCGGAAATAATATTCAAATATGTTCCAGTGGTGTGGTTTTATTCCCTTATCAACACAGAGCTTTTCTTTGCATAATTCACAAGTTATTTTTTCAGAATCCACCCCTCACACCCCCCCACGCACAGATAAAGCGCACACTCACTGTAACACCCCTCTCCCTCTTACCTTTTTCACTCTGCCAAGCCTCACACTTGTGTTGTGTTACTTCTATATATAGGCTTTCCCATGCGAGCTCACACAAGCCAAGCAGCAAACACTGTGAGGATGATGCAGTCTGATGGGGATGATATTACATAACAGGAAACCACAGAGGGGACGATACATGAATGTGGGTCATCTATGAGATGAATGGACTTGCACACTATAAATTAACAAACACTGGGAGTGGGAAACGGGTAAATCCATGGTTTGAAGGAGAGATTTCGCATGCTTTCAATGGGATTCGGTTTAAGGGTGAGATTATAATGCTGTAAAATAAAATACAGGGGGTCAAGATATTAGGACTAAATAACATTGCTGCAACTAAATCGTTTCAAGATTATTTAAACTACTCCATTCATTCCGTCCATTTCTTTTCCACACAGCATGATGTGAAACCACAAGGGGGCAGACGGGGACCCTTAAATGCCTCCTGTCCTCTCTAATGCGATTGCTCCTCCTTTTTTGAAACATGCAACTTGTACCTTAATAGGAAACGATGTTAATAAAATATTAAGTCGAGGGGAATTGGTCGAAAATAATGCATTTTATCATTTTGTTTGACGAGAATCCTTAAAAATCATGCATTTGGCGCGAATAGCCATGTAACGATGGTTTAGTATCTTAATCTTGCAAAACATGAAATTCAACGCGTTAATAAATGCACGATCGGGTCACGTGAACTATGAAAAAAACCTAGTTTAATTAAGCTTCAGTCTTGCAAAGAGCGTCTTTCCGACATAGATTTTGAAAAATCGTAATCAACTATTTCCCCCATGTTAAGCGTTTGCATAGTATTAATTGAGCTCAGAAAGAAACATCGTCTTACCTTTTTGATATCTGAATAGTTCCTAATGAAGCATGAACCCGGGTTTGTCTCATATATGAACACCTCGTTCTTGATCCTTACATTTGCTCAAGTGCCATTTCCCCATCTTCCCTCCTGGAGATGCTTATTTGTTCTCGATGCTGCTGCTGCTGCTGCTGCTGCTGCTGCTGCTGCTGCTTGAAACTGCTGTTGCTCAGGGCGATGATGATGATGATGATGATGGTGGTGGTGGTGGTGGTGGTGGTGGTGATGAAGCTGAAGCAGGGGGGGGGGAGAAGCAACTGTCACTGTCACAGCCTGTGCTCCTCATCCTCCTCCTCCTCCTCCTCCTCCTCCTCTCAGAGACTGATTCCCACCTCATTCGTCATCTCTCAGAAGGGAAAGGGAAGTGCGTCTGCAGCTCATCACCATCATGTCTCATGTTTATGGGTTTTATGGGAAGGGGGAGATCTGATTTGAGTATAATTCATTCTCTTAGAGAAGTACTCAGATTTTGTACTTGAGTACAAGTAGAAGTACCGGAGTGTAGGAATACTCTGTTACAGTAAAAGTCATGCATCAAAATGTTCCTCAAGCTCTTACCTCTTCTGTATGTGCTTTCGCCCGTTTAAATACAAATGCAATTAATGTTAATTGGTGTTGCAGCTTCAAGTGATTGGGAGTCCCGTAATCCTCTCTGGTATCCTCTCATTTGGGGCCGGTGTGAGAGGTCATTTCACTTACTGCTCACAGCCAAGAGCAATACTATCTGTCTTACTCCAGGAGGATCGCTTTTTCACTTTCTAAATACAATGATCTATTACCAGGCTTGGGGAGTAACGGATCACATGTGACGGGAGATTACATTTAAAAAAAGAAACTAACATAATTTCAATGTTAATATGAATAAAATCTCTGAGCACAGGACACATTTTTAATCCTAAATATCTTGGTTTCTTATTTTCTAAGGTCACATTGATCTGTTGTCTTACATAATACACTTAAGTAAAAAACATATCTCTTGTATTTATTTGAAATGCATTTG
>NW_011333040.1:18098016-18102482 GCF_000735185.1 Notothenia coriiceps
AATATACTTCAAGTACCAAAAGTACTCAGTATTCAGAATGGATGATTGGAACATGATTAGTGATGCATTAATGTTTTCAAAACTGAAATGATATTAACGGGGCGGACTTTATTCTAAATACTTAATAGCAGGCAAATTTAATCCATAATCCACATGATCCTTTATTCATAATAATTTCTTATTATAAATCTGCAAAGTAATTATAGCTGCCAGATAAATGTAAAAGTTTAATATTATCCTCTGAGAAGAAGCAGAAATCGGTCATGTATAATGTATATTCTTTATATAGTGCCTTACTCAAAGAGCAGATAACATTTTGCCTGCTACTAGCAAAATTCAGGCTATAATACATTAGAGAAACAGGGTGCAATTATTTTTTTGCAACAAGTTTATTGTCAATTTATTTTTTCTTTATCAGTAAATGTAACAGTACAAGAGAGCTAAGCCCCACTAAGTGCTTTAATACATTAATCATACATATGTAACAATAAGCTATATCCGTGTCATCATACACAAGTTTCTTTTATAGTAGGTATTTCTGTTGACTTTTTAGCCCTTAACGCGAAAAACATGATGGATGCTTACAGGAACGCAAAACATCAGCAGCTGCAGTGGGATTGACTGACAGCGCTACGGTCCAATCAGCGCAGAGCCGATTCTCCTGCAGCCAATCGGATCCGAGTGGCGGAACCTTGGAATCTGAACAGCTTGTGAGGAGGCTGCTGCCGCTAAGCTAGCCTAGCTCCGCTTCTGAGCAATGACATGCTTTGATATAGAAATGCTATTCCAACGGGGCACAGCGTCTCATCTGCTAGGCTAGCTTGTTGGATTGGAAACGGCTACTTCTGAGGATTCTGGATATCGTTTCTAGACATTGAATATTCCCTCTACAGGAGATAAAGAAGAATCCAGGTAAGACTCGGTGTGAATATCAGCCTGAAGCTATCTTTTCTCATTAGCTACATGCTAGCTCCTGCTATCCTTGAATTCACGTTATAAGTCACGTAGGCTAATAGCTATGTGCTAACCCAGACAAAACCAGTCTGTCGCCCTGCCAACATGGCCAACATACTGCTAACCAGCTGGCTATAGCGGTCAGTTTGTCTGTAACCGAGATTTTTGGGGCATTTCGAAGCGATTTGGTGAATTGTCTTAGCTATTTTTAGGTTGTAACGTCAAGTCTAAGTTATGAGAGAAAAACCTCAGATGAAACTGCTGCAAAACCTCTGATTCTGGCCACACAGTGCTCCACGTAAATGCTTTTATTGCTGAGATTGGAAATGGAGAGGAAGCCTAAATGGTAGCCACAGTGCAAATAGCATCTTCTAATTTACTGCATTCACAATCGTTTTCCCTTGTATGTTTGATGTCATGTAGTGTTTAAGTTGTTGTGCAGGGATTGGACACAGCTTGGTCATAACTTATCATTCCTTGTGATTTTATTCACATACATGGTTACTGTCACCTTTTGCTTGCCTAGTCATTTCGCTTTTCTTTGATGCATTGGTGTTTTAGACCAGAGGTTGAAGAAATACTCAGAAGTAGAAGTACAACAGTCTATGAATACTCTGTTACAAGTAAAAGTCCTGCATTCAAAACGTTACTCAAGTAAAAGTATTGGCATCAAAATATACTTAAAGTACTCATAATGCAGATTGGTCCATTTCAGAATATTATATTGTGTGTTTTGATCATAATTATTGATGCATTAATGTGCTTATTACAGCTGGTAAAGGTGGAGAAAACAACTGCTTTCATTATCCATTTCCCTACTTAACATCCAATCTATTTTGTAATAATTTAGACTGTACAGTTGTCTTCAGATATCCTTTTATGTTTGGAAAAAACCCAAATAAATTCCGATCACAATGACATAAGATATAAGCTAGACACTTTGGGGAAGCTTGGACTAGACACTGATTTTTAAAAATTTTTTTTACAATCTATGGTAAATGACACATTTTCTAGAGCCAGGGCATTCTCAGCTAAGATGCAGTAATAATTCCCAATTTCCCAGAATTGTATTTGTTGCGTTTAGACTAAAGTTATGCTAAACATCAATATTAGGCTTTTATGGTTTACATTTGAGTGTCAACGGGGTCCAGTAACATAATCATAACCCTATCCAGGAAGTGAGAGACACTAAACAAGTAAACTAAAGGGGGGGGCCACGATTTGAAAATCACTTCACCAGGGTAACAATTTCAAGTCCTATTTAAAGACAGAAACTAACAACTGCGTAGGAAAATGTCCGATGATTTTCTTGTAGCGAGGAAGACCGTGAATACGCAGGCAAATGCACTGAGTAAGTGAAACCATTTCTGTTTTGTGGCAACATTTGAGATAATTGCTCTGTTTCTCTCCTCACATTGTGTCTACCTTACACTATCAAAGCCAGACTAAATGTCATGCACCACCAGCACAATGGGCCATAAGACTGTGTAATTGTTGGCTAGCTCTTGTTTGTGTGGCATGACACTTATACAACAGAATAATCAGCTGGTTCATATTGCCTGGGTGTTGTACCTCACGGTGGATCATTTGGAGATATGTGGTTAGTTAGATGTTTATGATTCAAGGGGCGAGCATGTGTGTCTTTCAGAGCGCCGTAGGGGGGTTTTTGCAGCTGCTGATAGTATAGTTTCTGTAATTATTGTCACACTGACAGACCTCTTCACAGCCTCTCATTAAGGTTTCAGGGAGGTGAGGGGGGGGGGGAGACATTTGGTCTGTGTGTTCTCAGTGGGAGTCAGAGGGCCAGAGATGGTGCAGACCTGCCTCACAGCTTGATTTACCCAAAGGCTGATATTATATTCTCTCGAGGCCAATTTGCAAGATGTGAAAATGGCTATTAGGAGACGTATGAAGAACATGCCAAGTCATGAGCTCACTCTCAAGATCCTGGACTGAAGCATTAACTATTCATGTTGATATTACAGTCATGTGGCCCAATTTACTTCATCTGCGTTCTATATATAGCGCCTGCTAAGCCGGATACCCTCTAACAACGTCCTTGTATGCATGTTATGACGGTTTAATCTCATGGATATGAACTGATGAGCTCTTTTTCCTGTCTTTGCCTTTTTCTATGAGCTACCAGTGGCCCCAAGCAGCGAAATCTGTCCTCACAGCCGAGGGGGAAACACCAACTGTGCATTTTGGTGATGGCCAAAAATGTAATGTGGCTGAAAATGTCCCCGGTCTAATGACAAACCCAGGGATCTAATGTATTAAGTGGCTTTCTATTGAAGTTGAGTAACGCAGGCAGGGGATTCTTTTCCTCCGTCATTGCGTCTCTTCTCTCTTGGTATTGGCCTAATCTCAGCCTCATTTCACTTCCTCTTTTTCTTTCATAATTTCGTGTTTTTTCGGTTCGATCTGTTTTCCTGTGTCTGTCATGTTTAAACAGTCGGTGAGAAACAATACTTCCTATGTGTTATCCAGTGTCACCTGCTGAAAAACGAACTGATCCTTTTGTTTGTAACATTTGACGGATGACACATTTCTTTATCAGGTATCTAGGATCAAACATTAAAAAGCTCTACTCAGCAATAAGTGGAAGCAAAGTCATGAAGCAGTAGGTGATTGCGTTAGTTGTGAGGACATCTCCCTCCGCTTCTGTAAATCTAGTATATTTGCGGTTGTGATATTTGCTTTCATTTCTCATGCGGAGTGAAGGATTTGACTTCCTCATGTCACAGAGAGAAGTATGCAGTTTCAGTGGTGATTTTATTCATTAGCCCACTATGTTTCGGGGTTTTTCTATCAGTGTTTTTTGTAGTGTTAAAATGAGGATGTGTGCACTCACAACTGCACACAGAAATTCGTTTGTATTGATTTTGTAAGAAATGAATTTTTTTCCATGATGAAAGTTTACTTTGAAGCACATCCGCTTTTTTGTTTTGATCAAATTAAGCTCTTACTACCCTTTTTTTCATGTGAATTTGTCAAACCACAAATAGCTGTAGCCTACCCGTCAGCTTTATTTAAGGACTGTAAAGGCCGCTACACACCAACCTGAGTAGGGCGCCGCGAATGCCCGACTGCCTCTGACGGCCAAAATCCAGTAGGTGTGTCAGGGCCTTTAATCCACCATCACTAGTCCCATCGTTAACATTGGACGTCCCTTTTCAATAGCTCTTTTATAAGATGTTGTTAGAATTAAATCCTCTTAATAGCTATGATTTGTCAAATTCATTGGTCTGCATATTATAATTATACCCGTTTCTTCGTGAGATGCTAGACTCGATTTCTGTGATGAGCGTGGGGTGGGCCCTGTTTAGCAGAAGCATTTTTAAAGCTACACTTATCTTAATTTAATTTTAAATGCATTAATATTATGCCCCCACTTAAAGGTGACCTATCATGCAAAATGCACTTTTGTACGTCTTGTATTATGAATATGTGTCCCCGGTGTTCCAGGGAACTCACCAAGTGTCAGAAAACACAACCCTCTCTATTTTCCT
>NW_011333040.1:18102503-18106625 GCF_000735185.1 Notothenia coriiceps
TTTTTTCCGAGCCGCTCCGATTACAATGAGAGTTACAACGAGAACGTGACGTCATATTTACACTAGACGGATCCTTTCTAGCCATAACCCTATTGGGCCAACTCCACCAATCAGGAGGAGACAGCCACGGACATTGCCGTTGGAAAGCGCTGGAGACGCTGTAGTACATATGCCAGGCCTGTAGATGGTGCTGTTCTCACAGAATCAGCCCATGATGCAAAGACAGTGTTAAACTGAGTGAAATGAGGAATGGCTAAAATGCATGATCTGTTTGGTATTTTGAAAAATAAAAAGTATAAATATGCCTTATATAGGTATGGTCCTACACTATATTATTCAAATATAGCATGATAGGTCCACTTTAACAATTTGCCTTGCTGCTTTTCTTATTTCTAATATGTTTACAGTTAGTGAAAAAAAAACATCAAAGCTATTTGAAAATATCAACATAAGCTTTTTTTAATTGGCCTTTTTCAAGATTTTCTAGACTATTTATCCATCAATGAATTCATTCAAATGGCAAAAGAGAATACTCAACTCCACCAAAATGCAAATGAGCTTATGACTTTTGGAGCGAGTGCTACAGTAGCTACTTTAATGTGAAGTTGGCAACACATCACAGGACAAAGTGCATTCTGTTTTCCTTGGATTTGTGCCGTAAGTGGAGCTCGCATCTGCCCGGGGCTTTTACCCATATCCACTCCAAACACAAATGGTGTCATCATCCTATAGCCATTACATTGTGTATTCAACATTTAGTTTATGATGATAAGGTAAAGCAACCCTTGTCTATTGCCACTTTAACAAGCAGCAGATGAATAATAATGTCAACATAACGCATATGTCATTTAAAGTATAAACCATACATTTCTACCTCATTGGGAAAATCGTGACGTGGATTCTTTACTGTTATTTGCCAATTTAAAAACTAGATAATAATTTAATCAACAAATGAATTAAAACAATCTTAATGGTAATAGTTGTTATCCTAAGGCTGTGAATGCATGTGTGTGTTCTCCAGTGTCCTCACTACTTTTAAGTCATTTTCTTTAAAATGACAGTGTGTTCTAGTTCTCAGGGTTTACAGCCTATGTGTGTGTGAGTGTGTTGTATATGTGTGCGAGTGTGTGTCAGATAGCAAGATGTGATCATCAGAGGCAGCTCAGCCAGGTCTCTCTGCTTCCCGCTGAGACAATTAGTTTCTGTTTGCTGTTTGCCATTTGTCACAAAAAATCCTCAGTTTCCCCAACACGGGCACTCTCATTTCCCGGCGTGGGGGTCTGAGGAAGTGGTGGCAGATGGAAACTGCTCCCCGGAATATCTTTCAGCCACGTTTAATACCAGAGAGGCTCTCCGCTCTGCTGCTGTCTGCAGGCCTCCCTGCCCCAGTTTCCCCAGAAGAAAGCTCATGTCCAGGAAGTGTTGACAGGTCAGCGGTCCACAGCAGGACGAGAATTACTTAAAGTGCCGTATGAGAAATGAACCAGAACTCAAGAGACTCCCTATGCTTCCATTTTAGAGCCGTAGGTGAAATATTTAGTGTGATATGGTGTAAAGTAAATACAGTAAAATTAGCTGCTCCATGACTAGACATTATTAAATGAGTAATAATAGTCCAAATGATTGGGATAATGCATCCACAACTGGTTTCAACTCAATGCTGCGACCCATCATTTGGAATAATTGCTTAAAAATAGTTTTAAAAATCAAACAACAATAAAAATGTAACTGTGAGACCAGGTATTCGGGTTAAAAACGTTGCCCACACTCTTGTAATATTCATTTACTTTCTGCGTGTCCTTTTTATATAACTTTAAATAGTTTTTAGGACAAACCTATTTAAAGTCCATGTTCTTCCAACTTGCAGATGCAGACAGTGAGAAGTGTGACCAGTACACAGACTGCTACAGCTGCACCGCCAACACCAACGGCTGCCAGTGGTGCTCCGGACAGTGCCTGTCTCTGGGGAGCAACTGCACCTCCGCCACGGTGAGAAAACACTGCTAACCCTGCAACTCCAACATCAAAAAAACACAGTCCTCTCTGTCTCTTAAAATACCTGAAGTTCATTGAAATGTAGGCCTAAAGGACAGTTGCACTACCGTTGTGTTCACTGCAAATGTTCAAGAAGGTCAATGGAATATGTTTACGTTTTGCTCAGAGGGAGAATGTCACCACAATTAAAAATAATTATAATAATTCAATTTGGAGTACATCAAAGAAGCCAGAAGAAAGCAAAGCGTTAATTGCACATTAGTTACATTTCTTTACAAAAGACTTGGGGTAAATATATTGTTCATTGTATTTTTCCTGACTAAAAAAACAACGCTTTCATGTTATAGGAATTAACACATGCCTTGTGTTACTATTAAGTTTAAGGCCTTGGCTAGGTATGTGGAGGACATTTCTGCAGATGTATATTTCCTTTATAATGCTATAGTTTGACCACAAAATACAAATTGGTATAACATGTATTTCTATGGTAAGAAAAGGGTTTAAAAAGTCTTCCATTTAACTTCATCTGCTCCTCACTTACAGCAGTTTAAAATGTACGATTAAAAGGCATTATTAAGTGATGGGCTCTTTGAAACACAGAGTGATGAATGTTTGGACATTATGAGTTTCTCTGCAACTCCATTAGCTTTGTCAGATTTTATCCATTTTAAATGCGATACAAAAGTACTCCCTTTCATTTCCTCCAAGAGTTATTACACCCTATAAATTGAGACGTATCAAATTTGAGTGATGATTAGATAAAGGGCTGATGAAGCACGGTCTCGTCTCCTACAGTGAATCTGATCGGTCAATCTGCGGTTAAATGGCTTCTCAGTCAAATGCAATATGATGCCAGAAGGCAGTTCATGTGTCTCGTCCAGCGCTCCTATCTGCACTCGATGTTTGATTATTAAGCGACAGTCTCTCCAGCTGTGATGACCTGGCTTTCTACTCAGATAGCTGCATGGTCAGGAAGAAAACAATCCATTTAGATACAAGAGTCTTTCTTCATGAAATCTTTCCATATGTTTCAAATGTTACTGATCTAGAATATTTAGTTGCCTTCTATTGATAATGAAACAAGACATTTATGGAGCATGAATCATATTGATTTGTTAGTTTGAGTTATTTTTCTGCTTTCTCTTCCCAGGGGGCCATAGCAGAGTTTGAAGTGTGTCCCAAAGACAACCCGTCATCGGTGTGCAACAAGAAAACCAGCTGTAAGAGCTGCGCTGTGGACCAGAACTGTCAGTGGGAGCCCCGCAACCAGGAGTGCATCTCACTGCCAGGTAACGGTGGGAATACAAACATTACTTCCCAGGCAGAGGAAATGCAAAGTATTTATAATTTTGGTGTTAGTTTCATCATCGCCTTTTTGGCCATCTATCATCACTTATGGGATCAGTTTATGCCCCAAGGCTTTTACTGGTCATTCGTACATAGCTACAGTGTAGTTATGACGATGAAAATCTTAGGTCACAGGCTACTCCAACAGTGCAACACAATAAAACAGAAAAAATAGTACATACAAAAAGAAAATAGTAAAATAGGGAAATTGTGCAATAAGAGTCTATATACAAGTGATTGGATTTAATGATAAGAGTTGGGGATGCATCACCAATAACCAAGCTTGTGTGATGATATGGTCAAATATATGGAGAGCAGTGGCGGCGCCAGGGTATGGCTGGGGTAGGCTACAGCCATACCAAGAAATGGCTTAGCCCCACCATGAAAAATGATGTTAAAGTAATCGAAATAAAGTCCGCCAACTTGCGCGGATTAAATTGCAAATAATAAAATAATAATAATATTGTAAATAAGAATTTGTTCTTAATAGATTTTCCTGGATAAATAAAGGTTCTACTACTACTACTACTATTGCACAGACAGCAGTTAGTGGATGGAGAATACTTTTGAGATTAGCGATGGAGAATACTTTTGCTGCAGTACATCTCTCTATACATCGATACAACATTACGTGTTGATAGAAATCAACACGTAATTGATAGAAATCAACACGTAATGAAATAAGACCCCACGGTTTGATGATTGATAGGCGTGTGGGCTGTCTTTCATTTTGACACACAGAACAATGGGGGCTATCCACCCTTATCCACAATGTAAAGT
>NW_011333040.1:18106727-18110991 GCF_000735185.1 Notothenia coriiceps
AGAACAAAGTAACAAAAACTGAAATGGCATTCATTTTTTTAAATATGTCGTGGAGTAATAGATTTATTTATTTTTCTTCTTAAGAGAGTACCAGAATGTGTATTTCATGTTAGTATTTCAAAAAATCTCCTGGGGGAGAATCCCCGCAGACCCCCCTGCAGGGGTCGGGTTTTCAGCATGTCAACTCTTTCATCTGTGGGGAAATTGCAGGATTGGCTCCAGGTTGCACTTTTTATTTACTACAAGACAAATGTGCCGTTAGATTTCATACAGTTCCATTTGGATCGAGACAGGGAAATAATCCAAACCTCACGCGTGGCGTTTCACTGTCAAGGGGAGCGATATAGCGTGTATGTAATTACATTGCAAATACTGACTTGATCCCCACCACTGTATGGGTTAGCCCTACCATAGATTACCCGACAAAAATACTCTGGCGCCGCCACTGATGGAGAGAGATGTTCCCTTACAGGTTCCATTGTAAAGTTGGAAACCAATATATTGGATTTCACTGTGCACCTGCAGGATGTTTATCAGAACTATAATTGCAAAATTAGACTAATTTAAAGAGGATACATTATATAATATTTATTATATCATACTGGTTTTAATTTAAGTTAGATTCAATGTGACGGTACTTCCTCCATTTGAGAATGTGTATGTCCCTCTATGGCTGGGATTCCTTTCCTGTGGTAACCTGTTGATACTAGTATTGAAAATAATGTTGGATAATCAAATAAAAGTTGTCCTATTCATAATCTGTCAACTCATTGTTCAAACCCATATTTTCTCTACCTCTCATCTAATGACTTTTTTTTCCTTCTCCATTCCAGAAAACGTGTGTGGTGAGAGCTGGCACCTTGTTGGAAACTCCTGTGTGAAGATCATCACGGCGAACGACTCGTACGACAACGCCAAGCTGGCCTGCCGGAGCCACAACGCCGTGCTCGCCTCGCTCACCACGCAGAAGAAGGTGGACTTTGTGCTGAAGGAGCTGCAGATCATGAGCGTGGTGGTAAGTGGGAGGGGGGGACGGTCCTGGATATCACCTGAATTGATTAATCAGATTGGAAGCACTTGATTTACATAATGGCCTCGTCAAATACATGTATGTGAATAACAAGTACAGTAAGTGCTTCTGAGATATAGAGGGGATAGAAGTATAAAGCAGCTCTAAATGAAGAAAGTAAAGTACAAGTATCTCACAATTGTACAGTCAAAACTATTTACAGTGCAGAGCTCGAGTAAAAGTGACTTTCCACCACTAATAATTATACATCAGCTACATAAATAAGAATACACTGTTCAGATTGCCTCTTCCATGTTATAGTAGACAAAACAAAACTAACACCACATATTTGAAATAATTGTGTTTGTGGTAGCTGCCCTCTTTAAAATGCTGCTTGTTATCTCCAGGTGAGCTCTGCTTGATTATCTTTGTCTTAATTCCTTGGAGTAGTGAGAGTGAAACAAATCTACCACTAACAGATTATTTCCTCCGACATCTTTTACTCGCTCCATTCGAGCTAATACACAGAAATCTATCTAATCATCAGATGCACGTCACATACCACGGATGTGAGAATGACGAGGAGATGTACACTGTTAGCTTTCATCTTTACATCCAGTTTGTACACAGCCATAACACACATGGGATATGAAAACAAGTGGAGATATGCGAAGGTTGCATTTTACCCAGAGATGCAGCACGCAAAGTGATTAACTAAATGAATACTGAATGTGTTCATCTTTGAAGATATTTGCTTGGCCTTGTAGCTTTTCTCATGGTTGCTTGTAATGATGGTAATCAACCCATTTCAAAGTTGGTTCATATATGAATTATAATTTAATGTAAATGCATAACACCCAGTTGCACTGAGGTCAATGAGGATGGGACTAAGTCTGGCACTTAGCAAAGAAAAACAAATAAATTAAACATAGAATCTGCGTAACTTACCTTTTTTTTTATTTTGTAAACCAGAGTTTTGATTACATTTGATTCACCAGCAATACATATTTATGTGAAAAGATTAACAGAGAATGATTTGGAAACTATTTTGATTATTCATAAATACTTGTACTAATTACCATGAATACCAACAATTCTCCAATAAGAGGATTATCTGCTCTGTCTTTAAAATCATTGTAAACAAATTATTTTAAATAAGACGACATTTGATGACCTTACCGTCGGATCTAGAATTTTCCATTTCTTGTCCTATAATGGAAATCATACAATCCTTCATATTTACTGAATGAATGATTATGCTCTATGGAAAGAAGTCTCACATTTTCATGCTGGGTGGGGACCCATGTTATTTGACTAATCACAGCTAAATCTGTCTAAATATTAGGGTATGTGTCTCCACTTGAGTTCACTGTGGAATTACATCATCCTGAATGTTTCAAACAAAGCACTGTGAGCTCTAATTATCTGTTCTGCACTTCAATGAAACGCGGTGTCATGCACAGCTGCAGCGCTGCTTTAGTTTCAGACACAACCACTGCCATCCCTCACTGAAGCCACCCGTGCTAAAATGTTACCCACTTACGATCCTACAAAGTGCGCTGGAAACCCGCTGAGCATATGTAATGTGGACGCTAAACGAGACAAAGACATTGAGTTTAAATCACAAAGTGGAGCTGGGATTCATCCATACTAATGAAATTGTGCAGATTTCCCCTGTTGTCTAAATTCAATTGCCATGGTCAGTTCCAGGTAATCTTTGCGCTTAAAGGCAGAGGAGAAGAAGTAATTTCTCCAGAATAATATATGTGTTCACCCTGACCAGTCTAACAATGAAATGCTGCACAGCCACAGAGACACGTGCTTCACAAGTCCTCCTGTCATGTTATATAGACGCCGTTTGTGCTGTTTAGCACTTCCTACTATTTACAGACCGGATCAATCAATCCCAGAAATGCAATTAAATCCTAATGGAACAGTAATTCTCTCTTTGTTTACTACTGCTGCAACAACATGGCCATTGATTAGAGATGGGACGGATAACAGAGCCTCCCAGGTGGAGGAAGTAAAGCTGCTTCTAGTACCGCCAAGGGAAATGTATTCAGTGTAGGAGATTTATTGTTGCTCACAGCCTGCGCAAGTCGTGATTCCTGAAACAAAACAAAACCATTTTTTTCTTGACATGATTTTCATCAATGTCACATTAGTTTTTATTCACAGATTAACTTAACTTGTCTCTTTTTCAACCGTTTTTTTAATGAGCTTTTAACATTAGACGTTGACCAAACACTAAGAGAATGTTAAAAAGAAAATTTACAAAATGATATACTCTAAAAGACAACAATTTAACAATGATTTTTTTCAACATTAATTAAATTGATCCGTTTTTGGTCGATAAAATGTATAAAAATTGTGAAAAAAATCATTTTCCAAAAGCACATTTGTAACATTTATTTGGTCACCTTACCCACAGTTTTAATATGATATAAAAAAGATACAATCTGGAAAATCTACATATTTGAAATGCTGAAAACGGTTTATTTTTCATGCAAACATGGCAGAAAATGCTAAGTGATTATTCGTTCTCTAATCATTAAAGCTATAATGACGAGTAGTGTAAGTAAACAGTAGTCAAGCTTTGAGCGGTGATCAAATGTATGGAAAACAATGTTTTATTGTGTGTAATATCCTTGTTTTGACTTTGTGGTGCTGCTGTGTGTTTGCAGTACAAGGCCTCTTTGACGCCCTGGGTGGGGCTCAGGAAGATCAACGTGTCGTACTGGTGCTGGGAGGACATGTCTCCCTTCACCAACACCTCGCTGCAGTGGCTGCCCGGAGAGCCCAGCGACGCCGGATTCTGTGGATATCTGGCCGAGCCGGCTTCCAGCGGACTGAAGGCTCAGACCTGCATCAACCCGGTGAATGGCAGCCTGTGTGAACGACCAGGTGGGTGCTAAAATACTTAAAGGGGACCTATTATCCAAAATCCACTTTTTCATGTCTTTTCTACATCAACATGTGTCCCCTCTGTGTAAAGATATTCTGAAAGTTTCAGGAAAAAAGATTCTCTCACTTTTTCTCCTGATCCATTTATATAAAAACCTGTCTGAAGATGAGCTGATCAGATTTTGGCCACTTTATGATGTCATAACGATTTTTTGGCTTGTGTAACCATTAGCCAATCAGCAACCAAGGTAACCCCCCCTAATCTAAACCTCACGCGTGGCGTTTCACTGTCAAGGGGAGCGTGTATGTAATTACATTGCAAATACTGACTTGAGCCCCACCACTGTATGG
>NW_011333040.1:18111031-18114475 GCF_000735185.1 Notothenia coriiceps
TGTTCCCGCTTATTACATGGCCACATTCTCAACAAAGTAACGACATGACTCCCAATATTAATTGAAATGCTTTTATGGATTTAGAAAACGATTTTATTGATTTAAAAAATAGTTGTATGTATTGATTTAAATGTACATGCATCCGCTAAGAAAAATAGTCCGTTGTTACCGTTGAAACTTTGAACTAACGTAGCAACGTCAGGAACTGCTTCGATAGCGTTTTTGAGGAGCTTTTTGATTACAGATTTGAAAACATCATTGCTTGCTTTAAAAGTAGCACAATTCATTATGTCAAACCTTGGAAAGTATCTAGATATCCCTGCCCTAATGCCAAAGTAACTGGCAACTGAATTTGTGTCGCTGTTTGATGTCTATGTCTGGAAAAAAGGCTGCGTAAAAAAGAGGGTTTCTGCCCCATTACTTCTCTTCTAACTTCAATAAGAATAAAACACGGAGGACGGAGATCTCTTTTTCTCCCCCTCTTCCGAGAGCCCAGCAGCTGATCTCAAAGCACGCTCCCCTCTCCCGCAGGGGGGCGAGGTCAGCTGCAGCTCACAGAATCAGCCCCCTGCAAAAACAGGGCTGGAAAGAGCAAATAGAGCGAAATGAGGCATGGCTAAAATGCAGGATCTGTTTGGTATTTTGAAAAAAAAACTATATTTATATACTTTATATAGGTATGGCTCTACAATATATTGTTCAAATATAGCATGATATGTCCCCTTTAATTAACTAATTAAATAGTTTAGCGACGCAACATGATGATGTCTTCAATAATAACCAAACATATACTTGGGTGGAATTTATTTGTATTTTTTACTGACAGTCTTGTTTACATTATAATTACTAACACGTTATAGGAAACCTTCAGGGAAATTACGCACCATTACAATTAGACATTTTCTCTTTGCTGAGGTAACAAGTACAGGATTTGTTGACTCATTGATCTCATCATGTCCTAGTGTAATAACCTTTCTGCATTTTATAACCCTGCCATTGGCATCTCTTGATTCGTAACCCATTGATTCTACATAAAATGTCAAAGTTCAAAGCTTGTACAAATCTCTCAATGCGTTTCTTATGCCAGTTCTGGCCCTTTTTGTTCCAAACTAATTACTGTAACAAAAACACTCAGACAAATGAAAATGTTGTAGCATGCTGTTTAAACCTCTGATTAAGTTGCTGCGGCTACATGCAGAACCACCAGCCTCCCTCCCGGTCATGAGTTTCAATCTGAGGACGGAAGAAAAACTCAACACATTAAAGAAAGCACAAATCTGAAGTCCGCTCACGTAGCGCTCCTTAATGTTCTTAACCACTTGAGCGAATGTAGCAATCTCCATTAGACTTAAAAGAAAGTCCCTCAAAGGCAACATTTTAAATTACTGTGACTATCTGAGGCGGAGATTCTTTAGTGTTGTTTTGTAACCTTCATTTAGCCGAGCACATTACACTGTGGCCCCTCCAGTAGATGAGATGGGGATTAATAATCTGCTTTAATAGTTTGATAGCTGAGTCTGCGGCTGGTGCTTTGTTGTGTGCACAGCGCAGCAAAGAACAATTTTCATTTATTTAACCTGGCAGGTCAATTAAGCATATATTGTTGCTACAGCTACACACAGATAATCCCCTCAAGGGCTGAGAGCTAGGATTTAAAGCAAATATTTATAGAGAGCAGATGGAGAGAGATAAATTAACTGTTGAGCCTGATGGAGGTGTTATTAATTTAATCTTTTGCAAAGGCTAGACCTTATTTACATCACCCAATAAAAAATATACTCTTACCTACCATTCATATGACAGTAATTGATATTTGAATCCTTTACTTACACATGGGGAATCACTGAGAACCAGCCCACGTAAAGGCCTGTACTCACATAGCGTCATTTTTCAATTATTTCCAATGAAGATTGAGCGCATACTGCCTCGAGAAGAAATGCTGCACCCAGCACTCTGCTCGATTTGCATTGCTCCGGGTGCTTCAAATTAAAACTATTTCGCTTTTTTAGAAAAGTGTCAGTGAGGTAATTGTAGAAATTGGAGGAAAAGCTTGACAGTGTCTTTAAGACTTGAAACTATCATAACAATGAAAGAAAAGCCCATTTATACGGGAGGATACGCCGGGTGGACACTGGATGTTGCTGCCGGTGAGTGTCTGACTTTTCGTCCTCGCTCTACGCTCGTTTAGACTCATGCATTCATACCAAGTGTGAGAGCAAGCGTCTTCCAGTTGGATAATGGTAAAATAACCATGTCAAACAAATATATAGTAGCATGAACAGAAAATAAAGGGGGTGCGGCGGCTCAATCCCCAGTTGAGTTTGAGTCGCCGAGAGGCTAAACTTGGCTATAAACTGTGATGCGTTTTCGAAGAGAAAGTCCATATTGAAGCAATATAGTTTTAAGGATATTTAATAAACAAAATCGAAACATAGTAACTATGGACAAAACGGTCAACAGAAAAAATGACATCACAAGCTCACCCTCTGTCATGCCACTCGACATGAAACAGGTGACTTAAATAGACAAACCACACCCATGTGACAATTACCGGAAGTGCTCAACAAACAAATAAAAGTGACGTAAACAAATAATAATAATAATACAAATAATGAACCTGGGCTAAGTAGCATTATGGCACCTACAGGGGGTGAAGCAAGTCTGTCATACAACAGCGGTGATACGTTGTCAAAGAAACTATAAAAACAGCCTTTCTGCCGGCGATATGTGGACATCAAGAAAATAAGTCCACACAGTTCTGGAATTGAATCTCCTGCATTCATTTGACTGTTTGTTTCTGCAGCGGAGAACTGCTCGGGGTACAGGACCTGCGGTCAGTGTCTGGACCAGCCGGGCTGCGGTTGGTGCACCGACCACAACAACACGGGCAGGGGTCAGTGCATCGAGGGCTCGTACCGCGGGCCCTTCCTGACCGCGGTGCCGGCCCCCTCCACCCTGCCCGGCCTGCCCGCCAGCCCCCAGCCCGCCCTCAACGCCAGCATGTGCCCCAACGAGGCCAAATACAACTGGTCCTTCATCCACTGCCCAGGTACGGGAGCACAACTCTTTCTATGTTATAATCTGATGAATAAATGTCCACTGGCCAACTCAGTGGACATTTTTAAACGACAGCTAAAGACATCTTTTTAGATTAGCAACCCCCCACTTTAAATGTTATTTTAGTCTTTATTATTTACCTACCTTTATATTGTTTTACTTATTTTATAGGTCTCTTTTTATTTGTTACTTCTGTTTTACCTATATGTTCACTTTGTTTTATGGGGTTTTATGTTTTATATAGTTGTCTTACCTGTCAGAGAGAAACCATTGTTTGTTTTGTTTCGTTTTATTTGTGTTGGCCTGGTCAGATGCGGTATGTTTCGCTGCATATACAGTGGGGGAAAAAAGTATTTAGTCAGCCACTAATTGTGCAAGTTCTCCCAC
>NW_011333040.1:18117726-18121522 GCF_000735185.1 Notothenia coriiceps
CTCTGTTAATGGCATCAGCCTGCAGTGTATCATCGCGTGTGAACTACACACAGATGTTGTCACAGCAAATGAAAAGCCGTCCTGTCCTGTTTACCTGGCTGCAGCATCTGGAGCCGGTACTAACACACACGGCTCTGATTTAATATTCCAGATGGTATTCTTCCCCGACAAAATGTTTCCACAAATGGAAACCCAGGCAAAGCAACTTTATTTATGTTGCACAATTCAACACGATGCAGCTTTTGAAAAACATTGCAATGCAGTGCAACCGAAAAACATTAGAACTTTTAAATACACTTACAAACTGTCATTTTGAAACCAAGAAAATAGAAATATTACAAGCTAAAATATAATAAGACAGTTCTAAATTACAAAGATAAAATGATAAATGTTACAGAGAAGTGTTAGATATTAATAGGAAAATGACATTTTAGTTACGTCTTGCTTCTGTAATTGTATGTTTATCTAAAAAACAAGACAAAACTTGGATTATATTCAGCAGTTATTTAATTAGCCAAATGATGCTGAAGAATTATTCATAAAAGCAAACTTACATTTTACATATTTAATAATAATTTGAGCAAATATATCAGCTTTTTTACAGAGCCACTTTAAACATTCATCCCCACTGAAGCTTTTACAATTATTAATCACAAACGCAGCCTTTCAATCAGTAAGTAAACATGAATTAGGACTCGTTTAAATCTACTTGACGTGATCAAAGCGGGTATCGCTGCAGTGCTGCTCTTACAGTACTTTAATGAAAATCATTTTCAACATTGACTCTTGTTCAAACATTAGTTTAGCCAATGCAGCTTCCATTACCGGCCCAAATGTGCCCTACGCCGCACTATTCCTCATAAAGCAGAGGAGCTTTTGGACATAGTACAAACGTCCCCACCCCCCCTGCCTGAAACGCATAGTGACTTCATTATGTAACACTCATTCTTCCATTGGATAGCGCTCCAACACATTGCACGTGATAGGCTAAGGGGCGGGACATCTCTAAGCGGTTGACCAATCACAACAGAGCCGGCCAGCTAACCAATCAGAGCAGACTGGGTTCTGGTTTCAGACAGAGGGTGAAAAGAGGTGCTGCAGCACAGGCAGTATGAGAAAAATAAAGAGCTTTTTGAACATTAAAGCATGGAGACATGTCCCAGGAGAGACACAACATACAAATATGAACCTGAAAATTGGCATAATATGTCCTCTTTAAAGTATCATTCATCGTTTTCCTCCCGTGTTTTGTATGATATTGCATAATGACACTCATTTTGATGATGATTGTGACTTCATGCTCTCTGTTCTCTTTCCCTCCTCAGCCAAACCGGGATCTAGACATGTTCATAAACGCGTCCAAGAACTTCAACCTGAACATCACCTGGGCCACAAGCTTCAGTGGTAAGTCTCCACAAAAACACTCAACGCTGAAACAATCAAACAATGAGTAGTAGGCTGCTTCATGTTCTCTGTCTTCAGAAAGACAAATTGAATGAGGCGGGAAACATTTATCATATTCTGAGCTGTGTTTAATGCAGGAGTGAACGTTAAACTCAAAGTCATTATTTCTATCTCTCTGTAATTACATTTACATAAATTAAAAGTGCTATCATGTTTGATTAGTGTCGTTTAGAACTTGGTGGAAAAACGTTATCACATAAAAAACGAGTTAACGTTATTGTTTTAACTTAATAAAAGTGACATTGTATCTCCTGTTTTTCATTTGTCCACCTGCCTTCATCTTATGGGCCTATTTGTTTTCCCCCTCATACTCAATTTTTCCGACATCCTCACACTTCCATGTCATCATCATCATCATCTTCTTCATCCTCCATATTTTCATCTACGTCATTTCTCCTCTGTCCTCCAGCAGGCACCCAGACCGGGGAGGAGATCCCCATCGTGTCCCGGAGCAACATCAAGGAGTTCAAAGACAGCTTCTCCAACGAGAACTTCGACTTCCGCAACAACCCTAACATAACCTTCTTTGTCTATGTCAGCAACTTCACCTGGCCCATTAAGATTCAAGTAAGATTTGCTCAACCTAAACAGAATATGTTTGGCTGGCTGAAATCCGCTCGGAACTGGTTTACATTTTTGTAGGGCTTCATTAGTTACATTAATAAACTAATAATGTAACTAAAATAAAAAGCACACACTTATATTTGTGAGGAAAATGTAAACTAAACACTAAACCACATCCTGCTTGAACTATAGCCGCTACATCCAAAGACCAGAATCAACCAAGATTTTAAAAAAGTAGGGCAATATATTAATAGAGCAAATTAATATAATCTTGTCAGCAGAGCAGCGACAGTCTTTGAGATGTTTTAGATTATTCTGAACATGGCAGATTTAATTCTGACAGACGGAAAGACACATTCAGCTGTGTCATCTGAGGATCAGATGACGGCTGATGTGTCGGGGGAAGAAAGCTGACGGCTTCGATAAGACGCTTGAAATCTATAAATGGGAGGCTTTGTGTGCTGACAACGTGGGACAGCACGAGTGTCGGTGATGGCTGGAATGAATGTGGATATCTAATTTGCACAGAAAAGGAAAGAGGAAATGATTTGCCATTAGAAGAACAAAAACAGAGAAACAATCAGATTGCACTCTTTTATTAACGTGTCTCACATTTGGGCCTCTAACATGAAACATGTAGCCAGTTCAGAAATACAAATAAACATTTGAAGAGCAGTTTGACTTAAAGGGGACATATCATGTGCTTTTCAGCTTCATACATTCATTTTCGGTTGTTTCTTAAACATTTTACCATGAATAAAAGTTCAAAAAGTCCCAACTCCCATTACAGGTTGATTGAGGTGCAAGAACAAAACATGGCATCAAAGTTTTTGAAAAAATCCACTGAAATGTCTAATTTCACAGTTTCTTGTTTGGATGGTACCCACAAGCACTGTTAAAGTGTGTTCATCATAATATGTCCTCTTTACTAAAACCTTAAAATCCAATAACCGCATGATTTACTCAAGTTAAACATGAGTACTAACCAAAACATGCAACGCTGTGCTGAATATTAACAAACTGTAGCAGCACGTATAATGCTGAAAATACATGTATTCATGCACTTTAAATAAAAGCATCTAAGCACTTCAGGTCTCCTAATGTGCTTTTTGTGTGTAAAGTTACGCCATATTTGGGCTTGTGTGTATGTGGGCAAATAAATAAACACATCCAGGGATAGACCCACATATTTTGGATCAAATTGCAGCAAATCTGCGGTCAATTTCCTCTCTTCTGACTGCTCAGCTTGTCTTATTAAAAGCCACTTTTCTACTCTACAAATAAAAAAGAAGGTGGCTGGTATAATGGCAGAAAGTAAATGTTGACAGTCGCCAGTGCATTTAGGTCAGTGAAAAAAAAGATTTCTCTTATTTGGTCAGCAGGAGTTTTTCCTCCGCTGTTAATGGTGTGTGTGTGTGTGTGTGTGTGTGTGTGTGTGTGTGTGTGTGTGTGTGTGTGTCACACACACACACACACACACACACACACACACACACACACACACACACACACCATTAACAGCGGAGGAAAAACTCCTGCTGACCAAATAAGAGAAATCNGAAAGTGCAAATAACAAATTCACAAAGCATTAATGCAAATGTTGCTGTTCTGTCCAACTTATGAACTTTACTCCCTTAACCAAAGCCCATTGGTTTACGTATTACATTGGTGTGTAACTCTCTTGAGTAAAAGTTGAAATAAATAAGACATTAGTGCTTTAATAAAGACTACTTTCATGAAGGCTTTTGTTCTAACTGTTTTAAAGTGT
>NW_011333040.1:18121567-18137378 GCF_000735185.1 Notothenia coriiceps
TTAATGTTCTTAACCACTTGAGCGAATGTAGCAATCTCCCATTAGACTTAAAAGAAAGTCCCTCAAAGGCAACATTTTAAATTACTGTGACCTATCTGGGCGCGAGATTTCCTTTAGTGTTGTTTTGTAACCTTCATTTAAGCCGAGCACATTACACTGTGGGCCCTCCAGTACCACTGAGATGGGCGGATTGAATAATCTGCGCTTAAAGTTTGATAGCTGAGTCTGCGGCTGGTGCCTTTGTTGTGTGCACAGCGCAGCAAAAACAATTTTCATTTATTTAACCTGGCAGGTCAATTAACGCATATATTGGTTGGCTACAGCCTACACACAAGATTATTCACCTCAAGGGCTGAGAGCTAGGATTTAAAGCAAATATTTATAGGAGCAGATGGAGAGAGATAAATTGAACGTTGACGCCTGGCGATTGGGCGCGCCGCGGGGCGCTTTCATTTAATTAATTCTCTCGACTTACTTATTTACATCACCCGCAATCAAAAAATGATACTCTTAGCCCTAACCCATTCATATGACAGCTAATTGATATGTTGAAGTCCTTTACTTACACATGGCGCGAATTCACTGAGAACCCCCACGTAAACGGCCTGTATCACATAGCGCATTGCTTTCTTCAATTATTTCCAAATATGAAGACTTGAGCGCATACTGCCTCGCGAAAAGAAATGCTGCACCCAGCAAACTCTGCTCGATTTGCAATTGCTCCGGGTGCTTCTCAAATTAAAACTATTTCGCCTTGTTTTTAGGAAAAGTGTCAGTTGAGGGTAATTTTGTAGGAAATTGGAGGAAAAGCTGTGACAGTGTGCTTTAAGACTTGCAAACTATCATAACAATGAAAGCAAGCCATTTATACGGGAGGAATACGCGGGTTGGACACTAGGATGTTGGCTGCGGTGAGTGTCTGACTTTTCGTCCTCCGCTCTACAGGAAACAAAAACGCTCGGTTTAGACCTCATGCATGTCATGACCAAAGTGTGAGAGCCAAGCGGTCTTCAGTCTGGATATTGGTCAAAATAACCATCCGGTCAAACAAATATATGAGTAGCATGAAGCAGGAACAATAAAGGGGTGCGGCGGCTCATCCCCAGTTTGTGAAGTTTGAGTCGCGAGAGGCTAAACTTGGCTGATAAACTGTGATGCGTTTTCGAAGAGAAAGTCCCATATGAAGCACATATAGTTTTAAGGATATTATAAACAAAATCGAAAACATAATAACTATGCCGAACACGAAAACGGTCCCAACAGAGACAAAATGACATCACGAAGCTCACATCTGTCCATGCCCTCGACATGAAAACAGGTGACTTAAATAGACAAACCACACCCATGTGGACAATTTACCGGAAGTGCTCAACAAACAAATAAAAGTGACCGTGAAACAAATAATATAATAATACAAATAATGAAACTGGGCTAAGTAGCATGTATGGCACCTACAGGCGGGTGAAGCAAGTCCTGTCATACAACAGCCGGCTGACATACGTGTCACAGAAACTATAGAAGAGAGCAGCTTTCTTGCCCGGCAGATTGTGGACATCAAAGGAAAATAACCGATCCCACACGTTCTGGAATTGCAATCTCCTGCAATTCAATTTGACTGTTTGTTTCTGCAGCGGAGAACTGCTAAGTACAGGAACCTGCGCTCAGTGTCTGGACAGCCGGGCGCGGTTGGTGCAACCGACCACAAACAAACACGGGCAAAGCGGGTCAAGTTGGCAATCGAGGGCTCGTAACCGGGTGGCCGCCTCCGGCCGAACAAAAAGGCACAGACGGCGGGCCTTGTCCTGACGCGGTGGCGGCCCCACACCCTGCCCGGCCTGCCCCGCCAGCCCCCAAGCCCGCCTCAACGCCAGCGCATGTCCCCCAACGAGGCCAAATACAACTGGTCTCTTCATCCACTGCCCAGGTACGGGAGCACAACTCTTTCTATGTTATAATCTGATGAATAAATGTCCACTGGCCAACTCAGTGGACATTTTTAAACGACAGCTAAAGACACATCTTTTTAGATTAGCAACCCCCCACTTTAAATGTTATTTTAGTCTTTATTATTTACCTACCTTTATGTTGTTTTATTCGTTTTATATGTTTTAATATTTTTATTTTTGTTGTACCTATATGTTCACTTTGTTTTGTGGGGTTTTATATTATATTTAATATTTTATATTGTTGCATCGACTCAGTTGTCTTGTGTCTTATCTGTCAGAGAGAAACATTATTTTATTTTAATTATCATACATTTGACCTCCTTTCTTTCTTAACAAATAATCTGAGGGGAATTTCTTGTTGTTTGTTTTTAACTTGTGATGTCATTTTGTAAAGCACTTTGAGCTGCACGTGTTGTATGAAACGTGCTATATAATAAAGCTTTATTATTATTATTATTTCTGTGGACACATTACACTAAAAGTTAGACTTGAGCAATCAATTGAAATCCCCCCCGTGTTGGCCCTGATTTTTCTGACAAAAGCTTTGTTTTTGGGTCAGACCCAATCTAGTTCAAGCAGAGAATTGGGGCGGCTCTGTGCGAGAGTCTTTTAAATAGTAATCGCTTACTGAAAATATATAAACGTATTGTTGAGGAAAGTGTTTTTTTAAAGAAAATATATTTTGCTTTTCCCCAGCAATTTGGTACTGCTCTTTCATAACAAAGGTAAACCTATAGAAAAAAATGAGAGTAGCAGTGACCGAGATATCTTGACATTTACGTTTAAGTGTGGGTCAGCGGGAACAGGATCCTTCATGTCCTAAATCCAACTCAATAGCGCCTTTCTTCAGAGCCCTCTGCCCCCTCGCTGCCATCTCTTTCTAACACCACATGTCCACTCTGTACTTCAGGCTTATTGTTGAGGAAGAAAGGCTTCCTTCAGAGCCAAATTAACATTATACAACCGTTTTCTCCGGCTGAATACTAATCCTCATGATGATGCTCTAAGTGCCTGTATTACAAAATATAAAAACTACTCCAACAACCAATAGGTCTGAAATGTTTGCCCACTCACAGGGATTGTTTTACTCGTTCATTAAAATCTAAAACTAACAGAAAACGTATGCCTTGCTAAGCTCCCCTTTTGGTCAGCTCCACAACTTCATGTAAAAACATTATTTAAAGGGGGCATATTGTGCTTTTTGGAGTTTTCCCTTTCCTGTTGTGTGTTTTATAATATTGATTGGTGCATGTAAATGTTCTGCAAAGGATGAGAACCCTGTGTTCCCTCCAAAGGGAGTTTCCCTCCCACAAACTCCCCCCTAAAACGCCTCGATTAGACTCCTTTGTTTACTTACATGACATAATGACATCACTATGTAACACCAACGCTTCTATTGGCTAGCGTTCCAACACATTGTGCGTGATAGGCTAAGGGGCGGGACATCTCCAAGCGGTTGACCAATCACAACAGAGCCGGCCAGCTAACCAATCAGAGCAGACTGGACTCTGGTTTCAGACAGAGGGTGAAAAGAGGTGCTGCAGCACAGGCAGTATGAGAACAATAAAGAGCTTTTGAACATTAAAGCATGGAGACACGTCACAGGAGAGACACAAAATACAAATATGGGTAATCAGATAAAGGATACAGCTAAATACGGTACCTGATGAGAAGGGAAAACGTTTTTTGGCCGCTAACTAAGAAAGTATACCACTAGACCTATAACGTTTTGTTATTTTGAGTCAGTTTGAGAGTAGGCATCTTTTGTTAATTAAATACTCTTTTGACTGCTTTTGATATTTTTTTGGATTGTGTGTTGTCGTCGATTCTCGTAAGATTTGGAAGCCCCTCAAAACCTAGAAGGCATGGGGAACATCAAAGTAAAGTTATTTGTCACACGATGTCTCCGCATGCAGCACCAACAGACAGTTCAGGAACAGATCCCAGACTGCAAATTACTTTCTGTACTCGCAAATTAAAATACAAATTAATTCATGTTTTGGACCTGGGGCTGTTTACTTAAAAAAATGTTTTTGGCGTGTGATGTTCATGCAGTATGTGCTCTGTTTCCTCCCTGGCAGCCTGTCAGTGTAACGGTCACAGCCAGTGTGTCAACGAGAGCGTGTGTGAGAAGTGCGAGGACCTGACAACCGGCCGGCACTGCGAGAGCTGCATCTCCGGCTTCTACGGAGACCCCACCAACGGGGGCAACTGCCAGCGTGAGTACCTGTGGGTCGGCTCTGAATCAGGCCGTCGGTCGGCTCTGAGCACAGCTTCATTTAACTTGTCAGTGTTTTCACAATTCAGTTTTATAGCCGCACAGTAAAGCGGTCCCGTGGGATATTTAAGATTTACTCGGGTCTGCAGCTAATGCTGACATCGAGTCGATACGACAACAAATCAATCATCCTTTACTTCGATGGCTTAATTTATCGAAGCAATGTATCACAGCCAACGTACGTTTTTCCTCTGTGTTTTGCGCCCTAATTCCTGGTGTTGTTTTAGAATATATATTTAAGTTGTTCTGCATCAGCAATAAACCAGGAAATGTTATTCATTCTTTGTTTATGCTTCATCATTACTTGCAGCAGGGACATTAAAGCATGTTTTCCTTAACCTTATTTAAATAAGTTTTACTCAGGAGGCCTCATGAGCATAAGCAAACACATGCATAATCAATACCTTAAGATGGAGATGATGAATAAACCAAAATGATACAACTGAGGCATACAATCATAATATCCAGCAGCTGTGGCCCATTGTTACAAAGACTTCTCCAGCTGTTAATATCACGCGGCTCAGCCATCATTTAAGATTGATTTAATGCCAAGGATGGCAAACACTAACATCGAGACAGGAGTTTTGAAAGTGGTCCTCCAAATCACCACACCTAACATTTGGCATCTGTTGACGGATACTGAAACTGTCCCATGGGACGTTAAAGTCACCTCAGAGCTTGAGTGGGAAATGCAGCGTTTAAAGTTGTTTTAACCTCTGTGCGCAGATTTGGCGCTGGGCCTAAACGACTGGATATTGGAGCACTATTTTGTATTTCTACCTTGTCCTTTGCTTGATCAATGAGACTGTTCACATTCAGTAAATGCAGAGTTTACAACTCATACAAAAGCTTAGATTTGGATGCTTCTTTTTCAAACATGTTCACATCTTATGAAACATGACATCTACGCCTCCTATTCTTATCCAGTGAGAGGGATAATTCCTCTGTTGCTCTCCCTCAGGTTTTGTTTATTCCCCCCCACCACACACACACACACACACACACACACACACACACACACACACACACACACACACACACACACACACACACACACACACACACATGCTGTACAGTATGTAGAGCCCCCTAAGACAAATGTGTCATTTGTGATAAAGGGATATATAGATCAAATTAGATTTTTGTTCACATAAGTGTACCCTTTCCTTTCACAAGAGTCGATATATCACCCTCGACATAATATTATACCTTCACGATTCACTAGCAGTCTGTTATTTAGATTGATAGCAGTCATTCAATGTAAAAAAGGAATGGTATTGCTTTACAGAGGCACTTAAAGTTTTATGTTTCATGTCTTTTGTTCAGCCTGTAAGTGCAACGGCCACGCCAGCATGTGCAACCCCAACAACGGGAAGTGCTTCTGCACCACCAAGGGCATCAAAGGAGATCGCTGCCACCTGTGAGTTTCAAATGTTCCTTTTTGCTGAATGATATCTTAATTATACCACCTGCAATGAACTACTGGGTAGGAGAATAGTCCGTTTTTCCAGCACATGCAGTAAAGAACTGAACAGTGAGTTTTCCCAGAATTAAAATCCAATTTAGATTCTTAACTGAGGATTAAAATTATTACCCATAATGTGGTCATGAGTTTGTTGAATGGTGGTTTTAAGCTACTGTAGAAGCCACAAACAAATATGATATCAACCTCCTTTTTTTGCTGTGTCATGGACAATCACTACACTACCCATAATCCCAATGTGTGACAGACATGCCACTGTTCACATAGAAATCATTACCACGAATAAGGGTAGGTTTCAAGAGTCTGCTCCGTGGTCTGTTCCTGGATTTCAAACCTGACCATCTTTGGTTTGGAAAACTTTAATTTATATCATGAAAATAGTTTAGTGATATGGGTTTCCCGAAAACATGTTTCTTTTCAAGATTTTCAAGGGTCAACGAGTGGCTTTTTGCAGAGGTTAATAAGATGAGTAGTTTCTTTACTCTTAAAATAATTATCCACGCAGTCTTTTACCTTAGTTTTTCATTTTCTATGTTATAAAAGTATTGAAAAAAGTTCAATGCTAAGTCTCGCAAGGACTTTATGTAACGTCAATGGAGTAAATGAATGGGAAATACAGCTTTATAAAGTTGGTTGTTGTTGCTTAAACTTGTATGCTGTATGGATTTGCACATGTTTTCAAATAACTTGTATTTATTCAAAGCTAATGAACCAATTGAAATTCAAGGATTTTGTTTAGAAAACACATTTTTAAAATAAACCTTAAAGCTAGCATGTTAATATGTTTGAAAGAAAGGCCTAATACCCTGCTTGTCCTTTATCTCTTGTTTTAGCCTTTCTGTAATCACAGCTGTTCATTAGTTTGAGCCGCACTAATCTTATCTGTGGCCTTCATTACCATAGGGCTTTCCAAAACCCATTAAAACTTGAGATACAATGCAGATCCGTGTATGAAAATTAGTCTATTTTTGTCAAAAGAAAGTCTCTGTTAGCGACGTCTGCCAGCTCCATTTCTTTCATTATTTTTCTTTTATCTGCTTCGTTTGCATTGTGGTTTTCCTGCAGCAGACTGTAGGTTCCAACTGTGTGTGTGTGTGTGTGTGTCTGTGTGTATGTTTGTGTGTTCTCAGCCCTGTTTGGGATGCATGGATTTCCTCCTGCTTAGTTTTTTGTTTTGTTTTATCAGCAATTAAATCGTTTTAATTCACCTTTCTTTTCCCCTCCCTCTTTTTTCATTCCACCCACATTTTTGCTAATTTCCCTTCGTTTATTGTCCACCTCTCTCTTTCAGGTGTGAGGTTGAGAATCGTTACCAAGGCAACCCCCTTAAAGGAACATGTTACTGTAAGTGGAATTCCAATTAGTCCTCTCCCTTGTTCCGGTCGATACCAAGACAGTTACTGTACATGGCTCTTAAATCAAAGTAGGTCTCAAGTAGTTTGATGGAAAGAAAGGAAAGTGAGACACAAATGAAAGTGATTTGCAGAAGAATGGAGAAGAGAATATGACGGACCATGTCTCTCTTTTTTTCCCCGCTGTGATGACAGTCATTTTCTCCAGAGACTGCAGTACAGCAGATCAGTCTCCTGTCATTATTATTCTTGTCAAATATGATTATGTACCAGAGAATATGAGAATGCAGAGGGACCATGGGATTTAAATAGCTCTACTTTTTTCTGATAATCTAAATGGTCTTCAAACTAAATTGTCTCCTTTTTTATCAACATAATAATGTTATTTAAGAACATGAAGGAGCTATCAATAATTTAAGTTGACAAAATCATACTTTTTTTGTGATGTTTTCTCTTTAGTCTGCTTTAAATGAACAGGCATTTATATTAGAAATGTGAATTCAATTTAATTTGTGTTTATTGATGAAATCATCAAATGTCTTAGTTGTTCGTAGGCGTTGAGAAAAGGTCATGCAAACATATAAAGCTAAAACGTTTAAATGATTTGAAAAATATATCATTCAAATGTAATGTGTAAACAATGCAATTAAAATAATTTGAAAACGTAGTTAACTAAATACATGTTTTAGTATTAGCATAGGCGTTAAGAAAATGCAAGGAGAGAAAAGTATTACAAATAAATAAACTGAGAGCAGTTTAAATCTTGGTTTGGTAAAAGTTGTCGAATTTTCAAATATAATTGTCAATTACATTACATTTTTAAATATATAATCTCTATAATCAAAAATAAATAATCAACAGAAAGTACAGTTAAGTTATTTTTCTGTGGGTCTATGAAGTCTGGAAATTAAAGTGGATTTTAGTTTCCGAAATATAAAAGGTGTAAAAAAGAAAGTAGACGGGAACATTTGACACACAAAGAGAATGTATTTAATCCAAGCATGGTTTTTCTTTAATTTTGTTTGTAAACTAGTCAACTTTTTATAAATGATCATTATTATCTGGTGACAGTGATCTCCAGCTGTTGTTGAATGGCTGCTTGAACACAGTCTCTTATTACCTTCATCACAGACAACACACACTATCATCTGGTGGTCCATCTAAGAAAGTGCATGTTCTTGTCTGACTTTGAAACTAGCCTTTATTGAGTTTTCCTTCTCCTTCTTCTTTGGCAATCCCCCCCCAACGCTCCNTTTGCACTTTCTAGTTAAACACACAAGTGCTGTGTGCAGAACTGGAGAACTGGGAATTTCAAGTGCTTACATCGATGCAGTTTGAAATACAGTTAACTGTTTTTTACCTGTGGTTTATTGCCATGGTATAGGCATAATAATGCACCTTGTAGTGTCCTATAATAATAATAATAATAATAATAATAATAAAAAATTATATTTCTATAGCGCATTTCTTGAACCCAAAGACACTTTACATTATGAGGGAGGGTAGACAAACAAGGACAGGCAAAACCAAACAAAACCCTGATATAGAGAATGATGGACTCTTATATTGGATCACAGACAGCTCACTTGGTATCCTACCGTCAACATATTTGGAAAATGCACTGTAAGTATATCTTACTGAAACATTGTGAATTTGATATTTGATCAATTCTAACTCTGATCACAACACTGCTCTACTCAACTGCATTACTACCAGTGCTTTCAATGTGGAGTAGAATATAAATCAACCATTATAGCTTTGTACTCGCCTGCCTACATATGAATTTTTCAGGATATGTCTGAGTAGTTAGTTCTTGAGTATGTTTTCAGCTTGATAAAGGATGAATAACTTCAGCATCAATATTAGATTTGAAGCAGTGAGTGAGTGCACGGGGTTTTTTGGGCCTGGATTGTGTGCCCCCCCGATCACTCCTGGAAGTGATTTGACTGGTTGCCCCGAGCAAACTCCTTCCCCCTGCCCTCCTCCTGCGGCGGAGAAAAAGCCTGCCTCCATGCCCTGCCTTGTGAGGGCTTTTAGTTTCTCTCAGCTTCAGAGCTCCAGCTGCTGGCAGCCAGCCTCAAGAGATCTCCAGCAGAACACAGAGCTGAGTTCAGGGAGTCCTCTCCCCTCTCTGCCTCCTCTGGTCCTCCTACCCTTTTGCCTTGCTGGGTGGGATCAAATAGAGGATCCCTGAAACTCAAGCACGTAGGTCTGCTAGCGTGTCATTTCCTCATTGTACTCATGGAGCTTTACCTTCGTCAGCGAGGTAACATTTTCCGCTTGTTTATCGTTCCTTTTCTGCCTCTGCTCCTCGTCTCAGAATTATTTTTCAAACTTGATAACAGCCTCTTCATTCTTCTCTTTTGTTGCCTTGTTCTTGTTCTCCTTGCCTTCAGTGGTCTTTTGCAGTTTGGCATTGGGATGTGTGGGTGCGTAATCGTAGGCGTTCGGCACTCCAGTGTTGGCAGGCAGAGATCGGGGTGTTGGGAAACGGTTCATAAACAGCAGCCGAGAAAGAGCAAGGGCAAAGTGGAATGTTAAGTTGAAACACATGCTGCATTCAGAGTGGGCTGTGTGCAAACTAAGCCTTCGCTCCCTGGCTTTAGTGTGCCGCTGTACAGAGCTGTCTCTTTCTCCCTCTCAGACTCACCACCTCAAGGTTGTCTCTGTGTGCTTTCACATGGGCAGGAGCAGCGTTAGCACAGCCTGCTCACCATTTGCAAGAGGGTTTGTTTGTGTCCCCTGGCATTGGCTCCACTTGTTGCTTTCACCACTCAATCTGTTGCATTTAATAAACAGCACACATTGATTCACCCACACAAATCTGTTGGAAGATAAAACTATTTACTACCTCATGTGTATTAGATAGGATAAGCTGAACAGCTGTTGGATTGCAGGGACGACACTTATATGATTTAATACGTTTGACCCACCAAATTGAGATCCATAACAATGGTTAAAGTGAATTTCCTGATGACTTCATCATCAAAGTAAAATCAGTTGCTCTGAGCTAAGTCAGCGAGGTGTTCTCCCACCCCTCTTTTTTCCCCTCTCCTGGTGAAGAATGGATCTGAATTTAATGATGTTTGTAATGAAACGCAAATCCCAGACTAATTACATTAAAGAGCTGTGATCTCCTGCTCCGTGCCTTAGTGAACATGTCATGATATAGTAGAGATTAGAAAAGCCTCCAATTTAAAACCCCACTGTGGAGCAGCAGCTGCAGCTATCAGCTCTCTGTGTGGATGTGGAGTGTTTATCTGGGCCACGCATGGCTGCTGATGGCTGCGTTTTGATACTGATCACAGAGAGGATGGAAACTAGCTGAGAAACTTCACCAGCGTGCAACACCGTAAAAACAGCCGGCTAATTCATATTTTAGCAGTGTATTTATGCATACAAATAATATAAAAAAATAACAAAATGCATATCATTAGATAATATAAACTATGACAAATAAATAAATAATTTTATAAATAGTCTAGATAATTGGAAAAATAAAAGTTAGAATAAAAAAATAAAAAAAATAACATTTTTCTTTTACTGTGTTTTACAGACTCACTGTACATATATATGGTTGAACAACATTTAAAGAATTTACAAAATATAAAAAATAGATTAAAAAAACAACCATACAAAAGATTTTAGATATAATTATTCTATAATGCAGTACTTTGAAGCTGCACATAAACACACAAGTATAAATGTATCACTCACACAAATTCCAGCTCCGCCGTATTTAACATTCAGTTTCCGTCTGCCCTTCCCTCTTCTGTGGAACCTGTTGAGCCGCCCTCCCCCGGACTGATAATGACACTTTCCTTCAAACCTCCAATAGAGTTCAAGCGTCTGTCAGAAGCCATTAGAGGCAGAATATTTAGCGGCCTCAGTGCCCGGCGGCAGGCTGACAGGCCCTGCTGCGAGATCCTTTAGGGCCCCTAAAGAGTGGCCCTCCGCTGGGCCCGTAACGAGAGCGTCAGCCTGCCTCCCGGTGACAAAACTCCACACAGGCTGACACTTGAGATTAGCCGCTACAATAACGGCTATCGCACATCATGTCAGCGAGACAGTCTGCTTGTACCTTTCAGAAAAACGCAGTAATGACATGGAGCTCAAATCATTGACTTTTTCGATTAGTGTTGTCCTTGAAAAGAGAGGAGACTCTGTCACACTCACAGTTTTAAACTACATTAAATCCTTAATCCATTTACTTTTAACCTCCCATTTACATTCATAAGCACAGGAAGACACATTTTTCAAACCATTTCCTATTAATTGCAAACACCTTATTGGCTTCTTAAAAATTCAGAATCATTGAAAAAAATATCTCTGTAGTAATTTGTGTACACAGGAAATGCTGTTCTGCTTCTTTGGAGTATTTTGGATTGTAATTTCCCAAAATGTTTGAGAAGTTTTGTGTAAAATGACAGTCAAACTAAATGGGTCAAACAAGTCTAAGTATGAGATTAAATCAGAATTAAACAGAAATGGGAGTATCAAGTCAAACATAACGTATCTAAAACTAGAAATGTCCTCCTGAGAATTATATAAATGCCAACTGTAAACCACCCAAGAGCAGTTTAAACAGTAAAATATAATAAGACTAATCGGAAACAATAACCCTAATGACTCACATTTCCAAAAATATCCCATAACATCGACATCCATAAAGGAGAGAGCATCTTGTCTACAGAGACAGTTATTAGAATAAACAACTCATCAGCTAAATAAAGACAGATTGTATGCTTGGCTAAAAGCTCTCAGTCATTGTTTGCATGTTGGGCCCTGAATGACCAACACCTGATCTCAGCAACATTAGTGCCCTTTGTGGGCACTCTGATACCCATTGAACTAAACACCAGACCACAGCAGTTGGCGACCCGCTGAGACCCACTCTGCTGACATATTTTTGTTCGAGTTTTCTCCGGGTGTTTGGGCTACCTGAACTTCCCTTCAGTGTTCAACAGTCTGCATGAAATGATCACACTGTGGATTCGGCGCTCAACAGTAATCAACAGCAACACATTAGCAGCCAGATGGTGCTGACTACACAAGTAAATTAGACCCCGGGCCCTTCACAAAACACTCACACCCCCTGTCATCTCACCACGGAGACCAATGCTTCTAGCCCTGTGCTGCTATTCTGCTAAGTCACTGTAGATTTATACACACTCCGACCCATCAAGCAATTTCTATGCACGTATTGTACTTTTTGATCACATATTAAGTATTCATAGGCTAATCTGACATGCACACAGCTGGGTTTCCCGGCTTGTGTCTCTTTTTTCTTTCCCTCCTGCTTCTTCTTTTCCACTGGAATTGTATGCAAATCCCCGCTTTGCCACGAATAATAAGCAGGAGCTGTGATTTGTCCAAGGTGTCACCTCGGAGAAAAGACATGTGAGGCGAATTCTGCTGCAGAGCCACGATGTTACCAGAGAGAGGCAGTGTTGTGTTGCTGTACGAATCTGCTCATTGTGAGGCATTTTCAGGGGGTGGTAGGCGTATGTGAAGAGAGGAGGAGGAGGAGGAGGAGGTGGTAAAGCACTGCCAATGTTACCCCTGGCAACCTTGATTAAGACAGGATATCGTTAGTACAAATGCTCTTGTGATGATTACATAGTGAATATTTCTGCCCACAGTGCAGGAATGAGGGTTTTTGGTGCAGGCGTGTGGGCAGCTGTCGTGATGTCGCTGTGACAGGTGTGCAGTGTGGATACTAGATAAGCAGACAGACTGGACACATCCCAGTGGTTGTGTTACCATCGGGAAGAATAATCCCTTTTAAATCCATTATCTTTTACACTAGTGATACTCACTTTATGGCCCCGATTTAGCCAGCGATTGGAGTGCTGCATGCCTCGCTGACCGTGTTCTAATTCACAATGAAAATACTTTTATTCCTAAGGGTGTTTTTTATTTGTACCTAAACTCCAAGAACTAGCTTTGTGAAAGGTGTGCCATGTCTTGGGAGTAGGGTTTACAAAATAAGGTGCTGCACTGCATAAGAAGCATCAACATAGATAAATAGAGCTTAGAAAATAGTATGGTTCATTTAACTTGTGCACAATAACACATTTACATTGATTATTCAAAGTATACACTACATACATATGCACTGTCTGCCTGTGTTAGAAGAGACAGCATGACCCCCTCATTCACTGTTCTTTTAATCCTCTTAACTTCCTTCCTCTGTTCTTTTGTCTACGTCGTTATCGTCTACCTCTCACTTCCCGCTTTGGTTGCCTCCTTCTCCCATTGCTTTCCTCCCCAGACAAGATAATTTTCGTTTGCGGACCACGTCTCCAACCGACGAGACTTTTGTTATGTTTTACCCGTTTGTGTAAATTTGGATGCGTAGCAGCGTATGCTGTCATTTGTATGGTCGAAGTAGGGGGCTGCGGCTCATTGTGGGACGTGCCCAGATCGTAAACAGTACCGTCCGTAGCTCCGCCGGTTATGTCGGTCGCGTCGAACACATTCAAGGATCTCCGAAATCGTCCGGACTTTTGGGTACGTTTTGTATTGTCAGGTCAGCGTCTCCTGTGACGATCAAGTCGGAAACTAGGACTTTGTATGACAATAGCTTGTTGTGGACATACCCTCCCGCACTTTGGGTTTTCCGTTACTTGTCTCTAGAAAGTTGCCGGGTGAGTTGGTGTAGCGGGGAGGGCGGGAGGTGTACCAGGCCGGACCTAGTTGTATTTGCCCGTCATACTGAACCTGGTCCGGTCAATAAAAAAAGTCTCGTGTAGAGCACCTCTGCCAGTGTTTCGGTGCTTTTGCAGGAGGTAGAAGAGGTAGGACCCACGATCCGTGTGTGTGCCCTCTTTTATTTGTGTGTACGTAGCAGTTCCGTATCGACCTTGGTGCTGAACACATGGGTTAAAACCACCACAGAGTAGAAAGTTTTCCAGGCTGATTGTGTAAGTGGGCGGCGCCGGTCAAGGTCGGGGGCGAACGTCCCTCCGTAGGCCGAAGTTGTGTACGTGCGTAACGTCTGGTTCTTCGTCTCCAAGGTTAACGAATATGTTTTCCCGCGGTACAACGCGAGACGCTGTTCGCTAGGGAAGGCTCTTCGGGAGCGTAAGAATTTCTAGACGGCGGTCTGCACGCGTTGTACAGACCGAATGGACCATTCCCACTTGGTTCTCCCTTTACACCCCCGTTGGGTCCGTTACGTGTTTTGGTTGTTCAGATATGTCTGCCAAAAATACTCACAAAAGTAGGAGCTTAAGTTGGGTCGGCTGACGCGCTTGAGCGACGCTCCCAGGAGACAGACCTTTTCAGTCTATGTCTAATCATCCAATTACTGTGATGAAAGTAGTGTGACTCCCGGAAACGTGTCGGAGTAAATGCTTACAATCCGGGTATACGCTAAGCGGCTGAAAACGCCGTCCGCTCGAGTGTGCATGGACGGCTCCGCCACGACTGTACATCGAGGTGGACGGGGGGGCAACCAGGCTGATGTGTGAGGGTGCGTAAGACTGAAGAGTCAAACTGGGATCGCCAGGTTGTCATGAAAAACGCGAAAATGGGTTTTCTTCCCACCATAAGCGCAGTCGTTGGAGTTTTACGGCCTCTCTTTTCCTCTTTTTATAGGCGCGCTTACATGTTAAGAACATGTAGTCAGCACTGACAGGACGAAACAGGAGTACGTCACACAGAAATTCTCCCGGGAAAATAACAAAAACCCCATATGAAGTCGATCACAAACAGACTTAATCGCCTAAAACACGTAGCATTGTAACAGAGCGTTTCCATTTTAGAGAGGGGGTGGTCTTGTCTTGAGGGCGGAACGGCCGTTGTCTTCAGTCGGTCGATTGGTTAGTCCTCCCCGTCTGCACCCGGGACCAAAGTCGTGTCTCCCACTTTTCTCCACCACGTCGTGGTCCGTCATTACTCTTTGTTGATTTTCTGGAAAAACTTCGAAATTTTGTACAGTTGGTATAGGTATCTCCGCGTTTTATATTTATACTTGACCTTTACCATCGTTATTTATTCCTGAAATTTAATAGACACTGTAAATCTTTTCATTATAAGTCCCTGAAGTCTATATATAGTATACGTTGTACTCAACCATGACCTCCTATGGAGATGAGATACTAAATCGTGGTTTTCCAACCATATACTGTGGTGTGGTCGTAAAGTCTCGTCAAAGGTAACCTCGCGCGCGCCCCAGACACAAAGGACCACACTACACCTTGTTGTGTTCTGTTGTCCTCGGAACGTACACAACACCGTGAGAGGGGACGAGGGTTTGGTCACTCGACGTCACGCGAGAAAGGCTGCCATTTACCGACCACGTTGGGTGTCTCGGTTGGGAACCACCGAAGTAGTCGTACCAAGGGTGGGTGACGTAGGGTCGTGTCGTGTGTATTTGTAACTTCCGTTGACCGACCCGGTGAACCGTCACCGTTTGTTGTAGACGCCAAGTCTCCGCTCCACTTGACTGGGTCTCCCCGGCCCTCTCGGACGAGTGGACTTCTGCGACGCTTTCTTGACGTCGGATCTAGGTCACTTCAATGACACCGAACGCTCTTCCGCTAGATATGTTCTCCTTTTCTCCTGCGTGGCACCGTCTCAATTCTTTATACGAATATGTACCTCTAAAGTTTGTCTTCTCCAGTGTGTATATATATAGTAGTTGGTACGTCTCGGAAATCTGACTGCGGAACCGTCCCCGACTGGGTTTTCCTTCCGTTTCACTGCCCCCCCCCCGCCCCCTCCCCCCGGCGCGGCTCCGCCCCCC
>NW_011333040.1:18137423-18139329 GCF_000735185.1 Notothenia coriiceps
GTTCTTCGTTGTCCAGCACAACGTTCCTGCCCCTTGATGTCTCTTGTGGGGATCAATATTATGGGCGTGCAGGTGAGAAAAGGCCCCTGTGGTGCGAAAAAATAAGTCAGAATTGGCCAGCAACTAGTTACAGCGCTGCACATTTGCTTTGTCTTGTTTTGCACTGGTGGGTTCTTACCCGTAAAGGATCTCTCTACAGAATTGTAAGAAAAATCCAGTCCTCCTTCAGAGAGCTGCCCTTAGTGGTTCTTCACCAGGTCGGTCACTGATCCCGCCCCGCAGAACTCATCTACCAGCCCTGCAATGCAAGAACAAATTCAAACTCAGTGAAGCACCATCAAGAGGCACACAGCCTTGTAGATCATCAGTTGTAGGAGTGTTATACAGACCCCAGAGTTTGGTCAATCGTGTCCCGGTGGACGCTCTTCTTTGGACAAAGCACCGTAAGTACGTGGGCTTAATGTTGGGGTGGCTGTAAAAATTTTTTTTCTCAGCATGTTGATTTCTGCTTGAATCTCCTCTCTTCTCTCGGTTACATCCATCAACCTTGATCCGCCCAGCTGGCGTCTTCCATGACGGCTGGACGTTGGATCAGGCACCCACCAGTTGGGTCAGTAACTCGTGGGCTCTTTTGGGAACCACTTAAAAGTTAAAGGTAGGGTAGGTAAGAATGGAGAAACGCAGCTCGAGGTTGGCGCTAGAATTTTGAAAGTACATTTTAATATATTCATAGCTTATTCGGATGTTAGAGAGCAATTCCCAATGGAATATAACGAAAAAGTGTTCTGAAGTGAAATTACCGGTACCCTACCTTTAAGTTGTGGCTAATTGCGTTCGTCACACCGTTTTGGCGTTCTTTATTTAAAGTCTGTTATCTTCTGCCCACTTCTTTAACAGCACTTATGAATGAACAAATAGACCAAGTAGCAGGAAAAGTTAATCTGCTGGTGAATCCTGGGAGAATGTAACAGAAAGTGGGGCACTAGAGTAGTCTTAAAGCAACTCATCGGTATAAGTGAAGAGATAAGTTTGGTTGCATAGAGTGCACACATTGTTCAGGTGTGATAGCTCAGACCGTTGTACACCTGTCCTATGTCCCATGGCCGACGAACCTCCAGACAGCTCGAAGGATCCCCTTGCAGGATCCTAGTGGGAGACATGAGCATAATTTATAGTAGTCAAACAACATGTATTTCAAAAAAGAGCAAATACATCAGTGGGCAGGGTTACCAAAGTAGTTAGGGGTGGCAGAAGGCATGAAAAAGGGGTGGGGGGTGGGCGGGGGGGCCGAGGAGCGGCAGGAGGAAAAAAATGTTTTAAATAAAAAGATATATATAAGGAAGGGCATAGTATATCAAAAAACGAAATAATAATCCATAATTTTCAAAGATATTATTCGAGAAAGTAATATGATACAGTGACTAGATTTACAAGTCTGGGTTCTGCTGTGTTTCATGTAAAGCCTCGGCCTTTCTGTGTGGTGTGTGAAAGCGAGCCTGTTTGTGGGTGTGCGTCAGGCGCGACGAGAGAGAGCGCCACCGGTACCGGAGGATCGTTGTTGTTAAGCTTCTGGTGCTAGGCTGGAGCTACGCTAAAACGGGATATATAGGAGTTTTTTCAACACAAAGTGGAGGAAGAGTCCTCCGTCCTGTCAGACTGAAGAGGCTCCAGTGAGCTAAAGGACTCCTCTCACGGCCCGTCCACACTCAGACAGCTTCGACAGCTTCCAAAATAGGTTTCCAACGCGTCCTGCCCATTCACATTGAATAGGGGTGACGTTACGTTGCCCTCCGCTTTTTCGCCGAACTGAAATTGTGGGTAGCGCAGAGCGCGGAGCTTTCCTGGCGTTTCAGGGCTGCAAAAGTTTTGAAGCATTGGTTCAACTTTGAACCTATCCTGAGTGCCG
>NW_011333040.1:18139359-18155258 GCF_000735185.1 Notothenia coriiceps
GTCAGCCAATCAAATCATATGCCAGTACAAGCTCTAGCCATCAAACAGCTGCTTGTGTGTCAGGGGCGGGAGATTCATGTGATTGGTTGTTGGTCGAGCTTCAGACACGCCCGTCGGCAAGCTTTTTTTGAAGCTGTAGTGTGGACGGGCCTCAGTGTTATCTCAGTGGGTCTCAAACGTTTTGGTCACCATTAATGTAAACAATTATTTCCGAGGCACACGTTTATATGATCTTTATAGTTATAAAAAAATAAGAGAATAAATGAAAAACAGGTATGAAATACTATATGACAGTTAAACAAGAATAAAGTTTAAAAGGGTGATTTGTAAAATATCCATAAAGAAAAAGTAAATCTGTTTACAGTTCTGTTTCATATGGGTGTTGAGAGATGTATCCATAGATCTCTTCATTTTGCTCTCAAAGTGCACCAGATTGATGCTTTTAACTTCAATATTTAAAAATCTTCCCGGGGGAGCTTGCCCCCGGACCCCCTATGTGAGGTCCACACACCACCTATAAAAACAGAACTTTACCTCTGCTTACACCTATATGCCGTGAGCTGATTATCGAGCCTTCAATGTAACAGTCGCGGGTACACTGTATTTTTTTGTGGGGATTGTTGCAGTAGAAAATTCCACTGTAGCGCCCGGTACATTAATGGGAAACCCTAAATGTTTGAGCACCCTCTATGAAACGTCAAGCTACCCCACAGCACCCCGTTTCAAACATTTCAAAAACAACAAACTTGGGAGCTTAACCAAGAAAGGAAAATACACTCAGATCACAGCGTGTTTATTTTTTGTTCGAAGTGGGAGATGCTTCCTGTGTGATTGTTCTCCTTTGTCATGTTTCTTCAGTTAAGAGTCACACTTAAATACTACAATCCTACTTAACTGCAGGTGTTCTAGTTACTGCTGCAAGCTGGCTTCACTAATGCTGGCACAAAAGTTAAAGAAAAAGGTCTGTGAATTTCCCAATATTTAAGCATTGTCTCCCCAACAAAGGGTGTAATTCAAAAGGATTTGTCCTGAACAACAGAAGCTGTGTGCATTGTGAATATGCACACATATAGACGCATAGGCCTTAGTAGAATACAAACCATACATAACAACAACCCCAATGGTTTATGTTGTTTACACTTAAGCCAATTTACATCCAATATTACAACTCCATATTTCCGTACAAATAGTCTGAACCCAATGTTTTGTACCACCCACTCACTGCCCACCCAAAGACTCAACATGGAGGAAACAGACAACAGATGCACTAAATAATGGTTACTACTAGATACGATACAAAAGGTGGATTTAACATCATATATTATATATTTCAAGTCCCCCAAAATAAAACGGAAGAAGCAGCTCGCGTCCACTACACTCCCAGACTTTGCGACACCCTACCAGAAAATATGAGGCAAATTCGGACGACATTTTCAAACAACATACACTAGCTTTCAATTAGCTTTAAATCTTTATTATCATACATTTATTTATCTTATAGGTTTAGTTTGTAGTTATTAACTCAAGTCTAATGTCGTTCTTACTTTTCTAAGTGTGTTTTATTTTTCTAACACCTTAAAAAAAAACTTTACATCATGTGCATCTGCTGCTTATGTGCAAGAAAAAGGTTTTAAAGTGTGACATGAATCTTGTTTTGAGTGCTAGACCAATAAAGCGTTATAATTAAAACAATAATAATAATAATTTGTATTATTCCTTTTCCTGATTTTTTTTATTTCATGCTGCTTCACTGACACTAATAATGAGTAGGTTGCTTTGGCTTAATTATGCAACTCCCACCTCCAATTGACAAGGGAATAATGACAAGCAGTTCCACTTTCATGCAATTCCAATATGGCTTTAAGAAGATGTGTGGGTGGTTAGACTGCTGCTTTGGGTTTAAAAACATACAGAATGATCTATCCTGCTTTAATCTGTTTCCAATGATGGGTTTCTGCCTTCCAACAAGGAGGGGAAACATTCCTTTCAGACGGGGCACATTCACGGGGGAAAAATAGCATCTATGCTTGACAGCTAAATCTAGAAATGACCAGAGATTTGATGCAGATTGCTCATGTGATGACATAAACATAGCGGCCATGTTCTGTGACACAAAAGAAGGGGGACTGTGACGTAAAGGAAGAGGAAGAGGGATGCTATGGAAGAGGATAATGTAATGACAGAGTGGGTGGCCAGGCTGAGGCGGTAGCTTCACCCACGGCCAGCCAGAGAGTGGGATGAGAGGAATGAAAAGATTGTAGGGGAAGGGTACAGTTATGTTCTAGGAGTAGCAACACCAGCACACACAGTCAAACAAATGGAGCGTGGTGTTTGACAAAAAGGCAAGGAAGCAGTTAAAGGAGAAACCTACAGTTAGCCAATAGAAATCTCACAAATGGCAGCTCTGGTACTGTAGTTCTGGTGGATATGTCATGCTGACGTATTAATGTGTAAGCTCGGTGTATTTGAGAAAACCTCAGGGTGTAACACAATAATTTCCCCCCAATTCTTAAGCTCAGTTCAACAGGGCATCACCTCTAGAAGACACTGATAATGGTCCGTGAGGAAGTTGACCACACATTTCCTGCAGGGGTGTCAAGTTAAGCTGACAGGAAGTCTTGAAAAAATAAAAGCCTGCCAGCTGTTGCTACACAGCTGCAACAATAGTCAAAATCACAACTCAAACAATCGCATCCCTTGAATATCATTCCAGATATTATCAGGTAAGTGTTTTTAAGTGGCTTTGTAATTAGAAATCAAGAAATACTTCATATTTTCTTTCATAGCTAACCAACTAATCAATCCATCAGTTTGCTGAAAGGAAGAACAATGTTTACATTTCATCACCACTACCATTGTTAGATTTTGCTACCATTACGGCCCTTGAGTAAGTCAACTCTTTACATTACATCCAATGAAGTAAGATCAAAACAACTGGATTTTCACTGTTTTTTAACATACATAATGACATTGTGAATTTAAGACCACATTTCCAAAAGGCATGACCATGAAGGAAAAGCTAGCTGATATTTTAAACTATTTAATATCTGACATGTTGTATTTTTACTAGCAATTACATAAGTAATATATCATATCAAAGCAGTCCTTTTTCCTCACTCGTATATATGTAAGGTTATTTTTGCCAAACACATCAGGCATGGACTGTTTTAATGAGCCCAAAAAAAGAAAAATCACAAGACAAAAATCTCTCATGAGGTTCATTTCCAGAGGGCTGGTATTCCTTGGTAATCAGAATCCAATATCCTCACAACACAATATTTAAGATCCTGTTTGAAACTGAATATAAGCAAAGAAGTGAATTTCAAATCAACAACAAAGCAGGGTGAAGTTCAACAGACATTCTTGTTGGACTATGACCAAATTATGCCAGCTGTAAACAAAATAACCGTGCAGGTAGCTTGATTATATCGAGTGCTATTGACGTGCACATTTTTTATGGTGGCCTGTCATTATGCAATGTCCTTCTTTACATTGCAGCAAATGTATAGAAAAACTCAAATTGAGCAGCTTAAAGTTTCCCTGTGAAGTTGTTTTCCTCTAGTTGCCCTATGTAGCCGTTTTCCTATCAGCGTGACAAAGTTTTGTTTATCTCATGCACAAGGAAGCTTGCACGCCCGGGTGTCGTACAACACCGTCCTGCCAGTGGATTCACACTATTCCCCTAGTCAACAGGTGGCAATAACACCCAAAATATGCTGCAATGCGCCAACAAAAAAGAGGTCCGCTAGCTAAACTACACGATATTTGAAATGCTAGAATAGTAATTGTCTTTGCACATTTTTTATGATGAAGGAAATACATTGAACACACTGGTTGGAGCTCAAGGATTCACACAATGCCTTTTGGTGATAAATACTGATTATAAAAATAACATTTGTTTGTTTGCAAGAAAACTCCGCAGGGCATCTCTAAAGGATTAGTTCACCCAAAGAGAGATTCACAAGTTGTATCCAATTTGCATTGCTAGGAAACAGCTTGGGGCCATGACTACTTCCTGTCAGCTAGTGTCATTCACAAACACTGCAACAGGAAATAATCTGTGACACATTTAGCACAATTATGTTTAAAACTGTTAGAAAGTTATTATCTAGTGGTAGATAGTCGTGCAGATTTTGTTGTTGAAGTTTCTGCCAATACACTGGGGGTTAAGAGATGTTGTTTACACTGATGAAACTCAAAAGTAAACAATAACAACACACACCAAATGGTCAGCTCAGCATCCTAAAAACCAGTCAGGATATTCAAACATTCATCCAGTGTACTTAACCATATCAGATCACACATTTCAGTGTAATTTTCAGAAAGAAATTCATCTAATTTGGGCCAAAATACCCATAAAAAACACTTCTGTTGATTATAATGTGATTGTAATTTTTTTTAAAGATGTATAATAAAGAGATGGGGCAGTTTTAACAATTTGCCAGGATAACAAGGGACCAAGCAAACCAGGATTTGGATAAACTACCACTGACCTGGGAAAGCTCCACTAAAGTACCACACAGTTTTCAGATATGGGCATAATGGGGACATATAAAATGACTTCTCCTCTTGGTTATATTTTCAAATAGCTTGCATGCTCTGATTTTTTCATTTTTAAATCAATCAAAAAACCTCAATGAACCTTTGGTCATGTTAACCGTTGACATGGATTAAAACTGAAATCTAATCCTAAAAGTGAAAGCTATGTATCTCTTTAATACCTCAGTGGGGAGACAGGGCTGTTATCTATATTTAAAAAAGCAGCGACTGAATGCATAATAGACAGATTTATAATGCTAATAAGGGTTTGTCATAAGGGGATTTACTGATGCAACACATTATACACACGTGACACTTAACATTGGAGATGCACCGAAAGGGGCTATCGTGAATATAATTTCCATCGTCTATTTGTCCCATACATATGGCAGAATTGACAATAAACTAAGGTTGCATTTTTCTTCCAAAAGGCATTAGAGGTGACCATATTTTAGCAAAGTGGTTGTGATGTTAGATGAGGGGGGTCCAAACAGCCAGGGTGATTTATGAGTGGAGGATGAATCACTAAAAATACCACTAAGATGTAGTGTGTGGTCTACCCCTAACAACTTTGATAAAGAACTCGTTTTATTAGAAATATAGTAGCAAAACCAAAAACAACAAGGGTATGGTTGGAGGATTTGCCATTCAACTTGTGCCCACCTAGGGAAAAGACCCTCCAAAACAATAATAAACCACAACAAAAACAGATTGTGATTATGCCTACAATCTCAGATGTTATCATTTCAATGGCATATTTGAACACAGGAAAACACAGCATAAAGAAACATAAATATAGCAGTGTGTAAAAAGTTGTTGCTAGACAATTCACGTAGACATGACAGCTGCCTGTAGCAACACAGGGCCAGGGGATGTTTATCCACCTTAACTTTGTTACGTGGGTGTTGAATGGTCGTGCTTGTGTCAGAGGAAAGCACACACTTCAGTTCATATGACATAACATCTAACGTCAGCCATAATTGTACATGAATAAAGTGCAGCACACTTGTTTTATAATAACAATACTCACCCTCAGAGCTGCGAGGTCTATGTCATCCAGGCTTCGTGTGGGGGCGTTTTCAGACATGGCTGGCGAAACTTAGGACCTTAGCTACCAAGTTAGCCACTTATTTGACAAGACGTACTTGTGGAAATGTGAAGCGGCTGCTAAAGCGATCTTGAGAGAGCTTATCTACGGATTAAATCAAGCAAACGCGCTGGGCAATCTGTTAAACTGTTGCGGAACAACACGGTAGCACTTAGATTAGCAAACACATCGCAGATAGAGCCGTCACAGACGCACCCAGCGGGCTAGCTCACGTCAACTCGAGCTACAATGTTAACCAGTGTTGTTTTACAGAAAAAGCCGGTTACAATGTCTGGTCAAAACACATTTGACTTAAAAAAAAAAAAAAGGTATTTCAAGAAACTGTTAACGTCAGTTAGCCGGCCAACGGTACCGTTCTACTACCAACGGGCAGGTTTTCAATGCAATGCACCTCCACTGTTGTTGAACACCTTGCTGCGATCATTTTGACAAGACGTCTCTGCTGCTGTACAACATGCAGATACAAAAACGATTCACGGAGAAAAAGAAACTACAACACAGATCTGGTGTGCAATTGAAAACAGTCCTTGTTTCGTTGCTTAAGTAGAAAATGAACCAGAGCAGCGCAGTGGTTGTTTTTTTTAAGGAGAAACGCAGCGTCTGATGTGATGGCGTCCGGGTCCGTCCGCACCAGAACCGGCCGTCAAGCCTTAAAGAGATGTCCTCCCTGAATATTAACACAACTGCGGGAAAAATTAAAAAAACAATGGCCTAGTTGTATATACGACTGCAGTTGCCAAACTTGTTAACACGACTTAAATATTCTCTCGAGTCAGGTGCGTGCAATCAATCTACCGAGTACAATCTATGGTGTTTTCCAGTATAAACTTTCCTCCTTCATCCATGATCTGTGTTGACAGTCGCGCCTAGCACTGCCAACCTTCCGGGGAAACACAGGCAGACAGGCAGGCACTATTTTTCTCGCCAGCAGCCACCGTAATACTTGTAAACTGGGGCCCTCGACTCTCTAAAGTTACGCGTTGCTCTCGTCCTCCAGCCTCCAAATGTTATGAACCCGTCGCCGAAGTCCAACACGATAGACACGGTGCAATTTCCCAAAAGCAGCCAACAGTAAAACTTGTTATTTCGCCATGTTTTGCCGCCCGAGTCCTCCCTCCCACTCCAAGCCTTGTTGTAGTCTTGCGGGCTTGTACTGACGATTGGCTGCACAAAACACTCCTCAAGTGTTTGCTCCTTTTGCAGAGCTACGGTGCTTCACCAGGGACAAATTACCTGGAAAATTACAGTGGACCTCAACCTACGCAATGCCTCTGTCTGCACCGAGCTGCACATGGACAAAGCTGTCTTGCACTGACCTGCCACTGCACAAAGCTCAGGAATAAGTACAAATACATACAATTATTATAGATAACTCACAAAGAAACATAGAAATAGGTCATTCGTAAATGTTTCTTTTGTCATTTTAAATAACACATTTTCCTTTTCCTAATTTTGCTCGGATGTGTGTGGGAATAATATATCATTTGTTTACAAAGATGTCCAAATATAGAGTAAAATATAAGGGTTTAACAATTGAGGCAGTGAGGTGGCAATAACCTTGTATTGACTTTATTGAAGGTGTAATCATTCAGGTAGATAATAGTTACACTTTATTTATTTTTGCATGTTGAATTATAAATGGACATTTTTCTTTTTCATTTATATATCATTTGTTTACAAATATTTCCATCAAATAAAGTTATAAAGATTGAGGCTGTGATATGACAATAACCTTATATTGGTGCTTTATTATTTTAAGATTTAAGCATTCAGGTAGAACATGTATCTACCATTTATTTTGTTGCGTGTTGAATAACACCCAATTCCTATAAGAACTTTTTTAATATGTGTCAACTCTGTCTCTAAATTGTTTAATTCAAATAATTTATTTGACCCAGGAATATACAGATACATGTTACTGTATTTGACTGTAATCGGTTTCAAATAACAGTATTATCCCACAAGTACATTATATGTATTAAAAAGAAAAAAATACATATATATATTTATAGATACTTACTAGTTTTGGAAGGTATTTTTTGTAAACACACACTTATTAAATATTTGTCTATTATACGCTGAATAACACAGTTCTCCTTGTAAAAGAAAACGTGTCATCACATGAACTATGATTATTTTTTACATTTAGATATTGTTGAACATGTTTAAATATTTAGTTAGAAGTGTTAAAAATATACCATATATTCTCATATAAAATATTACACAGGAAGTTTGCAATGTACGAATCAAAGTCAAGGATATTCACTTGTAAATTCCATATAAAACAAGTTTATTGAGGAAACAAGGGAAGTATAATACCTCAAAGTTATTCATAACTGCACTTAAGTGATTAAGTAAGCATGTTTATTATCTCTCTACTCCTGAGCGTTAGTTATACATCAGCAACTCTACGGTAATATCCCAGATCTATACATTTGCATACACAAGGTTTTAACATGGTGATTTAAGATTAAAAGTGACGAGTTAACACACACACATTTTTTGGTTATTAGTATATTCATAAAAATGTATTAGAAATGCTGGCTAGTAGTCAGATAAAAATAAAATGCATGATAGAAACAGTATAAGAGCAACCATTTTGTGCTTTACAGGAGATGAAGGTAACAACCCAGCGCTTAGTGTGCAAAGGCTACTAGCATTTTTAAATCTTCCAAAGAAAAAGGTGAATTAATCTGAAGCCAGAATTTCTTAGCTCGTCTGTGAAAGGTGGTTCATGTAGAGGCAGAGCAGCGTCGATGTGGGAAACTTGTCATCTGTCAAGATTGCACTGATACCGACTTGGTAGTGTTGTGTCACAGGCTCAGCCATTTTCTACTTTTGATGGATTTCAATCCATCGCATACAGGTCTTGATAAAGGTGCTTTGCATATGTGTCAATGTCATTAAACTTGGCAATAATGTGTGCTATGTGAGGAATCTTCAACGTTGTTTTCCCTCCTTCACCTTGGTCAAACTCCGTTCAGCTTCCTTCCAGCTATGGAAATGCACGAGGAAGGCAGGACTAACAATACAGTCTGCTAAATGATTACATAAGATTTCGGATACACTTCACAAAAGAGGGATGCTTCCTATTTGTCCAGTGCAAGGCTTGCTCAATTCTACTCAGTTCCTCATAGCACAGGAAATGGGATTTGCTGGTTTTCAGCAAAACAAGGATGTCATTTTATATATATTTAAAAAACATCTTTGTGACTAAAGAGGACTTGATGAGTCTAAGCCAAGTTATGTCACCACTAAGTGACAGTGTAATGTGCTCTAAATGAAAGCCTGGTAGGATGAAAATGAGTAAAGGGAAGTTATGCAGGACATTTTATGGCACCTGGACACGTAATTGTCGAGCGGTGACGGAAATAGCTGAAGAGGAATGATTTGTTCTGTTCTGCTGAGCACATGGTGGAATTATAACTCACTTTGGTTGTCATGGTGACTTAAAAACCTGCAACAATTTGCGGTAAATCAACCTAACACCCTTCAATTATCTTGTCCTCCTTTTTTCTCCTCTCACAGACAGTGTCGTCATCTGATCACTGATCCAGAAATATGAAATCTGCACAGAAAATGGTCAGTCCTCCTTTTTCTCTTTTTCCCGTACTCTATCCAGATTTAGCCCCATTTCTTTTTAGGTGCTCTCTCCCTTTCCTGCCCAATTCAGTCTCTTATTTCAGATACAATCCAGTCATCTCTTTATATCCGTCACCATAACAACCACAAATGTTCTGACAGATTTGCTGGCACTGCAGAGAGAGGTGAAGCCTCGGAGGAAGAGAGAGTGAGAGCGAACAGAGACAGAGACGGAAAGCCACCCACCCACCCATCCAAAAACCTTGCACCAATAACTGTACACTATGTTCCCAGATCATGTGTTGATTTCCAATACCAACTCGCCATCCTCTCCTGACTCATACATTCATTTGCGTTCAACACCACCGCTCATATTGAGCAGCAGAATGAAACAGGGGAGGCTGTGGCTCAGTGGGTTAGTGCGCTGATCTTCGAATCAGAGGACAGCAAGTTCGAATCCCACTGCAGTCAGCATGTCGTTGTGTCCCTGGGCAAGACACTTCACCCCAAATTACTCCTGTGGGGATTGCCCACAGTATTGAGTATGTAAGTCGCCAACAACTGACATGTAATGTAATGTAAAAACAACTCAGCTCAACCTCCTGTAACCAGAAATGCTACATGTGGAACAAACAACGCAATTCCCACTACTTTGAAATCCAGCCTGAAGACTTTTATTTTTGCCTATTTAAGCTTGATTTGTATTTATGACTTTTTTTTAAAGGGGCCCTATTATGCTCAAATTCAGGTTCATATTAGTATTTAGTGTCTCTACTCTGACATGTTTACATGCTTTAATATTCAAAAAGGTTTTTTTCTCATACTCCCCGTGCTGCACCACCTCTTTTCACCCTCTGTCTGAAACCAGAGCCCAGTCTGCTCTGATTGGTTAGCTGGCTGACTCTGTTGCGGCCAGGCGGAGTTTTTGTGGGAGAGGGATTTTAGCCTTTGCAGACAATTTACATGCACAAAATCCTATTCAACACACTAGTAAGTAATACCCCAAAAACATAAAAGGGCCCCTTTAAGACACACTGCCATGAGGACAAAGCAGGACAGTCACACATATACAAAATGTACATTGGCGGATATTTTTCTCCTTTTCTCTTCCATTTTATGTGAGCGAATACACCCTTCTTTTGGTAAAGCAAAAATACTTTGGACCGGCTAGGTCAAACTGAAATCAAGTGAGTAGTCGAGTCCACGGCATTGCCTACATTCAGCACCGCCTCGGCAGGTGATGGTTAGTCTCCTGCAATCGATATCGCATATCCTAATCGTAAATGAGCTGAAAGGCCCTCAGTGTATGAAAGTATCTCATTAAGTATAATCTGTGTCTGACTTTTCAACAGAGACTCGGATGATTCCATGTGTTGAATAGGATGGAAATATATAAAAATATACTTTGTTTTTGTGCATTGCTTTGCCCACATTCCCTCTTGGTTCACCCTTACACTACATACATTGGCATTGGCATCTTTAAATGCATTTCTCAAGGATCCTTGTCAGAGCAACATGCTGCTTTGTAAAGATGGAGACTCTGCTTCTGCTGAAGGTGCATGTGTTGAGCCGTGATGAATCCCTGAACCTCTGGAACTGCTGTAATGTGTTATCGACTTTTAAAATGAGAGCGACCAAAAATTGGGTACACAAGTGTGTTCCACGCATGCTTGACTGCATGTGTGTTTATTTTTCTCCCGTGTGTGTGCCTAGCACCCAGAGGAGAAATGGAGGACGTTTTCGTGCTTTGTGCCGTCTCCACAATGTCCTGAAAAAAATAACTGGCTGTTCCAAGTCATACTGCGTTTATTGATCCAGCCACCATGTGGAGAGGGCGATGTTTGATGGGGCCGATTTGAAAGATTCTCTGTTCATTGCTTTTTTTCACGCCCATCCCAATACAGTGTTGTTCAATAACAGTATGTTTCAGGATCAACTGAATACATCTCCCTCTGCACTGAGGTTTATTTTTGCATGGTTTTCAGCTGCTAAAGCTCTAGGACTACAAGTGCTGTTATTCCCCTCGATGCCTGCATACAAATGCAGACCCTGCAGTTACTCGCTCATGAAGCTGGTATGTTTACTGTGTACACATGCGTCAGCTTTTAAATGTTTGCATGTCAGCATTCAGAGCATGCAACCTGCACCAGTGATCCTAAATAGAACAACCCCTCCTTTTCTTTACCCAAGTATCTCCCCTTATGGTTTACCTTTCCCTTTCACTGCCATCTCTACTGCATCTGTTTTTCTGTCCCTCCTTCACTCCTAATTTTCTTGTCACTTACTCTCCTCTTTTGCCTCTCCCCTGTCCCCCCCTCATACTCCCCTATCTTTCTCATCTCTAGCTCTCCATCTCGTCCTTCTCTTCTGTCCCTTGCTTCCCTGTGTCTGTCAATCTCCCCTGTTTCATCGCCCTCTCTTCCCTCCCTCTCTCCCTCCTTCCTCCCACCACTCCCTCTGACTTATTCTTAATCCCACAGCTCAGTCTTTTTCCTTTTTTCTTTTTTTGTATGTGTGTGTTGCCTGCCACAGATTTAGCACAGATGTAGGAGACCTGAAAGTGAGCGAGCTCGCAGCCTTGTCCCTGTTTGCTTCTGGTTCTTTGGGCGCCGCATTGTTTGTGTTGCGGGGGAGGAGAGGGATGCTAATTAACGTGGAAATTGTTTGCTCTTCCTCACTGCGACTTTTCCTCTGTGTCTTAATCTCACTCGTTCTCGCTCCCGGTGCTTTTTCTCTCTGTGTCATGTTCCCTGTGGGGACAGATGAAGGTGGCACCATCCCGTTATCTGCAGCACCAGCAACGATACCGCCATAAGCATTCTGCAAAACAGATGCATTAAAAAATACTTGTTGTACCACACTGACATACCCTCACATATTCACGTCCAGCTGTCCAGCAGCTTCCCACCTTTGGCTCGTAATGTTGACTCATCGTTTTCTAAACTGAGTTTCAAAATCGAGCCAACTTTCCGAGTCCCAATATTTATGGAAAACGTTTACTTTTACAAATTGAATGTTTTCTCAAAGACGTGCAAATATAAATATTTTCTTCCAGGCATGAACAATCCCGTGAGAATGTGAAATTTCCTCAAATATTTTTGGAAATGCAATGAAAATGTATTATTGAGCTTCTTTTTTTCACTCAAACTGTCATGTTTTTAATTAAAAAACTGTCTGCCACCAAAGCAAGCACTCTTTGAAGTAATAGTGACCTGAATGCTAAATGTCTTGGCTGCATGTGTCCACACTTCTGGATGGAAAGAAGCTTTAAGAGCTATCATAAAGTGCAACTTTTTAACACTGCACTCTGGGACACATTTGTCATGGAAATACTTCTGCTGATGTGGATATTTTTATAGTCAGACTTTATAAACCATCTACCCTACATGACTCTCAACAAACTCGATCTTTGCTTCTTCAAAAGTGAAAAAGTTTGTTTTCTCATCTCTGAATACTTTATGTTGTTTATGTATCGAGGGTTCAGCCGCGGTTCAGCAAAGGTGAATATGAGAGTGAAACTTGAATCAACGAGTACGCCTGTGTGTGTCTTGGAGCCTTAATGGTAATCTAATATATAATTTAACAAAATAAAATAAAAATCGCTTTAATGTCAGGCCAACTGTTCATACTCCAGCCCAGTGGAGAGTTCTGCAGAGTTAACCTGTTAACAGCAAAACAAGTGGGACATTATGGTTTGATCCTGGAGAGAAACAAGGTTAGAAAAGGTTTTGGGATAACACCACACTTCTCTAACCTGCTGTGGGATCTCAGTTAGTGCCTTTAATCGACACATCAAACTAAAAGAAGAAAATACGTTTCTGAGGGCTTCCTCTACAACACCGACCCCATTTGAACTTCTTTAAAGAAACTTAACCTTGTAATAGTCATCTCTGCACTGAGGCCTGATGTCCTGGAAGGTTCTCCCTCCCCTGAGAGAGCGTACCTCCCTGGAGTGTGTGTGCTGCTGACAGCTTGTATTCAAACACTGGTGCTGCCTGATGGGCACTCACATCTAACCCGAGTGCTAACATATATTTTTAGTACCCGACTGCTCCCAGAGGAAAGTGAAGCCCTGATGCTGGCAGTGTAAAAGTGTTGCTTCAGTCTGATTCTTCACCGATCCAGTCTTTACGAATACAGTGTTCACATTTGTACATAAAAGTACATCACAAGAGTTAGACTGAGTAGTGATTTCCCTCTAAGGATGAGCAATATTTTAACATTTTCCGAAATTTTCCGGCAATGGCATCCTCTCTATCTCCCCTTTTGTAACTAACTAACTAACTATATCTCCAATAAAGGCACTATCTGTCTAAAAAAAAAAAAATCATAAAAATGAAATAAACCTTAACGAACACATCTTTTGTAAGGTCTTCAGACTTGACCTACAATCATAAAAACTGTGTTGGTCAGAATAAACTCTTTATTCATCAAGTTAGATGTAAAAATGTGCCGTATTTACACGCTCTAAATTAGCCAAAAATAATGGCAAAAATCACCAAATATAACAATTACAGATATATTCTTTCAATTGCCCGACTCTACATCCCTTCCTTCATAGAGTAACTAAACTGTCAGAAAATCCACAATAATACAAAATAACATTCTCACATGAAGGTAGTCTTTAAGACTCTCAGTGATTCCCAATATAGTTCTTATATTATTAAAAAAGACGGAATACACAAATTAAATGTCATCTTCGTGTTGAAAAGTGTATTCACAACTGGAACAAATCTGATAACGCTCCCCAAGTTGAAACAATGTTATTTAAACACTTTGGGCAAGACACTACAAAACCTCTTCTATAGCATTCGTTTTATTGCCACTTTATGAATTAAAGCTTAAGTATAAACCAAACTCTGGAGAACGATTTCCCTTCTCACGATATGAGACGCGTCATTAAGTGCCATTCTACAGTTCAGCTTATTTGAAGTTGTGATTTTGAGCATCATCATCAGAATCTAGCCGACAATGAATCCTAATCACCGTCAGACCTTAAGTACCAGCGTCAATACAGACCCATCATCAGCATGCAGCTGCAGACAGCGGGCTGCAGTGATTTTCCACTCATTGACCTTGTTCTCAAACATCCGCCCAGTAAAAGCAGAAGTGATTAGTGTCGTCACTCCCAGGTCTCTTGAGTCAGCACTCTCCCGTGTACGTCACTCTCCTCCTCCTCCCATCCCCTGTAGAAAGGAACATACAGGGGCTAAAATAATACTTTTAGAACCAATATTTGTACTCACCAACCAATAGGAGAGTTACATTATTAATTCATGGTTAGGTCTTTGGGAGAGAGCCCCCACTAACACAAATACAACTTTTGTTTCTGGCAGTGTTGACTGGCTACTTTTTCATTTTGAGGATTCAGCAGAACCCACCTTGTTCAGCATGTGGACTTTTGGTGATTTAAAAAATACATGAAAGCTTGACCGTCCACTGACACACACACACACACACACACACACACACACACACACACACACACACACACACACACACACACACACACACACACACACACACACACACACACACACAGGGGCTCTCTGTGTTTGTCTTGAGCTCTGAAGGCAGCACAGTGGCCACTCATGCATATGGTTGGCAGCGTGAAGTGGCCTGCAACAGGACATAAATAATTCTGTTGTGTTCATCATCTCACTGTTCTGCCTCTTGAACACATCTGCAGGTTTAGACATTGGCACAAACACTCCCCAGAAAACACACACCCTGTCTTGTGTGCACACTTAAACACACACACACACACACGCACACACACATACACGCATTTACACACACACAGAAACTTATAAACACTTTCTATTTGAACATAGGAGACAGCTAACCACTCAGTGGTGCTGTGTGCCCTCTGTGTTGTAGGATTACCCTTCACACACACACACACACACACACACTCCCACACACACACTCCCACACACTCTCCACTCCGCCTTTAAAGCTTCGGACTACACGACTACACGGGGCGGAGTGGAGAGTGTGTGGGAGTGTGTGTGTGGGAGTGTGTGTGTGTGTGTGTGTGTGTGAAGGGTAANCAGTCAGCCATCAGCAGCCTGTCAGCGCGGCTGGTGACGCTGATGGAGGCTGAAGTTTGTGTACAAACGCGTGTGTGTGTGTGTGTGTGAGGGGAAACGCTAAGCCCTCTGTCTGCCTGGCGCATATCACTGTTGGGGTCAGTGTCACTTTCTTTTCAACAAATCTTAGTGACAGATCTCTTTGGTAATTTGAAAACAGAAAAGCTCTCTGCTGAATAATGAAGCCACTGTGAGCAAATATCACGGGGAAATAATTGGGCATGATCTGTCGTTAGTAAACTGGATGCAATTTAAATTGACATTTGGAATTAAATGTATTGAGCCGGCCTCAGCTCGTGTAGTCGTGTAGTCCGAAGCTTTAAAGGCGGAGTGGAGAGTGTGTGGGAGTGTGTGTGTGGGAGTGTGTGTGTGAAGGGTAATCCTACAACACAGAGGGCACACAGCACCACTGAGTGGTTAGCTGTCTCCTATGTTCAAATAGAAAGTGTTTATAAGTTTCTGTGTGTGTGTAAATGCGTGTATGTGTGCGTGTGTGTGTGTGTGTGTGTGTGTGTGTTTAAGTGTGCACACAAGACAGGGTGTGTGTTTTCTGGGGAGTGTTTGTGCCAATGTCTAAA
>NW_011333040.1:18155293-18159055 GCF_000735185.1 Notothenia coriiceps
AAAAGAAAGTGACACTGACCCCAACAGTGATATGCGCCAGGCAGACAGAGGGCTTAGCGTTTCCCCTCACACACACACACACACACACACACACACACACACACACACACACACACACACACACACACACACACACACACACACACACACACGCGTGTTTGTACACAAACGTCAGCCTCCATCAGCGTCACCAGCCGCGCTGACAGGCTGCTGATGGCTGACTGACAGCAGGACACAGTGCGGAGGACTCGGCAGCACAGAAACAGAAACATAGCTGTGATTTCATCTAACTGTCAGGCTAATGCTTTTCAAACTTTTGAAGCCTTGAGACAAAACAGACTTCAAACCACATATTTAAAAGAGAAATAGGTTGATTTGTGTCTGAGAAATGTTCGTTGTTCGTATATTGTTATGAACTGTCCGCCATATTTCAAAAACATCAATTTGATACTCGATTAAAGTGAATTATTTGCTGTGGTTGTTGAAAATTCATGATACTAACGCAACATATTGAGTGTCAATTTTACTGCGATTTCCTAATTTTTCTAAAAGCGATTGCTCATGTCAACATGACTTAAAATATGTTTTATCGCTGAATAAGATAAATCTGCAGAGTGTCTTTTAAGTATCATAGTCATGCATCAAACTGTTTCTGGTTTCAACTTCTCCAACGTTAGAATTGATGTTTTCTCAGTTTTATTTATTATTCAGTAATTGTATTTGCAATTTTGTCTCTTGATTTTTTACAAAACATGACACCCCAGACTCAGGGAAATGCAAGTTGCAGCTTGTTGTCAGTTAGTTGCAGCTTGTATCCTTCCCTTCTTTTACTCACTCTCTGTCTCTCTGTATGTAAAAATCAATATCTCCATGGACACCCTGCTGTTTTCTCAGTGTACATACATGCATCATCATTAAAACACACACTAACCTGCACTCAGCTTGCTCCTTGTTACATTGACTGACAGCAGGAGACACCTGAGAAAGAGAGACAGATAGAGATGCACATTCAAACCCTGCATCCTGCCTGTCCTTAGGGGCTTCCCCGGGCACTCAGCAGGGGCTCAGGCCTCCTCTGTCTCTTTCTCTCTGTGTATCCCCCCCTTCACTCCATCTATCTTTGAACCTTTGTAGCTGCATCACCGCCTGTCCATTCACCTCCCTTGTTCCGTTTGTTTCTTCCCACCTTCTGCCCTTTTTCTTATTCCTTCCACATTTCCAACCCCTCTCTCCACCTTCCTCCCTCCACCTCTTGCTCCATCTCCCCTTTTTTCTCCCCTTCTTTAACACTCTCTCTTTGTATCTGACCTCTTTGTCAGGTTATCGGCGCCGAGCCAACGAGAGATACAAGTTAAAGATAGAGAGAGCGCCTCGTGGCTCAACCTTCCCTCTGATAGGTCCGCCGGTATCTGAAAGCCCGCTCTGCGTCTGATTTAATAATAAATGAGTCAGACTCCGCTCCTCCCCTCTCTGTTCCTCCTCCTCCTCCTCCTCACCTGTAATGAGCAGGGAGGAGAGCAAAGGAAACCCTCCTGGGGGGTCCCGAGAGACAAAGGCAAAGTCTTTTCTTCCCATCAGCCTCCTGTCCAATCCCTACACACACGCCTCATACTTGTAAGAGCTCTTGCTGTGGAAATGGCTTTCGGCGGGTTTGATCTTCGCCTTTTGAAAGACTCGCTTGTGTTTAAAGAGAAGCATTGTCTTTGGACTCCTCCTGCTCCAAGCTGGGGGATTGTGGGAAATATAAAATGACTTAATTTGTTCAGTTAATTGTTTGATGGCTTTACCTGTTCAGAATGAAAGGTGCAGAGGCTCGGATTACTTGTGTTTTTAGAGTAAATCTGCTCCTTTATTCACCAATCAATTTCCTAATCCTTATCCAGGGTGTCCGCGGGGTCTTAAAAAGTATTAAAAGTTGATAAATCAATTTAGCGAAAATGAAGGCTATTAAAAAGTATTAAACGGCATTTTCCAAGGTATTACATTTTGTAGCTTGTTTTCAATAAGTATATAAATTGTCCAAAGAGGTTGTATTCTACAGTCTGCCTGAATGTAATCATTGCGTAGGTGTGTAGTGTGATTCTGTGTAGTTTATTTATGGCATCCCGTTGGATTTGACGTCATCTGAACAGGACATCGCACGCTCACTGCTTGATAGCGCTCGAAGGTCCGTTTACGCCGGTTGCTAAACAACATCGTTATGGGGAAATGCAAGTCTGCGTCCAAATGGTTGGAAGATAAGGAGGAAGGACAATCAATACTGTATATAGTCAATGTGAGGTAAAGTGTGTCGCCAAGGTAACCGGTTAAAACTCAAAGTGGCGATGAGGTCTCAAAATGTATGGAAAGGGTCTTAAAAGGTATTCAATCTGACTTCAGGATTCCTGCATATACCCTGCTATAAAAGAGGCTACAAAGACAACCGTGATGCTTCCTATTGTTAGTGTTTATGGTTGCAGTAGTTTTGAACGTTCGAACTGTTGTGCTGAGCTGCATGTCATTAAAGAGGTTTAACTTTCTTGTTTACTTCACAGAAATATCTGTTACCAATTGGGGAAAAAAACAAGTGCCCACTATCAGACGGTTCTGCTGTGGAACAAAAGAGTTTAAAGGGGAAAGGCGGGGCATAATGGGCACTTCTAGTATATATCCAATAATAGCAAAGGGCTTTCATGGTACCAGCAGAAAGCATCGGTATGTATGGCACTAATTGCTTGTTTTGAAAAAGGGCTCTCCAGAACACTCCTACCCTTCCCCTGTCAACAATAAGTGCTGAGCCCGTGCAACAGAGAGGACATGAGGGGGGGGGGAGCTTAAACAAAGCTGCAGTTGTTATGCTTTATCTGCGGTTGGCATGGTGCTCCAAAGAGGAACTGGAATAAGCTGATAACCAGTTAATGACAGCTGTCTGTCTCGGGTCTAGCAAGACATACAATTTAAAACATTCAGTCAGATCTTTTAGAAACCAGGGGATTTAATAACGTCTGTTGCTGTGGTATATTCAACTTAAGTTTACACGTTGAATTATTTCCAATGCAGTTATATTACTATATAAAGGAGCATACAGCGGTTGAACATTATATTTATATATAGATTTGCAGTGTAGGGCTTCAATCAGAACCAGAATTCCTTCATCCGTCCCACAGAGGGAACCTTTACATTGTTAAAGCAAAAGTGTAGATAGAGACAAAAACGCTATTAAATAAAAGGCATGAATAATACAATTCAAATTAAACAATACAATTCTACAAAGCACACATATAAGATAGAGAAAGATAATGAGCAGTAGAAAGAAAGTCATGTGTAAAATGTAGAAAGTCGTGTTGTAGCAGCCAGATAACGGCCGTAAAAGAAAAAGTATATGTTGCGTTATTTACAGATTTCTGTTACAGTATTAACCCTTAGGCGCATAAGTGGGTCTTTTTTGACCCGGTGAGGTGGTTTTCTTGAAGTATCTTTGTAATTACATTTTTTAATCATTTCATATTCCAGCTATTCCTCAAACATGTTTTGGATATCATGCCATTCAAATTTATAATTTACATTTCAAGAAACTGTAGTTTTTGTTACCCCAAGCTTCCATAAGTGGGTCAAAAATGCTCTTTCTATGGCATCCTATGGGAAAACCTTTTTTTTTCAAAATGTAAAATAAATGTCTAAAATTATAAATATTGTAATATAAAATATTTCTAGTGTGAACCAAAATATAATACTAAATATTATACAAGTGATTTTTCTTAACCAAAATGACAAAAATGGCAT
>NW_011333040.1:18159067-18169082 GCF_000735185.1 Notothenia coriiceps
TGTCCAAAGAGGTTGTATTCTACAGTCTGCCTGAATGTAATCATTGCGTAGGTGTGTAGTGTGATTCTGTGTAGTTTATTTATGGCATCCCGTTGGATTTGACGTCATCTGAACAGGACATCTCACGCTCACTGCTTGATAGCGCTCGAAGGTCCGTTTACGCCGGTTGCTAAACAACATCGTTATGGGGAAATGCAAGTCTGCGTCCAAATGGTTGGAAGATAAGGAGGAAGGACAATCAATACTGTATATAGTCAATGTGAGGTAAAGTGTGTCGCCAAGGTAACCGGTTAGAACTCCAAGTGGCGATGAGGTCTTCAAATCATAAGATGTATGGAAAGGGTCTTAAAAAAGGTCTTAAAAGGGATTACATCTGACTTCAGGATTCCTGCATACACCCTGTTATTTCCCTCTGTTGGTTTTGTTCCTCTTTAACTGCAGCTTTTGATTTTATCCCCGAGTTTGTCTCCACTGCCACTTCTCTCACTAAATAACATCTCAGGCAGACACTCATTAGTACATCTCACTTTCATTAAGTCAGTCTTGAATAGCTAACATGTTATTTCACCTTCAGAAACAAATTGAACATTATTTGTTTAAGTGCAAAATTGTTGCAAAGTCTCTTCAAAAAAGTGTCATTTTTAAACCAAAAGACGTGCAGTTTCAATTAGCTGTAGGCTTCTTATCAAGTTTTAAGATGTGAAACGATTACTCTTGATTGCAAATGTAGTTATCTGCTGCTAATTCATCTCTGTGAATTGACATTGAGAGCACTGAGGTTGTGAAAAAAAGAAAGCAACCTGTGCAATCTCACACTGCAGCAACATATATCCTGCTGCTGTTGTGAAGATGTCTTATTATCTGTGTGAACACGCCATATTCAATTTGTCTCCTCTGCCAAAAGAAAATCAAGTACCCCTTCCCAGCTCCTTTTGTGCTAGGAGTGCAGACACAAAGCTCAGATGTTATGCAGACATTTGTATTCAGCGGCATGTTCCGCCCTGCTTCTGTTTGGGTCGGTTTAGACTGCCTGAAAGTGTCCCACCGCCCATAGTGCTGCAGGGTGGAGTGGCGACAAGTGCAGGGCAGAGAGGGACCCGTGTGTGCTTCAGTAGACAAACTTATCAGCTATATAGTGAAAACAAAATGGCGTTTGGCTGGTTTAATTTCCCTCCCCACAGTGAAAGCCAGCGGCGGGCAGACTGCTGGATTAGTATTCAGATGGCTGTGGACGGTCTGTTAGTGTTTGCCCCGTGGCTGTTGTCTCGCTGTCAGGTGAGCCAATGACACGTCAGCGCTCACCTCTCCGGCCTCAGCTGCTTCTGGCTGTAATGCACTATGTCGCCAGCTCTCTCTTCAGTCTGCCAGGGAAACAAACAGCTCCCATCATTTTTTCTTTTAATAGAATATAATTGGATGTTGAAACTCTCTTTAATGGTCACACATACATTAAACACACACAGCACACACAGTGACATTACCTCTGCATTTAACCCATCCTAGTACTAGGAGCAGAGGGCAGCTATTGTACAGCGCCCGGGGGGGGGGGTGTGTGTCTGGTGCCTTGCTCAAGGGCACCACGGCAGGCCGAGGAGGTGAACTGTGACCTCTCCAAGTAGCAGTCCACACTCCATATGTCAGGTCTGTTCGGGGACTTGAACCGGCGACCCTACAGCTACCAGTCAAAGCCCCTACTGACTGAGTGAAACCAGAGCCCAGTCTGCTGTGATTGGTTAGCTGGCAGGCTCTGTTCTAATTGGTCAACCGCTTAGAGATGTGTTGGAGTGTTGGCCAATAGAGGCATGATTGTTACATAGTGATGTCATTATGTTACAGAGGTAAACAAAGGAGGCCAATGGAGGCAAGGGGGGAGGAGGTGGGGGGATGTGTGTGGGGGAGAAACTCCCTCTGGGGGGACCTTTGGGATGTTAGCTTCTGCAGACCATTTACAAACCTGTACAACACAGGAAAGAGAAAACCTCCAAAAAGCCTAATAGGGTCGCTTTAAAAGCCTCATTTTCAGACATAGGGGTTGCATCTTGGCTAAAGTAGCCTCTAGCCCTTCCTTTCCAAAGTATACCACTAGAGCAGGTAAAACAGATTTGGTAGTAGAAGCTTCCGCCCTCATGGCACTCAGGACGTCATTGCTTCAATCGACCACATTTTCCATTAACACTAAACGTCCAAGATGGCACCTTTTGTTCTTTTAATGTGACAATGGCGCTTCAAACTAGGTGTTGAAGTGCGATTGTTGCGGGGGGCTCTGGTGAAGCAGCATCTGCCCGTGGATGCTGATTAATTTCCCCCGTGGGAGTGGGAGCTTTAGTTGTGATGGAGCAGGTGAGGGGGGGTGAGAACTGAAGCCTGACTAACTTGGTCTGCTTCTTTTGAGATCAAACGAAGCGCACCGTTCTGTCTGTCTGTCTTCTCCTCTTGTCCGTCTCCCCATTCGACTTTCTCTAAGTTTCTCTTTCAGTCTTCTCCTCTCCCGCCCGATAAGTAGATTGACGACAGATGACTTGAGAGAGCTCCAAACTAATTTGAGTGCGACTCAGTCTGCATTGCAAGTCCACGCACAGGCGGGGATTTGTAAGAGCAGAATTAGATTTGAGCGCGAGGGAAGAGAGCCTCTTGAGCGTAGCGACGAGCGTGAGCGTGCATGAGGAATTGTGTAACTGCATTTGAGCCAGCAACAGGGATTCGTACGCTCGAAATGATTAAAGCTGCTCGCGCTCACTTTTGGCAGTCTGATTACCCTGAGCGCAAACTCTAACCGGGAGCAGTCGCACACTTCAATTACTTTCGAAATAAAAGCTTAAATAGGAAGTATTACCATCAGGTGGTGACAGGGAGCTGTATTCTTTCTGCAGCTGTGTTTTGGACGGTCGAGCAGGTTGTCCACGGGTCAAGATCCCCCCCCATAAAAAACAGTGCAAACCAGCAACTTGCATGGCAGCTCCTGTGTAAGAATTAGTCTGAAAATGTGAATCACATTATGAAGCACTTCGTCCCGTAAGGTAGGAAAGGTTAAGGTTCCGAATGCAGTCCATTTATCCTTCACCCATAAACGCTCAAAATGCGTTGACACTGAAATCACGTTGAATATATTGACTAATGGTCCAGCCATTATGGAAGAGTAATTCTGGTTCTGATTGCTTACAAGCTATGTTTAAACTTCTATTTCTTGAAATGTTTGAAACTATGAGGTTCTGAAACAGATTTTTTTTTATACAACCATGATAAGAAAAATATTGATCATTGATAAATGTCTTTTTAGCATTTCTGCTCATAAGGCTGTCTTATCGATACACTTCCCTCTCTGTATCTACATATGTGTCTGTCCATTAGAGGCAGAATCTCTCATCTGTATTTCCTCATTACTGCATTTCCCTCTCCCCTCCTCCTGTCCTCTGTCCGTCTTTCCATCCTTCCCCCCCGTTGTGCAAAGGGATGCCTTTGAAGCGCCGCTAATATCTGTTCACGCGGGTCATTCATTAGCACTGTGTCGCTCTTTAAGCAGCGAGCAGGAAGCGAGATCAATAAAACGGCTGAACGGATGGATCTCTTAAGAGTCCTCCTCAGCCTGGAGAGACAAGGGATTGTTTTTGAATGGATGGCACTTTAAACAGTCACACAGGGAGGGCGGTGGGTGTAGGAAGATCTGAACGCATCACAGCCAGTATTTAAATGGAGAAAGGCATTCACATTGAAAAGGTGGTCGAAGTTTGGAGAGAAATCTGTGAGCTGTCTCGCTAGGAGACCGTGTGTCTGGAGAAGTTATGCTTTAACTTCTAATTAAATCCACTTTTAACCCTTGAATGAGAATTCACATACATTATTCCTGTGAGCTTAAACAAAAGACAAAACTGGAATACTACGTAAACATGGCTTTATTCCCCCTTTGTGTGTTTCCTTTGTGCTTGTTAACAGCCGTGTTGAGTTCAATGCCTCTCCAGTAAGCAACAGCTGTTTCTGCACAGCGGTACACATGCGGGGTGTTTATTTTATTCCAAACCCGACATGGAGCCCAATTAAAATCATTTACATTATTAACATGTTCTGCACATTCAGTACTGCATGGTGCTGTGAGGAACGTACATACAGTGTTAATTGTTTGAATAGTAGATTAGATGCTTATCGTTACTGCTGCTGAGGTTAATCTTACATCAGCATTGAGAACGATCTCTGACTGTTAACTGTGACTGTATTTTTGTAGTTACTATGGGATGCATTTTTCTAATTAGCTTTGTTTGTCTGGCTGCTTGTTCGATTGTCATTATCTCTATCAATACCTCTATCTGATACTAGATTATAAAGATAACTGGTAACTCTCATGAACTTTTACGAGTATAATGGGGCAAGGTATCCACATTCTTAGTTTCACCTAATATTCGCTTTAATGTATTTGTTTTACGTGGTTTCAGATTTAGGAATCATCGGTTCCTAATTGGGATCAAAAATGTTAATACACATTTCAGGGCTCAGCGGATCCGTGCTCTTTCCACATTTTTACAACGATTTAATTATTGTACACGCTAAGATCGGAAGAACGACTTTCATCCGCTCAAATGGGACCATTTGAGAAGCACTTGAATGCACCATTGACTTGTGAGCGAATGTTTTTGCTTCATTGTGATCTAAAGTGCCATTCTAGTTTGTGTTGAATAATATACAATAACATGTAGCTCTGTGTATCCTAAACTAATAATGACATAATATAAAAGCAGAAGTAAATCCTGCTGCTCACTTTTGCTTTTCGGAAAGACTTTGTGTTCACATATCAAAATGTAGCCATCCTAAAAGTGTGTTGAGGTGTTTTGTCGTCACGTTGTTGATACTATGTTAACGGCAGCGTGTTGCTAACACTAACCTGAGCTGAAATAAAGGAAGTCTGAGCCACAGAGCCACAGGGTCACAGGAAATCAGCTCAAGGTGCCACAGTCAGGGAGCGAAGTTCAGAAAGTCTGTTATGATGACACACACACACACACACACACACACACACACACACACACACACACACACACACACACACACACACACACACACACACACTCTCACTGCTAAGAACGCCACCTCTTCAACACATTCTGTATCACCTCTACTTTCATCACCTCAAGGTGTATTATTCTAAAGTGCATTTGTTTGTTAGATTGTATTTGTACAAAATAAGGAACTGTTGATTGCACAATGTAACATCTGCAGAATAATTACAGCAATGTTCAATTAGTTTTCTTGCCATTCAGAGCAGACTGGGCTCTGGTTTCAGACAGCGGGTGAAAAGAGGTGCAGCAGCACAGGCAGTATGGGAAAAAATAAAGAGCTTTTTGAACATTAAAGCATGGAGACATGTCACAGTAGAGGCACAACATACAAATATGGACCTGAAAAGGACCATAATGGGGCCTTTTTAAGTTCTCAGGCAGAAACAATGAAAAGTTCCACAGTGCTAAAAAAAATCATTTTATTATAGATTTTTTTTTTAAAGTATGTAAGGGAATAGAGGTGTCTGGTTTAACACTCACCTGATCCTCTGGGCACTCTTGTTGAAAGTGCATAATGTAGTCCGCCTCTTCACAGCTGCGTCCGTCTGGCTTTTTTCTTTTTGCACCTTGTTTCTTGTGAACCATTGTTAAGATCCCTCTTATTATTGATCCTATGGCTTGTTTTAAAGTACAGAATGCTGGATCATTAACATTTTGTTTTCAGTTGCAGGAGAAACTAGACTGTTTTTCTTTTAGGAGGAATTTTAGTTTATAATAATTTTCTTGTTATATCATGCTGTTGGATGTATATAAGACAGGTCAAACCAACATGCCAAATATGCCTAACTTTGACTTATTGTTGACTAATATATGTATGGCTGAAGCTACAGTTGTTACCTACACACAGGACTTCAAATGCTCCAAGTTCTCCCAGTTTTCCCTCCTCTCTTCTCTCTTCTCTATTCATCAGTGTGTTTTCTCTTTTTGATAGTCTCTTCCTCCCTTGTGTCCACAGCTGCTTCCTGTCGCTGCTCCTCGTGGCCGCCGTGGTTTGGAAGATCAAACAGAGCTGCTGGGCGTCACGGCGACGAGAGGTAAGTCAGACTCAACCTAAAAAAAAATATTGATTTTGGATACTCTAGGTCAGGGTGTCAAACTCAAGGCCCGGGGGCCAAATCCGGCCCGTGACTTCATTTTATGTGGCCCCACAAGAGCTTGCAAAGAATATAATATGTTTGTTATACGGTTACATGCCGATTTACAGAAGCACGTTTCCCATAAACTACATGTCCCACAATGCATCTCAAATGTGATTTTTTTTTTCTTCAAAATATGCCTTTTTTCTTAGAATTTGAATTTTTCTCCAAATCTGACTCTTTTTTTTCCAAAATGACACTTTTTTTTTTTTTTTTTTGGCTTTTTTTTCTCAAGAATGTGGCTTTTCTTTTTAAATCATTTTGTGACATTCTCACTGAAGAGACTTGCAATTATTGGCCCTAGGCTTCTGCTTTCAGACTTAGTTAATTATGAAGTTATTACCCTATCCGATAATCATCCAATACAGGGGCAATAATGTAATATAATACATTATTTTATATATATTAAATATTTATATATGTATTTTTATATAGTCTTATATATAAAACTGGCCCTTGAGTGCAACCATGATGCTAATGTGGCCCGAGATGAAATTGAGTTTGACACCCCTGCTCTGTAAATGGACAACCACCAGGTTGTCACCAGGACAACACCAGTTGGTGTTCAGATGTGTTGAAGCTTGACGTTTTTAGTCAATGTCGCTTAAAACATAATTGGCACAGGTTTCACTCCTGGCAGTATAAAAATACTCCAGAACTCAGAGGGCCCTGCATCACATCACACAACTTTACAACATGTAATCCTGCAATAACGTTACAATATTAATTACTAAGACTAGAAGCGTAATCACTGCGATGACTTTAGCTTGAACTGAATTGGAAACCCATGAACTTTAATAACCAAGGCACATTTTCAGAAAACTGTTTTAGTTCGCTTTTTTCTTAGAGAACCCTATTTTTCTTGACGCTGCAAGATGCATTGTCACTTTGTCTTCTTCTGAATGTGTTTCATGCATTACATGGATGCAGAAAGCGTGATTTTTCATTTCACACATCTCTATGCTCTGAATTAAAGTGAATATGTGTATTCCATAGAGGTGCTTGTTATTATGAATCATCCCCTGCTGAATGCGTCTCCACTTTAGTGCTGAAAATTGACACTTTAAAAATGTTGTGCCATTCAAAATGTCATTTGTTAAATTCAAAACCATTGAAAAATGATATTACATTAGTGGTCTACCTTCTGTATTTAAAAAAAGCTCTTGATGTTATGACAAATGAAAAAACAGTGATCAAATATTCAGATTTACCGTAATTTTCGGACTATAAGGCGCACCTGAATATAAGCCGCAGCAGCTAAATTGAATGATGTGTACATATATAAGCCACACTGGACTATAAGCCGCAGGTGTTTTAATGTTTAATTACCATATGTAAGGGTTCGTGCACAGAGGGGATTGTCGGGAAAGAGATGGCTGTTTGAGGAAGCTCCCATTTATTAACATTTGAACAAACAAGTTGCATATTTGCATAACGTATTCAAGTGTTACCATTTAGTGCAATAGTAGCTACAGAACATGTACTGTGCTGTGTAAACTGTACTGTATCACATAGCGTTTCAGACACACAAACTTTTCAACTTTCAAACTTAAACGGTGCGCTCCCAGCGCACGTACCGGCAGTGATCTACAGCAGTGGTTTTCAACCAGTGGTACGGGGACAAACTGTCTCGCTCTCGTAATGTCTGTCTGTCTTGCTCTCGTTCTGTCTCTCGTACCACTCTCGGTTCCACTTTTACTTTTGCGCGCTACCTGTCTCACTCTTTTCCGGCCTCCAGCTTTTCCTGCTGGAACCCGCCGCTTAAAGTTGGGGGTCCGCGGACTGGCCATAGAGTTAAAGGTGGTGGCCTTTAGCTGTAAAAATCCATAGATTAGCCGCACCGTTATATATGCCGCAGCGTCGAAAAATGGGAAAAAAGACGCGGTTTATAGTCCGAAAATTACGGTAGTCTCTTTATCTGAACAGAGATAGCTGTTCCCTATTTATGCTAAGCTACCGGCTGCTAAATGAAAAACATATTATTGAACGGCAAATTCTCGTCAAGCATGCAAATAGTCGTATTTTCCAAAATGCTTGACTATTATCTTTTTATTTATGCAATGAAATAGTCTGGGTACAGGGTCACTTTCTGTAACTGTAAAGAAAGAATATGTAAATTTAGATTTCTGGGTCCGATTGATAAATAGTTAATTACATCAATTGCTTTTTGTACGTCACACAATTAACTCCAATTGAACAGAGATGAGTCAATGTTTTAATTTCTGGAGCAAAGACCCAATGCACTGGCTTAGCATTGTGGGAACAGACAGAGCATAAACCTTTAATGTATTCACTTTAGTCCTTTTTGTCCATTATTTGAAGTGCAGCCATTTTCTGACAGACTGGTACTGAGGGACTCGCTGGCTGGATCGCTCTGATGTTTTTCAGAGAAGAAAGAAAACAAATCTTACATAAAATAAACTGCAGTCGATTCATCATAGGCTGCAGGCTCACCTCGAATGATTGTCTGTTTTAATCAAAGATTTTGTTAATTGTCTTTGTTAAATCCTTTAGCAGAATTGCCCTTTAATGCACTCGTTTTTAAAAAGAAAATATGTACCTTTTTAGACATTGCAAACTTTCAATAAATACAGAGGAAGTGCAATTTAATTCAAAACCATAGGATGTGTAGGCACTCCAATGTTTATGGATAAAAAAAACTCCATTAGATGACAGCATTTCCTTTTGAGCTGTCATTCATTGACAGGAAATAACTGACGTGAAGTGACTGTTATTAATTGTTCTTATGTCTCAGCACAAGGTGTCTTTCAAGCCGCATGGAGCGAACTGAAAACAAGTTAGAAAAAGGACTGAAGACAAGAGGCCAAAGCAATCTGCCAAACTGTGGGGAGAACTGCGGGGTGCACAAAAGATTCAAAATGACAAAAGTCGATTGAGGAAAAGTCTTACATCAAGTTGTCTGTATCATAGGAAACAACAGGAAACTAGCTTGTGAGATATTTGTGATGCACTGGAGGATTTTAAGCCGTGGTGATGTTAACCTACTTTTTAAAGGCACACACACACACACACACACACACACACACACACACACACACACACACACACACACACATTGCTGACGGACAGGAAGCAGGTGTCCTGACAAAGCTCCCGTGTGATTGGCTTATTCCTCCTAAGGTGACAGCAGCCACAACAGATTTGCTCAGTTTATAGTTGTATTTCTGTCATTGTGTAGATGGCATTTCACGTTGTAAAGAAAGTAGGACAAGCTATCATTATATTGATGATATGGCATGTTAAGCTGGTGGACAAGTCTTGTCTATATAATATTGTTTGCAACATTTGAATTACACAAATGGATAACAACTATTACACAGTGCAGAAAGAGGCGTCAACATACTTGCCAACCTTGAGACCACAGAAATCGGGAGCATTTCAAAATGCAAAATGGGGGGTGGGTGGGGGGGGGGCGCTACGCTACTGGATCGCCGGAGCTGTTAGATTAACATTAACATGCTTATTGTAGTTCTAAGTGCAATGCCTTGCGGCCTTTAGCACCATCCTTGATGGAGCATATGTGTGGCATCTAAAAACAGGGATGATAGCTCATGAGACTTCAAAGGTCTTTTATTTTGAAACTCTACATCAAAATGTCCTGATTTTTTTCTGAGTGACTAGATGGGATGTCCTGCTATCACCCTGAAGTGAAATGAGTCTTTGATACTGGACAGTTTTTGTTTTTATTCTCATCTACAGAGGGATGATTTGTTTTGACTCTACCGTAATGCATAGGATATTCGCGCACCGCAATATCACGTGCGGGCTGGCTTGACTAGGTTTTCCCGTGTGGAGGCTGGCTTGACCGCAGTC
>NW_011333040.1:18169127-18172409 GCF_000735185.1 Notothenia coriiceps
GATCCCAAGCAACTCGCATGTCCCGTCGCCTGACTGCTCACAAACAGAGAAGGCCAAAAGAAAGGACACATTGCTGCCCGTTTCAACGCATATTCTCAAAAAGCATGAGCAAGAAGTTGTAAGTATAAGCTACAAAAAAACAATGAAATCTGAAGTTACCAAATAAAAACGTATATTCCAAAATGCTCGTAGAACAGTAAAAGAGGGAGCGGACATGTTACTCAGAAGTCGTCCTCACCTGATGAGAGTGTCTGTCCCCCCGCAGGTGTTGACCCACACCGACTGAGTTCCCAGAATGCCATTCCTACAACCGTCCTCAGCCCTCCTGGTGTTCAGGTTCCACATGGTGGAGGCACCCTTACCGTGACCTGCAAAAAATCCAACAGAGGCTTTTTATTTGAATAGTATTAAGAGCTGTCGCAATATTATTATAATTGTATAAAATAGCCTAAAGTAATATCTGATATGTTAACTACGAATCATACTAAGGCCTCTTAAATCTTTATGTAATCTTGTTCATCCTATCATCTTGCCCAATACAAAATAAGTCACATTTATTTCCACAAGTAAAATAGGTGCTCAGTAATCAAAAGTTAAATATTTACATTTGATTGACTACAAATGTTTCTATTTTGACAGATATTTGTACACCGCCCTTAATATATAGAAGAACGGAATATACAATTCAAAGAATTACTCAGGTCTCAACAACATTTAAAGAGAAAACAACATAACAGATTTTCGCTCTAGTGCCAAAGTAATCAAATACTGAAATAACATTGTAACTACTGGTGCTTTCAAAAGCTGCTCAACATCAAAAACGAAATGAACCCACTGATTGGCGGCCTAATATCCTACTTATTACCAGAGGTGGGAAGTAGTGGGAGTACGAAATACTTGTACTGTACTTAAATACATGTTTCTGGTAATCAGTACCTTTACTACACTTACTTATTTTTCTGACAACTTTTTACTTGTGACTTCTTTACATTTGAACACAATACCTGTCACTTTCTACTTCGTTACATTTTGATCTCAATACCTGTACTTTCTAGCTTCTTACATGTTGAACACAAATACCTGTACTTTCACTTCTTACATGGAACACAAATACCTGTTACTTTCTACTTTACATGTTGAACACGAAATACTGTACCTTTCTCACTTCTTACATGTTGAACATACAAATTACTGTACTCTTCTACTTCTGTTACATGTTGAACACAATACCTGTACTTTTTACTTTTTACATGTTGAACACAAATACTGTACTTCTACTTCTTACATGTTTGAAGCACAAAATACCTGTACTTTCTACTCTCTCATTCCAAAACAGGCGGTTCCTTTAGTCTGAATGTGTGTTTGGTGGCGTGATCATTATTATTTAGAGTCATTGCGTGCCTATTGATTTGAACACGATCCGTGTATCCATCATTTCCTGGTCTTCTCTAAAGAAGAGGGACCAATGGAAACGTTGTCATGTTGCCGTTGGTCACCATGGAAACATTCATTAGCTAACAATGACATTATTGTTCTATTAATATAAAGGGAGGTCAGGTACTCTTTAAAACAGCTGCTAGTTATGGGTACTTTTTACTGAAGTACATTTCAAAGCCTCTTTACTTTGACTTGAGTAAAGAAGTTTAGTCAGTACTTCTACTTTCACCAGAGTATTTTTAAACACGAGTATCTGTTCTTCTACTTGAGTAAAGGATGTGTGTGCTTCTGCCATCTCTGACTGACCGTCATGAACTGAGGCCGAGGGTTTTATTTATTTATTCATCTCCCCCGATGGTCAGCACTGAAGGAAACATGAATTACAGACTGAAGCCCGTTTCAATCACTGAAGACACGCCGTGGTACCCTGAGGAACGAGGTGATGGATTATACATCTCATCATCAGGTGGGAAATTAATCCTATTCTCGCCCGGCTGCTCAGCGCAAACAGCAGGCGTCCAAAATAAAGAGTGATTGAACAAACGGTTCTGATTTACACAAAGTGTGGCAGCATGGCGTGGATACGGAGCAAAACAAACACAGTTTGATCTCATGGAGTAAAATCCAGCAATTATTGATGAGGTTGGAGGAAACACGGTCCCTCTGCAGTTCAGCAAGACATTGTTTTTGCAATATTCATGAGTGCTCCCTCTTCAGTTCTTCCACATGTCCGTATTGATCAGATAGAAAAGTGGACTGGGATCCCTGGTGAAACTCCGCCTCATGTGTTTGTGATGGCTTGCATCATGTTGAACGTGACTGTAATCAGGAAACCTTTAGAAAGGTGGTCTCTGCTCGGGGAGAGAAGCAGACCGTGCACAGTGGCTTTTAAACTCCACTTTGGGGAAGGGGAAAGGCAGACAGTGCATGCTGGGAAATAAACTTGGATCTGATATTCTTCACAGTCAAACTGGGTGCATTGACTCACTGATGGATCACACAGCACACAGGCAGTGTGGAGAGCATCCATCATGCAGGAGTCTCCATGGAGACGACAGAAAGGAAGAAGACGAGAAACAGAAATGAATTATTGGTGAAACGCTCTCGAGAGATCTCTTACAAACACGTGAATAACTTCCTCCTTTGAAGTGGAGACGTACCGTAGTGAAACTCCACCCTATGTGTGAAGGTTTGCGTCACTCTGACTTCAATTTAAAAAACTTCTGGACCAGCAGACTCATTTAGAAACGTCAATCAAAAGACGAGGAACGGCAATTTCTAAGCAAAGTTTGCGATTCATAAAAAGGAAAACTTGGCGAGGAAATGTGCGTTCCTCCACTTTGAGCCATGCATACACACTACAAAGGAGTAAATATCAAATTAAATAAAAGATATAACCCTTATGCATCACATACACTGAACAAAAACATAAACGCAACACTTTTGTTTTTGCTCCCATTTTTCATGAGATGAACTCAAAGATCTAAAACATTTTCTACACACACAAAATAACCATTTCTCTCAAATATTGTTCACAAATCTGAAACAATCTGTGATAGTGAGCACTTCTCCTTTGCCGAGATAATCCATCCCACCTCACAGGTGTGGCATATCAAGATGCTGATTAGACAGCATGATTATTGCACAGGTGTGCCTTAGGCTGGCTACAATAAAAGGCCACTCTGAAACGTGCAGTTTTGCTTTATTGGGGGGGTCTGGGGGGGTCCGAAAACCAGTCAGTATCTGGTGTGAGGCTTAGGGTTAGGGTAATGTTGTGAATCGAGTGGCCCATGGTGGTGGTGGGGTTATGGTATGGGCAGGGGTATGTCATGGACGACAAACACA
>NW_011333040.1:18172454-18177730 GCF_000735185.1 Notothenia coriiceps
ACCGTATTATTAAAACTACCGACTTGCGAAGGAGGCTTCGAACTTGTAAAAAGAGTTGCTTCACTCCGTTGTTCTACGTTTCACTCGTTGCCTTTCGGTGGTTACCGTCAAAGGCAGTTTCGCCTATTTGCAGTTTCCTTACCTTCCGACGCAACTTCGAAAAGTGGTCTAAGGTTCAATATTTTTGACTTCCACCGAGATACCCCAGAAAATTTTTTTTGTTTTTTGTTGGTGTTGGTGTTGTAGAATTATACTTTTCCAATATATTGGTGTGTGTAGTAGACACGGAGCCGCCCCGTCGTGGCTGAGGTGTTTGTATCTAACGCGTTGGAATCTTACGTCACCGTTACAGTAAGTTCTCTTCGCATCAAGAAAACCTTTTGTACCAAAACTCAAATCGATAAGTTGAGCAATTGTATTTATTATGGCAGAATACCCTGTCTACCGTAATCAAAACTGTTATGACCAACAACATATACATAATCGTTTGCAGGTTGGTACTATTAATAGTGACGCACGCAACGAGGTTTATTGAGCTTGGGACTGCCTCGGGCATTCAAGATGTTAAACCAACAGTTATATATAAATTTTTGCATGTATCTCTGATGAACGTCAAGTATAAACCTTGATGGTCTTAGTCTGTATAACGCTGGGATCACTATCGATTGGAACATTTGTATTTCAATTTTGGTATTTGTATCCACATAATATTTGTAAGATAGGGGTAGTAAGCAGACACAAAGGTCGTTCTGCCCGTCGCAACAATGTCCTGTAAAGACGAACACGGATGAAGGGTGACAAACTTTCACCGGGAGGGCTGGCCTCACCAGGCTCATGTCGAACTAGGAGGATACGCCAGATCACGAAATTATTGGCATAACTCAATTTGAGAGTATGCGAACCGACTCTTTACACCGACGATCTAAATTATATCGCACGAAATATTCAGACTCATTGCGTCCAGGTAAAGTTACGCACGAGTACTAGGAACGGATGGTTTGGTTTAAGGAACGTCCCCGGGAAAACTCTTGGAACCCCCCCCAGGTTGGGTCGTTCATTTTGTCTTTTGGGCCAGGAAAAAACTCCCCCAATAAGTATTTTACATAGTAAAGGATCCATTTCGACCTGAAACCCCAACTCCCCCCCTTCAAAAAGTCCCCCCTTTCGGTAATTTCGGGTGTTCCTTTTTGGTTAATTTTGAAAGGACAAATTAGGTTTTGGCTTGAGGTACCCCCTGGAAAAAGTCCCCTGTCTGTAAGCCCCTTTATATTTTGGGGTTTCCCAGGGTGAAAGTATTCCCTCTTAATACCCACCACAAACAATAGGAATACATTTAAGGTATTAAAAGACATATTAGGTAAATAGGTTGATAGGACAATACCAACAAAATAAACCCCTAAGGGAGAGGAAAATAAGAAAGTATACACCCATTAAACTTCCCATGGTTTTTGGAAACACCCCTTAAATCCGATTTGGTACAAAAAATAATGAAGATATAAAACTTTTCACCCTTTCGCGAAAATAACCTGGGTCCCCTGCTCCTCCCCCGACCCCCTCCCCCCTCCTGTTAAAAGAAGAATCCTAAAGTCCCGGGTACAATTAAAATAAAGTCCCTTTTTGATGACAGAAGTTTATCTTACACCACACCAAATTAATTGAACAATTAATAAATTATTTGGGTTATACACAATTTTTTCCCTTCGACCTTTTTATATGGTTCACCTTTGGGAAAATAAACTTAATTTCTAACCTTGTTATCCCCGAAAGTTTACCCGACCCTTGTTTTGTCCTGGTTCCTACTCCACCAAAAGAATAAACCCCCGGACAACAAACCCTTCAAACCTGATAACCTTTTCGTAGAGGATTAAATTGACGAATTTTTCCCCCCGGTATCCATTAAACAAAAGGGGAGCCAAATACTATACTTTCAAACCTAAATGACATAAAATCAAATAAATTTCGGGGGTTTAGAATTTGTTGATATAGAATTTTCAAAGGAAATTGAACACAAAAACCACCAATTTTTGGGGACTCCCCCCTTCCTTACCCTGAGTCCCACCCTAATGTTTCCCCCCCCCCGGTATTGCCACCTAACACACACAAACCGACGCCCCCCCCGTTCTACACCTTTATTCCTAAATTCCCCCCCTTGAAACAACCAAATCCTCCGTCCAAGCATGGTTCTGGTGGGTTTTCCATAGACCAAAAGGCAGGGTTTGACCTTTCCTCCCTGAAAAAACAAAGGCCCAAGAAAGACGGACCACAGCGGGTGCTACCAAAACGCTGTCCCCGGGTAACCCAACCCAAGAGGAAAGGTTATTTACCCTGGAGACCCCCCTTTCGTGCCCGTTGGGTGTGTGGGAAGGAGGGACAACCAAAAATTAATATTTCGGGAAAACCAAAGGAAACCAAGCGCCCCGAGGACAAAAAAACTTTGACCCGGCAAGACTCCTGGACCAAGAGGTTTTTGCCACCCATTCTTGACTCCCGGGCCATCATGAGAACCGTCCCTCACCGAAACAACCTAAGAACATACCATCAACTAAACATAACAAAATTTGAAAACCATAGTAAATTTTGGTTCTAAATAAACAAAGGGTTGAACGTAAAGACCACCCAAGAATTTAGGGAAAAGGAAAAAGCCCCTTAAATGGGGTCGAATAGTTGCCCTGGTGCGCCTCCTTGCTCAACCCCAAATTTTGTAGGGAGGTTTTTGGAGGTTTGTTTCCCACCCCGTTCATTGTTCCCCGTAAACAAAGTTAAAGTTTTCCTCCCCTAACCGACAAAGAAAACCCCTTTTGTACCAAACTCCAAATTCCCCGGATAAGTCACAGAGCAATCGTAATTTATTAATGAGTTAATTGTTAACCTGGTGTACCCCCGACATAAAAACTAAAAATTGTTAAAATTTACCCCAAACAAACCCATTACCATAATCCGCCCTTGGGTTTTTTTGGTTCCACTAACTAAAGTTGACCGCAAAGGCAACCCGAAAAAGGGGTGTCAATTGAACCCTTGGGACCGAAGGGCCCTTGCCGTGCGACGGAAACCCCCCCTGCCCGGCATTCCAGAGGAAACCCAAAGTTAAGGAAAAAAATTGCCATGTACCCTTTTTTTTTTTGATGAACCGTCCAAGGGTAAACCCCTTTTTGATGGTTAGTCAATAAAATGTAAACAACCTGAAGTCCCCCCCCCTTTTGTTCCGGTTTTTGGACATTTTGTGCCTTCCCTTTTTTTTATTTTATTTGGGTTCACCAATAAATTTGTTAGAATGGGGGTCGTAATTTAGTTGTGGGGTGGAGGGTGGAAGGTTTTCCCCCCCGTACCCCGTTGGTTTTGTGCCCCCGGTTTCGCACAAATGGGTTCTCTAAGCCCCTACAAAGGGAGGGGTGAAAATGGTCCAGGAAGAGAGCCCCTTCGCCCCCTTCACAGGCTACCCCCCAAACGACGACTCCCCCCGTCCACTCTATGTGGGGGAAGTCCGGTTTTGATATCGCCCACCGGGGCCCTCGAATATTGGCCCCCCCCGGCCCCGGGTTTTCATAATTTGTAGAAAGATTGGCGACCCGCTTTCGTCCCCGTAACTTTTATTGGGACCAAATTGTCCCGAATTTTTTTGATCCGATCGTGCCCATGTCGATTTTTGAACCGTATCGGGTAATATTTTTAGGAATACACCCTTTTTGGTTATTGTGTAAACGTTTTTTTATTAAAATTGAAGGGTGATTCCAAAGTTTGGCCTGTGGGTTGTTTTTTTTTTAGCGGTGGAACGTACTATTTTACAACCTTTTAAATAGACTAAATCGTAGATTTTTTTTTTACCCAATTTGTGCACCCAATTTTTGCAACGATCCGGGGGTTTATTTGGTTCCCTTGTCCCTACAAATTTTAATTCAACAAATAGGAACTGTGCCCCCTTGGGTGATTTACCTAAATTTTTTTGTAAATTTTTTGTATCCAAATTTTTTTGAATTTTTTTTTCGTGGGTAAAGTTTTAGGAAATGGAATAAAAATTTTCCACCCAAAAAAACCCCCCAGTTCCTGTGAGAGTTTCTGGACCCCAAATCCAACCCTTATACCAAAAATAAATTAAAGTCCCCCCCCCACCAAACCCCGAAGACCCCGGTTTTTGCCCTTTTTTTTAGTACAAGTTTTTAGCCAATCGAACCACGTGCTTGTGTGTCTGGGGCAGGAGATTGATGTGATTGAATTTAGCTTCAACGCACGCTGCCGTGTGGACGCTGCGTTACTCTACTCTAATCTCAACTGATAATATATATAGTTAGGTACCCAAATGTTAAGTAAGGTAATTTAACATTTTAAAGTTAAATGAGAAAAAGTAAATTAAAAATACTAGACTGCAATTCATTAATATTGTTGCATGTAAAGTCAATCCTCACATCTGTATGTTTATTGAGAGCTACTGGTGGCAATAATTTGCTCTGTCATTCCAGGCATGTCACTATTATGAGACATACACTGACATTCAGTTGTCAGTCATTGCACTATTACTAATATCATTGTTTATGTTCTTGTTTTTTCTAGTTCCTTTTGGGTTACCTGAGATGACCGTGAAAACGCCAGCCAAGTAACAAATTATTTTGAATCCCGATGACACCAGGAAGCTAGTTCTGCCTAATGGAATTCCAGAGACAATGGCGCAGCTCACTGATGAAGTCAGGAAAGTGTGTGAAATAGAGTGCCACAGTGACGCGTCCTAGAACCCGGAAGTAAACTCCTTCCGGTTCTCTCTACAAAAAGGCAATGCAATTTCTCCATAGAATTTTGGAAAATAGCTTGAAATAAGGTCTGTGGTTGACACACATTTAAGAGACGGATCACGTTTTGTTCAGCCGGATCATTAATTGATAGATTTATGATCAATAGATTTTTTATTCGAAAATTATAAAAGTAGGGTAGACATGTGGATAATATCATTAGGTTGTTAAAGGTCCCATGTCATGCTTTTCCGGTTATTACCCGTCCCCTTGTGTGTTATGAAGGTTTTAATGCATGTAAACGGTCTGCAGAGTCAAAACCCCTCAAAGTACACCCTGAAGGGAGTACAACTCTAACACAGAAAATACCTCCCCAAAACGTCTCGTTGGAGATTTCTCATTTACTTCCAGAGCGATGGCCGCACCCTCTGCCAGTATTTCACGAAACAAAGCTTCCCAAACCTTTCAGCAATTCATGCCGGACATGTACAGCTTAGGCATACTTGCCAACCTTGAGACCTCAGAAATCGGGAGCATTTCGAAACCACCGCGGGGGGG
>NW_011333040.1:18177749-18191906 GCF_000735185.1 Notothenia coriiceps
GGGGGGGGGGGGGGGGGGGTGCCAGTGGATCGCCAGAGCTGTTAGATTAAAATGTACATGCTTATTGTAGTTGTAAGTGCACTGCCTTGCGGCCTGTAGCACTCCTTGATGGAGCATATGTGTGGGCTGGACCTGTATTTGACAGGACAGGAGTGAGCAGAGTTGTAGATTCTTGTTCAGTTTTCTGTGACTATCTTCCTCACCCTCTCAGACTTTCAGTTGCGCGCGATGCTAAACAGATGCGCTACCATGGAAACCAAACAATGGTGTAGCTGTATTAAAGTCTGAGTGGGAACAGTCCTGACTAAATCTGATTTTGTCAGAAATCGGGAGAAATGCGGGAGAAATATGACCCCGGGAGGAATTCGGGAGAGGGCAATGAAATCGGGAGTCTCCCGCGAAAATCGGGAGGGTTGACAAGTATGGACGTCAAACACACTGGGCTTATCTGAAGTGTCCGGCTAAATAATATACATTACACAGTGCTATAGTATAGTGAACAAAATCTAGTAATATTACATCAGACTCAATTAAAAACACAGCAAAATAAGTTTTGAAAAGGCAGTAATAATTGACACTTTGATCTGATTATAACTAGGCTAGCATGTTGCAGCTGATCTGCTAATTTAAATGACGTTGAAGCAAATATTGTGAGTGCAGTTTTACATCTAGAAGAGACTCTCCCTAAAATTACAAAATACATTTTCATAGTTAGTTTCTGGAGGGGTTTGAACATAAGAGCCTGAAACGTTGTGTGCATGTGGGAGTGTGTGTGTAACTCTGTGTGTTTCTGAGGGCATCCTAGCTGTTGTTGTGTTTGCTTTGACATTTTGGTTTGTGCTTTTCACACTCGGCGCGCCAGATGAAGTGGCTTTCGGCTGCACCCTCGCCCAAAAATGCCATCATCACTCTCACCTCTGAATTCCTCTTAACATCCCTCTGCCCCTTCTCCAACCTCTCTCCATTAAAACACCACTGTCCAGCTCTCTACAGCATAGCCTTTAAACATATTACCACTTTACCTTTTGTTAAGAGGATGGGGGGGCTACACAAAATAATGGGGCCAATGTTAAACTCCTTAAATTCACTCAAAGGATTAGGGAAATAATTACCTATATTGATTTAAGTAGATATAAAAGTAGTGGACATAGTATTATTGTATGTCTTTAATGTGAGATGTTTAAATGTTGCATTTTTAATCTAAATCAGCTTCAAAGTAACTAGTACTATCAATAAATGTAGTGGACCAAAAAGTCCAATTTCGAAAAAGGGAATATTCACTTAGTACCTCATTCATAAAAAGTGCACATAAGCACATATATTAAATATATATACTTGTCTACTAATGGATATTAAAGAATCTTAAAGTATACTTTTCTAGTATTCTGGCAAATCCTAAGCGTAGAAATATGGAAATAGAGTTTTTAGTATTCACGATTTGACCTTTTTAAAGTCTGAAGATTGCACATCACACACACAATGGCTTATTCACAGACATTTGTAGTGTTTTCTGATGAAAGCAGCTGGCTTTTTAATTAATATGTTGCACCCTTTCGTATTTGCAATTTGAAGCTGAACAGAGGTAAAGGCCAGTCTCATAGGGATTAGTCCAACCTGCCAATTCATCCATAACAGGAACATTTAAGTACCTGCAGTTCAGACAGCAGGTGGAACACATAATGGCTCACCCTTTCTCGTAAGATTTGTATTTCTTTCTTAGTGGAGGCTGCCCTTAAATTCATTCTGAGTGAGACCCCGGCGGAGAGCAGCCGTCTCTGAGGGGAGTCCTGATGATGATGCTCCTCAGGACATCCTTGTACTTTATAGTGGTAGTCGTGGTTATTTAGCTTTTCTGGGAGGTCAACATTATTTCTGTTATTATTCAGTTCTCTGAAAAAACTAGTAGCTATACTGTTCTCAAATAATATGATTACAGAGTCTTTTTTAAATAACAACAAAGGACAGTCATTTAGATCTGTTTAATTGTTGGATTCAACAAGAGATTGGGAGAGAAACTCCATATGGAGGGAACACAGGGATTCATCATTTACATTTTAATCGAGATTACGATTATGGCTTGCAACGATTACGAAAACAACGTAATCGAAATAAAACGATTATTTTTTTATTATTACTTTTTTTTCAGATTTTATTTTTGGTTTGGTTTTTCAGTTGAATTATACTTAAAGTTCAGGGTAATCAACTGTTAAAAACATACTGTTCAAATAGTTTTTCTCATATAAATGGATGTTTTCAAAGTCAAAGAATAATCGCATTTAATAATCACAATTACAATTATTGACCCAAATAATCGAGATTATGATTTTTGCCATAATCGAACAGCCCTAATTTGAATGCACACAAACCTGTAACGCACTACAAGAAAAAGGAAAACCCAGAAAAAGCATAAAAGAGCCTCTTTATGCACAGAATAACACAACACCAACCAAACAATATTTTAAAATCTTGATTTGCGCCAGTGACACTGTGAAATAACCTAATTTCTAGTTTCAGCTTTTAACTGTAATCACCCTGTCCTACTCATGCAGAGAGGCACACAGTTTCTCACAGCAGACACACCTTCATGCCTGCACACATGTACTGAATAAATACATCGTGACACATAATTTTCGGCAAACAGAAAGCTAATCATGTTCTTGCGTGAAGCCGACTTTGGTTTCTGACACAGGGGCTGTTCTGTTCTTTCACTGCTGTCCCTCCAGGCTCCCTACCCACATTCCCCAGCTTCCTGCTTGTTACTCTGCTCTTGCATCAGCCGCACGGTGACACACATTTGGAAGTAATTGTGCCCACATTCACCTCACTTAGGCCCGGTGCTGTGAGAAATGGTGGCCATTTCATTTTATGTAATCATTCCAGGGTCACAGGGTTTTAAAGCAGTGGCCGTGATCCTTAGACTTCTCTCTCCGGGGTGCATGTCATCTGAATGTAAGGACTTTAAGCTTATTGTGCTGTCACACAAGTCGCTCTGAATAACAGCGTTAGGTTAAGCCCTGACATGTATATGTCACTGTGAGCTCTTCTTAAGAAAGACAGTAGAAACACTAGATAAAACTCAACTTTTTGACTTGTTTTTTACATGCCATATACTTGAGTAAAAACATGAATGAACTTTATGAAATGTCACTCAAATATATATTAAATAACAACGGCATTTTTCGCCATGATAATTTCACTGTAGGTATGAAAGATTTGTGGATTATTGAACTTCACAAATGTAAACAAATAGAAGTGTAGCCATCATATTAAATGTAGTCACTTTAATTTAATTTGTATATGCTAAACTCCCCCAAAAGTTATTTCCCCCGTATCTTCAAAAAGCAACTTTCAGTTTGCATTTACAGCAAATATACGTGTAGCTAAAAAAAAAAAAAAAGAGAGAATGCCCGAAAATGTTCTCTGTACAATCCACACTAGTGTACAAGTGGTGATATATTGTAGTGTAACACTGAAAGAAAGAAGATATTTCTTGTTCTTAACTTTTAATGTATTTTGATCTTCCTAGGTCGTAATAAATCCTATAAAACCATATGTCCAAATTCAGTGCAAGGTCCATCAACAATATCCAATTCAGTTAAGATGGACCAGCCCAGAGGGAGGGTGTGCGAGGGGTTATTATGAGACGAGCAGCGCTGCTGAGAAAGTATCTATAAATCACCAACTCTATAATCTATAGATACTTTTGTTCAGAGTATATTGCACATACATGAATATACTGCAAATACCCTTGTTCACCTGACCATGCTGTTTGAGTTGGCGCTCTGTTTACACCTTTGTAGTGTTGAATCTTAATGATGCTCTGTGCCGCAGTTCATCTGTTTCCGTTCACCGGCAGGTTTTCAGGTGTTAATTTCAGGTAGAAACAGGTTCAGGACTCAATATGGTGTTCTTCCCACTGTGGCAGCGGCTAACACCTGCTGGCACCGGAGAAGGTTTCTGCAACAACCCAGAGCCCACCTGTTGGGGTGCGTGGGCATTTCAAAGTGTTCAGGAGCATGTTTTTCTTCACATGTTTGCACTGCGCGTGTTGGCATAGAGGTGCTTGGATGTGTGTATAATTGTGTGCATTTCCGTCTGATTCTTAATCAAAGCCTTCCTTTGAGTCCTGACGGTTCCTTTGAAGGAGCAGGAGTTGCCATCTGCCAAAAGACACACTGTACCACAGCAGCCATTTCGTGACTTAGGAAAAGCACCAGCCTTTTATTCTGTATGAAGTCCAGTGCAACTTGTGCGAAACTCTGTCCTTTGTATTTCCCTATATGTAATTAATATTTAAAGAGCCCCTTGTATCTTTTGTTGTGGGTTTCCCCTTCCTGTACTGTGTAATACAGCTTTTTGTGCATGTAAATGTTCTGCAAAGGTTAAATCCCAGAGTTACTCTCCCACACACTCCCTGCCTGAAACGCCTCCATTGGACTCCTTTGTTTACTTCCTCACACCCTTACGCTTCTGTTGGTCAGCGCTCCGACACATTGTACGTGGTAGGCTAAAGGGCGGGCCATCTCTAAGCGGTTGACCAATCAGAACAGAGCTGGCCAGTTAACCAATCAGAGCAGACTTGGCTCGAGTAACAGGACTGTACAGGCGGTATTTCATTTCATTTTTATTTGTCCCGCTCATGGTACGCAAAACCAAATGTACAATAATTGCCAACAAAACATGACTCTACCAAAACACCATTGAGCGAAAAGGAGCAGGGAGAAGAATAAAATCTTATGTGACCTGCCCCTTTCTAAAAAATAAATAAATACAAATAGATGGTCTGCCCTTCATAATAATTTTTTTTCACAGCCAAACATAACAGTATCTTAGGATACTAAGAGAAACACAAACAATACTTATTTCCCACTTGACGGTTAACGGAAAGAAACAAAACAACAAAAAACAACAACACCAAAACATCACATGTATAAGGAAAAAAAAAACACCCTCATCTGAGTCCTACTGGAGAAGAAATATAAAGAGCTTTTTGAACTTTTAAGCATTTAAACATGTCACAGTAAACTGTGATCTTGAAAATGAGTAAACTAGGGCCTCTTTAAAGAGAGCCTGCATCATAGGTTCAGGTTCATAAGTCCAGCAGCACCTACAGCCTGCAACAGACACACACACACACACAAAATGCAATTCTTTGAAAAGAGGCGAGGAAGCCAGCTAATTAGAGCAAAGATCCAGCAGACTGTGGCAGTGTTATATATCATGATGCAAAATACTGTAATAATGGCGCCGCTTAAACATTCACTTTCTTTGCCTGAGGACATAAACTCTCGCTCCACTTGATTGTAGCTTCAGAATAGATTTCTGGTCAGAATGCAAGTTTTAAAGTCTGTACCTGGCCACGTAAGAGTTGAGTCATTTGTATTGATTCATAACGGCGCAGTTGCAATGAAATTGCCCGAGTTTGCATCGCACCATACTGTACGTATTTGATTTTTCGAAATATTCCTTTTCCTCTTTTGCGTCTCACACTGTTACGCCCCTCCTCTCCTACTGTAACTCATGATGACAGCCTGTGTATTTACCCCACATCCATCGTCGCCCTAACACAGACATACATAACGCATAACCTGACGTATATTAGACATGTATTGCACCCTGAGGTATTGACAGAAATGCAGAATGTGATAACGTCCCTGATCGTTGCCGCGCGTCCCGCATGATTAACTGCGTTGTAGATTCTTTACACCCAGCAGAGGCAGCCTGCCGGGAGCAGGTAGAGGGAGGAAGCGGCATAAAAGTCTCCAGATACCCTCACATATTTATTACACCATTAAGCTGCCCTCCCCTCCCTCTCCCCTCACTAACACCCCACCTTCTCATTGCTATAAATATGAATGTCAACTAAAGTGTCATGGCCCAGGCCGCCGTTGGAAATACCTTCTATTATGCCATAAAACGAGTGGAAAGCTGCTCAATGGCCTGTGATGTGTAAACTTTTTTTTTGTTCTTCCCCTAGTTATACAGCTCAGGTTGTGGGGTGTTAATGAAGTGATGTGAAAAGATACAGCTCCATGAAAAGTCCTCTCTCTAAACACACATATTCCCCAGGAGCCAACTGCCACCGTTTCTCGTGTCTTTGATGGTTCTGCGAGGGAAAGTATACAGTCCTCACATTAAAGTTTCTAAAGAAAGGGAGAAGATCAGAGGAGAGATCTGAGGCTATAACAAGCCAGGTTTCTGAGAAATGCTCCGCTCTCTGAAGTAAGACTCAAACTACATTTATTTTAGTGTATTAACCTGTGAGCTCAGCTGTGAAAAATTACCACATGTGGTGTTGACATCTTCTCTGGAAACAGTGCATCATGTATAGAAAAGTATGAAAACAATCTATGTACCATATGCCAGTTCTCTCTGAAGTGTTTTGGATCTTGTGCATGTTGTATTTAGCATCAGCTAGGTATGCTCTAACCTCCTTTTATGCATTTGATGATATCCACAAACTACCTACAACATATTTTTGTGTTTTAATATCCAGTAAGCTACACTTACTGTAAATAAAGCCCTTTTTAAAATAAACTGTACTTGACTTAAAGTGGACCTATCATGCTATATTTGAATAATATAGTGTAGGACCATACCTATATAAGGCATATTTATACTTTTTATTTTTCAAAATACCAAACAGATCATGCATTTTAGCCATTCCTCATTTCGCTCAATTTAACACTGTCTTTGCATGGGCTGATTCTGTGAGAACAGCACCATCTACAGGCCTGCCATATGTACTACAGCGTCTCCAGCGCTTTCCAACGGCAATGTCCGTGGCTGTCTCCTCCTGATTGGTGGAGTTGGCCCAATAGCCGTAGCGCCACTTCTGTGACGTCATAGAAGTGTTCAAATCTGGATCAGTCTGTATCAGATCCGTTGCAGCCCCTTTTTTTAGAGATTTGGGTATGGAGGAAAAGAGAGAGGGTTGTGTTTTCTGACACTTGGTGAGTTCCCTGGAACACCGGGGACACATATTCATGTATAAAAGACGTACAAAAGTGCATTTTGCATGATAGGTCACCTTTAAGTACATAGCTAGATAAATACATAGATCTCCTACTGAATACAAGTATTTGATTGTAAGGAAATACACCTTGGAGTATATTTAAAAAATAAGTAAAATGTCAATGTTTTAACCTTGGATAAAAGGTTGATTTGTTTTAATAACTCTTGCGTTTCTCATCTTAGTTTATGTGAGCCACACTTTGTGTTCCTTAAAATGCTGACATGTTTTTTTAATTAACATACATTAGTCTTTCATTGGCTGATATACAGATGGTTAAACTAAACGTAACACTAGTGGTGAAATTAAAACAGACCCTCTTGGACCATATGATGTCAGAGAGTAAAGATGAGTCAAAAGGGGCAATCAAATCGTTAAAGGGCTTCGTCCTTGTGCTCGTGCCCTCTGTCACCGCAAACTGCTGACCCTCAAAAATGTTGGGCGATGGCAGTGTCACTGAACGCCTCACCTCCCGCCCTCTTCTTCTGTCCAACACACCTCCCACCTCCGTTGATGGAGAGAACTGTGTGACCTCTGCCATTTCCTTTAAATGCACAGACCAAAATGTAGCAGCACATTGAGCATATAACTTAAATAAATTACAAAGAAGAAACATATCCACAATAATTAGAAGAAATACGATACTTTCACACATAACGCAATGACATTACTCGGCAAATTACAATATCGTTTTTTCTAGTTTTATGAGCTTTCACATTCGGAAAAAATCTCGTTGTGTGTAACAGGTTGAATAACTATACTTACAGTACTGTATGAAGATAATTATATCGAACAAAATGGAGTCTCTTTCTTTCAAGACATAACACTTTATTAATCATTTTAACCTTCACAAAGAGAGCAAATGCCAGATCCACTCATTCTGTTCTGTCTTTCACAATAAAAGCCCTAGACATATAATATTATGCATATTCGTGAAAAGCCTTTACAGATCTAAAAGTGGGTATCCAAATCCAGCCTCCCCTATAATACAGAACACAATGCTAGGACTGGGCAGTGGAGTCAGTAATGAACCTCATCAGCACTGATATCATCACAATCAGTCACACAGTCCTTCTCAGAAGCATCCCCGATGACTTGCTCTCATAAACACACAGTCGCACAATCTAGCACTCTGAAACACGCATTAAACACACACACACACACACACACACACACACACACACACACACACACACACACACACACACACACACACACACACACACACACACACACACACACACACACACACACACACACACACACACACACACACACAAACGGTGCAACGAGATCCATAGCAGATGGTTCAGTGTGAAAACGCAGTGGAGTGGGAGAGATTGGCACCGGATTCCTCTGAATAAGCACAGTCCTGGAATACAATGAAGATATCAATGAGCACGTAGAGCCCCGTATCAAATTAGTTTCCAGAATCGTCCATAACGATAAGGAGGATCCTCTCACCGCAAGGCGGCTCCTGCCCCACACACTCCAGTCCCAGCAGCAGATGGCTGGATGTGAATGCAGTTCACACATGAGAGGGGAAGAAAGGAAAAAACAATCTTTCCACCTTTACGTTGCAGCTGTTACCCCCTTACGAAGCACTTCTCGATGATGATCCGTAATACATTATCATTTTAGAATCATAGCAGTAATACATGGCTCTGTGCCTCTCCATTTCTGCTTGCCAGGCGTTTTATAGTACACAGTCCAACGAGTGTCTAGATGCATCCCCTGGTGGCTATTTAATACACAGAAACTGGATTTGCCACATGTTTACATTCTGTGGTCCAAAGTGACAGAAAGATGACCAAGATAACCCAACTGAACTCTGCAGAGTGTAAAAAACAACCACGATAATCCTAATTACAAGAAGGAGTAATAGAGAATTTCTGCCAGATACAATTTCTCCTGCTTACTAAAAAGAACAGTCAACAAACTGCTGCCTACATAGCTGCACACTCCCTATAGTAAGGTCTAAATAAAATCCAATAACAGCAGTGATACAATCATTACAGCTATTTAAAACCTCACTGCATCCCTGAACTTCACTGAAACAGCCAAACGACCGGAGTCAATGGGATTAGTTTTTGGTACAACATGGTAAAAAATGCTCAGGGCCAGCAGCTCAGCATAAAACAACAACTTTATTTGTGTAGCTTGTCTCATGCAAAGATGCATTCCAACATGCATAACTAAACAAGATTGGGAACCATAACAGAATGTCTGATGACAATAAGATAAAAAAGCAATCATACCATAGGGGACTTTGATAGGAAGACCAAAACTTTACACGGTTAGATTTTCCCAAATGAAAAGCCACATTAGATATGTCTTTGACTTCCAATAACATGGCCGTTTGTTGTTCTAAGAGCAACAGCTTGTGATCAAGAAAACAGCCGGACCAGATTTATTGTAGGAAACATTAAGGACTTCTTAAAGAAATGCAGTGGAAGACCTTTAGACAGATATATAGAATATTGCAGAATAAATAACAATATTGATGGATGTATCACGGCCATAGGAGTTACACTTTACGCTAATTTCATAGCTAAAGTGTGGATACTTTCGAAGATGGCTGCATAAATCTGTAGTCTGTCTCACCTTGTTTTGACAGAGCAGTCTCTATCTGCGTGATGTGGTCAATATTTCAGAGTGTTGCTTCTCATATGTGTGCAGAGAAATATAAACGAGAGTTCAGCTGAGAAATATTATGGTTGTGGAAATATTAAGCAGAATATTATACTGCATCTGACCCCTTTAATTATCTGTCATCAGCATAATTAAGAATACATCTGGAGCTGTGCATTAACCATTTACAATGAGCATTTCGATAGTTCATGATAATCCAGGAGGTCCGCATTGTATTTCTTTCTGAAGGAGGTCAATAGAAGGCATATGGCAGAGTATGGGATGAAGGGTTGTGGCATTTAACTTGCTATATATAATCTAACAAGCTACAAATATATTATTTAGGTACAATGTTGATTTATCTAATTTTCGAATATTGTGTATTTTGTTCCCAAGTTGTAACGGCAGAGCGTTTTTACATCACAATCCTGAGACATGATTAGACTTCAGCATCACACCAGGCAGCTTGCTGTTTGATCCAGCTAAACCTTATCTTTATCCTCATTTGCTGAGTACTAAAACTGCCTGGGGACATCCACTAATGTTTAATAATCTGCCCAGTTTTTATCATCAGACCAGACACTTAGTAAAAAAATAGAACAGTGTACAAAGAAAAGTAACAGAGCTTTAAAATCCAACTCACTCGTACACTGAGAAATCAGTTTAGGTTTTCGATGACATTGCTGAAGGGAGCTTCTTTTTTTAAGCAGACAGGAAGAGATACGGGAGGTGAGCTGGAGAAGTTTATTGTGTTTGGTTACTGTCTTGAGGAGCTTTACACAGAGCCTCTTCATCACACTCCTCACTGACTTGATCTGCTTCACCCCTATAATCTCAATGGGATGGTCGATAAGATGGTTTGAGGCATTTTCTGTGTTTAATTGGGGACTTAATCTGCCTGGTCAGTATTTCAAAAGGTGACATTACACTCCAGGCTGCCCACTGTGTTTTGAGTCACTTAAAGTTAGTTTTTTAATGTAATACTAATCCAAAGCAGTTTCAGCTGCAGCTTCTTTTTCTGTGTTAATTTGTATCCCTATGCTTATGATAAATTAAAGGTGGGCTAGGTAAGTTTGAGAAACCGGCTCGAGATACACTTTTTGTTATATTCCATGGAATGCTCTTAACATCCCGATAGCAATGAATATCTGAAGTGCTTTGACAAAAAATCCATAAAAAAAATATCATCTGTGGAAGCCGTGGCGCTGTAAAAAGCATGACCAATCATCTGAGACGGCCCGGCTAAAATAACTGGATGGCCTACCTGCCTGTCAGCCTTCCATCTGTGCACAAACTTATCTCGTGCCCTCATTGGTCATGTGCGCGTTCGTGTGTATTGGAGGAGGGGCTCTGTGAGGAAGTGGCAGATTTTTTCCGGCTGTGTATTTTCAAATTCTAGCGCACTCGAGCTGGTTTCTCCAAAATGACCTACACCACCTTTAATGCCATAAGGGACCTAAAAGAAAAATGTTTTTAGATCCACATTTCTCGGATTCTTAAAATTGCCATTACAAAAATTAAGGATCTCTTGATGGTTGTTTCTAGGTCATACATTAATTAAATGTTGGTGATGTTGCTTTTAAATACATTCCCTAACTGCAGAGTCTGTGGCAGTAACCCACTATTAGACATTGGCAAATACTTTACCCACTTTTTCAGTAGAAGTACAGTAAGGCTTATGAATCGGTTCTACCTTCTTCACTTAATAAAAGAGCATCAGCTACATGACTAAAATACAAAGTGAAAGACCTCCTCGAGGATCCATGAAACATGGTATTCTTGAAGTCTGGAGAGAAACTTTGAAATGTTTGAAGATAGAGATGGATAATTGTTGCCATTGTGCAGCCTTGAAATGGATTCAACCATGCCTCACTCAGTGAGAATAATTGTGCCCTTGGAGGCAGACAGTTGAAGACATGGTCATTGTTGTGGCTCAGTGACCCAGTGCTCTGTGCTGGGACTGTAGACTGCAGAAGTGCTACATCCCTTTATGAAATATAAAGAACGTTTCTATTTTGGAGACATCGGCAGCACGTCTTTGTAACAATTGTGGTTTCAAATGTCAGTTTTCTTTCTCTGCAGTGTGAACAGATTGCAGAAATCATCAATCCCTGTTTATCTTCCTTGCATGTAAATTGTACTTTTCCTAACGGTTGACTGCACAGCAGAAAGCCACGTTGCTCTCCAGGGAGAGTGTGGTGCCTCTGAGACATTAGGAAATGTGCAGATGATGAATTTACTTTGATGTAATAGCTTATTCTGCTATTATGGTTGTTCTTTTGTCTTCTCACAGTCTACTGAAAAAGAAGAAAGGTATCAAAGACTCTCCACCTTCCTTTCTGGCAAAAGAACCCCACCTTTCTCTGCCTAGTTGTGGCGTTTCACTCTTTATAGACGGTGTGTTATTTGCCTCAGCTGTCAGGGATGTCAGGACTTCTCCTGTCCCACAAATCCAGCTGTGGCTGTACACACACCTCAGGAGATCTAGAGGGAGAGTCCTCACCTTATTTCACCCTCTAGAGCAGGGGTCGGCAACCGCATTGGCACGCGGCACCGTAACCAGTGGCACACTACGAATAAGTGGAATAAGTGTGCAATAATATTTAAATTGTATTTTCGGATCCTGAACGAGACCGCCGCCAGAGCGCGTCTACCTGCAAAAGGAAGCCATGCCCGCAACGCAGCCCCGCTCTCTTTAACTCCAGGTGACTTTCTGCCGCTTTCCTCCGTGGTGCAGTGCTCATCGTTTCACCACGGAGGAATGCACTTCACTAATTGCAGTACCCATAAGGAGCTGTACAAATGCCGCAGTTTGCGTGATGTGTTATTTAAGTTGAAAAGCCCAGTGGCATCTGCTTCAATCGAAAATAATATGCTACAAAGGGGCGGGAACTGGCCATACCTGTTGTGTTGAACTTTCCTGTCGGCTCGCAAAAGACGTAGTCGAGGATCAGAAGCAAACAAGCTTCAGGTTTAATTTAACCCACTTAAGTTAAATGACTCGGAGAGAGGCGAGCTCTCTTGGGAGGACGTTGCATTTATTTACGCGCTTGTTTTCTTCTGTTTCACAAAAAAATAACATCACAGAACGCTCTGTTTTCTGCTGTCTCCGTTTTCACCTTCAGAAACATACACACGTTTCCCCTTCACTGTCGCCTTCTGCATCCACAAACACACATGCACAAGGCCACCACCACCCCCTCTCTCCTCTTCTTAAAGACGATTGTCCTTATTATTTTATGCCCGTTTAATACATTTATTTAAATGTGGGTAAATGTTTAAGTTTCGTTGACAGGTCCACACACCTGCCGTCCGCAGCGGGCTCCCGCCCTCACGGCTTGATAGTTCAACCTCGAGGCGCAAGCTCCTCAACCTCCGGCCCCCCAGCCAACCTCGATCGGTCGGCACGGCTGATAACAAATTTTTTTTTTAAATGACACTTCATATCAAAAAGGTTGCCGAAACCCCTGTTCTAGAAGAGTGCATCTATTAAAGTGGGAAGGAAAAACCATTCTCTCTCTCTGTCTGTCTTCTCATTCTCTATCTCCACCTCTCTCTCCTCCTTCCTAACCAAATCATCAGCTGTCTCTGTTGGAGGTTGGAGGTCGTGAGATGGGAACGGTTCCAAGGGTGACCCTGGCTGGCCCTCCATGGCACCTTCCCTCATGAAAGTGCTTTTTTTCCTCATGCCACTTTCACTAGGGTCACCATCCTCATGCGCAACTTTATCCTTTTTTCAAATTTTTCCTCATTGCCACTTTTACTCCATGATCGGTTTTGACCTGTTAAACTCTCCAAAAAGAAAACAAATCTAATCATGTGCATTCGGAACTATTTTAAGCATAATCAAAATTGTTAAAGTTTGCAACACAAACACCATTGGAATTTAAATTAATAACATTTGAAGGACTTCAGTCAAATAAAAAAGGTCTAATAATAACCAACAGATTTCAATTGGAGAGTCGTCGAGTTGGAGTATCAAAACGTATAACCTTTCCTACAGGGAAGCTGAAACATGTTTCCTGGAAAAAGCAGCAAATGTTTTTATATAAGTCCTGGCGGTAAAGGCCCCGTAGATTAAAGGCTCAGTAAGCGATTGCCCTTTTAAGATTTAAAGTAAGAGCTGCCCTCGATCTCCTTCTCCTCCTGAGGTCAACCGCTCACTGGCACTTCTGCAAAAGAAACAAAGGCTTTTCTTCCTGAGGTGATGCAATACTGAAGTGAAAGAGGTAAGGAGAGAAGGAGCTAAGAATGACGAGAGGGAGAGAGAGCAGTGGACGGCAGTGAAGGTTCCGGGCTGCACAGAGGAACGCTGAGGGTATTTGGGAGCACAATGTCCGCGAGGAGAAGGCTTGTTATCTCATCTATCTTCCGCAAAGTAGAGCCTAACAAGAGCTCCTCGGACCTGACAGGAATGTGCGGACTCCATCAAAATGTGATCTGAAAAGAATGCGGGGGGCTCTGGAAGGCACTGCCTGCCTTCCTATACCCTGCCACAGTGGAAAGGAGATGGG
>NW_011333040.1:18191951-18192362 GCF_000735185.1 Notothenia coriiceps
AGACTCTTCAGTCGACCCATGTTCAGGGGAGGTCGGTTTAGTTTCCTGTACGCCTCGACGTAAGCTACGCCGCCTCTTAGCTCCGAAGCTCTTGCCTCTAGAGCAGGGGTCGGCAACCCCTGGCACGCGTGCCAGCATTGGCACGCGGCACCGTAACCAGTGGCACACTAGGAATAAGTGGAATAAGTGTGCAAAAATATTTAAATTGTATTTTCGGATCCTGAACGAGACCGCCGCCAGAGTGCGTCTACCCCGTTACCTGCAGAAGGAAGCCATGCACGCAACGCAGCCCAGCTCTCTTTATCTCCAGGTGACTTTCTGCCGCTTTCCTCCGTGGTGCAGTGCTGATCGTTTCACCACGGAGGAAAGCACTTCACAAATTGCAGTACCCATAAGGAGCTGTACAAATGC
>NW_011333040.1:18192452-18192727 GCF_000735185.1 Notothenia coriiceps
TGTAAATGTCCCAACATGTGTAGGTTCACATCCAGCTGTTTATATGAGCTGGAGACCCTACTATACATTTTCGAACATCAAAACTTTACTCAACATTTCAGGGTTCCCAATAGGACTCTGAAGTGTGGGGGAAACTTCTGTGCAATGCAGGAGGAGTCACCGACTCAAAGGAGACACGGGGAGAGCTGGAGCTCTGATGTCAAACACTGATGGTTTATTTGGAGCTTCGGCCGGAGAATTCACCAAACAAGTCCAAGAGCCAGAGGTTCTGACTT
>NW_011333040.1:18192797-18203573 GCF_000735185.1 Notothenia coriiceps
TCTCTCTCTTAAAGACGATTGTCCTTATTATTATTATGCCGTTTAAACCAATTATTTAAATGTGGTAAATGTTTAAGTTTCGTTGACAGGTCNAGGAGGAGTCACCGACTCAAAGGAGACACGGGGAGAGCTGGAGCTCTGATGTCAAACACTGATGGTTTATTTGGAGCTTCGGCCGGAGAATTCACAAAACAAGTCCAAGAGCCAGAGGTTCTGACTTCACGGTAGAGTTGCCACGTCAATTCTGAAGAACTCTACCCCAGACCCATGTGTTGAGCTAGTTCAGAGAGAAGAATCAACATGCTGCCTAACAAGATAGAATGATAACACCTCTATCAGCTGACGCCAGCAGGCAGGAACAGGGAGACTGAGCACTGAGAGCACAGCAGCCAAGCTTACAGGTGCGTGGGCTCAGTCAGTTTGAACTGATACACTGGGTCACAGTTATGGACCCTGGAAAATATTTCCCCAACAACTAGACTATTAAAGCACTTCATTTTCAAAACCCAGCCCTTTGAGATGCTATTATACTTTCTAATCGATGAGGATGAAAATGACTTGGATGTGGTTTCCCGTTTATTAACTGAAGACCCCGAGGGGCTCAAGTGAGCCATAAACCAAGACTTCAAACCTCAATTACTTTTATGGATAAGAGCCCGCAGTCATCTCTTTTTCTCCCCGAGGCTCCTTATAGTATCAATAGTGATTTATAGCTTCAGTGGATAACCATTGATTCACAGTTTAGCAATGCCAACCATTTGTTTTAATATTGATTGTTTTCCAGAATGTTTTCTTTCATTAGTTGTTAATATCTCCCCTAACCCACAGGGGCAACCAACAGTCCATAACCCAAGTATTTAATTTACTAACGTACAAGACAAAGGACAGCAGCAGATCCTCACTTTTGAGAAGTTAGTAAGTGTTCAGATAAACTCCCTCTAGATCAGCGGTTCCCAACCTTTTTCAACTCAGGGCGCCACTTAAGAATCTAAAAAATGTTCTCGGCAAATATTCCACCATAAACAATACGGAGGCTAAAAAAAATTCTCAGAGTACTTTTTATTTTGATTACAAAAGGAGGTGGCCATCAGTAACAAACAGACATTTGTATACTCAATTGTGATTGGTCAATTCAGAATGTGACATGTTGTTAATACAGTAGTACAGACCGCTTCAAGGACTGTAATGACCGTTGCTAAGGAAGATCAAGAAAGAAAAAGAAAAAGAGGTTCAAATAAAAATAAATCTTAATAATGAAATGTTTCCACAGAAATCATAATGGTTTGCGAATTATTTGGCGGCCCACTTGCAATGCCTTCGCGGACCACTAGGGGGCCGCGACCCACAGCTTGGGAACTGCTGCTCTAGATCAGACACAGGGAATGTAGCCCTTGCAGACCATTGACATGCACTAAAACCTATAGAACAAACTACAGGAGAGGGAAAACCCCTAAAAAGCAGAATAGGGCTTCTTTAACAACTTGCTGTAAAAAGACTTCTAATCTAACGGGACGTTTTTATGACCGTTGGGGTTTCTGAATGAAGGGCCATTGGAAAGGTCGTAATTTATATATTTGAGGGAATTATCAATTACATATTTCCCCCCTGAGGTTTTTTCCAACTGCTTGTAGTTCCTGGAAATCCCCGACAGACCATCACTGCTGTCCCTTTATGGCTGTTTATGGTGCTTTGGTTGGGGGTTAATTTGCGTTGAGTTTTATGAACCAGCCTGTATTAACTCCTCTTATCTCTCACACACTCTCTCCGGCTCAAACACACAACTGATACCAGCGTTTTCCAACGGCAGGTGTTAAGACTTGTGCTCTTTTCCTTATCTGTGTTTGTTAATTAACCTGGGGAGGGACGCTCAGCGGAGTCACGAGAGATAAAGAAATACAAATGAGCGAATGTCGAGGGCAGTGCTCAGATACTCCCAGGCTAACCTGGAGACTTCAGTAAATATCTTTGCTTATCAGCGTGTGCGGACACTTGTTGTGTTTGTGTCCCGTCGTACAGAAGGTTATCGGCTCAGGAAATGAATGACTGCTCAGAGGACTCCACTTTATCCTCTGTGCACTCTTTCATTTTCATGATGCTTCTGGATAAGCTCTTCAAAGCAAATATTATCGCTTGCCTTTCATATATTCCCTTAATTGGTGTTTTCTTTTTCACTCGAGTTGGCTTCAAGCTATTTCATCACTTTTAGTTCAAGGCCAACTGCGTTTTCCTTTTTCTTTTCTTTTTAGCAAAGAGCAGTGATAAAGTCTAACAGAGTAGAAGTATCAACACAGAGCTAAGTCTGGGAGCAACTGAAAGGGATAGTCTGGTTGTAGTTTAAGGCATTTATCCATGGTGTTCAGCTTTGAGAAGCAGACAGGAGTAACTGTCTATAGTTGTGAACTATAAGGCTTTCGAGCATTATATTCTTACTGTAAAACGGGTCTGCACCACAAAAACTCTAAATCTTGCCCAGTATCTGTGTTTAATATCTAGTGAGAATATGTCTCTCCACCTGATAAGACACAATAACTTCAGAAGTAACACTGCAGTGAGATATCGGGTCTTGTTTTTGACAATGCACCATCTCGTTCAGTCAAAACATCTTATTTTCAGTTGTATCTCAGATGAAACCAATATTTTTTTACCAATGTATTGGAAAATCACCAACTAACATCAGAAAAGAGAACACATTTGAGCATTATTGTTTTTGTTCATTGCAATTGTTTACGTGTCTTAACGTAACTTCCTGTTTTATAGAGACATGCTTTATTTTGAATTAGCAGGAAGTTACTGTTCCCAAAGCAAAGACGGAGAAAAAGAACAGAGATAACGTACAGACATTAACAGAGATACCAACGTTTAAAGTGGACCTATCATGCTATATTTGAAACATATATTGTAGGGCCATTCCTACGTATATAAAACATGTCTGTGAAGTTTAAAAAAAATAAATACCAAACAGATCCTGCATTTTAGCCATGCCTCATTTCACTCTCTTGGCTCTTTCAAGCACTGTTTTTGCAACGGCTGATTCTGTGAGCTGCAGCTGACCACGCCCCCCTGCAGCTGACCACGCCCCCCTGCAGGAGAGGGCAGCGTGCTCTGAGATCAGCTGCTGGGCTCTCGGAAGAAGGGGGGAAAAAGAGATCTCCGTCCTCCGTGTTTTATTCTTATATGATTATATAGAGTCATTATTCATTTGTTTTAAAGCTCAATAAATACAAAAGAAGACCTTTGACCGGCACTTTTCTCATTTTGTCCGCAAGATTTAAACTTTAACGGACATCGTTCAAATCTGAACTGAAACTCTGTCGCACGGTCCTCTTGTTCCTTGGATGAGGCGGAGAGGTGGGTGTTTGTCATCTGCTGGTGGACTACCGGAGAGGATTACAGCGAGGGAGGGATTCAATCAATCAATCAATCAATCAATCAATCAATGTTTATTTATATAGCCCAATATCAGAAATGTTACATTTGTCTCAGTGGACTTCACAGTTTGTACAGAATATCAGTATGACAATACGACACCCTCTGTCCTAGACCCTCTGTCCTTAGACCCTCTGTCCTTAGACCCTCTGTCCTTAGACCCTCACATCGTACAAGGAAACACTTCCNTTGACAGGTCCACACACTGCCTCCCCGCAGCGAGGCTCCCCCCGCCCTCCGGCTGATAGTTCACGAGCGTCAAGCTCCTCAACCCCCACCGTTGATAATTCTCGATCGTCGGCACGCTGATAACAATTTTTTTTTTAAATGGCACTTCATATCAAAAAGGTTGCCGACCCCTGTTCTAGAGAGTGCTATTAAGTGGGAGGAAAACCATTCTCTCTCTCTGTCTGTCTCTCTCTCTCTCTCTCTCTCTCTCTCTCTTCCTACCACTTCAGTCTGTCCTCTGTTGGAGGTCGGAGATGGGACGGTCAAGGTGACCCTGGCTGGCCCTCATGGCACCTTCCCTCATGGAAGTGTTTTTACTCATGCCACTTTCACTAGGGTCACATTCCTCATGCAACTTTTCCTTTTTCAATTTTTCCTCATGCCACTTTTACTCATGATGGTTTGACCTGTTAAACTCTCCAAAGAAACAAATTCTAATCATGTGCAATTCGGACTATTTTCAGCATAAATCAACTTGTTAAAGTTGCAACACAACACATTGGATTTTAAATTATACATTTGAAGGACTTCAGTCAATAAAAAGGTCTAATAATAACCACAGATTTCAATTGGAGAGTCGTCAGTTGGAGTATCACGTGATAACCTTTCCTACAGGGAAGCTGAAACATGTTTCCTGGAAAAGCAGCAATGTTTTATATATCGCGGTAAGGCCCCTGTAGATTAGCCAGAGCGATGCTTTAAGATTCTATAAGAGCTGCCTCGATCTCCTCCTCTCTCCTGAGGTCAACGCTCACTGCACTGCTGCAAAGAACAAAAGGCTTTCTTCTGAGGTGATCAATCCTGAAGTGAAAGGTAAGGAGAGAGGAGTTAAGATGACGAGAGGGAGAGAGAGCAGTGGACGGCAGTGAAGGTCGCTCACAGAGGAAGCTGAGAGGATTTGGGAGCACATGTCCGCGAGGAGAAGGCCTTGTTAATTCTATCTTCCGCAAAGTAGAGCTAACAAGAGTCTCCTCGGACCTGACAGGATGCGGACTCATCAAAATGTGATCTGAAAGAATCGGGAGGCTCTGGAGCACTGCCTGCTTCCTATACCCTGCCACAGTGTGAGGAGATGGGCGCACACTCATTCCCTGCCAACTCCTCAGCAAATATAAGCCTTGGTTCAATAAGGAAACAAATAAGAGTGCAAATAATAGACGGTCTTACATAAACGTGTGCACCAATGAAATAATAAATAGTGTTTTTGCAGCCCATTCTGGAGGCATTTAACAACCAAACGTATGCAGCATTCAGGTGCAGCAGTGAATGCTTCTCTGTGTGGGTGGGTTGGATTGTTTTCCAGCTGCTTCCCACACGTTGTTTCAGTGCAGTGTTTGCGCTGGTGCCATTGCACATTTTTCTCTCTGTGTGTGTATGTGTGTGTGTGAGATCTCATGGTGTGTGAACACATGGCTTTTTGTCTCTCACAGTTCCCTAGATGCTTCTAAACCCCTCTAATCTTAATTCCACAGAGACGGTGCTTATAATTAGAGTTTGGATCAGCGCCAGTGTCGTATTGCTCACTATATACATGTTGGCTTAATGTACTAACCCCATTGCACTGCGGGTGACCCCATTTTGGCCCTCGACACCTCCACCCATCCATCATGGTGCCAGTGCATGGCTTATTGTAAGCCCAGAAACTCCCCCCCACCCCGCTCCTGTACTTTTTCATTCTGTTACATCTCAGACTGTCATCACTTTTGTTACTTGTATTCATTTTCTTCTTCCTGCAGCTGTCTCATGTCCTCCACCATTGTTCACTTTTTTTTGTAGCCACACCACCACCTCAGTTCACTAAAAATCTAATTAGCATTTTAAAAGTGCGCACACACCATTGGCTTATAATATGAGTACTGTGTTTGCCAAGCTTTGGTGTTTTTGGTGCCGTTTGCTGCTGTTGAGATCATATTAGTTAAACGCCTGAGAAAACATTAGAAGATCCTTGCACTAGTTTTGTCACCTGAAGAATTAAACACAATGTAGAATGAAGGGCTAAATACATTTTTAAAAGTTGTTTCACTGGCACTAAACCAGATTATTAATTAAAGCATAGTGGAAAGGGTTTAAAATAGAGTTAGTTAACATAGTCAGGGGTGCACATAAGTGGTACGCAGGTGCGCATGCGCGGCAATAATCTGAAATGCGTACCGTCACTTGTGTCACAAAGCGCATTTGCGTACCGACGTACTTGTGAAGCTTTTCCAGAAGGCGGTTAGATCACCGGACGACAGAGTCGGTTTCCGTGTGCATAGACAGGGCTGCAGTTAACGTCGGTCTGTACAGCAGCACAGCGCTAAAACAGCTGATCACAACGCATTCACACGCTCTGTGTGTCGTCGTCCCCCCCCCCCGTTGACATTGGCGATACAGGGGCTTCATACTCCACTAGCACCCCCCCTCCCCCCGTTGACATTCGCGATACAGAGGGCTTCAGGGGAACTTTGAGGGGAGCCAGAAGTTGGAGTACCACACACTGACTCCAGCCAGGTGCCATGGTGGGCTGCATCGATTGAGATGTTTCATATCTGACTAACAGGCCAAATTGGAGCGGTGCCAGGAGTTATTCAGCCGTTATTGAGAGAGATATCAAGAGACACAATGTTTAAACAACATCTACGCATGAGAAAAAAAAGCTTACTGTCTTGTTTTCTTATAAATAAACTTGTTTTCTTGCCATGTTAGTTTTGCTTGGCTACTCATGCTGGGCTTTGGTCCAGTGACTGCTCACTTATTTTTGTGTCTTTTTTGAGATTCTGTCTTCTTTTATTCATCATACCCCCGATGCTCGCTCAAACAATTCTACAGATTATTCAGAAAAGGAGGAAGGACTCACATTTTTAGGCGTCTTGGCTTTTCCAAATCATCCATATCAAAAAGAATAATTGAGACATTAAAAAATGGTCTTTAGTTAAATGCTCCCTCAGTGAAATTGGTCAGTTATTTCCTTTTTTTAAAGCTTATAACGATATCTCCTTCCACTTTCATGTCATCCAGAGCTTTCTGAAGTTTCCCAACTCTTCTATTTTGATCGATGAGGGTGAGGTGGTGAACTCACTGAATTGACACGGTATATACATGAGAGAGAATAACGTAATTACACAGAGACATGGACACAGAGGAGCATGCTATGGCAGGGGGTGAGAAAAGGGGAGAGATCAGGGGTAGAGGGAGAGGGACAAAAAGATGTTGGGAGTGAGAAAGGGATCAAAGCCTTCTCCCTTGTCAGTATTCACCGAGTACACCTCACCGCCAGAGAGATGGAAAGATGAGGCCGCTAACTTCACTTCACAGACAAAGGTTTCCTCTCCCTCCCAGCTTTCACTCAGTGATACTGAAGAATGATTGAGAGCTCTACCATCGACAGAATGTTTTAACAGTTGCATCAATAAGGTGTGTGTGTGTGTGTGTGTGTGTGTGTGTGTGTGTGTGTGTGTGTGTGTGTGTGTGTGTGTGTGTGTGTGTGTGTGTGTCCACCTGATTGCTCACGTATTATAATTAGGTATGTATATGCAGTGTTCACTGTGCCACAGTCTGATATTTACACACACACACACACACACTAACCACCCTGCAGAAAACTAAGAGCCAATTTAAGAAGTAGGCGACTTGCACTGTAACTCCTCTGGCTTCTGGTTATCTTTGGAGCGCTGAGTGTTTTCTGTTCAGCAGCTGCCTACTCGCAGCACACCGTAATGAGATTTGTGCAAATTGTTTTTTTCTGTAGGACTCAGTCCAAGACGGTTGTGCTCAGAAGTCTCACGCCTCCTTAACTTGATGATTGCAGTCCAGTTTCCTTCGATATTTAGTGCTTCTCTTTGGGTGGTGATGTGCGTTCATGGGGAATTAGTGGATTGTGGATTTAAAAACTCAATTTTGGAAGAAAAACATCAGTTACAGCTATAGCTGTAACCACATATCTGATTTAGAGTATACTCTAAATCAGATATGTGGTTTAATTATAAGCCGCTAAACAAATTCTTTATATTTTTCAGAAAATCTTTGACTTATTTCTGCGGTCAAATTGAAATGCTTATCACCAACCTGAGTCTGGAGGTTTGGGGGGTGTTGAACATGTTTACTACACGTTTTGATTGTCTGACGGCTTGTGTTTGTTGACCTGTTGGACTCCATTGGACTGAAAAGGCCTCAGAAAACTCCTCAGAAGTTGACTTTGAGGTCAAAATGGAAAGAGGGCCTTGCTCTCAGCAGGATGCTTTTTTAGTTGCAGCAAGAAAAAAGTCCCAAGTTTTTCAAAACATTATATATTTTTTGCACTTTTTACCTTTTTATTGATGTGGAAAAGCTTGTACTCTGTGGTTAAAGCATCCACTTTGAAGTCAACCTTTCAAATGTCGTCTTAAGTTGAGACTCACAAACCAATTTTCAGTGGCAGCAGGTACCTGGTTATTTTAAGCAAAATGGCTTTGCTGCTTATCCATCTTGCAGACTAATAAAGTTAGTGACAACACTTCATTTCATTCTAGCTGGTGAACAAATCGGAGCATTTAGCATTTAGCACTCGGATATTCTCTTCAGAGACTGGTGGAGAGCCAAACAAAGCTAAAAGCGTAAGAGAAACCTCACTAAATAAATGCTAGTGCTGCTTTGACCTGTAAGAAGTGTGAGTGAAATATTAGATAACATGTTTCCTATCAACTGTATATGGTAATAATAAATACAATTTCTGTTAAACGCTTTATGTGCTCACCCAAAGTTGAGAAAATGGTTAAAATTCTGAAAAATGCAATTTGCAACATGGTATCTACCCAGTAATTAAACCAATGAAAGACATTCAAACGTTCCATTTACATATAAGAAGTGTACTTTTCTGTGTTTAAAGCGTGTTAAGTTAAATCCTAAATGGTATGTAAAGAAGCTGACTTGAGGAAGAAACCATATTGAAGCACCTTTTTATTGCACAAGCTATATATAGTATATATATATATATAGATATCTATTTTGGACAGTTTCAATTTCTTCAGATGATATTTCATTGTGAATATGGGATCCAGTTCAGCCTAGTGTCCCTGTTCAAACGAAGGTTAGCTGTTTGCAAAGAGGCAAGGTGGTGGACTGAATCTATAAATTGTGTTTACCGCATCATTCAGACGCTGCTCCATCTGCTTTTTATCCACTAAATCAATTCTGTTGCTTTGTGCTGTTCAAGTTGAGAAAGGATGCATCTGATCTATGCTTCTCCTGCATGCCATTAACCTCCCAGAACCACATGCTGCTCGGCCTGTTGAGTCCTTATCAAATCACTTCCTTTTCACATCCATATTGTGCTACATTCCTAGTGCAAAAATACTTTATGTGCATAAAAGTTAGACTTTGTAATAGTTCATCTTCTATTAGAAAAATATAAATACATTTGCACCAAGACTTTTTTATCAAAAACTGAATCAACCGATCACAGATTTACTGAATTAATTCATTTTAGTTCTGACGCTCTGGCTTCACAAATATTCTCCTCAAATTCACCTTAAAAACCAAAAAAAGACAAAAATATCCTAAATATAAGATCATATTCAATCTTATATTTATATATTTTTCAGCTCTACATCAATATCGCAGACCATCTTGTTCTTTTAATTGTGGGAAACCAAAACAGGCTTAAAAGGCTTGAAGCCAAAACACTGAATTCCATTAAACATGCAGCCCTTGTTCACTTGAAATGCATTACCTTACCTCAGAGTGACACCTGTTTTTAAAGAGTTCTGGCTTTAGTTAGCTGGAAAGAAAGTCCCATATTGTAAAAGTACTTATTAAGAGTTCTGATTAATAGATTGTATTTTCTGTCAGAGACAAACCGACTCCAGTTTGAGACGGCATAGTCCTGTGGGTTCTGTGTTTCTACGAACCCAGCAGTCATCTCACAGCCCCATATTTTGGCTCCCAGACACTTCCCACAGTGGGTTGTCTAATCATGACAAAGAGTTCCTCATGTGTGTTTTCATTAGTTCCTGTGCGCTGAGAGGCAGAGAGGAAACGAGACGTTACACGGGGGCATGTGTGATGCTTAGGCCTGTTTGTATCTGTGTCTGCTAATGAAGCAACTCTCTGCCATTGGATAGTTATTGTTCCACCGTTATTTATCACCTAGTTTCTAGTTATAGTGTCTGGTTGTAGTTTGTTGTGACTGATTTGCCTTCTATATTTTCGTAAGATAATATACACTTTTATAAATCCCTGTAGTGTGTGCGAGTGCCTGTGTGTGCCTGTGTGTGTGTGTGTGTGTACGTTGCTTCTTATTTTAGGTCACCTAATTAAGTTACCTTAATAATTTGTAAGACATGGTGAAAAGCTTTGAGTGGTTTAGTGCTGCATATAAGAATAATTTACGGATTAATCTGCCGATGTGATTAATTGATTTATCCTTTGGTATATAAAAACGTCAGGATTAATGATTGCCATCCCAATTACTAGGAAAGGTTATGTTTGGAAAATTGCTCTATTTCTCTTGCAAACTGTCAAAGAAGAACTATAAGCTGTCATCACTAAATATTTGGTACATTTGGTGCATGACTTATTTAACTTTAACAACTAAAGGAAAAGATGCTTAACCTTATGGAAATATTTGCCTCTTTAAAACCACCAGACTCCATCGATTGATTGATTGATGGATTTTACCATGTTAAACTCCACAGAAACTGAATAAAACTCTTTCAAAAAAGTCCTTGTAAGTCATCCCACTTTTAAACAATCACCAAGTCTGGCTTGAGAGTTTGAAAGAAAGAATGAATAGTAACTCTGTTTAATAACAAACTAGTGTTTAATAACCCTATTTCCTGTGTGTTTATGAGATAAACAAACACAGACAAGAGACACAAAATCACCAAAAAATACTTCTCTACTGGCGATGGAATATTTAGTTTATAAAACGTTATGAATGCTCAGATTTGTGGGAATGAGGTGTACTGGTGAGTTTTAGCAGTGCTGATGGAATGCTTTTATTATATCAGAATCAGAATAGAGATGAAAGTGGCTTCGGCCTCATTTTTAATTCCGAATATTCCTTAAAATGTTAAACAATTCCTTTTTAAAAGTAGTGACTCCAGGAAAATAAAGGTTCAGCCTCTCCTCACCCAGCTGTTACACCAGTGTATGGAGATTTGGATA
>NW_011333040.1:18203585-18207860 GCF_000735185.1 Notothenia coriiceps
CACACACACACACACACACACACACACACACACACACACACACACACACACACACACACACAGGAATTTAATGAGCTGGCTTGCTCCACAAAGAGAGTCAGGGACATTAAATTGTCAGGCTCTACCGTGGACAGAAAGAGACTTTGCCTCCAGCTATTTTTCTAACACTTGGTAAGGATATAATTATAAGGAATTACATTTCCAGAGAAAGGGCTAACATGTCAATACAATTGACAGCGTTACAGGGGGATGAAAACGCTCAGCAGATTAATTACAAGCTGTGGAGGAGTCTGTCGGGAGGTCGTCGCCCCTGTGCGTACGCTCTGACCCCCCCCGTGCGTACGCTCTGACCCCCCCCGTGCGTACGCTCTGACCCCTTCCCCCCCCGAACACACGTCCACACAGTAATGCCGTGTGGGATCTCACCGTATGGGATCTCACACTGTGCTTTCATGTTGAATTGCAGCGCTGCCCTTTACTTGCCTCCTTTCTCTGCCAACGACTCACTTTAATGAGACAGAGGCCAACAGATCGTGTCAAGCTCTTTTTTTTTTATTATAGAAAAACTCTCCACACAATGAACGCATCACATCACTTGGTAGCTATTTGACTTCCTTGAAGAGCTAAAGGGCTAGTATTTCAAATGATCAATTAGTTGTGTGTTTTTTCCCAACACGTTTGACTTGCAGCCTGTTCTAACTAAAACAGAGAAAAGTAGGAAATGTCCACACTTGAGAGGCCGAAAAAGCACATTTATTTTAAAGAAGTATTGTTTATCAAACTGTTGTTGATTTTCTTTTTTTGCCATTCGATCTATCGTTATAGATTACTAACAATCACTACTGATTTATAAAGCATTAAAAGCACCATTCTTGACAATTTGTACTTCTACCAATATCTACTGTATATTAACAATGCATCTCAAGGCTTTTTTATTAGTCATACGTACATAGCTACAGTGTAGTTATGACGACGAAAATGTTAGGTCACATACAGTGTGTACTTGATGACCTGTACTTACAACACTATATACGTTTTTCTTTACTGTATATTTACTTTCCTTGAGTGGACGGTCTGAATACTTTTCCCCTCCTTGCCTTGACTGGAGGATAGACGGTGTGTGTTCAGCTGTCACTGACCTTCACCCTCCTCTTCTTCTCCTCCCTAGCAATTGCTGAGGGAGATGCAACAGATGGCTAGCCGGCCTTTCGCCACCATCAACGTTGCCTTGGAGACGGACGAGGAGCCACCTGACCTGATAGGAGGAAACGTCAAGGTGAGCACAACCTTTTTATTTTTTCATTTTTGAGTGATCACCGTGAAAACCCTTGAGGACTGATTGCTCGTCCTCTCTTCAGCTGGAGCTCAGTCTTGTGTCGGTTGACAGCAGTTTGTGATACAGTCCCTTATGGTGATAGATATTCCTCACTAGGGATGAAACATTCATCAGATTTTTTACAAAATTGCAATATGAACTAGAACAACATTCAATCCAAGGACAAAATGGGTTAGTATTGTACTGCAGAGATGTTACAGCCCACAAATTATATACTACAAAACTCAAAACAATCTCTGTTCTGTATAAATATTTTTACAAAAGTCCAACCAGGATCATCATCAGTCAAAAATGTACATAATGAGATAATTCTTTCTTACACTAATTGTTTTACACCTGGTTGGATGAAGAATTGTTATCGTTAACTTCAGTAGAAGTAGTGTTATAAGTAAAGGACCTGCATTCAAAGTTTGACTAAAAGTAGAAAAATATTTGCATCAAAAAGTACTTAAAGTACCCAAAGAAAAATAACTCAACAACCCATTTCAGAAAATAAAATAATATTTTATGAGATTATGATGATTGATGCATTGTATTTTATTCTATATTCTGCCAGGTAGCTTATCAATTTCAGCAGAAATCAATAAATGTTTATCTTGAGATATAGCAATACATTATAACTTAATTTAGTTGATTATCTTTTGTATTATTAAAGTGACACCCATATAGCCTACAACTGCTGATAGCTTGGTCTGTTCCGTAAAGACAAAGTACGCTACTTGATTATGCCTTTCACGGTTGAAATTATACAAGCATTTTTACTAAATAAGAGCAGGAAAACCATACGTATGAAAAACGGGATAAGACCTCTGAGGGTTTACCTGATTCTCTAACACGACTAACACACTGAGATAAATGTAGTGGAAGAAAAAAGTTAAATACTTTCCTCTTTAATGCAGTGGAGTAGAAATATACGTTGAGGGGAATTGAGAATACTAAGTAAAGTATCTCCAAATTGTACTGAAATACAGAACTTAAGTAAATGTAATAATAATAATAATAATAACTTGAATTTATATAGCGCCTTTAATAACCTCAAGGTCGCTTGAATGTACTTAGTCACTGTCCACTCCTGGTTTTCTCTTAATCATCTTGAGTCTTCTTCAAGGTGTTCATTGGATTTCAAAAAGCCAAGAAGGCTAAATTGAGCTCGGCTGTGGGGAAGAGTTTGAAATGTAGTGCAGGTGTAACACACATGATGAGGGTCAATGCAGTGTACGTTAGCTGACAGAGTGAAGGCCGGTGATGATGAAAGTGTTCTGATGATGAGTAACAAACTGCGTTACAGACAGTTTTTGTGGGTAGACTGTGAATTCTAATTCGAATGAATTCAGTTAACCCTGGAGCTAAACACATGCAGATAAGACATGCATATTGTAGATCCAGCCTACAGTATACTTAGAAATGAGGTTTATTCTTCATTTGGAAAAATAAGTAATTATTCAACACCTACTCGCAGGAAATGGTTGCTGGCATGAAAAATGAAGGGAGCCTAGGAAAATCACGATTCATCTTAGGAAGCAGCCTTGTGTCGGTGCAGAGGACCATCTGTGTGTTTCAAACACTGATAGAGAAATTGAAGTTAGCAACTTCTGTCAATATGGATGTGTTGGAGCCAAGCCATTTCAAGGTAGGAGTGAAACAAAGAGAGTGAAAGACGGTCTTCATTAAATCTCTAAATATAGAATACATCTTGGTCCTGCTGTTGGGCGTGCATTGTTAGGTTTACGTTCTTAATGTAGATCCTGAAGTGAAGATTTAGTGGGAATTTTATTTAACCCGTCAGACCTGGCACAACCCCTCACTTTCCGATGTTTTAGCTATTGTTTCATACTGTTGTTTGGTTTGCACTGCTAGATTTTCTTGTGCTTCTTTGCTGAGCAATAATAAGTCATTTTCCATTCATTAAAATCCCCATTAGTTACATTGAGAAATGCCAAGCTTTAGATAACTTGTTCCTATGAAACCCCAAATGACATTGACTCAGGTGACATAACTCAGTGCAACTTATCAGACTTCATGTAAGTCAAGGCAAGGCAAGTTTATTTATATAGCACTTTTCAACAAAAGGCAATTCAAAGTGCTTTACAAAAAATGAAAGATATTAAGAAAATGGCATTTAAAAACAGTCATTAAAAAGCAAAGATAATAAAATAAACATTAAAAGAAAAATACATGGATAAAAGTTACAGTGCAGTCTAAGATGTGAATAGTTCAATTAAAAGCAGCGGCAGCAAGAAAAGTCTTTAGTCTGGATTTAAAAGTAGTAAGAGTTGCAGCGGACCTGCAGGTTTCTGGGAGTTTGTTCCAGATGTTTGGAGCATAATAACTAAACGCTGCTTCTCCATGTTTAGTTCTGACTCTGGGGACAGAAAGCTGACCAGTCCCAGAAGACCTGAGAGTTCTGGATGGTTAATAATTTAGCTGTAGGTCAGAAATATATTTTGGGCCTAAACCATTCAGTGCTTTATAAACCAGCAGCAGTATTTTGAAATCTATTCTTTGACACACAGGAAGCCAGTGTAAAGACTTCAGAACAGGAGTGATGTGATCCACTTTCTTTGTGTTAGTGAGGACTCGAGCAGCGGCGTTCTGAATCAGCTGCAGCTTTCTAATAGATTTTTTAGTGAGACCTGTGAAGACACCATTACAGTAGTCCAGTCTACTGAAGATAAAAGCATGGACAAGTTTTTCCAAATCCTGCTGTGACATTAGTCTTTTAATCCTAGATATATTCTTTAGGCGATAGTAGGCTGATTTAGTAACTGTTTTAATGTGACTGTTGAAACTCAGGTCAGAGTCCATGACTACACCTAGATTTCTGGCTTTATCTGTTGTTTTGAACATTGCAGACTGAAGCTCAGCGCTAACTTTTATACGTTCTGCCTTGGCTCCAAAAACCATTACCTCAGTTTTATCTTTGTTTAATTGGAGAAAGT
>NW_011333040.1:18207897-18215627 GCF_000735185.1 Notothenia coriiceps
TTGTGTGTGTGTGTGTGTGTGTGTGTGTGTGTGTGTGTGTGTGTGTGTGTGTGTGTGTGTGTGTGTGTGTGTTCTTCTTCATTCCTTGCTCCCTCCCCTCTGCTGACGCACTCAATCCCGTTGGCACATGGCTGCTCACTTTGAGAATGCTCGAACACGATTCCCTCAGACAGCTTCTGTGAGAGTGTGCATGTGAGAGAGCAAGCTTTTGTAAATCCTCTAATGTCTTCTCAAGGCTGCGTATAATGATTACTGTCATTATTGATCAATTTATAGATTCTTTTTTAAGTCTGACATAACAAATTCTAAGCGTCTTTCAGATTATTGTTTTAGATTTTTGGCCAATTGAACTGCTTCAGTTCAATGTCACAGCTCTTAGCTTCCTTTATAGCGCCAGCAAATAGCTTATTTCATCCCAAATCCCTGATTCACCCACAATGCACTTCCTGCTTTGCCCCAAATATCAAAGTGTTTGAATAGTTGTATTATAATAGTGGAGCATGTTTCATTCTAATAGACATATGTTCCTCCTGAGACCAAATTAAGTCTTAAAAAGAGTATTGAACATGTGCATCTACTACATGGATCTGTAAAATGTGTGTGTGTGTGTGTGTGTGTGTGTGTGTGTGTGTGTGTGTGTGTGTGTGTGTGTGTGTGTGTGTGTGTGTGTGTGTGTGTGTGTGTGTGTGTGTGTGTGTGTGTCGAAAGGAGACATCCAGTCAGGCGCCCTCCTCCACCTCCTCCTCTGTCTGTGCTTTGCCTTTTTCTCCCCCCACCTGGACTCTTTTCTTGTCTTCCATTCTTCCCGGCGTGCTCTCCTCCTCTCCATCAAAACAGGAGCATCCCAAAAGCGGAGATTCAATTTAGATCTTCCTCCTCAGCTTTCTCTGCCTTTACCAGCTCCAGCGGTGAGCGCACTATCCTATCTCCTCCCGGCTCAGATTGAGCGGCTCGGAACAGGTTCCTCCTTGTTTCCATGCTGTTTTATCAGGATGCTACAGTAGTGTATTAAGACCCTGCGATTGGAGTATACGGGGGGCCGGGGCGTCTCACAGTGAGCTGAGGATCATTAAAGTTGTTTATAGCCTCGGTGGGAAGTCCAAACTTGCTCCGCCGATGAGATATATTCACTCGGCTTCTGCCAAATGGAGCTTGCGGCCCGGCATCACGGGCAGATGATTACCTTGCTGACGCCTTCTGCTCTGCTTTTATTTATAGATGCCGTGGGACGGGAGGAAATCGGGGCATTTAATGCAAAAGAAATGAAAAGAAAAGGGGTGCAGCAAAGAAACAGTTCTGGTTTATCTAACATGATTGTGTACACCGGTATCTCCTATGCAGCCATCTACCTCCAGTCCTATATTGTATTAAATCATCAGCATTCAGCTGATAATCTTAAATTCTATGATGGCCAGTGTTAGAAAAAGTAAGGATAAAAACACCAAAGAGATTATGATTGTTTCTCATAGATAAATGCGTTTAAAGACTTTCATACATTCAGATTCAAACAGGTGAGGAGGCGTGAAGAAAGCAGACGGATAAATTCCATCTGATGTGGAAAAGAGAACAGACCAAACCCTATACAGTATATTATGGTATTGTCTACTGGTTACCTGGAGGGAGGACAGTGCTGAACTGTTTTAGGGTGTCAGTCTTGTTTTGTCCAGTTAAACTGAACTCTGCTGAGTTGTATCTCCCTTGACGCGATCCTCTGGGTCTGTGTGAACACTGGTAGGGTGTTGAAGGGGTTTTTTCAGACCATCGTCGTGTGGGGTTCATCTCTGGTGTAAACACTAAGTGAACTAGTAGCCCATTTGTGCATTTGCTACTTCTGGATCCGATTGATTTACTGTTCATTAAACCACAAATGAGACAATAATTAGCCAGCTAGCTTGAGGCGAGCGGCCTGCAGTCACGTAGCGTTGGGAAGACTCAGGAATCGAGCCTTTAGGTGTGAACCCGCCCTAAGGAACGCAGAAATGTTCTCAATTGATTTGAGCGTCAGGTCAGAAGGTATGACGTTTTTACTTTAACCTGAAGGTAGGTAAGAGAAAGACGGGGCAGTGCCAAACATGACACCTATTGAGGCAAAAGGTTTAAAAAAATTGAATATTTCACGAAAATATTCTTCTTTCACAAATAAATGCCCGCCTTAGTTCAACTACTAGTTTCTGGTCCGAGCAGCTAATGGCACTAAATAACATTTTAACTTGCATTAGATTGTAGAGCTCAAGGTCAGTGATAGCTGCACTCTATCGGATCCACTTTGTGTTGAGTTTCCCGGTTGTGTTTCAGATTGATAACCAACATTTTAATTCACCTAAACTTATCTTGTTTATCTTAATTTCTCTGCAGTGTTTTGTTTAAATACTTTGCAATATGGCGTTATTATCACAGGCTGGCAAAACATTTCCTTAGCAAAACAGAAGCCAACTGGATAAAAACTCATCAAAGTGGGCTCAGTGGAAGTTGGCTGTGCCTCGTGAGTCACAGCGACGACGGGGAGTGTGACTCGTTCTGTCGCTGGGGGGGGGGAGAGAGTCATCCCCAGCTGCTGTGAGAGTGGAGATGAATGCAACGGATGAAAGCGGAGCCCACATCACCTGTGTGTGTTTGTGTGTCTGTGTGGGCTCAGCAGCTATCCTACGTGCTGTGCTAATTACTGGAGGTAATTTAACAAAACCTTTCGCCGCTCTGCCTGGCCGGTCCAGATAACTCTCCGAGGTGCTGAGGGGGGAGGTTGGGCTGGGGGGAGTGAAGAGAGAAGACTTCAACGCTCTAAAGACAAAGGCATCTGCTGGGGAATGTTATTAACACACAGCTTCTGAAGAACACCACAGGACGAGACTCTACCTTTCCTGGGGAAATCTTCAAAAAAACAACAACCCAAAAACGCAGAATGCAGAAAGGGCTTAAAATAATGCACAATTTAATCTCCAATGCGTGTTGTTTTTGTTTCCCCCCCCTTATTGTCCACTCAGGACAACATACAGTTAAGGTGTGTGTTGACGGAGATAAATTGTGTGTACTGTTTTTGTTTTTCTCCAAAAAGGTAAAGTGAAGCACGTTGCTTGTGAAGTTGAAATTGAGGTGGTCCACTGGATACTATAGCCGCTGATGAACACTCAACAGAACTGATTATTTAAATCAAAATGATCCGACTGTCATTTCCTATTTCAGTCTGACGGCAAGTCTCTTCCTATTGAAAATGTATCTGAAGTGCATATTCCCTCTCCGGTTTGAATATGAGAGGCTGGTGTTGGAAAATAAGAGACACACACGTAAACAAGCGCGAACCTAAGAGCGCCCTGCAGCTGCCGCTGTGGAAATTGGACTTGGCAGAATGTCTAAAGACAGCCCTAAGCTGTGAAATTAAAAGCTGTCAGTCTTCCTCTCCTTTTTTTTTTTTTTTTTTAACTTATAGAGTATAGATGTGTTCAGGTTATGATGAGAAGCCATCATTTTTCCAATTGTAAACTGGATGAGGAAAACATTTCGCCCGAGGCACAAACAGACGTGCGGACCGGAGAAAACCAAGCCTTGCTCCATCGCTTCTGGCAAGGCCAAAATAATTGTTTCATCTCTTCTTGTACAAAGAGATTGGGAAGCGAAATTACCCAAGTGCGATATTGCACCAGCTAATGTTCTATTGGAATAGTTATCAGTAGTTTGTATTCCCATTTATTATCAATCCGTGTATTAATGATCATCATTGAGTCATCACTCATTTATCTCACACAGCTGTAAGTGATATGAATGTTACATCTCCTTGAGGGACAATGCAAGCTTTTACTGCAGTCAACTGGAAAACAAAAGTGCTCCCTTTCAGTATTGAATCAGGATACTTTTATCTGGTTCACTCCCACCTCTCTCGCGAGTTTTTAAAGAAGCGTCTCCAGTGCTTCCATAGCGGGATACAAGTCTTTCAAACCCTAATTAATATGATTAGCACTTGATGTTTTTTTTTTAGATTTCAAATGTTGACTTAATTGAAAATATGTCTTGTCTCATTCTAGTGCTTCTTCTCGCTGCTTTTTCTTTCCAGAATAATCTTGACATGAATAACAATTAAGATAAAAGACAATAGGTCTTTATGCACAATAAAACTCCTTTGTTTGTGCGATGTTATTTGGACAAGATGTTTTAGTATTAACCAATCAATGTACTATAGCCTCTCGTTATAGAGTCCTCCTTTTTAAAGAAGTTGCACATCTGTACACGGCTGCAGTGAAGTAGATGTGTCTGCACTTCGATGTACACAATCATTTAGCATGCGTCTGGCTTTCCACACTTGCACTATTACCAATCCACATCCACTTTTCGTTGTATACAATAAGTTTAACCTAACGTGGTAGTCTTTCTCTCCTTTAAATTCTAATTATGATAATGCTAGGAACGACCTTAAGGCCCTGACACACCAAGACAATGTCGGCCGTTGATAGATGTCTGGCCGTCGATGAGCGTCCTGTCGCCCTACTCAGATTGGTGTGTCCCGCAAAGGAAATCACTCTGATTGGCTGTTCAGCTTAGCCAATCAGTGCATGAGAAGCGAAACGTAAGTGAGGTACGCAAACAAACGATTAGGCACACACAGACGGCTATTATTTTTCATTTTCATCTCACCTGGACGCAAGAATTATAGGATTATAAATCGCTATGTGAAACAGTCTGTGATGGACGAGAGTGAAAATGGAACGCACACGCTATTTGTTGTTTGTATATATCAGGCAGTCTGGCCGTTTCTCAATCGCGAGGATGCTTGCTTGGTAGCACATGTCTTCCGAGTCACTTCCTTCAGAAGCGAGGCAAGAATCCTTCCTGGCATTCGAAAAACGAAGAGTGGAACAGGCTAGCAAGTGTGCAGGTGTGCGTCATATGAGAGGCCCCGCCTTACATTTTCCGCCACAGACTTGGGGAAATTGGTCCTTCGGCGGCACTCGATGACGTAGTATCCTTGAAATATTGGCTTGGAAGCCAGTTTCCTCGCGATTGAGAAACGGCCTCTGTCTTCCGGTTGCCTCTTTTGAATGATGAATACACACTACCGCCGCCTGCTGGTAAGGACACTTATTGCCACTCACGCATGCACAGTGCGTACGTGCTACTTGGCCGTCGGCTGAAGTCTTTGTTCCAGTGCGTCTTTTTGGCGAAGACGTGAGGTGAAGCAACAGTCGGGTCCGACGGGACGTGTTCGTTGGTGTCAGTTTGGTGTGTCAGGGGCCTTTAAGCTCATTAAACTGTCATTTAGTTTGCTGTCTTTCTGTCTCTAGCTGTTACAGAAGAAAGTAACACAAGGTAGATTGAGCCGTACAATGAAAGCTGTCATTTTTCTAGTTTTACTCACTGGGTGTGTTTGACTCCTTAGAAAAATCACTAGTGTTGATCCCTGGAAAGAATTAATCCACACACCTGTATTTAAAGCTTGGCGCTCAGTAATTTGCCGCCAAAGAGATCCTAACGCAGGTCTTCCACATTGTAACTCAGTGTCACTTACTGTAATGGTTGGAAAGGTCTCAGTGTCATTGTTAACACATTTCATTCATTCAAGCAGTTCACGTGAGACAAATAAGTTATTGCAAAGCACACATGATGAGACATAAGTGCTGTGTGAAGCATCTATTAATGTCACAATCAAATTACTCCTGACACCTTCATGCTTTTTATTTCTACAAGCAAATGCACCCCAAGGTACGATGAGTTGCACCTCCTAATTAAAACCACTTAAAGATGTCCCTTCATTTTCCAGGAGATTGTTGCTTCTCGTGTGTGAGGTCAACATTCTGTTTTTATTTTGTATTTGCTTTGCTTAGTGTGTAATGGCTGGTTGTTAAAAGCTGCCAATCTTTTCAGCTATGGACCTTTGCTTATGCCAAATACTTATTATTATATTTTGAACATATCATTAAATGTCATTTAAATTCATGTTAGAATTAAAGTTGATGATTGTCAAAGTGGCACCTCCGAAAAACAAGGAAGGCTCAAGAAAGCCATTTTTGAAGGACAAAGGAAGCTGAGTAAAGGGAGTGGAAGTACATTTAGTTTATGACTGTAAAGCACTTTGGGACAAAATTGTCTTAATTTTGAGGTGTTTAAATAAACGTGACGTGACGAGAGAAAGAAAGGGCGAGTTGAAGATGGAGAGGTTGTAAAACAAAGCAGTGACCCCTTTTCTTTGTCAGTTGACATTATTCACGATCATTCCTCAAAGTCATGGCATTGTTTTAATGATTTATTGTCAGAAATACATCGTGTCAGAGTTGAGGTTCTGCACATAGCGCTGGTATCCAAACATGTCTGAGTATTTGTTATTTTCCGCGTGTTGTGGATGATGCTTCTGGTTAGACTGCAGTGTTTCCAGCAGGCCATTTGTCTGCTGCTGAACTCTTCCCCCTGTCAGTGACCCGGGGGGCGGGGGGGGGGCTGTAACGCTGCATGCGTGTGAGTGCAGGATCAACGCAGATGAAAATTGCTGCAAGCTCAGAGGCATGCACACAAAAACACAACCTCCTAATAACCTTTTATGTCCAAACATACATGGACATGGTAATTATTGGGCTGCATAGAAAAATATCCACACATTCAGACAATACACAAACATCCTGTAAGCCCCTTCAGACATAGAAAATGTGTCCTCCTTTGTCATCTTTTACAATAATTGGCTTCTGGGATTTCATAAAAACACTTAATTATTGACAGAATTGTCCCTTTAACAGCTTTTATTCGACAATTACAAAGAGAAAGTGGAGCCGTGGCTTTCCAAGTGTAATTATACCTAATAAATAAATGTTCAGTACACAATTCTGTTCACTGTATTTAGTTTAACAAAGTCCAAGCAGTTTCAGCAATGATGAGGTTAGCTTATGACTCAGATATTTCTTTAAATCCTCACATGCTGTCTGTAAAGCTTTATGATGGATATTCACACGTTGCCGTTGACGAAATGAGAAAATGAAGGCAAACGGATGATTACTTGTGTTTTTTTCCTTGGTTTGACATCTTCTTTCTTTTTATTTTCCAATTGTATGCCGCAGAATAGGAATAAAATAAACAGTTTTTAAGACTCATCTGAAATCAAAGAAATAGCTTTAAAAAGTTAAATAAATTGCTTAATTAAAGTCGTTTTTGTGTGTTAGGAGGTGATAATTAAATAGCAAATGAATTACAATGTTCTTAAAGGCCAGTAAAAATTCCTCCAGGTTGCATTTAGAGATACTTTCCCTTCCATAGGCCTTTTCATGAATGTTTCTTTAAACATGTTTACTTTCGTCGTACAAAGACGTTAGTGTATCTTCTGAGAACCATAATTCCAGCCTTTGAAAGCACAGCTAGACATTTCTATAAGACAGGGAGTGCTATAGAAAAGTGAAAATGTCCAAACCCCAGTAAGATTGCACTGGTGGCTTTTACAGGAAAAATGATTCTAGGGCTTATTCATACGTAAGGCAGACATTACCTGCACATTTACTGAGTGAAGAGCATGTCTGAAAGGGTTTATTATCCACTAACACACCTACAGTGCAAATAACAGAGGATAAAATGTCCGTCAGATTGTCCCTGAACACATCACAGTTACACACGTGCTATAAACAGGAAGACACACATCTGCAGAGGCATTCACAAATACCGAATTCCCTCTGGTCTACAAAATCAGCTGCACTGAATCCACACACACACACACACACACACACACACACACACACACACACACACACACACACACACACCCACCC
>NW_011333040.1:18215653-18220950 GCF_000735185.1 Notothenia coriiceps
AGCTTTTCAGGTTCAGAACCGGTTCTTCGGTTTAGCTCCGGCTCTTTTCACACTGCCCAGAGTCCGACTGGTGCTGCGTCATCGTTTGCGTCATGACGTAACCGTTTGCGTGCCTGCTTGATAAAGCCAAAGCCGCGGAAAACCCTCACAGCTGACACTGACAACAACAACAATGGCCGATTGTGCTCCAGCTTCCTCTGTACCTCTTCAGAAGACCAGATTCCCAGTAGGTAGCTGGTCTCTTCAGTGGACCACTGCTGCTTTTTAAGTTTCTCTATCGTTGTGTACAAACTGGATAAAATGCCGGCTTTTTGTTGTTGTTCAGGAGTTGATCCCGCCCCCGCCCCCGCCTCGACGTAAGCGTGACGTATGCGGTGCTTTTGCTCTGGCTGGACATTTATTTGGTGCTTGAAATGAACCGGATTCCGGAGCTAAGAGGTTGCTCCGCTGCGGTGTGAACAGGAAAACCCGGTGCTTTTCAAGCTCCAGCTCCGAACCGGCCCTGAAACACCGTTGGTGTGAATGAGGTACTAGAGATTTCAGGTCCTTTCCGTAAAGTATTCACTAAAACACACGAACAACAGCAATGCTCAATGTTTTTCTTCCTCCTGAACAAAATGATGTGTTACAGACATCACCTGGTGAGAAGTTGTTGACAGACTAATCTGTTTATGCTGTCTGACAAACGTCTAGAAATATAATTCAAAGTGATTATATTGTTGGCTTTTAAGCGACACCTCTTAGCCAGGTAAACAATCATTTCTTGCTGCAGTCCATCAATCAAATAACCTTTTTCACATCTGATAAAAGAGACATAAACAATATCAACCTGAGTTGTGTCATCACATATTGTGGCTTAACAATGAGGGATCTCAGAGAGAGTTGAAGATGACAGGAAGTTGTCTCTGTTTCTTGTTCTTGTTATTGCAGGGGGCGTATTCATTGTTTCGGAGAAGCTTCATTTTCTTTTCATCGCAGTTACCTTGCGAGAGCAGAATTGTAAGATTTCTATTCTCTGGAGAGCTGTTCAGAAGAAAAAAAGTGTGTACTGCAGAACTAACTTAAAGGTCAAACCAATAACACAAACATGGGTTTCAGATGAAGACAACTGAGTTCATGCTACTCTGTAAACCATGCGAAGTGAGCCACTTGGCAACAGATCTACATTTATGATATTTGCAGTCGGACAGGGCAATGTGAAGGAAATCATCAATCACATTTTTACATATTTGACATATTGTAAAGTTGATGCTTTCAGAAAATATTAAGACAATGAGAATTTTGATAAATTATCATCAGTAATATGGATATAAACTAAGCAGCTAAAGGAAATAATTTAACAGTCTATTATATTCAGAAACATACATCAATTTACTGTAATTCAACCGTTTAAACCAGGAAAAAACAACACTTAAGACTTAACATATCCAAAAGACGATATATATTGCCCTTTCCTTCATTTGGACTCCGTAACCAAGTAACATTACTCTGTGTAACACAAGCATTTTATTTGCTAGCGCTCCAACACATTGTACGTGATAGGCTAACGGGCGGGACATCTAAACAGCCGACCAGCTAACCAATCAGAGCAGACTGGGCTCTGGTTTCAGACAGAGGGTGAAAAGAGGTGCTGCAGCACAGGCAGTATGAGAAAAATAAAGAGCTTTCTGAACAATACATCATGGAGACATGTGAGACCTGAAACAGGGCCCCTTTAACGAATGAGCCATTTTATCAATACATTTTCTTTATTCTAAATAACTTATTTCTAATAAACTAATGAGCAAATCTATTATCTGTTGTTGCAGAGGGTCACGGTGTCAAAATCCAGTCCTAAGACATGTGTTATATTATATATTTTGAGCTCACGTTGCGCATATTCTTAAAGAAAGTGAACTAATTGACACACAGTAAACCTGGGCCCAGGGAGTACAGGAGTACTGCAGTCAGTACTTAATGGGAGCTTGAAGGCTGCGTGCTCTATCCACTCGGGAGTGGTGGAGGTCAGAGGGCCCCATCGCCTATTTCTGCCCCAGGGCCAACTGATTAATTCAGCCATGCATAAAGCAGGCTCATGGTCTTACATATAATATCTGAGAATAAGTATTCGCTGCTCCTGTAAGTCTCTCCAGTGTATATTACATTCAGACACAGCATTCATGTCGCAGAATGTATCTCTGCATTGCTGTCTGACACGCATATTCCTCATTAAAAGCAAACAACATTTGTTATTTCCAGTGGAACAAAATGTAATTTTTGTTTTCCAGACTGTGAAATCCTCTTATATAAACAATAACTCAGTAAAACAAGGAAATGTTGGGGATTATGGAATGTGTTTGGAGACAGTGACACAATCTGTTGACCATGGTCTTATTTGTTTAAAGTAATAATGTCATGGTTGCCCGATTACTGTGGCATGGATGTATTGACTTTAAAGACACTTTCACAGCCCTCCTCATCTCTCTGGTTCCCTCGTCCTGTCCTTCAGTGCCTTGTGATTAAATGACGTCCGCAGCCTGTTTGTTGTCTGCTGCACCTTGTCTTCTGTCTCTAAGCTTCGAAGCACTCTCTTCTTGATTTTGTTTCTCCTCTTCTCCCCCTTGTCTGTGAAGTCTGCTTTTAAAGTGCATTCAAGTGTCTTTTCTTGCATTTCCCTGTGCTCTCCCCCTTATTCCTCTTCCTCCTCCTGTCGGATAACACCGAGCATCGAGCCCCTTTCATCCTTTGCTGTGTCACTTCCTCTCTTTACATTCCCATCCGTCCTTCATCTGTTTCACTTATCTGACAGTCTGATAGGACCCAGGACTAAGCACTTCACTTGCCTTTTCTTACAACTTATTTTTTCTGTCTTCTTCAAGGACCCAAAACAAGAACTCAAATTGATTCCTTTTGTCATTTTCCCCCCTTCTGTGTTTTATAGCCTCTTTGCCTCCCACACTTGCAGTCCCCCGACCATCAGCGTGCCCCGGGCTCTTATTAATTACCACCTTTTGTAAAAACAAATCCTCTCTCTGCGGAGCTTTCCCTCCGGCATCTTTTTGTCGAGACCATGTTAGTCGTGTTCCTACCACCTCCTGTTATAATGCTTTTAACTTGTTTCCCATCTGGCCGTGTCTCTCTTGAATCCTCGTCTGTCACAACCTCACAGCACATCTGTTTACAGTTGAGCAATTCCAAAATGGCCGCCTTCTTGACTCTCCAAACAGCCAAGAGGAGGTCAGCGCTGCTGATTATCTCTGATTGGCATCGGAGCGTCATTTAAGTGCTTTGAACCGTCCTACTTTCAGATGTAAACAAAATAATAGTTGCAGCCTGTTTCACTGAAGACTCTGACGTGTGATTTCAGCGGAAAAGTGCAACTCCCCCCTGGGGAATTTATATATTTCGCTGTCGGCCATGTGTTGTTGATCGGGGGAAATGCATCCATTATTGGAGATAAATAGAGTTTATTGGAATTTCATGGCTCAGAGAGTATTAATACATGCTAATGAAGTGTGCTGTAAGTAACTGATTGCCTCCACTGCCAGTATATGATCTCACCAGCTTTGTATGTGGTAATGAGAGGTGTGTGTGTGTCCCAATTTTCCACTACGCACTGATTCGAAAAAGTATATCAGTGTGTGTATTGGAAAAGTGACAGAGTATTCATGCTACAATTTAACTTTTGTATTTGTGTCTACTGTTACCTTGTAGGGGAAGTGTTATTACTGTAGACTAGGCAAGTGCTGTATATTTATTAAGTATATTTTAAACACCAAAAAAAAGCAATTTGAAGTTCATAAGAAGGAAAATAAAGCACAATTTAAAAGGAGTTAAAAAGTCAATAATTATAATATTAAATAAATACAGTTTCAGTGCCATTATTCCAGTGTTAAAGGTGGGGTAGGTAATTTTGGAGAAACCAGCTAAGCGGTTGACCAATCACAACAGAGCCGACCAGCTAACCAATCAGACGGTCTGGACGTGTCTTGTACGGTGTATGCGTTCACAATCCTTCTCGTAGTGAGCAGTGGAGTGGGCCGAGCTCGAGTTATAGTCGCATGGTACATGAAATAATGGAGGACGTTTCCTTATCCTTCCATCAGGAGTGTGTGTCTCGACCGCACGCGCTGTTGATCAAGGACTTGTCACACCAAAAACTGTCACGGATAGTGGATGTTCTGTCCCACAATCAGTCCGTTCTAAGTCGTTTTGGCCAAGTTTCGCATAAAGACCGGAATCAAGTCTTAATCGATTCCGAGCGCACGTCTTTATTTGTACTGTCAGGGGTATGCTGGAAGAGGTATGCTTCGACTTAGTAGTACATAGTGTATATACGATTTTGTCACACAGGACTGCGAAAAGGTCGATTAGGTATGGTAGGACGAATGGCGTGTGTCGAAGCCATCCGGAGAATAGTAGACGATGAGACTATAATCTTCTCAGTAAGTCCATAAAAGGGGTTGTACGGTGTGTAAAAATTGAGACACTAGTTTGGGCTCGACGCACAGTGGACACCCCACAGTGACAAAGTTTGAAAAAAAAAAAAGGGTTACTTACCGAGTATCTATTTACTCGAAAAATTAATTCACCCACTTTGGCTTAGTTAAGGAAAATCGCCTCAAGTCACTTTTCAGACTTTAGAGTTCAACTGTTTACATCCTAATTTATAACCTTCTCAGTGTTGAGGCCACTTATATAACGACCATTTTACAATAGATGTCCCACGGTAGCTTGTACTTCAAGGGAGAAACTGGAAAAGGACAGTTTGAAGGACCATCGTTGTGACTGACCAGGTAACAGAAAGGGTAAGTACGCACAAGACAAACCAAGTCCCCAAGACGGTCAATTGTGGTTCGCGTTCCCTAGCGTTAGTTATAGTTGAGTAATGATTATGGCTGTGTTGTAAACTTGACGACAAGTCATTACTACGTTAATTGAATTTGTATTTAGTTATACCATCTTTTGTTAATTGTTTAATTGTAAGTATAAAGAAAAAAGGTTATATCCAATTGAATTTCCACCCCATCCCATTCAAACTCTTTGGCCCACGAGCTCCTATGGGAAAAACAATATAAGGTACCTTACGGGAATTGTAGTGGCTATCGTTACTTATAGACTTCACCGAACTGTTATTTATGGTAGTTTTTTACAGTAGACACATGAGCATTTTTGTGCTGGTTTAGTAACTCGGCCGGGGCCGATTTCATTGACTACCGGATGGACGGACAGTCGGGAAGGTAGACACGTGTTTGAATAGAGCACGGGGTAGTAACCAGTACACGCGCGAACACACACAACCCTCCTCCCCGACGACA
>NW_011333040.1:18220995-18228512 GCF_000735185.1 Notothenia coriiceps
GGGTACCAGGAAAGTAGTCACTTCCCTTAGCTTTCTTGCTCGTTCTTGGGTAACGACGCATACTATTGTGGACCATGATTCGTGTGTCCGTAGAACAATTTCCACTAGATAGACAGAGAATATAAATCGCCTCCTTTTGGTTAACACTGTAGTCAATACTGTAGTGAATGTGCTGAGACCCTAAACATCAGAAACATCAACGCATAAAAAAAAGTATCAGAATATAAAGTTTGTCAAAATGCTGTTTGACTGAAAAAACTGTACCTTTACTAAATTCTAACTGTTTTTATACACATTAAAGCACCGTTTTAAGATTGCCCTAACTTTCTATTCAAAAGAGAGGTAAAAAAGGTTTTTATTTCCAGGGTACCCTGGCTTTCATCTACCGCGCACTGAAGCCGGTGAATCCCTACCAATGGCTCGGGCCACAATTGGCCCGGGGCCCCCGACTTTAATAACTTCTGGCAGGCCATGGCAATTCGAGGCTGCAATCGACAGAAAAATAGCCATGACCCTCTGTACATGTTTTTTATACAGTATACAAAATAACGATGTGTTTGTAATATACGTCAAAATCACCGCGAGTTGAGGGCAAAGATTGTACGTTTTCCTGACGGTTTTTACGAGATACTAATAAAAATCATAAAAAGCTAGAGAGAAGGGGCGGCGGACGAAAACGCTCCCCCCGCCCGTCAAATGTGTGTCCGTCGACGATGTAACGTCGGTTTGTGTGTGTGCCTCCTCTGCCGCCTCTCTTGCGACGAGGTTCACACCAATTTTGAAATGGGCAGATTTCACGTTATTCCCAAAAAAATCGTACATTCCCGCCATTGTGCTCGTTAAAACAACTTTGTAAATCGGTTTTCACGTGGTGTAAGTCTGCAAAATGCTTTACGTAGCCCAAGCTGACAGAAAGATCATCGAGCCATCGGGGTAGGTGTTCATTGCAAAGGTGTAGTCATACATACGATCGTCGTTGTGTGCCTCAATTGATGTAATAGGTTTGTACCCAATTACTTAATCTCCTTTGACTCAATAAATAAAGACAATAAAAACAAGTGTTAAACAAATCAATCAAATGGAATAAAAAAGAGGTTTTCTTGGCTATTTTCATTCGCATTTTCTGGCCGTGGCTATTCCCATAGCTATTTTCATCATCATGGCAATTTTGGAATGCTATGGGTAGGGATAAGCAGTGAGATATTTCGAAAAAAAATTTTTTCCTCCCCCGACTCGAGGTGCTACGTCGATGACAGATTTCCCTTATGACGGAACTACTTTGCGGTATAGTACCTAATAGTTCCTAATAAAGATTTTGTCATACCTCGAGTTTCCGAAACAGAGAACGGCCACTCAAGGAAAAAATAAAGGACGAAGAAGTGTGTGTACGAGACACGGCATTGTCCATCGAGACTCACAATCGCTACGATTACATTTGTGACTGGTATAATGCAGGTTTTGTCAGCCCGTAACAAAGACTACGTTGCAAAGACTATCCAAGCACACACATTCGGTCGGATGTAAAGGCTATAATGCAATATAGCCTGCGTTTAGACCTAGGCGAGGACATGGGGGCAAAAATCTCTAAACCCATGTCCCTTTTTCTCTCAAAATAAAAGATGCGACGAACTAAGGGACTGTGTCTCCAGTGTAAATACATATTTTCTGGTAGTTTTTCACGAAAACGTACTATTCCAGGGGAAATTGAATTTATTTTGTTATGCCTTATTAAACAAAGAAACACAAACCTAGTGGTCTTTTCATCAGGGGGCGTCACGACCACCTGACCTCGGACCGTGGTACCTGGAGTCACTTCCAGACCAGGGAAACCAGGTCTAAGCAAAATCCTGTCTGTTGAAAACAGAAATCCATCCTACATTTTGTTAAGAACAAAATTGACCCTATTCAACCTAAAACAACCCTCTCATCTTGAAATCTTGATAGTCAAGGAAGAAACCTAACGAACGGAACAACATACCGTGACGAGTGACTGTATTTAACACAAACGTTAATTTGCTTCGTGGACCCATCTAAATCCTGCACAACGGTGTACAATATCCTCAACACACAAACGTACCTGTGTCGGTCTCGCCTCGACCATTATTGACCCGATTCCCAGTGATGTGACTCCTCGGCTCGACGCACCGAGGCCAGGACCTACAACCACTCCTTCTCCGCCTCCCGACGCTGAACGGACGTCCGAAGGTCGAGTGTGTGAGGGACCCCACCTTGGACCAAGTCGTACGTGCGTACGCTAGTCGTTTTAGGGCTCTTCTCAAAGGTCTGGCGTCGTACCTGTGAGTCGCACACGGAAGCGATTCCAGAATAATTATGTGTTTTGAGGTTGTAATTGATAAATGGATAGCAATGAAGACGAATTACGACGAGGGAGAAGGAGGAGCGTAGGTCCAAAGTTGTGGTCACCACCTCGGTATGTTGGGTGGGAGACCAGGTGGTCGACACTTTGTTTCACTCTGGCGGTTACTTTGGATATGTAGACGAAGCGGTGGTGACTTGAGTGGTGCGGTGACGCTCCTGGAGTTGGTGGCAGAGTGGTGCGTTGCTCAAGTTAGCTATTTAGCTAGTAGCAAGGACGTTAGTTAGCATTACAGTCTTAGCCTTGTCATTTTTATTAGCCTTAATATGAAGTGACATTAAGTAACCCAAAATGTTAAACAGTAAGAGTAGTAGTCATATTTCGTGAACCCTTTGAAGAGTACTGTCACACACTGATCATTCTATAATACACCAATTAAGCCCGGGGGAGAAATGCTAACGTTACATTAGCACCCGCGATCTGTTCTACTTCATGCTATCTGCACAAATGGTTGACATTAAACATTAAAAAGACCAGAGAGTTCAGAGAGAATCAAAGGAAGGCAGGCAGGCAAGCAGCTTTGCATGACATTCTTCTGGACGTGTTTCATTGTGGTGATAGTGAGGGTAGTCAATCGCTTTGTTGACAAGACAGTAGTGACGGCCATCTTGGTGACGTGTGTTGTTGTGAGAGTCTGCGAGACCAGAGATGTAGTTCATTAAGCGTTTCACACAAAAAAATGTGTTACTACACAGTTTTACGACACATTTTTATTTTTTTGACTTGCAAAATTATCTTTTAAATTGACAAACATCATATGTGTAATTCGTGGCACAATTCAATCGGGATCGAAAGATAATCTTTCTCTCTCCATTGACTTCAATACATAATTTTTTCGAAATAAGGTCCCATGGAGCTCCCCTGGAAAGTGAGGGACTTCGCCACTCGCACTTTTGAAACAGGAAGTGAAATGGAGGGATATGAGGCATGGCTACAATGGGTGATCTGTTTGGTATTTTGAGCAAAACAATTCAGACATGTTTTTTTATATATTTGTAGGCTATATATCTGAGACCTATATGCTATTGCCTAAAAATAGCATGATAGGTGACCTTTAAGCATTATTTGTATTTTTTTTTATCGCTGCATTATGACTCAAGCAAACCCCTGTTCGTCTTCATGTTAAGTTTAATAACATACTTTGCCTATGAAATTATGAGCATACACAGCAAAAAGCACATTGTAAGCTAAATTATATAATTTAAAAGAAATGTGTGGGCATGTTAATACAGTCCAGTGTTCTTACAGCAGACAGTTACACCTAATAACAGAATAAAAACAAAGTTACTCGCTAATTCTTGTATATTATAATAAGTTAAAGGTGCAGGGCTCGACATTAAGGACTGCCCGATGGCCCGGGGCCATCTAGTATTTAGCTCGGGCAATGAAGCCTCACCTGCTGGTTGCCCGATCGGACAATCTATTATGCCAGTATCATGCAGCTCGAGGATCCAGTAATGAGTGACCCGACAGTAAAACTAAACATATCTATAACTAGTTTAGGTAGTTTGAGAGGTAATTAAAATAGCTACGTGTGATATTCTAACCTGAAGTGTGTGTTTTGTCCGCTCACCGCTGCATGTGATCATGCAGAGCTGCGTGTCGACTCGTCAGCAGCAGCTGATCTCTTTCTCCCGTCAGATTAGACTTCACTCGCGTTTATGTCCATATCGATCAGATCTAGCTAGTTCTAGCTAATGATAGGACTACCTGCTTATTAAAAGACACCTAAACAATAAGCGTTGCTATGCAACCGGGTGAGGCCGCAAAGTATAGCGCAGCATTATGCATTTGTTTACATGCCCACAGGAACCCCGAGGCATTACCAACAGATCAACGCACAATCAACCCATACAGGACATCTCTTTCTCCACATTAAGTGTTAGACATTAGAATTGACTATTCTTGTCTGTCACATACTCTTCTTGTCTGTCATATAAGTGGCGCAACTGAAGCGGTATTGCGCTAAACGGAAATTATTTTTGAACGGACACTTTGACCGGAGAGATTGAGATTTGCCGGTCTTCAGCATATTTTACCGGTCGTAGTCCGGTAATTACCGGCTAACGGGAACTTTTAATTCTGCTTCTGTCGACAAGCCAGATTTGAATAAAATCAGCATTTCCTGTGTTGAATCAAATGTTGATTTATCAGAGACAGACATTTAAATGTGACAGGATGTTGGTTAAAGAGTTGTATGAGTGATGATATGCCCCCAAGGCATCAGTCCAGAGATCATTTAGCGGTTAAATTAACTCTGACTGGTGTCGACACCTCACTTGATCCGGACTTGACACACGTCAGGTGACAAAAGGTCCGTGTTCAACAGAGTTTTCCTCCCCGCTCCATCTCTGTAGCGTAATATTAATTCTAATGCAATCAGAGGAAGATCAACAATAAAGCGTGGGACGAGTAGTTCAAAGCACCCGAGGCGAGAATATATCATTTTAATTTGTGGCCCTTTTTCTTCAGTTTTCCCTCTGGAAATAAGTAAATGGCCTAGTTATACATTTAGCTTGTGAAGTTTATTAATATCGGTTGGCGGACTGTCAATTATGTTTGCTACAGCCTTTTTAGGAGGGAGGAGATCACATTAGGAGCCAAATGCGTGGAGCACATTTCCTTAGCCTCAAGTAAATTGTATTATTTATAAATGTCTCCTAATTATTGAAATTTGAAACTGTGTGTGTGCTTGTCCACTTTAAAATGAATGTGAAACAGAGTTTAATCGTTTACTGTATAACTTCATCGTATTATTTATGTTTACAGAACCTGTTTAGACTGTTGATAAAGCGGTTTTGAATATGAGACAGTAAAGTGTTTATTCAGTGTTTTCCTCTTCAGTAAAGTCTAACCGACGTGATTAAACCATCAATATTACCAGCTTATATAACACGTTTGTTTACATCCCGTTTCTCATCTTGTTTAAATTGTCTTTTATTCTCATTATGTTGTTTGTTTTTCTGCTTCTCGCTGAATTATTTTACTGCTGCAGAGATGTAATGACCGCGCTGGGATCAATAAAGTTACATCCAATCTTCAACGCTTCCTTCATCTGAAAACCTCTGCTGATAAACACTCAATAGGCACTGAGTGTTTGGTGAGCAATGGAGAGCATAGAAACATCTGCACCAACATGTCTCTCTCTTATTTACATTTGGACTCATACATTGCTGCTAGTGAATTTTGCTGTTGAGAAAATACTATTTAGTTTGTCTTGTCACAATATAAGTGAGTGTTTTTGTACAAGAGGACAACCATCTAATAATGGATTGTCTTGTTCTTTGTTTAACTCTCCAAGAATCAATTTGGTCCTCAAAATCTTAATTACTTGAATCCTAATTAGGGAACAATTGACATTTAGGAAACTCATGGATCATTATTTTCTGTCGTGACTAACAAGTGTGGAGTCACTTAATTATCATTTGTAGGCCTGTCATATTGGCAGAAAAGACAACACATTGCATCCTGGGAATTTTTTCTCATAAAAAAGTAATTCATTGACGGAGCGCACTTCTTTTTAATGGTAATGCGGTTTGGATTGTAAATGAGGAAAAAGGAAACGCCTGCACACTCACTCCAGGCCAACATCGTTTTTTTTTATAGTTTGATCTTTCAATGGTTTCAAGATGTGTTATCACCTGGGGTTTTCTAAAATATTTAATTTAACCAGATAAAACCAATAGATATCAAATATGTCTTACTATGCTGATCTGACCAAGGCGGCCATAGAGCTTGTTTGCCTAATAGTGAGTCTTATGATTAACCATAGGTGTGCTTGTCACTTTTCAAACATTAAGACCTAACGATGATCCAAATTGGACCAAAATGCATCATTAAAACGTTTGATGCTGTGAGCTATTCTGCAGGCTTATCCCTTATCCACTTTGAGGTTGTTTTTGTGAAATCCTTGCGCCTACGTGATGTAATATAATTAATCTTATTTAACCTGGCTTGCAGATGTGACTACATTTAAGATGGAATTACATAATGCAAGCATCCTACAGATAATTATCTTAAAATACCCTCAGTTCTCTTTACTCAGATTGTCATGTGACTGACCAGAGTGTGAATCCCACCCGTCTGCTGCTCCCTGCCGACTAAAACAAACGCCCCAAGTCATCTGCAGCGGTGTGACCCACTTCTGAGTCCGTCTCCATCTCTGTGTTTGGGAAAGTTTGTACATCACATTTCCATCTCGTCTCACCTGAGTCGGTATCTGTGCTCTCAGGATGTTCTGCTCTGTTTCCATGGAGACGCCCTGGGCGGTGGTGGCCATGTTGGGGCTGTGGCTGTCCGTCGCGGGACTTGGCATCGCGGGCCGAGCGGCGCCCGTTCTTTCATCAGATACGTTCCCAAAGGCCACGATGGAGTTTTCTGAAACACAAGAGAAGCGGAGACGTTGAGTGGAAAGGGGCCGAATGGGAAAATCTGTGCCCATTTTCACAGCAGCTCCCACATCTAGTTTCCTCATTATTTTGTATTCTACACGTCTCTTTGCAATGTGATTGGTCACTATATAATTATCTACTGGAGGACTGTAATCATAAAGTGGTCATGGCGTGGAGAACAACTCAACCTCTCAGGGTGAGTCATCAGGCTGCTGAATAAATTAATGAATTTCATTTTACATAGAATAACTGTTGCCAATGTCACCAAGTGGAACAGAAACAGACAAGGAGCTTTACCCAACATTAATATTTAACCGTGTACTTTTTTCTTCTCCTAATAAGGGATGCGTCATATTCCAAGACAAATACAACTATCCCTGAAACAGGAGTGGAGCAGCCTTCTGGATAATGAAAGATCACATTAGTCGAATGTATACATCTTGGCTTTATGGGTCGACAGTGTAGGGAAATGTGTAACTTATGTTATTCAGGTAACACTTTATATTAAGGTACACACATTAACCATCAACTAGTTGCTAATTAACATGCATATTAGCAGAATGTTGGCTCTTTATTAGTCATTATAAAACACTTATTAATGCCTTATTCTACATGACCATATTCTACAAGTAATAAGCAATTAGTAGCAGTGCCGTACTGCCATGCTATTCAGTTCACTTTCTCCTACTTCCTGTACCCGGTTTCCTGTCTAACCTTCAGTACACATTTTACAAATATATAAAAGTGCA
>NW_011333040.1:18228542-18240743 GCF_000735185.1 Notothenia coriiceps
TGCCCCGGATCCGCTCTTATTAATTACCACCTTTTGTAAAAACAAATCCTCGTCTCTGGCGGAGCTTTCCTCCGGCATCTTTTTGTCGAGACCCCATGTTAGTGCGTGTTCCCTACCACCTCCCTTTATCAATGCTTTTACGACATTGTTTCCCCCTCTGGCGTGTCCTCTCTTGAAGTCCTCGTGCTGTCATCAACCTCACAGAATCCTGCGTATTACGTTGACATATCCAAAATGGCCGTTCCTGACTCTAGCTCCAAACAGCCAAGAGGAGGTCAGCGCTGACTGAAATTCATCTCTGATCTGGCATCGGAGCGTCATTTAAGCTGCTTTGAAGACCCGTCTAGCTTTCAGATGTAGAACAAAATAATCATTGAACTGTTTCACTGAAGACTACTGACCGTGTGATTTCAGGCGGAAAAGGCGAACTCCCCCCTGGGGATTGATATAGTTCTCGTCGTGTTCGGCCCATGTGTTGTTGATCGGCGGGAAATGCATCCATTATTGCGAGATAAATAGAGGTTTATTGGAATTTCCATGGCTCAGCCAGAGGTTATCTAATACGATGCCTCACATGGAAGTGTGCTGTAAAAGTACACTGATTGCCTCCCACTCGCCAGTATACTGATCTCACCAGCTTTGTATGTGGGCTAATGAGAGGTTGTGGTGTGTGTCCCCAATTCTTCCACTACGCACTTGATTCGAAAAAGGTAATATCAGTGTGTGTATTGGAAAAGTGGACAGAGTATTGCATGCTACAATTTAACTTTTGTAATTTGTGTCTACTGTTACCTTGTAGGGGAAGTGTTATTACTGTAGACTAGGCAGAGTGCTGTATAATCTTATTACAGTATGATTTTAAACACCAAACAAAAACAGCAATTTGAAGTTCATAAGAAGGAAACATAAAGCACAATTTAAGGGATTGCTAAAAGTCAATAATTCATACATATTCTCAAAATAAATACACCGTTTCAGCGTGCCATTATGTCCAAGTGTTAAAGGTGGGGTACGCTAGAATTTTGGAGAAAACCAGCTTGACTGCGTTAGAATTGAAATAGCACAACCGGAGAAAACCTGCTATTCCTTACAGAGCCCCTCCTCCAACAGCACACCCAAACGCGCACATCGACCAGTGAGGGCACGAGATAAGAGTTTGGTGCACAGATGGAAGGCTGACAGGCAGGTAGGGCCATCCAGCTTAGTTTTGCCGGGCCGGCTCAGATGTATTGGTCGTGCTTTTACAGTAACAACAGATGACAGTTTTTTGATGCTATTGTTATTGTTCAACAAGCAGCTTCAGATATTCATTGGCCTAACTATCGGGATGTTAAGAGCATTCCATGGAATATAACAAAAAGTGTATCTCGAGCCGGTTTCTCAAACTTACCTACCCCACCTTTAAGTTAACCTATATTGAAAAAAGAAATATGAATTTAATTTGTAATTGTTCTACCAATATTGATATTTTTTAATAATTCATCATTACTAACAGCAGTTCAAATGGTTGTGTGTATTAGATAATGAGTGATATTATTGCATCCCTTGCAGCTTGTTTAACTGGCAAACCCCTGTACCAAACAGAACACGCATAATGGGAAAGACAATGGACCAGTCAGTGTGTACCAGGGAAGTTTGACAGAAAAGTCAAAGAGGAACTTCATTTTCATGGCACCCTTAGATAACATTTTACCAGCAATATATTCACCGGAGTGTGACTCTTCCAATATTAATCCTACATTTGAGTCACTTGAGATTTCAGACTTTCACTGAACTCCCTAACAGGATTGATTCGGTTTCACCCACATTAATTAAAAAGCTTGTTATCTATGAGCCATTCATTGGGAAAAAAAAAAAAGTTTTGAAACAGTGACACCCCCACAGTGACACGCAGCTCGGTTTGATCACAGAGTTAAAAATGTGTTGCATGTTGGGAAAATACTGAATGTACTCTTCTAATATCAGAGTAGCAGATGATAAAGGCCCTACGAAGCTGTGTACGTAACAGGATGTATGATTAGCTGGAAGATCGTCAGGACACACTGTTTTAGGCATATATGTGATTAACATGATGATTCAGCTTCTATGGAGATAGGCGTATGACTGTCATGTTTATTTCTGACGCAGGCCTTAGCTAATCTGAACTAAGGCCAGAATACTGCTTTGAACCGGTTTTCTGAATCTTGTGACTAACACCCTGTCTTGTATATAAGGCATGTCAAAAACACTGTTCAGGAACTAGTTGTCCCACGCAGCTCTGTGTGTGATGACTACTTCCATTCTTGCAGGGATAATAAATACATGTATCCTGATATTGAAGCTCGAGCCGGTGACGAGTGATGTTTTCCTAACACTCGTATTGTGATGTTTCTGTGCAGGTCTGGCGGTGGCGAGTGCGCTGGTGGACGTCTCTCAGCAGATGTGTGTGGGCTTCAAGGAGAAGTCTGGAGGTCTGAGGAACCGCAAGCAGCAGCCCACCGCCCAGCCCTCCACCTGCATCTGACCCCGCTGTCACTCCTCTACCCCCCCACCACCCACAGCTCTCCCATCAGACCCCGCTTCGGCTCCCTCTTTAGAGACTCAGAGGTGCATGGTGGGACGCAGGACATTTTGGTGAGGGGCCGAGTGGTTTGGCGGACCGGAGCCTCAGCGGGCTTCCCCTCCCTCTCCTCCTACAGGAACTATGGGTCCCTGTGGACTAAAAGACAGAAACTGGAGCAGGAGGGAGGGAGGGACAGAGCGGGTGCTGACTTCACCCCGCCCCTCAAAATGAAAAGATTTCACATTTGTCGACTCCGCCTCGTCGTCGGACTCGAGGCGGCCGCGGCTTGCTGCTAGAAGAGATGCTCGTCTCGTAGTTTCGGAAAAACCCAGAGACTTAACATCCCTCTTTACTTTTGTTTTCCTTAAGTTATTATTTGTTGTTTTGTATTGTTTGATTTTAAAATTCAGGAACAAACTGGGCCCTTCTAGCTGCGCATGCACACACACACACACACACACACACACACACACACACACACACACACACTAAAGGAAACATCTTAACAGGCCCTTGTACCCATTTATAGCCCATTGTCGCCTGCAGTCGTGTTGCAGCTCAGCACTGAGGGTTCCTGTCGCCCGAGTCCTGTGCAGCGTGGCCTCGGAGCGAGCGAACAGCATGTTCAGTCTTCCTTTAATGAGGATCCAGTGCAGGAGTCTGGCCGCGCAGCCAAAGCCCATCTAAAGAGTCTGTGACATTTCTAATGAGCCTCTGTGTCTTCTGCCTGCTTTCTTCTCTGTGGCCTGTCTCGGGCTCCGTCTCTCTCCCAGTCTGTGGCCATCTGGCTGCAAACCAACCAACCACCTTCCCAGCTCTCTGGCAGCGAGGCCGGGTACAGAACAAGACCACAGCTACATCTCTTCCACGCTGGCTGGCTGGCTGCATCGTAAGCCAGCACCGATTGAAACCTTTCCAGCTTATTACTGGACCGGTTGCAATGAAAGCCAATGGCCCTGCACACACAGGTGCACACGCAGGGCTCTAACACACCCAACCAAACAGTTGGTGGGGAGAAATCCCCCCCTCCCCCCCTGGTGGGTAGCCATTGTCCCTTTGGCAGTGCAGCGACTGGAGCTCATGTGAAACAGGCTTCCCATAGATCCTCTGGCTCCGATGGACTGCAGTGATTAGGCTGATCTGCCTGAAGGGAGCCTGGCGACGGTTCAGCATCCTCTGTGATCGTTGCCTAATAAATCCATAGCATCTAATTGCTGCTTCCTTGAACCCAGATGCAGTACATGTCCGTCCGTCCGTCCCCCCCCCCCCCCCCCCCAATGCCAGGGATCCTGTTGCTCTTCCCCTGCCGTTCGATAGCGATTGTCCCCTGTCCCTGAGCTATCTACAGCTGCCCCCGACTCACCGGGGCCTGCTGTGTTCATATCGGAGCTTCGAATGCCAACATATACACTCTGAACGTCAAGCACACACACATACTAGCAGAGCATCTGTTTCCTCATGTTCAATGCTACCTTCAAATTGGCCACATCTCAAGGAAGACATTTGTGATTTTAAAAAAACAAGTCGGGAAATAATAGCATTCAATGATTTTTCGAACAATTGCATCTTGAAAGTGTCGCCCGGTCTTTCGGATGTATTCCTCTTATGTGAAGCAGGCCCCATTTTCACAATGTTCTTTCCTTTTTATTTCTGCTCTTTCAACCGTCTTTATCTGAAGTCCCTGGTCCATTTTTAAAGAAACATTACTTCTTTTGTCAACTTGGGAAAATGAGGTAAAACATAAAGAAAAACAAGACAAGAGAGACACAAACAGAACAAGACACTCAAGTTTAAAATAGAGCTTTTTTGAAATGTCACGAGTATTTTCCGTTTGGTAAAGGCATCAGGGTGTCAGATCTGCCTTTATTGCCTTTCTATAATTTCTCCTTCAGCGCTGAATATGAGAGCAGACTTTAATTGGCTTATTATGGTAATCTTCACAAAATATAAGTTACAATATATACTATAACACCTGCAGGTCTTTGACTGAAGGCAGAGGCATTTACTGATATAGAAAATATGTTTCCTGCTGCCTCACAAAGTTATTAACTTCCCGCCCTCAGAGAAGTACAGTAATAGAACAATTTTAATAACTTGCATTCGCCCTAAATAATAGCGTTGTATTTAGATCCTGGCCCTCACAGGTGTTCAGCATACTGCTTAAAGGGCGCACTTTTAGCACTGGGAAAAGGTCAGAGCAGGAAACATGAACAAAGTTGACATTCTGTAATTATATAGAGCTGGGTGTGCTCACAGCTCCTCTCAGAGACCCCAGCCAGGGCTTAGGAGCCCACTCTGTTCACACTGGAGGCAGAGCACTTCACTTCTACTCTTCATTATCAATCAGGGCGTTTTCCCGCTCTTATCTCCACTGGAGAATCCTCGTTTAGCCAAGATGCTTGGTTAAAGCTTAACAGTTGCTTCTGCAGAGACTCAATGTAGGGAAATAACAATCAACCATCCGCTGGTCTTCAGTGTGTCCATGTGATCACAAATTGCAAGACAAAAGCTTCATTAATTAAGAATATTAGTTCAGTCAGGATTCTTCTTCTCTCTTCTACCTCTCAATTTGCAGCTTTTTTTTGTCTAGACAACCAATGTGTTTGGCAGGTAACCAACGTTTTGAGTTTGGAGGTGCTATTTCATTCCAAAAATGTTCCTGGGAGGGACAATTTTAGCATGTTCAAAGATCTGTGGCAACAATATACTTCAGCCTGGGCAGACTGGTGCCACATTCATCGACATAATCCCAATTTTGATACAGTTATTCTTATTTCTTCCATGTTTGTAATTTTACCTTGCTCGGCAAGTTAGCAGGGCTTTATTTAGGGGGGATGCCCAGATTTAGAAAACAATAATGTGGGGCTCCAAGCAGCTTTAAAAAAAAAAAAAAAGCAGTAATTAATTTGGAGTAGAAATATGACTCTGAGCAGTTACTGGAGCAGATATCAGACAACATCTCATATAAATTTGTTTTCTGTAGGAATATATATTTAATACACTAATGTTCTCTTTCCATTTAAAAAAAAATCCCATTATTGCGTTCACCGGTAACTGCGACACTGCTGTCATTTCCTGTTGCAAGTTTTATTTAGTTTCACACACACTGAGATTTCATTTTGCAAAGAAACTTCAGATCTGTTTTACAGCAGATTCAAATGTTCTGTGATAATGATTTCACAAAGAAAGAACATTGTGTTTCTTTTCCCCTCCTTTTTATTTTTTTCTTACCTTAATGAATGTATATGGAAATATGTGCGCAACCAAGGAGAATCAGTAAGCTCGCTTTGTCCAGCCCCAGGAGCCCAGAAACGCAGAGGTCAAAGGTCAGAACTCATTAGCGCTGGTTTGCCTTGTTAAAGATGTCAGATAAGAAGATGTGAGGTCACACTCCAGGATCTCTTTCTGCTTGATGGTTCAGACAAACAGACTCTGGGTCTGATAGTGTCGACACATTCCTCTTTGTTTTTCCCTTTCATTCAAGATCATTTCCACACTTCTTAACAGAATGATGAAAAACAAACTATATTGTCTGTAAATACTATTTGACCCAAGTCTTCTGTCGGCAGCCCCACACTGAGTTCTTTGACATGTCTGCCAAGCCTCACAGCATTCAAAGTGAGTAAGAATATAAAAAAAAGTTGCAGTTTCAACAGTAATGTAAGACTTCTGACCCCTGGTCCTCCCACACGGGCGCTTTCGTTTATTTTGGGCTGATTGCACGACTTTTCAGATATGCGGGCATCTGCTTGATTGACAGCTCCCTCATTGTGAGTTTTGTTGCACCTGCTCAGACGGGACTGAATGAGACCTCTTGTGGTAAAGCCGTACAATACGACCTGATTTTGTCACATTTACTTTGATAATGATGAATATTCTGTCCTATTTTCTCCCTCAAATCCAGACTTTTGCAAAAACCCTCTCAGCCTGCGTTTTCGTCCTGGTGACGAGACAGAAATCAAGTTGTGTGGCCCTTTTATATTTGTGTTGCTTTTCACTACATCTTTGTCGTTAGTTTGGTTTATTTGACTGTTTACTGCTCATGCATTGTATGTATCCTTTAGGTCTCATTTCCTTTCTCGTAAAGCTTTAGTTTCTCGCCCTTTCCCAATATCGCAAGTGTCTTTCCCTGTGTTCGAGGCTGCATGAGAGTAATAGCCCAGCCCTATCTTCAACACATGATCAATGGCTTTTAATTTGCAATGTTGGGGTCTGGAAAACTGCGTGGGCGGGATGACTGTGAATGATCATAGTTCAGCTCTGTTGAGATCATCAGAAAAACGGCATAACTGAAAATTCCTGTGTGGGTGTGTCCGGTGTTTTGATTCCATGTTTTTATCTAAAAATGCTTTACTTTTTTTCTTCAACTGCAGCTGCAATGTAGAGGCCTTTCCTTCTGATACTCCATAGAAGTGATTTAAAAGCTAAGAGCACAATACAAACCTTTTTTTCAGGCTCAATTAGTTTACATGTTCTTACTTTCTTCGTTTGGTTTAACGCTCCAAAGCCCTGCTGGTAAAAATGAACTTGATGTTGCATTACAGAGGATTCCTGGGTCCTAAAGTTCACATTTTCCAGATGATTACTTATTGCCATCATTAGAGCTGCCCAACCGTGAAGCTCTGCTCAAAATATCTAAGAGACGAGTGAAAGAAGCCCGTCTGCCATCGAGCCAAGGCCCCCACAGCTATTCAAATGAGTTTTGAGTTGTTCCCCGCTTTCCAAGCCTCAAACTTTATCGGGTGACTTTACAGTGGCCTTATTTCAGCTTATTAATCAGAGTATGAACTGATAGATGTACAGAAAATACATATTTATAAAGTGTGATTACTTACTGGAAATCTTCCTAATATTTACAATACAAGTAGAGTTTTTTCCCCCAAACACTGGCAGCATTTATATGTATTTGAAATGCTTTAATGCACAGGTTAAAACATTGGAATAAGGTCACTGTAAAATGTGGCATTGCCCTCTCTTTCTTTCTGTCTCTTTGTATAGCGGCATTATATATACTGAGGAAGTAGTTTGTTAATATGTATAATTTAGCTGTTTTTTTGTAAATAATGAGAAAGTATTGTGAATGAAATTTGTTGAATGGTTTTGGAAAAATCATTTATGGCAAACCTCTCTAGGCTTTTATAAATGTGACTGCAGTACATAGCATATTTTGTATGTAAGACAGCAGTGTAAAGATGAACAAGCATTAGGAGCTGATTAAACTACATGTAAAACTTGAGGATAATAGCATACTGAACTTGTAATTACTGATGTACATAAAAGAATGACAGAACATTTTTGTCTATTATTAAATGTGAAAATCCACCCATGGCTGTTTTTCTTGATAACTATGTTGTTCCCAATTTTAAAAATGTCTTGTGCTTCTTTGGATTTCCTTGCATCACAAGAGGAGTGGGTTCCTCAAAATATGCAAATGTTTTGGTTTGATGTCTTTAAGTACAGTAGCATCTGAAAGCTTTTCTTTGATGGTGGCACGACAAAAACCAGCCTGTTGGCAGCTCCTGGAGGCTGCTGTGTTCACAGCATGATGTGTAACATTGGACGGAGTTCAGGGAGTCTTAAAAATCCACTGCATAAATCCGCTGAGGAGCTTAATGATCCTCATAACATTTCATAGCAATCTGTTTCAATAAAACATTTTTATTTGGTTTGGCAGCAGATTGAAATGTAATGGGGTGTCCAAAATGTTAAGTGAACAGAAAATATCAGATTTTTTTATGTGATCTGGTTAGTGCATATTACTAAATACATTAACACCAAACACATCAATCCTCTGGGGACCCTGAATATCTACAGCCACATTTGTATAATTGTTTTACTTATAAGTTTGACAATTGAAGGTCTGAGGAATGGCAGTGTAGGTTTGTAATTCAATTAAAATAATGTAATATTTGACAAATATTGAATGGATTGCCATAAAATGTTTTGTCTACATTCATGGTCCATAGAGGGTGTATCCCAATCACTTTGATGATCCCTTGAATGTTGATCTAGCGTCACCTTGAAAAAAAACATTTTTGGTTTACAAATATTATTGTAGAAACGGTAAAAATACACATTCATTCTTATCCTCTCGGGAACATAGGGAAAAGATAGTCAGGGCCACCACAATAACATGACTTCAATCATCTGACGGTCATAAACGTAAAGATATCCACAGAACAGCATATTGGATTTCAGTAATAGGTTACTCTCCATTTGATATGTGTAGGTAAAGTTCACATCTGGACCCATCTCCATATATCGGGAGGTTACTAAAAGCAATAGGGTTCAACCTCTAAGGACCGTGAGTTTGAGAGACATTCAACTCTGTTCAGTCAATTAAATGGTTGCGATAATAGTGGAAATTTTCTAGAAATCATATTTTTAAGTAACTAAAGCAGGTTAATCTGCTCAATGGGAGTCATGGTGTCTCACTTTGGATCAAAAGTGACGTTTTTCCACGTTGTATTATTGCCACATTGTGACACACCAGCACACTCGTCTGCAGCTCACAGTCGGATGAAACAAATGTTGAGAGTTATTATTTGTAAATACACTTTCCCCCAGGCCGGTTTTCAAATAATCGCTGCTATTTTTAATGCTGCTGTTGATGTTTCCAAGCCCTCGAGCTAAGCGGCGGCAGCTGAGTGTCGGCGAGCGTCTGTGTTCTCACCGGCAATTATTCATCACCAGTTATCCTGCATCACTCCTTCTTTCTTTCTCTCCCTTTAATCTCCATGTCTCCCACCTTTCCCTTCCTCACTCCATGTCTCTTTTTGTTCCTCTCTCCCACTCTTCTCCTCCTTTCACTCCCGATCTTCTTCTTTTGCCTCTTAGCTCTCGTTTCATCGCCTCTCTCTTCCTCTCCCCTCATCTTCCTCACGGTTTGTATGACATCCTTTCCTCTTCCTTCCTTGCCTTTTTTTCTCCTCTGTTCTTGCCTCCAAACTATCTAATCTCCCCATCTCCCCCAATCATTCAATTGTATTTTGCTTAATCTCTTTCACACATATCCCTTTATTTATCTTATTCATATCTCTTATGTTTTTCTTTCCTCAATGTTTTCTTTTATACTTCCACCTTTCTTTCCCTATTTCTTCTCCTCTTCTTCCTTTATTCTAAATGTGTTTCTGTTGCTTTCATCTCCCCACCTCTTTGCTTTCACCCCTCATTCCTCCTGCCTCTAGTTTGTTGCTTTTTTACTGTCTCATTCCTTAAGATGTCTCCTTCTCTTCCATTATCTCCATCATCACTCTTTCTTACGGTGGCCCTGAAGTGCAAGTCAAAACAGCATTTCAGGAAACACCACAGCATTTCACAAAACACTACAGTATTTCACAAAACGCTACTGCATTTCACAAAACGCTACAGCATTTCACAAAACACTACTGCATTTCAGGAAACATCACAGCATTTCAGAAAACGATACAGCATTTTAGAAAACGCCACAGCATTTCAGAAAACATCACAGCGTTTCAGAAAACGCTACTGCATTTCACAAAACACTACAGCATTTCACAAAACACTACAGCATTTCCCGAAACACCACAGCATTTCACAAAACGCTACAGCATTTGAGAAAACACCACAGCATTTCAACTTATACTGAAAGGGTATTCCTTTAGGGAGAACACTTCTTGTTTGTGATTGGACGGAGCCAGACAGAGAAGCACTGCTGTGATTGGTTGTTTTTGCTGCCTGTCAAGAAATGACGCTTCGTGATTGGTATGCACCCGACAGCGCAACATGTCCCGAAACATCATTCGTCAACTGTTAGCACACAGAGCTCACAGCTCCTCATATCTGTTCAGAAACTGGACAAAATGTAAACATGAACAAACCACCGACTGTCTATGTCATGGTGAATACAGTTGCTGCTTTATTTGTCTGTATGCCGTTGTTGTGAGTGTGGACGGAGCAGCTGCAGGTTGGTTTATCCTGATCAATCCGATCTCCATTCAGAAACACGCATTTGAATGCTAAATTAAGCTCTGTTGCTTGGATATCACTAGATCCTGTTACATCATCGCAATATAAAAGTACATAACGATTGATGTGTAAATTAGCATTATTACTACTAGCTAGCCGCTAGCTGCTAACTGCCGCGGCCGCCTCGTTAATATAAAATCCATCATAACAATCCAGTACCAGACTACATTTTTTCATATTTGACAAAAACATCCACTTGGGCTCAAGTAAACTCAAGGATGAACTGATTAGACTGTGGGGTTCAAAAGTCAAGTTCACTGTGACCATAGCTCAATAATTAATAAGCTTAGGCTATAGGACAACTTCATTCAAATTGACTGGTTGGTGGAGTTATTCTTCTGTCTTACACTATTTGCCTATCTCCCTTCGTTACCACACATCATCTCTCCAATACTCTGGCCTCTTTCCTTTCTTCTTTCCATCCCAAACTCTGTTCATTGTCTTCTCCTATTTCTCCTTTCATCATTCTCATCCAGTGTTTCTTTCTCCTCTCTTCTCCTCTTCAATTTGCTGACTTCTTTCTCCTCTCTTTTTTCCTCTGTCTCCATCTACCACCTTGCCTATCACCTCTGCTTCTCTTTCTTTCAGTCCTTTATCCTCTCCCTTGTCCGCACTTTTTCGTGTTAATCCTGTTCTCCTGTTACTGCACTTCCTCACCTGACACTTCTTTTCCCGCTACACCCCTCCAGCTTTCTTCCTTCTTATTCTCTCACCTGCTGTCTCTTTTCATTACTGCTCTCTCCAGCTACTCTCTTCTTCCGTCTTCTCATAACTCTCTCCTTCCTCCCTGATTCCCACTTCTTTTTTTCACACTTCTCCGTCAACTTCTCTTCTTCTCTCTATCTCCCACCTACCCTATCACCTTCTTCTTCTCTTTTCCTCCGCACTACCTTGTCTGATCCTGTTTTCTACCCCTCCCCGCCTCAGGAACTCCACTGCGGTGTAAACAGATGATTAGGTGCTGGCGCTGCCCTTTGATTTCAAGTCTTTGACTAAATCCATCCTGATCATTTTGACAGGCTGCTCTGAAGCAGTTGGCTGATAATGAGCCTCTTATTTTTTTCCCTCCTTCACATTATGGAGATGTTGTTTACATTATGAAACTACCCCGCCCCCTCGAGTTGAATTTTGGCTAGGCTAAGATTGTTTGCAGACTTTACATTCATCTACACATTTTCAGGTCATCTTGTCTTTATTGCTTTCACGAAACAGTCTAATCTCATTTTCTCTCCTCGGCTCTGATTCAACCGGGTTTTCAGCAAAGCTGTCATGGGCAATAACGTCTAGAAAAAATCTCCCCCGTAGTATTTCAAATTTGCTGAACAAAGGTTACACGGTGAAATGTAATTCCCAGAAATGCTGCATTTGTGTTTCCTTGTTGCAGACGTTTGTTTTTCCCTCCGTCTCTCATGTCTGGCTGACAGCATTAGACGCATTATCACAATTAGTCAACTTTTCTCAGAGGAGTTGTTTCCCATCCATCCACCCCCGCTTCATCATATATACTGAGCTGTTAGATTCAGACTTGTGATGATGTTTACCTCCTCACTACTTGTTACGTTGAAGGGTTTCTCTCTAAGGGTCTTCTAAGATGTTTTAACAGCACACAATGGCTACAGTATTACAGTGATAACAACATTTGTGATGCTTAATTTGACGTACAGTAGGAC
>NW_011333040.1:18240762-18245943 GCF_000735185.1 Notothenia coriiceps
CCACCCCCGCTTCATCATATATACTGAGCTGTTAGATTCAGACTTGTGATGATGTTTACCTCCTCACTACTTGTTACGTTGAAGGGTTTCTCTCAAAATGAATCTACATCTGTCTGTTTGCAGGTGTCTTCTAAGATGTTTTAACAGCACACAATGGCTACAGTATTACAGTGATAACAACATTTGTGATGCTTAATTTGACGTACAGTAGGACATGATTTGCTCATTTTGGCTTAAAAATGTAGATAAAAAGTGTAATTCTTTCGGAACGGCTATATGTAAAAATACAACATTTTTCTTAAAAGTTTTAGTATTTATTTAAATGTAGTGCAGTCAAATGTACATCATTCTCCTCTAAAATGTGCTGGAGTACAAGTATAAATTAGTATAAAATGTAATTACTCAAAAATAATACTAGGCCTATTACAAAATAGTAGGCATACTGTACTTAGATGCAGTAGGTTATATGCTCTGAGTTACATTACACTACTGCTAGCCTATTACGAGCTGGAAAGGCATATTGTCCCTGCAAATATAGCCAACACAACTTTATAATAAAATGCACAGAATTAACGTTTTCTAGACTGAACACGACTGATCCTGAGTTAAAAGGTAACATCATTGATTTGTTTCGTATTCAAACAAAGTTGGCTTTGGCTTTATTTTATTATTTCCTCTTAGTTTTTCTTCCGGCTTCCGGTCATTAGTAGGCCTATGACACGCTACACACCTGAGGAAAGTTGGTCTGTGCACTTTTCCTACAAATACTCCGCTATTTAGGTAAGAGTGGCTACAATTGTAAACATGTAACGCTTTGTTGGTTATTATGTGTTCAGTTTGAACTTGTGGAAACAAGCAATTAGGTTAATTACCTGAAGACGATTAAGTCACATTAGCATACCTCTTGCAATGCTTACTGAAATAGTGGTGGATGTAGCCATGGAAACACTGGTAGCTGGTGTTGGGTTTGGGCTAGCCTGTACATCCTATTCACCGAAATATTTGATTTACAGAAAGTTCTAGTGTCTTATGTTATAAGTTATGAGCTGTTATATGTTAGAAGGTCACCTACTGTATTGTGCAAAATCCACTTCTCTTTTACAAGTGTCCCCTATCAGCACTTTGGAGACAGGGCTGAAACAGAGGGGTTTATGGCATGCTACAACACTTCAGAGACATGTTTTGTATATATCTGAGACCTATAATATATTGATGAAAAAGAGTATAATAATAGGTGAGTGACAGTTTAGATAATAAGGCTAATTATAGTATGATGTGTCTTTGAAAAGTTTAAAGTTAAGTTAAATACTCCCCCCATGAATCACAAAAACTATATTAAAACACAATCTATGCATCATAATGAATCCTTATGAAGCACAAGCATTTCAGACTCAAACCCAGTGACCCACTAGATCAGGGGTGGGGAACCTTTTTCCTCTCAAGGGCCATTTCAATTTTTTGAACATCCTCCGAGGGCCGTACAAATGATTGACCTCTGCTTAAAAATACTAAAATCGCAGCCCATTCCTTTCGCCTTTCTTTCATGCTGTGCAAAGAAAAAGCAACCTGTATTGTAGTAGTAGAGCTGTATTGGATTAACATTAACATGCTTATTGTAGTTGTAAGTGCACTGCCTTGCGGCCTGAAGCACCATCCTTGATGGAGCATATGTGTGGGCTCGACCTGTATTTTACAGGAAAGGAGTGAGCAGAGAGTAGAGTTGTCGATTCTTGTTCTGTTTTCTGTGACTATCTTCCTCACCCTCTCAGACTTTCAGTTGCGCGCGCTACTAACGAGACATGCTGCCATGGAAACCAAACAATGGTGTAGAGATGTATTAAAGTCCGAGTGGAAACAGTCCTGAGTAAATCTAATTTTGTCAGAAATCGGGAGAAATGCGGGAGAAATATAACCCCGGGAGGAAACCGGGAGAGGGCAATGAAATCGGGAGTCTCCCGCGAAAATCGGGAGGGTTGACAAGTATGTGCGGCATGTGCACGGCTCCTTATGGGTGCTGCNTCTTAACATCCCGATAGCAATGAATATATTTAATGCTTTGACAAAAAATCCATAAAAAAATGTCATCTGTGGAAGCCGTAGTACTGTAAAAAGCACGACCAGTCATTTTAGCCAGCCTGGCTAAAATAACAGGATGGCCTTCCTGCCTGTCAGCCTTCCATCTGTGCACAAACGTTTATCGTGCCCTCATTGGTCATGTGCGCGTTCGTGTGTGTTGGAGGAGGGGCTCTGTGAGGAAGTGGCAGATTTTTTCCGGCTGTGTATTTTCAAATTCTAGCGCACTCGAGCTGGTTTCTCCAAAATTACCTACCCCACCTTTAAAGTGGACATATCATGCTATATTTGAATAATATAGTGTAGGACCATACCTATAAGGCATATTTATACTTTTTATTTTTCAAAATACCAAACAGATCATGCATTTTAGCCATTCCTCATTTCGCTCAATTTAACACTGCCTTTGCATGGGCTGATTCTGTGAGAACAGCACCATCTACAGGCCTGGCATATGTACTACAGCGTCTCCAGCGCTTTCGAACGGCAATGTCCGTGGCTGTCTCCTCCTGATTGGTGGAGTTGGCCCAATAGCCGTAGCGCCACTTCTGTGACGTCATAGAAGTGTTCAAATCTGGATCAGTCTGTATCAGATCCGTTGCAGCCCCTTTTTAAGAGATTTGGGTATGGAGGAAAATAGAGTAGGTTGTGTTTTCTGACACTTGGTGAGTTCCCTGGAACACCGGGGACACATATTCATGTATAAAAGACGTACAAAAGTGCATTTTGCATGATAGGTCACCTTTAAGTAAAGAAAACGTTTGCGTCTCTTGATCTCAGATACTTCTCTAGTTAGATCGGGTTTGCTCATATCTGTTACATTCATTAATATAATACCGTATATACAAGATTAAAAAAAGCATTTTGTTTCGCTATCATCCATAACCTCAAATATAGCTGTTTTACACACATTATTGATCTGAATACACCCAAACAACATAGAAGCACAAAATCACTTGAGTAATTTATTCCTAACATTTAAATGTAAATGAGAGTGAGTCTGTTTAAAGATGCAAGAGGTTATTTTTTACTTTTTTTAAGTACTTCTTTATTTAGTTTATCAAAATACATTTTTAGTATGTATATTGTTCATTTGGTGCTGCATCTGTCCTGATTTGTTAAATTTAAATAATGGAGGGAATAATTTGGGGATCTAAAAATGCCACAGGCCAATTAAGGAACCCTGTTATATATAAAAGTTTCACATGTCACACTGTTCCCAGCTTCCTGTCGCTGGTCAGGGTTCTGGCCGTTCATCATCCTGCAGCAGCTACAGTATGTGGGACAGCAGGAATCTGTCCCACTTAGCTGTTGACCCAAAACATGGAGACTGGCATCCATTACAGCCACATATGAAACGCACATCTGGCACAGCTGGAGCCGCTCTGTGGGGCAGCGTGACGGCCTGGACACACAGCACAGTGGGGGGCTGATTATGCAATGTTTTTCTTTAAATTGCACTTTAAGGTACTTTTAAAAGTGCTGGACAGTATTTAAGTACATTTATTTTTTCAGATACTTGTAATTGGAGTATTTTGTTTCTGTGTCACTTCAGACTTTACTCCACTCGGAGTAAACTTCCAGTTCCCATGGAAATATTGTACTTTTTATTTCAAACAGCTTTAGTTTTTGGTCACCTTGTAAATTAAGATTTGACACAACACTTTGGAAGAACTTCAAAATATGATGCCTTGATGTAGAGTCAGCCAGCACACATTATATTTAAGTTCCTGAATCAATAAGTGGCTTGACAGAAGATTAATAAGAGTCATTTTGCTCATTGTTTAAGTGTTTTTTTTCTAAAACAATTCACAGTTCTGGCTTCACAAAAGTGAAGATTTTCTGCTGCTCCTTTAAAATATTTTAATAATTGAATAATAATAATTTCGATTTTTTTCTGCATTTCCTCTTTCTGATCATTATTCTTACTTGAGTATCTCTCTCAATGCAGTACTTTAAGAGTGTTGCATTTGTACTTTTACTTAAGAAGGAGGATCTGAATGCTTTTTTTCTCCTTTGCTTTTGCCAAATATTTGTGCCTGTAAATTACTATACAATAAAAATGTTGTTGTGGTTCATATTCGGCACTTTATTGTGCTCCTCTTCCAGCTATTTTCCAGTGTCTAGGTCTTCCTCGACTGCCTCACTGTTTACCCTCGTGCCATAGCCTCGAGGTATCCGGTAAGTTAAAGAAACACACAGTTGGTCCGGGTTTGTTGACACCAGGGGTCTCATTTATTAAAGTTTCTGATGCTCAAAGTTGTGCTTCGTAAAGTTGTCAGAATCAGCCTCTCAGCGATTTTCTCTCTGACATATCAAAAGCAAAACTTTGGATATAATCCCTTTTATTATTACCCAAGGTTTCAATGTTATAGACATCATATATATGGTATACACTGTGTAGTATATACACTATACTATAACATCTTTACAAATCCTGCCCTGTGTGTCATGGATATTTGACTCGAAGCCAGGGGCGCTGCCAGAGGGAAGAAAAGGGCACGTAGTTCCTCTGAAGTACAGAGAGGTGATGCTGACTGAGATAAACCTGGAGGGGGTCAAGAGTCGCATATTCTCAGGAGACCAAAGGTTTAAAGGAGGGTGAAAAAGTATATCCCCTGTGCGCTAGAGAACTGGTCAAAATTCATCTCCGTTTTCAGTGTCTTCTTTATTTGCAGGAAGTGACACGTGTCATCAGGGATTGTTGGGTGCAGAGCAGCTGATTGGTCAGTCACCTCACGGCTCCAGAGGACAGGACGCCGGAGGACTGATAAACCGAGGCGAGAGAGCTCGGCTGGTGTCACATCATGATAAGAGACAGAAGCCTTGTGAAACTACAGGTTACCGCTCACACACGTCTTATCGACAGAAAGCCAAGAACTGCATTTATGGATATTTTTGTGTGTTTGTTTATGTGCCCAGGTTTGGAGATATCTGGCTTCTTTTTTTTTATGCTGCCACCCGTAGTAGGGTCTACTTCTATGGTTTGAAATTATTTGAAGTAAAGAAAAGGAGTCTTTCCTGACACGATTGTCACATATTGATTCCTCACTTGAGGGCGCATTTAACAGTGCTCACCAGTGACAGGTGGGGACTGCCAAGGCACAC
>NW_011333040.1:18245970-18248141 GCF_000735185.1 Notothenia coriiceps
GGGGGGGGGGGGGGGTCGTTATTGAATTGTCAACGATGGGAGCCTCGCTGCGGGGACATTCTACAGATGGCCAGTCCGCCCCTGAAAAATTTCTATGCACACGTTAATAATAATTAACGTGTGCATAGACATTTATTAATAATAATACAAAAATAATAATAATTAATTTTTTTTTAATTCAAACAAGATTTTGCGGCATGTCTAAGACTGCTTACCAGGTCATGTCTTAAGGCCTAAGACACTCGTAGTAAGGAACCAACCTGATTCTGTAGTTCCCCCTCAGCTAAGGGCGCTTTAAGTGTCTTTTAAACTGTTGTTTTTCTTTACCAGCATCAAATTCCCTGTTATTCACCCTCAACACTCTCATTAGTGTATTTTCCCTCTGATAAAATGACCAACTCCACGTTAGCCATCAGCTGGTGAACAGAGTGGAGCATTTAGCTGATATTTCCCTTAAGTGTAAAGTTAACATTGATCTTAGATTTGTAAATTGACCACTTTTTACAGTCATTTAACAAATTTAAGGTGATAATGTGTTTCTAAGTGGCCAAAATACAGTGCAGTGTTTTGAACTGGCTAGTACATTTGTTAATAGTAGAACTATTTACATGTATTTTTTAGGCTAATCATTTCAGAAAGATAGGAAACTTGTTGAGTTTAGATGCAAAAGAAGAGAAAGATGAAACATGTCGTGTGTACTGAGCAGATGCATCAGAGCTTGGTGTTAAAACATCACTAGAACATCTTTATTGTATTTTGATGGCAGCAGCAAAATCAGAGAGCAATATCTCAGAACCTGGGCAAATCAAACCAGAATTGACTCTGAGGGGGGAGAAGGTACTTGTGCTATCCGACCAAACGGCCCCTTTAGGCCAGGCTGTTAAATCACATTTGGGGGGCTCATTTCAAAATAGCATGGACATGGTGAGGAGGATTTAACAGTCTCTCCTCTTCCTGTAGAACTTGGCAGGCAAAATCCAACACGTGTTGTGCTGCTATGACAATATCACAAGGTTCTTTTGTGAACTTGAACTAGAATGTGTCATTCTCATCAGGTCTGCTTATAGCTCGGAGGAACCGGGTGTTCAAATCAGCATATGTTTGTGTCTTTTAATAACGCAGTGAAACAAACGGCTGTATCTTCAGATAACTCAATTCAATGGCAGTATTCGAGATGACACATTCCTTGTTAAGAGCGTAAACCATCCTCTGTCTCAACACTTTTTCCTAGACACGTCTGCTCTACAAAGCAGAACTTCAACAGCACATATTGTAAATGCTCCGGCGTCCCACGTTGAGCTAAGAGTCCCGGGCAAGTAGCGAGACAACGCGGGTCAGTGCTCGCATCTCACAAGTCTCTCCAAAGACAGATGCATCCGTTCATGCGTCACGATCCACAGCGTCTGTTTTCCCAGCAGCCCCCTCTCACAACGCCAAAGCATGATTGGTCACAAACTTGTTGATAGATATCTGTTTTCTCTGCGGCAAAGTCCACGTACAGTTAAAAAATATAAACTTGTTTCCATCTCTTGTTGCAACACCAAAACCACATTTTTTTCTTTTTACATTTCTGAATGATAAACAACCCCAAATGTTTGTCAGGGCGTCACACTTAAAGCTGCATGTATGAATATATGAAGAGTCCCCGTCCAAAGTGAGGGACCACTGAATGCGAAACGTGACATCTACTCATACAAAATGATTTATAGCTTTCTCAAATAAAATTACAGTACAAGTTAAAGGCTAATATGTAATGTAGGTCCTTGTTTGACAAAAACACAGACTTTGGGAAATGTTCTTTATCTTATTTGTGTTCAATTTAAATGTATCTGTATATATATATATATCTTTATTTGGAGATTAACTCTTTATCCTGAAACTCAAACCACAACAGTCAGAGACTTTCTTTGTGATTTGTCGCGATTATATCTATACATACTTTGTGCTTCCATCCAACAATCTGGGTAACAAAAGGATTAGAAGAAAAACGTGACATTCAAATAAAGAGCAGAGTGCTGCATGTGGACGGACACACAGCCACCTTAACATCCCGTGTAACACTTCATCACAGTTCATCTGAGACAAAAGTCTTAACATTTAATATTTTTCTTTTACATCAAGGAATGTTCAGGGACAAAGAAATTTAATAGAATTTTTTTTTATATTTTAAG
>NW_011333040.1:18248181-18256877 GCF_000735185.1 Notothenia coriiceps
CCCCTCACAGAGTCTGCATGTGTGAAGTCATGTGGTACAGTTTGCTTTTGGGCAGGCATGAAGCAGGAAATGAGGCGTGTACTTCCTGGTCCCTCCCCTTTTGTCGGTTGTCTTCTGAGGGAGGTGGGCTGCACAACACATCTGCTGAGTCATGATTCACAAAAAGAGATTAAGTGTGATTTTAGTGAGGGGCGGGTGAGTCGACCCTCCCCCCCCCCCATCATCATCGTTTGACACATAGAAATGGCTCTTTCTCTCTCTCACATCACCCTCTATCTAATACTATCGAAACGATGTATTGTTAACTCTATAGTTGACCATGTATAAATATTGTGTGTATCCTTATAGATGTATAGCGCATGTAGAAAAAATAGGAATACGTGTTGAGGAAAATCTGTCAACCCAGTTATTGTTTACTTTTATGTTTAGGATTTAACGTTTTATTATCACAAATTGGTTTTCAGTATCATACAAATATTTTTCAGTCTTATTATCACAACCGTTTTCATTATCATAAGCATTTGTTAAGTAATATCACACAGCATTTTTTTCCTATCATGCAAACGTATTTTTTTTAAATTTTAGTAAGAATTAAATAGTACAACGTTTTTCACAGTATAATATTATCCACGGTACTGTTTTTTTTACATTTTTCGATCATATCATACAGTATTTTTTAGCACATGCTCATGGGGATTTCCAAACAACACGTCTTCATCTTCTTTCACCTTTTTTTTTTTTCATTAGTATTTACAACAGATTTTAGATCTACCTCGACTGGCCGTGAGGAGCAACATCCAGGTAGACAAATTTATTGAGCATCGTACAGTATTGTTTAAAATTTTTTTCAATACGATTTTGGACTGTTTGTTAAGGTTGTGCAAGTTTTTCCATTTCATTTCAATATACTTTAATAAGGAATTCTTCCTGATGTTTGGATTTTGTTTTGCAACAGTAAACTTAAACTATTCAATATTTGTCCCCGTATACTTATTTTCTTCTCCTCTTTCATGTCGTCGTAGGACTACCCTGAGTCTCCAAGAGTTTTCTTGTTAGATCCCTATATCGGGCTGACTACCTTCTCAAAGAAACACTTATACAAACTTACATAGGAGGGCGCGGGCGACACTTTAACGTTTCAGGGTGGTACCAGAACAAAAAAGTTGGCACCTTTTACAATTTTACATCGGGCATAAGCGTGTATAGACGAGCATTTTGTGCAAGGAGACTCTACTCAAGGACCATGACTGTAGAGTAAATAGTAAAATGGATTTATTTACTAATTGGACACACAAAAGAAGGTCCATTTGGCTCTTTGCTGTCTAAACCCCCACTGCTTCCCCCTGGAGGTTGGGAGGGAAGGGGGGCCGGACGACCTGGCGCCTCGGCTCGGGGAGGCGGAGGGGACCGACGACCCGGAGCCGACCGCGAGTGCGACGACGAGAGGGCTGGTATCCTCCGGAGCGGGTGGACCGGGAGGTGCCTGTTTTGAGTTTTCTGGACCCCCCCCCNTTGTCGATTCTTGTTCTGTTTTCTGTGACTATCTTCCTCACCCTCTCAGACTTTCAGTTGCGCGCGCTACTAACGAGACATGCTGCCATGGAAACCAAACAATGGTGTAAAGATGTATTAAAGTCCGAGTGGAAACAGTCCTGAGTAAATCTAATTTTGTCAGAAATCGGGAGAAATGCGGGAGAAATATAACCCCGGGAGGAAACCGGGAGAGGGCAATGAAATCGGGAGTCTCCCGCGAAAATCGGGAGGGTTGGCAAGTATGTGCGGCATGTGCACGGCTCCTTATGGGTGCTGCGGTCTAGATTTCTTTCTTTTTTGCGTGTGTTAATAAATTACCTCGAGGGCCGTACCAAATGGTCTCGAGGGCCATATACGGCCCGGGGTCCGGAGGTTCCCCACCCCTGCACTAGAAGAACAACATGAGTAAAAGTATAACATATTATCACCACAGTTTAGAGAAAAAACTAGCTGCCAACCAAGGATATAAATGACCAGCCTCCCATTCCGCACTCCTGCTAAAGAGTTTTGATCACCTTTTTATTACTAAGATCATCGTCCTATAATAGGTGCATTATATAAAACCGATAAAAACTGTAACTCTGACCATATTTTTGGTTTCATATTGGCCTTTATTAAAAAGCCTAACCTAATCATCTGCTTTAGTGTTGCAGAAGTAAAAGTTCCCCCCAGACTGCAGTTTGTAAAACATGTTATTATTCTTTTTCCACATTGCTGCTCAGAGAAGATAGCTCAATGTGGCGGTTCACTAATTAACATGCATTCATTAACTCATTAACCTGCCTTAAAAGAACTGCTTGTCAAATTCTGTCATATTTTAATCTACTTTGTTTGTTTGATTCAAAAGTACGTTTAAATTGTACTTTTATGCAGTGCTTGGGGAAATGTACTTAATTCCTTCCACCACTTGGCTTGAGATGTTGAGTGACCAGTAATGCTTTGCAGCTTTCCTGTGTTATCTAGAGGAAGTTTCTCACTTCACTGCAGCTCCAAACTTCTTCCACCTTTGTGACATTTCTGCAACAGAAGTTTATTTATTCCGTTTCACCCATCTCTCTTGGCTTTCTGCCTTTTTCCTTCTCTACTGTAAATGCTAAAATGATGGTAACAGCTGCTTCCACTTGTGCTAGAGTGTCACCTGTTACTATGAGACATATGCTGAGTATTTCCATTGCTTTTTTAGCATTTATAACTGACAATATATAGTATATTTCCAGCATTTTGTACTTAAGGCTGAACATTCATTACGTGTTTTCTTTAAAAAAAACCGATTCCTTGTTTTTCCATGCTCTACAGCCAGCTTCACTGAAGATGTCGCTGTTAGTGAAGTCCAGACCCTGATCATATTTTGATAATAAGGTAAGATAAAACCACCCAAAAAACAATGCTACTAAAATGCAAGAATTTATAAAACAGATTGTGTTGTCTTGAGGACTGTAGCAGGATCTTTACTGCAGACAGTCAAGGTTTTGTTTGTTTGATATGATATATTTACCTTTAATAATGTAGTCTAAGGTAGAGGAGGCCTTCAAGGACCCTGCAGAACCACAAATAATTGTACTGATGATCTCATATATTATTAGTGAGCATCTTTCATGTCTACTTCAATTTCTTGTTAAAGTGGACCTATCATGCTATATTTGAATAATATATAACCTATATAAGGCATATTTATACTTTTTATTTTTCAAAATACCAAACAGATCATGCATTTTAGCCATTCCTCATTTCGCTCAATTTAACACCGTCTTTTCATGGGCTGATTCTGTGAGAACAGCACCATCTACAGGCCTGGCATATGTACTACAGCTTATCCAGCGCTTTCAAACGGCAATGTCTCCTCCTGATCGGTGGAGTTGGCCCAATAGCCGTAGCGCCACTTCTGTGACATCACAGAAGTGTTCAAATCTGGATCAGTCTGTATCAGATCCGTTGCAGCCCCTTTTTAAGAGATTTGGGTATGGAGGAAAATAGAGAGGGTTGTGTTTTCTGACACTTGGTGAGTTCCCTGGAACACCGGGGACACATATTCATGTATAAAAGACGTACAAAAGTGCATTTTGCATGATAGGTCACCTTTAATTTAAAAAAGGAAATGTATTTCCTCAAGGATTGTGATTGTTTGTGACACATCACAGATATTTGAACCCAAACAATGTCCTAAGAGAGAATCAGACATCAAAGATTGTATGAACACAAGGCAGTGACACATTTTCTGAATACTAGCAGGGCTCGACAGTAGCGGTTGCCAGGTTGCCATTGGCAACCATTCAGAAAAAATCTCAACCACTTCTTGGCCTTTGGTTGCCATCAGTGGCAACCAGTTTTTTAACATTAAGAAATAAGGGCAGCAAACAGCTAAATGTGCTCCCCAAAATAGATAATTGTTAATTATTTGTTGTATTAAGAGTGATATGTAATTATTGTTGTGACCAGTCGGAACCTGATACTTAAGTTGCACGTGCATTGGTGTGTTTACGGAGCCAGAAAGCGATGCACGTTTACTCGCGTGCGCTGTGCACCATGTGTTTGTTTTACAACAAATGGCGAAGGAAATTAAGTTGTTTGACAGTGGGGTAAAACGTTCGGCCACGTTCCAAGTGATTCAACTGATAAAGCGCAAGATGAACCCGAAGGAAAGCAAAGAGGAAATGTTTAAAGTCTTGGGAGGCGAAATATATATGTACATTCTGCTGCATTGTGCATTCACTTCCGGTAAAGTTCCTGTCAGAGTCCCGATCTTATTACTACCAAAATAAAAATGCTAAACGAAACTTTACCATAGGAAAATATTGGCATACAAATATAATCACTTCTATAAAAAGGCAACACATTTTAAATATAGTTGGACATATTAAAGGTAATTTACAGCATTCATAATTCATATCTAATTCTTAACTGTGAATGGTTTTCATTTATTTAACATTAGAAATGTATTAGTCTGGCCAATCCAAGACTTCAATGCTGAAGGGCCAGTAGATCTATGGTGGGGGTCAGCACAAAGGTCAAGACTTCAATGCTGAAGGGCCAATGGATCTATGATGGGGGTCAGCACAAAGGTCAAGAAAACCCACATTTGAAAGGGAGACAACGGATGACCAAGAAACTAGTGACTTGCTCAATTCATTTGTGAGGGATCTGTGAAGAACATGACAACAGCTGCACCACTGGTATTTAGTATACCAGCAATTGAGGGTGGACAAGTTTACTACCAAATAATTGTGTTAATTACTTATTGTAAAGCATTTGAACATTATTTTGTGTCACATGTTCATTATTAAGTTGATGTATAACTGTATAGTATCTTAATTATTTAAAATATAAGGTGACCTTAAAAATGGCAACCGTATTTTCAGTATTGGCAACCAAAAGCTGATGCCTGGTTGCCAGCCTGGCAACTACTTTTAAAAAGTTAGCGTTGAGCCCTGACTAGTCACCAAATACAACATCAGCCCTACAGACTAAAAGGTTTTGAATGTGTGACAAATATATAGAAGATATAGCTTGTAAGATATTAAGACTCCAAAAACTGTGAGTGTACTTCAAAGAGTTGGTTTTTAAATGACAGTCTTAAGCCACTGTTGATGTCTTCTAGCAGTTTTAGATAAGATGATTGGTCACATGAAGAGCTGTCAGCAATAACTGCAATCCGTGCGGGGGAATATTTCACCTCCAACAGAACAAATTAAAGGCGAAGAACTGCTTCTTATGTGCTGTCTGTCGGGGGTCATGAAAAAAGAATTGCTGTAGAAGCACTATTGATCAAGTAGCCCAACACAGTAATATAGCATAACCCCACCTTATTTCTGCTCCCCCGCTGTCGTTTCATTGAATTATGTTCCAGAGCATCGAAGGCATTTCTACCTGTCAAACACTAGACTGATTGTGGTGCTTTATTGCGTTATTGTTTGAGTGACAGCTTCATTTGGTACAGCCTATGCAGCTGATGTTAGTATGTCTCTGGGGGGAGAGCTGCAGCACGCTGAATACATTTACAGTCATTGTCACAGCATGCAGCTCTTTAGTTTACCAGCAGGGGGCAGGCTGATAGTAATCTGCGGAGGAGAGTGTGATATGCACATCTGAGCTTCTTGTACAGACCACAAATTGGTGGAAACACAGCTAAGAGGTCAGTGTGTGCGTCTGTGGATATGTGTGTGATGTAGCATAGCTATCATTAAGAGACTTTTCATTATAAACAACATTCAAAAGAAGTGAACTTTCATGCAAACATCTTAAAAGTATACAGAGACAAAGATATACATGTTATGTGTGTGTTCAGGAAGTCGTTAGTGTAGCAGGTAAACTGACCCGCCTTCCTACAACATGAATTGACACCACAGTGTTTGCGAGGGTGTGTGTATTATTTACACTGCAGTGAAACATGCTCAGGATGTCCGGGCTGATCCACAGAACTGCCACCAATTCAGGTCATTTCTGAAGGATTGGTATTGGTTATGTAAGGCCTGATCATTTCCTATTAACCCACTTTGCTCCAGATACACTGGCTCCATTGAACCATCAAAACAATGACACCTTTTTTCTAACAGTACAGTGAATTCGATCTGTATTAATAGACTTACTTAAGTGTGAAAACTAGTGACACATTGGTTTAAAAAATGGCACTGTCCTTCACTGGATATGCCTAGTGAGCTGCTGTTAAGTGCATTAGCTAATCCTCGTGCTGCTAAGGTACTCTCCCTGTGCCTGTCACTAAGTGTACGGCAGCAGCATGAGGCCTATTAAGACAGTTAGTTTCTAAGTAAAATAATCTGAAACACTGAAAAAACTGCCATTAAAATATAAGGAGAGCAAGGTTTTATTATTATGTTGCTTTTCTTGTCCAACCAGAAGAAAATAACCCAAATGTACTCAATTTAATTTCATGTAAAACAAGCAAAAAGAAGAAGCAAATTCTCACATTAGAGAGTCCAAATGTTGGTATGTTGTTCTTGTAATAATGACTTAAAAGATTAATCAAATATCAAAATAGTTGCCGATTGATTTGACCTGTTGACCGACTTTTTGTTTTATCACCAAATGTCAGCTCTACGCCGAAGAGACAGCTGTGCCCCCCCCACCCCCCACCCGGCCTTTACAAGCTAATCAGTTTCAGCTGGTGAGTGTCAATTCCCCTAAAGAGGCTAGTTTGCTGGCAGAGTTAATCAGCTGTAGCTAATTCACAAAATTCACTTTGTTAATTAGTGGGAAATTATTTCTTTCTATTTATTTTGTATGTTTCCAACAAATGCATTGACAATGGAAAAAGCCTGCAAAAGAACAAATACCAAGTAACTGCAGTCACATGTTCCTGCATGACTGCATTCTCTCTTCACACCCTGTGTAGTCTGCATGTGTTCTGTAAGATACCTGGCCACACCCAGTGAGGTACTGTGTATATCATTCAACTTAAACGATGATGGGCTTCTATTGGCCTCCTTAAAAGCTAGGATTATTTAGTAACTGAGGCTTCAATGAAACGGTAAAATTGAAGCATTAAACATAAGAGTTTGGAAAAAAACAAACATCTGTGGCACTGAAGAGAATAAATAGGGGAATAACTGAAAATAAGTATTCAAGTTCACTTTAAAGAAGCTTCGTAGGCTTTCACAAAGGTGTGTTTCCTACAGATTGATTTGAAAGTGGACAAAGAAAAGAAAATAACCATAGATGAACTGGGGAACTGCCAGAACATGTGATTGACGGTTAGCAGGGAGTGTTTCCTACACCACTGAGAGGGAAGTAAAACCAGGATTCTGTAATCATGTTCTTCTTTCCTCCGTTCTCTCTTCCTCCCCCATTTTCCCACCTTCCCTCTGGCCTCGTGTTCCTGCAGCATCACATTTGGGACGACATTCCTCTTTTGTCCCGTCCCGTGGAGAGCAGCGGTGCACAGAATGCAACATGTGCATCTCCAATCTATCACAACTGTCACTTCCAACGGAGGACGCCGAGCTCCCAGCTGAGCATTTCTCTAACAAAAACACAACAAATCTGCAGAGATGATGGCGAGGAGGGATGGTGCATCGCGTAAATAAGTTGAATTCTACCACCGACCGTACAGACAGAGTGCTAGCCAGCAGAAAAGCACCATAAACTCACAATTTCCCTGCAGCTCAGGCCCACACAGCAGAATAACAACAGGCCCAATCAATCTTGTGGATTATTTTCCTGGCAGCAAAGTGGATCCAAAACGTGATTTAAAAACTCTCTTGGTTCCAGAGCGAGTGGATTCGATGGGCCGACAGCTGAAAAAGTGCTGCAAAATGACACGAGTGGCTTGCAAGAGAGTTTGAATGCAGCGGAGGCACATGCACAGGGGGGTGATAGATGGGTAGGCACTACGCAGCAAAGTGCACCATGTGGACTGGAGGATTAAACAGTCTGTTTGTTTTGTTTTGTGGCCTGTTAAGGGAGGAAGCAGCCACAAAGGTCTTAGTTGTTCACAATCCCTCAGCGTGTGTGGGTGTGCCGGCTGACCACCAGCGAAGAACAGAGCTCAGTGGAGAGAAAACATCAACATTTAGCGCTTTCTAGCACTTTTCTCTATAGTTTGTTTCATCTGAAGAATATTCTGAGCTCACCAAAGGAGCCTGTTTTCTGTAAACATGACACGATGTGATTGATGCATGCCTTAGTGGTTGTAAGTACCTGGATTTGTCTTAACTGGGTCAAAGCTTGGATCTTGTTTCTGTAGGTTTCCTGATCATTTCTATAAGTTAGTAAGCATGTCCGTAACTATATATCCAACGAGAACATTTCTAAGATCTAACCTTTCGCGGGGTGATAAACAGTTTGACGATCTGACTTTTTCTATACAAATACCCAGGTTAAGCATGATTAGTTAGAAGAGTAATTAAACCTGAAAACTGCAATAATAACTAATTAAACCAGTGGTTCTCAAACTTTTTCTGTCAGGCCCCCCCTTTGGGACAGAAAAAGTTTGAGAACCACTGGTTTAATTAGTTATTATTGCAGTTTTCAGGTTTAATTACTCTTCTAACTAATCATGCTTANGATTAATGAATTTTAGGGAAGGGTCATCACTGGTGAGCAGAACTGAAATATCTTAGTTTAATTAGTTATTATTGCAGTTTTCAGGTTTAATTACTCTTCTAACTAATCATGCTTAACCTGGGTATTTGTATAGAAAAAGTCAGATC
>NW_011333040.1:18256922-18260013 GCF_000735185.1 Notothenia coriiceps
CAGATAAAGACATTCCGACGTAATAAGTGGGGGAACCGTAGGGTACAGGCGGCCGTTTTCTCGTACAGTTGTGATGCTGTGCAAGGAACGAATTATTGTTAGTATGACTTCACCTGGCTAGACCTGGTGTTGAGGGGTGGGTGTGGTGTCGGTTGGTGTGGGGGTTGTTTTTGTTGGATTGGCAGTTGTGGTGGTGGTGGGGGGTAGGATGGTTACAGAGAGAGCCACTGAACGAATGCAGGTGGTGCTGGAAAACTCTTAAAATATGTTAATTATGAAACAAAATCTTCTAAATGTTGCAATCTTTTGTTCCCTGTCTTTGGGGGTTGGATTTGTTTTTGTTTTCTTGTTCGGTGGTGTTTTGTGTTCTTTGGGTTTTTTTTAGTTGTGGTTCGTGTGGGCGGCTTTTTGTTGCGTTTTCTTCTGAGTGGTTGTTGTTTGGGTTTGTGTTTTGTCTTTTTGTTTTTTGTTGTTTGATGGTGTTGTTGTGTGTTTGTGTTTTTGGTTGGTGGATTGCGTTTGTGTTGTTTTTTTTTTGTTTGGTGGTTATGTTGTTGTGTTATTGTGATTTGGTTGGGATTTGTGTTTTAATGTTTTTGGCTGAGTTTTTGTTAAAGGGGTGAATGTGAACTGAAGATCTTCTTTTACATTTAAATCAGCGATTGGTTTTTTTAATCTTGGTCAAAGTTCATACTTTTTAACATCCCGTGTAACACTTCATCACAGTTCATTCTCGAGACAAAAAGTCTTAAATTTAACATATATTCCTTTTCCTTTCACATCAAGGAATTGCTTCAGGGACAAAGAAATTGACACATAGAATTTTTTTTTTTTTATATTGAAGAGTCTTTTCCAGCACTGCATCTCAGTGTTCTTCTTCTGTACACCTCCTGAGGCCCCGCCCCCCCCTTTCCCCCCCCCCCTCAAGAAGTCTCCATGTTGTGAAGTCATGAGACAGTTTGCTTTTGGGCCAGGCATGAAGCAGAAATGGAGGGCCGTTACTTCCTGGTTCCCTCCCTTTTGGTCGGTTTTCTTCTGAGGGAGGTGGCTGGCAACATAACACATCCTGCTGAGTCCCCATGAACTCACACAAAAAAGATAAGTGTGATTTTTTAGTGCGAGGGGCGGGTGGAGTCGATCTCTCCGCGCGACCCCCCCATCCAGCATCCGCTCTTGATAACATACATTAAATCGCCCTGGCTCTTTCTCTCTCTCACATCACCCTCTCCGCCTATCTCCCCCCCCCCAGGTCTGGAGTTTTGTCCGTGGAGGCCAGGTGAGCGAGGCCTCCTATTGGTCGGAGAGCAGCAGCGTGAGCAGCCAGCCGAGGCCCAGCAGCAGGGAGAGGCGGAGGGGCTCGGCTCCGCGGTCCAGCAGGCCGGGGGAGGGGAGGGTGGAGTCCCCTTCGTCACCCCACAATCTGTCGTTCTCGTTTACCTGGAAGAAAACACACAGGTATCATTTATTTAGGTAAAATGATAAATGAGATGTCAGTACCAGGGAACTCATCTCAGAGGACGTGTTTTACGAGCAGATATGTGCGAATAACGGCTGCATTTTAACATATCCACGGTTGAAAAAACAAGACCATGGAGAGGACTTTGCAATTTCACAGCGGGAGATACATTCCAAACATATTCAGAAAAGAACTCTTCCATCAGTCGGCTATATCCCTAGATTGTTCTTTGAGAAAACCTCTGAGTCCCATCAGATGCTGCTGTACTTTCTCCTATTCTTTTATTCATATGCCCCTGTTTATAACTTATCAATTCAATTACAACGTTTTGTTAGGTTTGTAGTCCTTCTTAAGGAATAATTCATATACTTCTACTTTACCTTTTTGAACGTGTTGACATAGTTTGTCAGGTTTTACCATAACTTTTTTTAAAGATTTGTTATGACATGATACGAGAGTCATTTAAAAGATGGCCTACAACGAGGAGTGCCAGGTCAGCTCCATCTAGATTTAGACAACATTTATGATACTTTGTTTTTTTCACTTTTTTACTTCTGCACAACAAACCTTTAAGGGGATACTCGTACACACATTTTTATGACATACTATACTAGCTTTTTACATTTTTTTGTATGACCTATTATAATATGACGCTTTTGCAACATACTATAAGATGATTTTAATTTTTTTATGACAAACATACTATCACTTTTTTTACGACACACTATATGAAATTGTTTTACGACATACTATTACTTTTGCAACACTATTATTCTGACTTTTTATAACATACTATGACTTTTTTTAAACACTATATTTTGACAATCTTAGGATTTATTTTCATTTGACATACTAAAGGGTTTGAAAAACATTACCATGAAAATATCAGTTTTAAAATACCACTACTTACAAACATATAAATATAAAGTATAGTATTATGAAAGACTGAAAATGTCAATTTTAAAACACTGATAAATAAGATAATAAATAAATAAAGTTTAAACCTCAAGTCTATCACTATCACTAACACTGAAGTTATCTTGCCCAGAGTTCCCGTTAGAATTTTTTTTCGCCGGTCAACATGTCCGTTAAAGTTTAAATCTTCCGGACTAAATGACAAAAGTGCCGGTCAAAGGTCTTCTTTGTTATTTATTGTGCTTTAAAACAAATTGATATGATTCGATATTAAACAAACTAATTATAGTAGATTAACTATTCAAAAGTGAACAATAACTTAATCACACGGGAATAATAAACGGAGCGCTCTCTCCCTCTCCTGACAGCCCGTCAGTAGCAGCTCGCGGACCAGTAATGAGTGACCCGACAGTAAAACTAAACATATCTATAACTAGTTACAGTAGTTTGAGAGGTAGCCTAATTAAAATAGCTACGTGTGATATTCTATCCTGAAGTGTGTGTTTTGTTCCGCTCACCGCTGCATGTGATCAGGCAGAGCTGCGTGTCGACTCGTCAACAGCAGCTGATCTCTCTCTCCTGTCAGATTAGACTTCACTCGCGTGTATGTCCATATCGATCAGATCTAGCTAGTTCTAGCTAATGATAGGACTACCTGCTTATTATTAAAAGACCACATTAAGCAATAAGCCGTGCTATGCAACCGGTGAGGCCGCAAAG
>NW_011333040.1:18260058-18266450 GCF_000735185.1 Notothenia coriiceps
CAATTAACACTTATAGTTTCATGTCTTGTTACATAACAATAGATCATATTTGTTAAGTGTTATTATGGGAGAATTACTATTCTTGTGGTACTGCTGCCTTATTAGGCCCTTATTGAGCAGAGTATATTAAGACCAAATCTCATGTACAACAACTTCCTTACTTGCAATGAATAAGCACTAATTAGAGGGTTATTGAGGAAAAACTCGTCACTAATGGCTTATTACTTGTAGAATTTGGTCATGTAGAATAAGGCATTAATAAGCATTTTATAATGACTAATAAAGAGCCAATATACTGCTAATATGCATGTTAATTAACCACTAGTTGATGGTTAATTTGTGTACCTTAATGTAAAGTGTTACCGTTATTCATATGCCTGGGGAATAAGTTTAAATAAGTTATTCTAACTTAACTGTCAACCCCTGCCATTACACAAGAGTGTTGTTAGAAAAGTAATTCAGTTTCAAATGTATAAAATGTACGATGGGAAAGTCTGTTTAGCCAAATAGAAGAGTGCTTTAGTCGGTGGCAGCTTTGGTTTTAATTACAGAAATCTCAGAGGCATAAACTGCTGTTAGTCAGATATAATGCTAATTCAATTAATGACAAAAGGGAGTCTCTGGTCATAATATAAAATAAGAGCAGTGAGCGCTTTGCTGGTTGGCTTACCTAAATATCTGAAGGTAGCATGAACACCACAGGCCGCTATGATTTATATATGGGGCGAAGCCTGCGAGCTAGTTCAGGCAGTCCATACATTAACACGTGACGCACCTCGTCCCGCTTACAACCAACCAAACACATTGTCCTCAACATGCCGCTCTATTTAAGCCGCCAGGTCTTCCTGCCTCTGCCTCGCTGCTGCTGCCACTGCTGTGTTCACTTGCTATTGCTACGTTAATGTTCCTGCTGCTGTGTTTCATGTTTTTAATTATTGTTTCATTATTATACTCCCATTGTGTTATTTAATATTGTAGTTATTGCCTGTACAGCACTTTGGTCAACTGAAGGTTGTTTTAAATGTGCTATATAAATAAATAAAGATTGAGATTGAAGATTGAGATTGCTGCTGCTCCCCTGCCCCACCACCACCCCCCCCAGCTTCCACCTGTAGGCTCGGGGATAGTTATCTAATCATCACTCAATGTTCTTTGTAAATCTGTGGAGTGATGAGGCCCGAGCCTAGACGCCAAACTCAAACTATATGCTGCTTATAATAAACATATTAAGAAACACGTGAGTTGTCTGACTGAACTGATATTCCTGCCAGTTTTCAACNCTGAGGCTGCATCCGTATGTTTATGTTTATTTAGGATCCCCATTAGCTTTTGCTCTCGACAAAAGCTACTCTTCCTGTGGTCCGACACTTAAAACAAAACAACAATAATACAAAAACATTCAAGACATAAGTCCTGACATCATCAACAATCTCCAACAATGTCTTCCACTTTCAATATCAATCTCAGCCAAGGATGAGTGCACAAGAAACCCACCAGTACAAAGCATGAGGTAACATTACATTAGGGTTAACGGCTCACAAGGGGTACATGGTCATTAGTAGATGGCCCTTCAATCTCTTTTTGAAAGAGGCTCTGGACTCTATTTCAGCGAGGTAGTTTGACAATGACTTCCATTCCTTTATAGCTCTTAGTCACAAAAGATTTGGGGTCCTCGGTTTAGGTGCCCGTAGATGGCCCGTATTCATCTTCACATTTAATAAAGTACAAAGGGAATTATTTCCTAGTGCACTTTGCTAATTCATTGTACAGTATGGGTCACATTATGGATTTTAGCATACATTTTATTTCAGAGCAAGCCACTCTAGCTTTAACACTTGAGAGGAAGACACTTGAGAAGAGCTGTCATTGTGCACTGCTCCTCTATGATTGACAGCATGATAAAACCCATGCATGCAGCAGTAGGAATAAAGTTAGACGCTCTATGGCTGTCACTCCTGGTTAAGGGTGTTAAAAGTATCGTCCAACCTAGGAAATCATTATCGACAAACACAAACTCCACTAGCTGCAGCTGAGTCTAAACATCTCGTTATCAAAGAAAAGCGATGTGGAATATATTTTGATTTGCCATTCAGCGAACACCAGTGAACGATTATGTTGAACAAAAGCTCCAAAATAAAAGTCGTGTCATCTTCGGCTGCTGCTACCTGCAACTTTCCAGGCAATCACAACCCGTCGTTCTGCTGTCAGATCAAAACATTTCCTAGAGCGGATTTAATTCAAACTCTACCGTCACGTTACAGTTTGAAACTATCCGAGCGTGTGACGGATGCTGGTGTCAGGGAGGTGGTTAGGCTCAAAGGAAATGTGCACGCAGTACAACAGGAGGGATCCACCATATGTATATGTCTCACCAATTATTAATTCACTGCACAAGGAGAGAAATATGTGGCGTTGATAAAAGGAAACGTTTTCAAAGGTGTCTTTTCAAGAAGATGTATTTTTTTTTTTACTTCTTAAAGTACCGTCAAGCTGATGTATAGGGGTTTAGTTTAAAATGTCATTCAAGCAGTGTACTTTCTAATACACCTTGTTTCAGTCAGATTAAACATATGATCTGCTCTGATTGGTCAACCGCTTAGCATGATAGGGCTACTATAAGGTTTATATGGGGATCTTCATTCACACTGAAAACAGTCATCACATCCAATATTAATTGCAGCCGCTTGAAAAGGAAATGGTTTTGTTTTCCAATTCTTCATTAGCTGGTTTTCCTACAGCAGCAGGTTTCTATTTTCAGTAAGCAAGCTCTGATAAACCTAACAAACACTACCTGCACAGCAACAAGGGACAAGTTAACAACAAGCTTATTCACATGGTGGAAATATTTGGACGCTAAAGAGCCAGATACAAAACGATAATGTTGCGTTTTTAGGCTCTTCGCTGAGTCGGCAAAAATGTTTGTTTGTTGAAAGTATAAATCTATCTAAAGTCAACATGACTCACAACAACAAGGGTGCAATCTCCTGCTGCCATGACTTGCTAGGATGTTAGCATCTGTATTTACACAAACTAGTGTTGAAACATGCACTCAGTAGAACAAATTGCACTTTTGAAACAGTTGTATTGGCAATCATGACTGGAGGAATGTTTTCCCTCTGTCACAGGTGTAAAAAGGGAGCAGATGTTCAAGTTTGGAAGTCATTCTAATAAATAAACAGATGCTCTCGAAGCTTCGGGTGTGAATCCTCATCTGACTGAAACTACTCCTCTGCTGTCAGCACTGAAAACAAGTGTATCAAAAACATGATTCTGAGTGTGAGATGCAAGCGACAAGGCCTCGATCCTCTGGATGGCAAAACACTTATTTCCTTTCAACCCCAATTTCCAAAAAGAAGAAAAGTCACACTGGACTTTGCCTTGGTTTTCTTTAAAAGTGGATTCAAATGACAGTCATCTTTTCAGAGTCTCCTCTTCCAGCTGTCGGTTATGGTGTGATATAAAGATCATGGTGAATACCTAAATGGGCCACTTACAGTAAGTAGGCTGTGACTGCAGGGAATATTATAGTGTGTACATTCAGTACTATGCATAATGTACAGTCTTCTGAAGTGTCACACACCCCATAGGACATCAGTTCTTGGATTTGCGACAACCAGACTGAATTATGATCACATGATGAATTAATATTCTATAAAGAACTCATTCTCACCCGGCTAATGGGTTACTCTGCCGCAATTACGTTTGCATGAAAGTCACTTCAATTAAAATATGCTCAAATGAAGACATGAATGAGGGATTCATCAATTAATATCCACAGCTTATACTGTAAGATGGATGTGGGTGCTTAGAAAGGAAAATCACACCATTATTCTATCTGTTCCCAGCGAAGTGAAAACCCCAATGTCAGAAGCGACTCACTGGTTATTAGTGATGGGATTTCAAAGCCTTCGCTGGAGTATCGGGGTGTGACACACAAACATTGATTTCTCACAGGATCATAACAAATTGATCCAACCATTGCCTTTGCAAACAAAATGTCTGCAGCAATGCGGGGACTTGACTGGCCTCCCTCCACTGGAGCAGCACTGAGCATCAGCTAGGCAGAGATGGAGGAGATGGGGGGGGGGAGTGTAGGGCGACCCGCTCGCTTGTTGCCAGCTCTGCAGCTAATTAGGGAATTTGCAAGTTACAGCAACGAGTCAATAGTGAGGAAAACAGATTGAGCCCACCTTGCAGGCAGGGGCTGTGGACCAGCGTGCTAATGATGCTGTGGGCCATTAGTGCTGCAGGACAGGTGGGACAGTGTGCAGTTAGCTCTGTGGAGGGCAGGCTGACGGATGAGAGGCGCAGGGTTCATCTCCAGCTGCTCCATCCCGCCTCACAGCCGCGTCACGCAGAGATGAAGTGCCAATTGATACCTTCAGTGGTAAGCTGTTGTGACAGTTCCTTTGTAAATGTTTGGACATGGATGTTTAAGCACCACCATCTTGCATCTCTTTGACTTTCTCCCTAAGGGCTTTTTTTCCCCGTCCTCATAGTTACCCTGAATCTCAACTGTAAAGGACATCGTGTGCACACCCCCCTTCCTGCTCCATCGTCCTGCCGTATCCCTGGTTACCCTCACTTTCTCGTGTTATAATAGCAATTCAACTTCCATAAAAAAAACGGAATAATTGCAGAAATAAAAGAGCTTCACCTCCATGTGTCCTCTCTGTTTTTCCCTAACACACTCAGCTTTCAGAGAAGTCCGGAGCTGTTGTTGTGCATAGTGATGTGGTTATTATCCCTGCGATGAGGAGGTAAGGCAGGGTGACAGCTGTTTTAAACCTGAGCTCACTCTACAGGGGGATTCTTTTTCAGCACTTTTCCTCCTCCCCTTTCAGCATACGGCTGCATTCCTCTCCTGCCACTATTCTCTCTGTCCACCTCATTAGTTGGGAGGCAGGAAACCAAATTACGTTAAATTACAAAGTCATCAAAGGCCATCTGAAGTCCTGTCTCAGCAAGCACACCCCGGCACCACGGCACGGGGGGGGTCTCTGCACGCAAAATAAAGAATTCAGGCGCAGTTTGAGGTAAGCACCAAAAGGCACCAGGAGGATTTATTTAATTGACGATGGTGCCGTTCGCTTGTGTAACAGAATCATCCCGGTGTCAGCGAAGGTCTGCAGAATCTTTTGGCAGAATGAAAAACACTTTAGTCTGTATATTGAGATTACACGGGGGAACACGGTGGAAAGAAAAACATTAGGTATGTCTCCTAGGGCGGATTCATTTTCAAAATTATTGACTCCAATCCAAACTCTCCTTGCCAAATCATTATGCACACCACTTTCTCCCAAAAACAGGACTGTGGCTTTGCCGGGAAAATGAGACTAGATTCCAAATGAAACGCGAGCGTGAGGCGCACCGCTGGTCTTTGCCATTAGACACTTGTTCATCCTTATTATCACGTCTGCGCTGTCTGGGCTCAGCCATTTGCTGAGACAGGAGGCGAGCGGTGTTTCTTTGCTCAGACTGAAATGAGGCCAGTCAGTCTGAGGTTTATTTTTGCTGGGCCTCTAAGGAGCTTACAGTACACAGCACAGTGGAGCTGAGAGTCCCGGCTGCAGGATGCACACGAGGAGTTTCATCGGAAAACAACACATCCATCAACCGAGGTGAAAAAACCCTGGGAGCTTTAACTCACTACAGGATAATGTACGTTGTGAGAGGTATCCGCAGTTTGTTACCTTAAGAACAGAAGCATTGTCACTTTCTGATTGAGCAATGCTTGTCCAGAGGCACTTTTTTTAAATGGCTTTGTCCTGCAATGAACTATTTGAAACAAAGATTCTAAAGTTGCCAAATATTTTGTCTGTTGCTTTAAGGTCTTTGATTTGGTCGGTTTACTTTAATTTATATTTTACAAGGTGGGCAATGTTGTGTTTATACATTTAACGGTAACATATTATAGCCCACGATTAAGAGTGTCATTTTGTGGTATGAATAAGGAACCAATAAAGTACTTAAAACAAGACCATGGGGAACAAGGGAGTACGACTAGGCGAAAGTAAAAATAAATGAAATGCTTACAGTTAGTTACTTATAGGGTACAGTAATGAAATACCAAACTGTGGCTACATCGTGAAATGATGTGCAGTTTCCTTCCCAGTTCAGATCTGTAAAGGTACCTAAAATCAGCTATTCTCTGAAACCCAGGGGTATCAAACTCAAATTCATCCCGGGTCACATGCGCATTACTCAAAGGGCTGGTTGTAATTTATATAAATATACATATGTAAATATATAATAGGGGTGCACCGAATGTGAAATCTTTTGCCGAAACCGATACCGAAAATAGGAAACAGTTGGCCGAAAACCGAAAGGCCGAAAATGATTAATAGAAATATATATATAATGTATACATTTTTTACCAATGTTGTTCAGCT
>NW_011333040.1:18266486-18286618 GCF_000735185.1 Notothenia coriiceps
ACTGACACGTTCGTCATGAACTTACTATAAAATGCACCTAACAAGTAATTTGACTTTTCATTTTAAAATAACTCACCTTCCTTAAACAGTAGCATAGCAATTAGGAAAATGTGAATTAGTTTTAGGTGATGACGAATCATCCAACTCTATGGAGTGTTATTGAACAAGAGACATAATTAGGGGTGCACCGAATGGGAAATTCTTGGCCGAAACCGATACCGAAAATAGGAAACAGTTGGCCGAAAACCGAAAGGCCGAAAATGATTAATAGAAATATATATATATATATATATAAATATATAAATATATATAATGTATAATTTTTTTTACCAATGTTGTTCAGCTACCTGATTATGGAAAAAGACATGATTATGGCAACCTATAAGTGCATGCTTACAAATGTGCAAATTGGATAAATCCACATGAATGTAACTATTTACAGATGAAATTACAATTGGATTTCAAGAATCTGTAAATAAGGCTGTCTGTCCTCATAAGCAAAGTAGTAAACATTGTATAAAGATACATAAAGTGAAAACTGGATACAAAATCCACAATCAATTACAAATTAAATTACAATTTCAAGAATCTGCAAATAAGGTGGTCTGTCCTCATGAGCAATGTAAACAACGTTGTATCATTTAGATACCGAAAGTACAATATATTGAACACTGTGCTGCTGTCATTTCCCCCTAATGATAACCTGAGATGGTGAATTATAACTCACAATGAAAATTGTTCAGGAAAGTGGGTATAGAGTAGACATGTAGAACTAGATAAGCTTATGATAAGCCAGCCTTGTCTACTTATTAAGGAAAAGTGGGAGGTTCTTTTTAATGAACAGTAGCTTCTCTGCTTTATCAGCCATAAGTCTGTTCCTCTTCTCATCAAGCACATGAGAGGCAGCGCTGAACAGTCTCTCGCTGTCAGTGCTTGTGATTTGATCTTACTCCGCATATTTGTCCGGGTGTTTTGATTTCAAGTGGTGGAGTAATCCCGAAATGGTGAAAGTCTTTGCAGTTACACCCCCTCGAGAAATGTCAGCTGAACACGTTTTACAAATCGCAATCCGCGCCTCTTTCTCTGATATTTTTAAATATCTCCAAGCGCCAGACATGTTGGCTGTGAGCCAGCCGCGAGCATGGTCGCGCGCCGTGCTTGTCGCCGCGTTTTGATTACGTCATCACAACAACACGTTAGCTTACCAACGTAACCCTGTTCCCTGACATTCGGTGATATTTTTTCGGTGCTAAAACTGGTGCCTTTTTAACCATTTTCGGCCGATAATTTTCGGCGGCCGAATATTCGGTGCATCCCTAATATATAATATATATTAAATAATGTATTACAGTATATTACATTGTTGTCCCTGCATCTGGTAATATCTTCCTAAATAACTACGTCTGAAAGCAGAAGTTTAGGGCAAATAATTGAAAGTAAATATTCAACAATTACACCACACATTGTATTGTATATTATATTCTTTGCAAGCTCTTGCGGGCCACATCAAATTAGGTCGCGGGCCGGAATTGATTATTTTCTGTTTTATAGAAAGGTTTGTTTTGCACACCAGAATTATTTTTGGGTGGGAAATTGTTGCTCTGTTTGGGATTGTGCAACTGCGAGTTTAAATCACACTCATTAAAACCCATTAGNCGGGCCACATCAAATTAGGTCGCGGGCCGGATTTGGCCCCCGGGCCTTGAGTTTGACACCCCTGAACTAAGTGATCTCATTTTTAAGTAAACCTAATCTGAGGTTCCGTTTTCTGCAAAAACACATCTCCCCTCCAGGGAAATACGCTCTTGGGCTATCAATTCATTTGGATTATTTTCTGTTTTATAGAAAAGTTTGTTTTGCACACCAGAATTATTTTTGGGTGGGAAATTGTTGCTCTGTTTGGGATTGTGCAACTGCGAGTTTAAATCACACTCATTAAAACCCATTAGAGGAAGTCAAGTGGCGATCCCTTTGTGGAGCTCAATTAACAAAAGGGATTTACTGTACGGAGAGTTTTGTCACTGGAGAAGAAGATAATGCTTTTAATGAGTATCATTGAGTTTGTATTCTCTTTGTTCTTCATGAATCTTCTCATGTACAGATTGTGTTGAACTGCTGCTACTCCATCAGATGATTTTATGCTGTGTTTCCCCATCTTTGATAATGAGGCCTCGCTGCCTCTCACTTGATCATTATGCTGAGAACTGGATGAACCCCAAGATGGTGAATTTCACCTGCTTCTATACATTCAAAAAATACTGTAGCTTTACCTTGGAAGCTTATCTTCTTATTGAGTTTGCAATCACATCAAATACACGTTTATTTTAATTTAAGTACACTTTTGTTATTTTTCTATTTTATTATTTCCGGTTTATTTTGCACCTGTATTTCCTGAAAAAAGTAGACCAGGAGAAGGAAAGGTCCAGTCTCCTGCTTCACAGCTCCTGCTTGTAAATAATTAAACTTGTGTCGAATAACGATACATATGAACACTCAAATTAAAATACAAGTACATTTGATTCTGTTTCAGATTACAGCCTGCAAATGACAATTATTGAATTACTGGATTAATGAATTATGAGCCGTAAGTAAAGAAGAGAAAGGGGTTGGGGAATAACTTTAGTTTGCTAGAGATTTTAATGATTGCGATTACATATCATTAGTGTGTGTGCGTGCGCATGCATATATATGTGTCCGCAGCTAATCTCACATACTACTGTAAAGTTAATGTGTGTTTTTGTTCATATTTATGACCGTTTGCTCAAAATGTTCTGTGTTTGTTGTGATCCCTGATTTAAAAGTATATATTTTATTTGACTATTCATACCGTCCGTCATTGACTGCTCGATTACTCCTACCAGCCGCAAGTTATCAACATCTTCAGTTTGGAATATAGGGATTACAAATTGTTCCAGATTTACACATCAGGAAAATACTTCTTATCTAGGCTACCAGCGTGTCAGACGCAGGCTACAGATACATTTTATTCAATGCACCAGCTCGGTAATACAAAGTTGTATTGGGGTCCAATGTACAGTAGAATCTATCTGACATTGGAAACTGATATTGGACAAGAATTTACAGCAGTTGTTTTTGTGGCCATATCATTTTAGTATGTGTGTCAGAAACAACAAAGAGCATAAAGAAACAATGTGGCAAGCTGTTCATTCTCAAAGGAAAAATATAATTTGTGGGTAGAAGTCTCCAGCGGTGTCTTAAGTTTCACACTTGAAAAGCAAGCTGGTCTCTAAAATATAAACCCATCGCTCAATGCAGCCGTGTCCAGTAGAAGCAGGCGGAAGGATATCGTCTGATGTCTGATGGGAAGTTGGTACTTTGTTGTTTTTGTAATAATTGAACCAAGACTTGTATACACTTGACAAACATCGCCAATCTGTTGTGTCACCGCGTGACAGCGGCTGGCGTTTGCTTTGTGTTGTCATCGGTCTGTCACTGCTGTTATTATTCATGCCGACGGCTTTTGTAGGAACCTGCCTTATTCTGTTGTTAGAAAAATAATAACCCAGAATAAACTCCAGTGTGTGCGGTGACTCCAGCAGCTACAGCTTGTATTACTTTGTCACAGCCATCATTCTTCTTTCACTGCTGCTATCACTCATTCAGAGGGATCATCTGCTATCATCAGCTCTGTGTGTTGTTGTTGTTTGTGTTGTTGGATTTTTCCAAAAAACCTTCCACAAAAGGTAAAAGATTACAGAGGATTGGTGGATAATCCTTATGACAATGATGTCTTTATGTTATCATTTGTTCAGCCACTCATAAACAGGGACCGAATATCATAAATAGCCATGTTTCTTTATACAGTGATAAATGTCTCATCATAATCTAAACAAGCAGATATTATACCCATTACTGTGTGCCAGCTATTAATAACAGCGCTTTGTCACCACTGCCATCACTCAGGGGGGTGCTGTCTGCGAGTCTTATTTATGTGACCAAATAAATGAATAACGACTGAAGTAAACACATGGAGACGGAGTCTTTACTCTGCACTCATGTGTCACACTGCAGCACTCCCCGAGGATATTTAAAGAGTGAAAGTGGAGGTCTAGAGATGAATTGTTGGTAAGTGTCAGCAGCACGTTGCAGTTAGTTTTCTGGTTTTTAACGATAGATGGATTTTTTATTGAGGCCAAGAGTCCAAATATTATCTCTATAATTGTTAAGTTATAGAAGGAATATGAAAAAGTAAATATCACTCTTGTGCATACTTGCCAACCCTCCCGATTTTCGCGGGAAACTCCCGATTTCACTGCCCTCTCCCGGTTTCCTCCCGGGGTCATATTTCACCCGCATTTCTCCCAATTTCTGACAAAATCAGATTTACTCAGGACTGTTTCCACTCGGACTTTAATACAGCTACACCATTGTTTGGTTTCCATGGTAACACGTCTCTTTAGCAGCGCGCGCAACTGAAAGTCTGAGAGGGTGAGGAATATAAAGTCACAGAAAACAGAACAAGAATCGAAAACCCGACCCTCTGCTCACTCTTTTCCTGTAGGCAGTGCACTTACAACTACAATAAGCATGTTAATGTTAATCTAATACAGCTCCGGCGATCCACTAGCTCCCCCCCCGCGGTGGTTTTGGAAATGCTCCCGATTTCTGAGGTCTCAAGGTTGGCAAGTATGCTCTTGTGTCTGTGTGTTAAATATAGAGCTGGAGTCGGTAAACAAAGTCAGTTTAGTTTAGCAGTTTCATGATAATGCTTTTTGTCTGATCAAGTCTTTCTAGCATCACAGCAGCTCTATTTGCAATACCAATGAAGAAAAGTGAAAAACACATTTAACATGTCACCAAAGACGAAAGATGTTCGAGACCCTTCGACATAAATTGATCTGAGATTAAGCACCACATTTATTTTTAGGATGAACTAACATCTCATTAAATCTACTTTAGGATATGGTTGTTGCTAGCAGGCCTTATTATATTCTTATGACTGACCTGCAATCTTCAGTCTTTGAGCAGAGTTTCATTTGATGAGGCAGTTTTGATTTTCAAAGCGGTGGACAAACATCTGTAGGCTGCAAATGTGGTATAACTGTAGAGCACTCAGAGCATAGAAGTAAAACACTAAAGAATAATTGTTCTGCTCGCCTCGAAACACCTAAGGCGGCGGAGGAACTAAACATTTGTTTTATTCTTCTGCAGAATGTGCTCTTTCCCAGATAGTACATTGTCTATCATTACACCCATATATTTGGATTCAAATCCATGCTTGTTTTTCAATTTGGATAGGAGTCTTCTACTCCTACCGTTAGCAGAAGGCATAGCTAGTTCTAAAATGTTAATATATATATATATATCTTGTATAACCTATGGGTGGTACTGACCTGTCTGCAAACATAAAGTCTGAAATGTTCTTTACTGTTCTGTTATGCTGTATTTTCTATACATATTAATGTGCTTACCTGACAGCTTAATGCTGTTTCAAAGCTTTCTCTACACTGCTCATTTCAATTGTATGTTTTGTTTGTGTGCGTAAAACCATAACATGAAAGGACATTGGTAAAAAAAAACCTGAATGTAATAATAAATGATAATATAAATTCTTCATGCTGTAATTTCCAGAAACGATGTCATTTGAGATGAACAAAATGAACTAGCTGAAAATGAAATGATTGCCCAAAGATGAGGTTTCATGGAACAATGAAAAATAACAGGCAAAAGAGCCAAACTGCGAACCTGGTTTTAACCGTTCAAAGTGAAATTGATCAGATGAAAGCACGGACAATCATAGACCGTGGCCGTTTCTCAATCGCGAGGAAACTGGCTTCCAAGCCAATATTTCAAGGATGCTACGTCATTGAGTGCCGCCGAAGGACTTTTCCAATCTCCAGCATACTCGGAATTCCAGCGAGGTCGCGTCCTTGGTTTGGGGGTAATTTCGAGGCTGCACATGGCTAGACTTCGCGTCCTTCAAATCCCCACAATGCTTTGCGCACGGACCAATTTCCCCAAATCTGTGGAGGAAAATGTAAGGCGGGGCCTCTCATATGCACACTTGCTAGCCTGTTCTGCCCTTCGTTTTCCGAATGCCAGGAAGGATTCTTGCCTAGCTTCTGAAGGAAGTGACTCGGAAGACATGTGCTACCAAGCAAGCGTACTCCACATTGAGAAACGGCCACATTGTTTTTAAGAGGAGGCTTCAGTGCTAAGCTACATCAAAAGGACCTGAAGTATCAAAGTGTCAATGATCGTTGTGTTCCCCACTACCAGAGGTCAGCTGCTACTCACTCAGGCAGATGTTGTCGTGGAAGGCGGTGAGGAAGAGGCTGCACTGCTCCCTGTGGTTCCCACTCGCTGCGCAGGAGCACCACGGCCCCACGTTGGAGGTGGAGTTGTCAAGATAGTTAGGAGTTATTGTGCTTCCTGTAGAGAGGAGGAAATAACACAGATATGTCAGTTCAGAGGCATGGCAACGTCACACAACTTCCCATATACTAGGTTTACAAAAATAATGAATCCAGCAATGGAATAGGAAGCAATCTCTTATTTTATTTAACTGAAATTACCTATCTTTTATGTTTCTTCAAGCTTTTGAACCTCCTAAAAAGAGCAGTTTTGTCAGTAAGACTGAGAAGTGTAATGTCTTAACAAGCAGAACTGACTTTTTGAATCTGGTTATGCTTGATTAAATCTTACACTGATTACAATAATCAAATAAAAGGCGTTTGAATGGTAATTTCTATAATCGTAGTGTTGCTAAAAGCAGGTTGATTGATTAATTGGTGCGCATGTAAATGTATCAGCTGTGAGAGAAACTGTGGCGAATTTAAAAAGAGGAATAGATGAAAGCAGAGGGAACAGAGACAGGCAGGTTAGATACGTCTGTTGGGCCTAGGCTTAACATTACTAGGCCCAAAATGAATACCGTATACATCTTGATGGGAATAGCTAGGAATAGGAATACGGTTATCTGCTTCTTATTTTCTATGTGATTTCCTTCAGGGATGTATTCATCAGAGGCATACATAAAGATCACAGAGCTGCATGTTTGTACAGCATCGCCCTCCTGACCCATCGTATTCGATGTTAACAGACCAAGTTCAAACCGTGATTAGAGCACTGGTCATTCTTAGCTTTTCTTTGAGTTTTCCAACATTCATATCCACGGCAGCAGGCGGTTTAGAGGACTTTGATCACAGAGTTCCCTCAGATGTATTCTTTTTATTCCTTTCTGCCTTTGGAGCTTTTCAGCAGGAAGTCATTCTGCAGAAAGGGTAATATAGCCTTGCAGCTTGTATTCTTTTTAAAAGAGGTGGGAAATAGAATTGCTACACTTTGAGGCAGTGTGGCGAAAAAGTTTTGATTTACCTCCATTGATTTTCTGTGTCCCAGACTTCCAAACAACAACACCTTAAGAGTCTCACTTCTACGCTAGATGAGAATGGCCAATCACTGCTGCCCACCTTCCTGACTCTTTATCTGTGCCCCTCTGTCACGTTGCAAACTAAACAACCTTTTTGTCCTCCTCATTTCGCAGCTGTTCAGTGTGGTATTGTTGTCCTATACAGTAATGACATGTTTATACTGAGTTGATTTTAACAAGCTTTTGTGCATTATGTGATCTTTTGTCAAGTTTTTATCTAAAGCGCAATAAGCTGTGTTCTACACCTCTGCCTGCTCCTACTCATAGTCACGTCAGGGATAATTCCCTCAAAACAGCGGTCAATAGTTGTAATTGCACTACTTATAATGCCAACGACTTGTCCGAGCAGGCTGCAGCCACATTAATCAGCGCTCTATCGATTGTTGAACACCGCTTCTCATCACAATCGTTGATTCATTCTTTTGAGTCCTGTTCAGTGCACTTGTCTGCTCTCTGCTTTCCTCCCTCTAAAACCTTTTTGTTGCTGATCCATCACAGAAGGTGGGAGAGCCGGAGCTGGCACAGAAAGATTTAGTTCTTACCAATCAGGCCGGTGTACGCAAGCAGACACGCTCCGTAGTTCTCCTGCTTGCAGCCGCTGGCGCCCTGCTCCGACGGTTGGCAATCATACTGGAACTGCGCCCAGCGAGACCTGTGGGAGCAATAACATGCCATCCATCATTTACTTGTGCTTGGCTGCTGCACACATTGTGTTACTGGGGGGTGCCCGGCGCTGGGGTTTCTCTCTCAATGACAGCATGTGGATCTGAAACCCACTACGCTAATCTACCTACCTGTACTCCTACATGAACTCCCTCCACTCGTCAAGATCTCCCGCTCTGCAGCACTTTAACCCTGACTCCAGTCACCTCTGGACACATTCATCCCTCTTTTTTTTTCCTCCCCACTTTTTCCCAGCCCTCCTGGAAGGCTGCCAGTCTACAAGGAGTCAATGAGGGGCAAAGATAGGCCTTGACTCTGCTCTCTAACTACCGTGGGTGCTGTCTGGCAGGCCTGGCTGCGAGCCGATTAGACAAATATGGATCTCACACAGAGATATTTCCTCCCACAGCCGCTCTGCCTTCAGTCATTCACCTTTCCTGCCAGTCGGCAAGACATCTAGCCTCATCATCATCATCATCATCACACAAGGCTATCGCGGCCATCATATCACATCAGCGGCCCGGTCGCCTGGCATTTGTAACGGGATCCCCTCGGGGCAACACAACTCCCCGCTCTCCCCTCGTCTGTCATGTCATTGTAATGATGCACGTAGAACTCATAGGCTGTGTGCTAAGTGAAGGCATCCTCTGCAGGCTGCCGGTTAATGCCAGCTGACTGGTGGGGGGATTGGGGGGCTGCGCAGGGGCCTTGAGATGCTCCATCCATCGGAGCGGCGGTGCAGAATAATGCCTGATCGATAGCCGTGACAGATGAAGCCCTTTGTCTTTCTGACATTTGAAGAAGAACTAGATTAAACGCTGGCCACCATTTGCCGTCAGAGAGCGGAGGATGACAGGGTGTGTATGAGAACTCCATGTTTTCACTGCCCAGTCATTGAGAGAAATGCACACTCTGAATTTTAATGACTTTGATAAAGACATGGCTTGTTTTCTGATTGGATGTTGACACCCAATTACAATTTTAATGCAATCTTTGTTTTCATCAGTGTCTCACATAGGCCACAGGAATTTAAAACAGAGTAAATACAGACAACTTGTCTTGTGCAGAGGGTCAGGCAGTTTGCTGATCTTGATGATGTCCCGTTAGTAAATTGATAAATATTTTCTGAGCACCTTGGCAGGAGAGTGTGTGTGATTCCCGATTGATTATGGCCGCTCTAATAATGATTATTTCACACAGTGGCTTATTGCCTGGCGGCTGTTCAATTCTGCTTTCAGAAAATGTGGAGTTGAATTGAACTAATTAAACACAGTTAATGAGTGTAACAATTGAATTAATTAAACACAGCTGACTAATTAAATCTAAATGAACATATCATACCAGCCAGACCTATCTTCCAAAACACACAATGCCATTTATTCTCCTGAGAGAAAGTCATTATGCCTGGCTGCCACATCAACAAAGCACTTCATATAGAACACAAAAGTGGAGAAACTACTGCCGCATTAGGCCATGAAAATAAACTTGAGCAACTTGTGTTCAAAGGTTATTTTCTGTCAACACCTAACTTTTTAGATGTTGCAACTCATATTGCCTCACAATAAAGAAAGTAACATCACAGAGTTCAGCTGCATGTTTGAAGGAAAGAGGTGTTAGAAGCTTTGCTGCACTGTGACTACGACTTGTTTGTGAATTACTGCAGCTTGCAAGTTCACTGCTAACAAGCTAGCTAACCAGGACTGTGGCTCAAGTGAGGTATTTAGCTATTGGCTAGCTAGCTTGGTTGCTATTGTAATAATTAGCCCACAGAGTTTATTCAAAAGACATGTACCATTCTCAAAAAAGTCTACAAACAATGCCTCTTCTGTGCAGAGGTATAAATAAAAAGTGGATTTGCCCAAATAGCTTATTTTGTCTTGTACCTTTCTTTCAAAAGGTCAGTACTGTCAAGACTGATGGTTCTCAAGGGTCTCACTTTGAACACTAATTATGGTGTTTGGACTGAAATAAAGTGGGTTTGACATGACATTTTAGAAGCATGTGTGATTGACCCATAGGTGGCAGAGCAAACGTCTTATTAAAGATACATTAATTGAAAGGGCTGTCTCAAAGAATGACATACAGCTCAACATAACTACTGTACTTTAAAGTTTTAGTTCTGTTGTTTACTTTGTTTTCAGCACCTGTAAGGTAGTTTATGTGAATCTAACCCTACCTGCTCAGGCAACAGTTTGCAACACACAAAATAATCAACTCATGCAGCTTCAATATAGGAAACTATCAGTGGCAATATGTCCTTTTTAAGGTATAGCATAATTACTGACAATTCAGGGAAGCGTTTTCCAGTCCCTTTCGTTGAGTTCCCCCGGCTCTCTCTGACTATTCATTGCAGAAGAGCTGTCCAGTGTGCAACAGCAGAGAGCCAAAGTAAATAAGCGTTTAGCGAAGCTGGTCAAACATCTAAGACAAAGAGGCCTAGATAATTTTCTCAGGAGTTGGCAGATCAAACAAGATGTTGGATGTGTCAGTAACCTCAGGCAGGTGTGTGCTGACAAGTGAAACATAAAAACCCTGATAAGCTGATATAGTGTATCAAAGCTTGTTTCTACATTTATGTACGTTTTCTCCCTCTAACCTTCACAAAATAAAATCTATTTCAGCTTTAGCTCTTTGATATCAGCACACCAGAGCGGCCCTTGAACACAGCACAACTTTCTAAATCAATCAGTGTTTGCTGTCATGGATTACTTCTTTTCTTTCTTTCTTTCTAAAGAAACTACAAATTCCATTTTATAGACGTATGTAATGCAAAACAAGGACACTTTACAAAATGTAACCAATATCTTAAAATGGTTTGATGCTTTAGTCAGGGCTGCCAACATTTGAGTTCAGCTTGGATTGAGATTTTTTTTTGGTGAACCGAAAAAAGAAGCGTTCATGTGTACAGTGTTACAAATGTATTGAACATGTACAAACTAGGGTTTCCCATTAATGTACCGGGCACTACAGTGGAACACGCACATACACAGTGTACCCGTGACTCTTACAATGAAGGCTCGATAATCAGCTCACAGCATATAAAATGGCATATAGGTGTAAGCAGAGGTAAAGTGCTATTTTATAAGTGATGGGGGGGGGTCCTCACCTCCTCCAGGGGGGGCCGGAGGCATGCTCCCCCGGGAAGATTTTTAATTAAATATTGAAGTTAAATGCATCAACCTGGTGCACTTTGAGAGCAAAAATAATTTATGGTAAACAGATTTTCTTTTTCTTTTTTTTTTTGATTTTACAAATCACTCATCTTTTAAACTGTATTCTTGTTTTACTGTCACATAGTATTTCATAACTGTTTTTCATTTATTCTCATAAATGGTGACCAAAACGTTTGAGACCCACTGAGATAACTAGACTAAAGTTAACTAACTAAACACTCAGAGAGCCCCTTACCTCACTGAGCTGTAGTTATCTNGCCGTGCTTGTCGCCGCGTTTTGATTACGTCATCACAACAACACGTTAGCTTACCAACGTAACCCTGTTCTCTGACATTCGGTGATATTTTTTCGGTGCTAGAACTCTTTCGGCCGAAAGCCGAAAGGGCCTTTTTAACCATTTTCGGCCGATAATTTTCGGCGGCCGAATATTCGGTGCATCCCTAATATATATATATATTAAACATTGCCATTTAACACAGCTCCCTGTCTACCCTCACAGGCCTAAAGGTCGGAACAGAAAGTTGTGGAAGGATGAGGGTCGCTGGGACCACGACAGGTTCAGGGAGGAGGAGCAGGCGCCCAAAAGCCGCGAGGAGCTCATCGCCATCTACGGCTACGACATCAGGAACGGCGGCGGCTCCGGAGAGCGGCCGTACCGGCAGCGCAGGCCGAGGTGAGCAAGAATAATAATCCGTCATTTAGAATGTATTTCAGTGATCCTTAGTAGTGCTGCAGGGATGATATATTCGTGCAGTCTGACCCTGAAGGTAACATCTCCCTGGTTCCCCCCACAAATAACTGTCTCTTTATCCTGTTATTATGATAATGTCCTAATCAGTTTCTCTGACAAATGATCAACAGTGTGCAATAACTAGACCCTCCAGAAAAACGCGCACAAAAATCCTTGATTATGCGGGCTAAAATCCTTGATTATGCGATTAAACATGTAGGGTTTTTCTACATGTTTAATCGCATAATCAAGGATTTTAGCCCGCATAATCAAGGATTTTTGTGCGCGTTTTTCTGGAGGGTCTAGTTATTGCACACTGTNTAGGAACCAGCATCTGAATAAAATCTTGGGAGCGCAGGCCATATAGACTTTCTCTTTGACACATATACTGTATGTGCAAATGTAGGAGGGATGGAACCAACCCAAGCAGAAAATTGGATGCATTGGGTTCTCGCTGATAAATAATTTAAAAAACAACCTACAGTATGCCTGGATAAGCCGATACTGTGAAGTCTTTCCGCCAGGATGATATGATCAACTGTGTCAAATGCCTTTGACAAATCAATAAATTATAAAAGAGGCCCTATTTAGCTTTTTGGGTTTTCCCTTTCCTGTAGTGTGTTCTATAGGTTTTTTGAGAGAAAAAGCCCAAATCCCCCCCTACAGTAGAGGCACGAAATACAAATATCAAACTGGAAATGAGCGTAATCTTTCCTCTTTAAGGTTGTAGGATGTCAATATGGTGATTCAACAGCAGATTTAGGACCCAAGATTCCCTAAAATCAGGCAAAGCATATTTCATTTTGTCAATGCCATGTGACTTTGTATGTAACCTTTATGATATATAGTAAGTATGTTAGTCACTGTTTGCAGGAAGCTAAGAAGGCAGATTTTAGTCTTAAAAAGAAAAGGGCATCCTTAGTTTGGGTTGTCATGACAACTGTCCTCTCTGCTTTGTGTTTGCAGGACTCAGCCTGGTGGAGGATTACCCGTATGAGCCGGAGGAGAGGGACTCCGACTACGTTCGTCTGGCCTCCATTGCTGCCGGTGAGTAGGAGAGCTCCATCCCATACAACGGTCTCTCCCCTCTAAATAAACAGAGGAGTAAAAGGCATTCAGACAATAAAAGCATCCATTTTTCACCTAAAACAATATCTGGGTCCAAACATTACATTACATTTAGCTGACACTTTTATCCAAAGCGGCTTACAATAAGTGCATTCGACCAGGAAGATACAACCTTGAAGAAAACAGAATCATATAAGTACATCAGGTTTCATAGAGCCAAACATTTCAAGCTATTTTGGAGCCAGGATAGCAAACTGACCAAGTTATGTGTCCAAAAAAATCCACTTGTTATCCTATGTCATTTCGACTGAATAGACGCAGGTATATGCTTGTGGGTTTGTAGAGCGTTTGATGAGTAACACCGCACACTTTGCTGCTTTCTTGCATCCGAGCCTGTGGGCAGGCTGCGGGGCGGGTATGGGCTGCTGTTAGCCCTCGAGGCACAATTAATTACCTATTTACTTTAATGCACGTGGAGGCAGCAAAGCTGGCGGTGGAGAAAGATAAAGAGAGACACAGCGAGTGTGAAACGAAAATGAAGAAAATGGAAAGAAGTGAGATGGAGAAAGTGAGAAAGGAAAATGGATGACAGGCAGAGCTGGTTTGTTTACTCAAACAACACTTCTTCCTCTTGGAGGTTAGAAAAAGAGATAGGCTGCACACAAATGAGAAATGAAAAGTTCCTTTATTTTCATTGGGGAGGACCATAGACTGTAAAGTGAAGTGTTTTGTTTTCCCCGACAGCAATTATACTCTGCATGAGTGAGGCAGAGATGGAGAGTGCTAAACTTAAATAATGACAAAAATGAAGTGATTAGTATGGAAAGCATTCATGCATATGCCATACAGTATAAAAATAAATGTTCCAGTGCAGAAAAAAAGTTTAAATTAGGCTGTGTCCGCCCTCCCTTTGAGATGTCATTATCCACTTGTTTAAACACTTGAATTTGGTGTCTCCTAAAACTAAACATAAAAGAGAAAAACAAATGTCGAAAGTTTGTTAAAAATGAGACTTCACTAAGTAAGGACACATATGCAAATACAAGTGCATGGTACAGTTTTTAAAAGCTATTAGAATGTTATATTTGAAATAATGTTCTTATTAAATTCATTATTTTAAAAAAACTGGGTATTGAATTACGATTAAGGGCTTATCTAAAATATACCATGTTGTTTTGAGTGAACTGCTCAGGAGAGGACGAGTGGAAACTCACTGTTTGTTTTGACAAATGCCATGGGTATCCCTGCGACATTAAAGTTGCAATAGGTAGTTTTGTATGTTATCAACTCCTAATGGCAATAAGGGATCAGTGTCAATAAAACATTTATGACTTCAAACGTGAAGTAATGCGAGCTGACATTAGCAAACGCCACATGCTTTTTCATACCACAGCGGATGATTTAACAGTGGAACGAGGCCAGTTCAGGACACGGTTTGCATGAAAGCCCTGAAGGTGAATTCAGGTTATGTTCGGATTGAGTAACATCTAAAGTTGCTAGTTTCATTGCAGAGATCAGGAGACATGCACACTAAACACAGCTTGTCCACTTTTAAGTGCACATCTAAAATGTTATGCACAGTTTTTACAGTACTGATAAATCATGTGAGAAGAAGTGTTGATGTTCTCTTTAACTTCTATACAATCAGACTTCTTATTGCCTCCAGTGGAGTCACACCCTGCTGAATACTAAGAGAATGCAAGTTTAAGGCATTTCCATATACAGTGAGCTCCATTTTTCAAAGCCAGATTTAGCCTGCAGGTGCAGAAGCTCAGAGTGTTGTTTGGAACATGATGGCGTTTAGTCACGGCAGCATTGAGCTGTAATTCTGAGCAGGCATTAGCTCCCCCTCCTCTTTTTTTTGTTGTTCAAGCTAAGGACCCCGAACCTGCAGTTTCTCTAACAGGCCTGAAATAAGAGGGATATGAGGGATGTCTAAAATGCATGATCTGTTTGGTATTTTGAGCAAAACACATCATAGACATGTTTTTTTAATACCTTTTTATATATAAGGGGTCTAAAAATAGCATAATAGGAGACCTTTAATCAATAAAGACGGTACTCACTTTTGTATCGAGTGGATGTTGAGAAGGTATCCTCAACAGGTTTTTGGGGGTTTATATAGATTTGTTTTTTTCCAGCAATCTTTTATAATTAAAGTGGAGCTATCATGCTATAATTGAATAATATATTGCATGGCCACACCCATATAAAACATGTCTGTGAAGTTTTTTTTTCAAAATACCAAACAGATCATGCATTTTAGCCATTCCTCATTTCGCTCTATTTGCTCTATTCCAGCCCTGTCTTCACAAGGGCTGATTCTGTGGCAAATGAGCTGCAGCTGACCACGCCCCCCTGCAAAGGAGGGGGGCGAGGCACGAGCGTGCTGTTACCATGCCACGCAACCTCTCATTCCCCTGATAGGTGGAGAGTTGCCCATATAGGCGGAGCTCCTTTTTTTCTGACGTCAGAGATATTTCAAATCTGTATCAGTCTGTATCAGATCCGTTGCAGCCCCGTTTTTAGAGATTTGGGTATGGAGGAAAAGAGAGAGGGTTGTGTTTTCTGACACTTGGTGAGTTCCCTGACACACCGGGGACACATATTCATGTATAAAAGACGTACAAAAGTGCATTTTGCATGATAGGTCCCCTTTAAGTGAACGGGAGAAATCCTTAAATCCTCTTGAAACCTACCACACTTTGTAGATCTAGTACTTCAGCATTCCTCCAGCCACAGACTTCATTCATACTTTAAACACTTTGAACTATTAAACTTCAACTTTTTTACAATATCATGACCTGTCGGGTGCGGGGTCACCCAATTATCTCTCCTGCTGTATTTTTTCTCAGCCCTTGTTCTTTTTTCCTTCCATGGCAAGTATCTTCTCCCATACATACTTACATAGAAACATGTGCAGTATTTTTTCCAGATGAATGCGTGTATTTAGCTTTTTTGACACCTGCTAACGTTAAGTAATAAATGAGCAGCAGCAGGGTTCCACAATCACACACATTTACATTCCAGTTTTCTATTGGGCTCATGAGGATAATTGAGTGAGATCACAGATACACTTTCCTCACCTGTATGTGTGAGACATTACTTGTTTGAGTATAATAATTTATACAAAAGTGTTAAATAGCTGGTAATAAGGTGAAGGAGACACATGCAGATTGATGAATTAAATTAAGCAACAGCAGACACATACAGGAAGTTCAGGTTTGTCATCTTGTGCTTTTTATTTTAAGTCCTTCTTATTCCTCTCTCTTTTAAGGTCTGTTTCTGGGGGCGTGTTTTCATGAAGCACACCTGACACTACCTCATTAGGCTGAATCAAGTAGTCAAGGAAGAGAGGGAAGTGGGTAGATGCTTTTCTTTGTATTTTTTTACTTTTATTGCTTTTTATTTTATAATTATTGATCAAAAGTTACTTGTATTTCGCATGTGGAAAGGTAACGTTGTAAATATATAATGTTGCTCTATTGTGTGAGTGCTTATGAACCCTTTAGTGTATAATGGTGCTTGTAGGAAATGATATTTATATGCCAGGTGGGGCCTTGCGTCAGCTTCTGCACCTGTGAAACTGAATTTGTTGGTCCATCAGCCTTCTACACATTGGTGAGAGTTGTTGTTTATATCCACTTATATAAATCAGAGCTGGGGAAAAAAATCCCTGCTGCTCATTTCTACATCGCACTTAACAATCCCACCTGCTTTAATCCTGTTTATAAGGCTTCAACTCCATCAAAACAATAACTAACATATTCACATTCAGTGGGTGTCGCCTTAAATATTAGAATACCTTTAGTGACCTCATACATAAGCTGCTTGTTAAAATGACAGTGCTTGTTGTTGGCTTCTTTGAATAACAACAGCAGCAGTAGACCTGCACTGTACAGCCTCCTCGTAAATTTCACTCAAGCAACTTCACGGGAGGTCAAAGTTCACATCCATGCCATGCATCTCGACAAGTCGCCTGCCAAAACAACAAAGAAGTGATTAATGGATGTTTTTCCGCCCTTATAGCACCTCTCCCTCACACAGAGTAATGACTCTTTTCAAAGACACAAGCCGGAGCCACAGCTCATCATATTGTGAGGAGTTTTTAAACAACGGAGAACTTCACCCTTTACCAATTAATCAGTTAACTAAGTGAAGTCAGTGGTACCAAGAAAAGGCCTCAGTTCAAACACTAGATGTTCTGCACCCAGAAAGAAGCTTTTTATTGAATCTCTGGCCTCTCAGGGTGGCAGAAAAAGTTTTTCCGCTCTAGGATTTTCTGCTTCATGCTTCTTGGTTACAAGACAAATACCCTCTTTCTTAGTTTTCTTTTTCTAATGCTTAAAGTAACTGAGGGGTGAATTGCATTGAGCTTTAATTTGAGGGTATTGACGTTAACCTTAAATGTAATACTATGTCTGGAATCATACTTAAATTATCCATCTCAATCATAAATGATGATCCGCTCGAAGTGTCTAGTCTGTATATGTAGTCCTCTGATGAGGATGTGTCTGAATACTCACAGACTGCACTATAGAATTCAGATTTGGATATGCTCTGATGGATATTACAGAACCAGGCCTGAGACTGGAAGCTAGAGATCCTGAGTGCCTCTGGTGGTCCAGTGAGGAGCAGCGCTGGACTGCGGTTGTTCTGAGGTGTACCTTTGTGTAAAGCATGCATGTGAATCAGGATGTTCCTGGATACGAGCATGCATCCTCAGCAAGTCTCATCTTAATAAATAATGGCTTAAAATAAAACACAATAACAAGGATTTCACATGGAAGCGTACTGTATGTGCATCATTTGTCATCGCAACGTGGACTTCCATCGGGTCCTCCCTTAGCAGTTAAGCTGGAAATAACCCTTGCTTTGTGATGGGTTGTTAGCTTGCTCTCCAAGGCCATTCATATTTTATATGACAGCCTGGTGAGAGCTGAACTAGCCAGGAGACACAACTACTGGCAGTTTACAAACTAATGAGTCTACCAGAGGAGCTGAGCATCATCATGGCCGTATTGACTGGGAGGACGCTAGGGTAAAAACAAAAACACATATGATAATGGATTGGTAAATGAAGCGGCCAAAAAAAGAGATGGATATGAAGGGGCTTTCCACTGACTCCACAGAGGAGGCTCATTACTGCAGACGTCAGAGGGAGGATAGTGCACTGAGGGAGAGATGGACAGAGTGGAGGAAGTGGGGGTTGGAGGAGAAGGGAGAGACAGATGGAAGGAGGGGGGGGAGGGGTGATGGCAGTGCTGAGAAACACAGCGAGGGAAGAAGATGGCGAGGTAAGGAGGGAGTCAGGTGAGTGAGGGAAGGAGGCAGCTGTAGGGAGGGGGAGTGTGGGGAACATAGATGGATGTCTGGATGGAGGCGAAGGAGCAGTAATTACAGGCCTTGTTGTGCGGTTGCAGAGATGGAGGAGCCGCTTTTTCAGCACTGCCACTCTTCATTAACCCAGCAGAATGAAATATGCAGCCAATAGGCCTCGGCTGAAACACATCCAGTGCCCGGGCTCATGCCACATTTAAACACCATTCATGTTCTATTCATTGCAAGAAGACCTATTACATATAATCATCATTTTGGTTTACTTTGTACTTCAAGACATCTTTTTTTTCAACTGTAAATGCAACACTGCGTATAAGTCTGTAGGTGAGAGAAGCGCATCGATAATGACTGCAATTAGGCCGGGACGTCATTGGTAAACATGGCCTGGGATTTGATTTCCTAAAACCACACAGAAGGATGAAATGCTTTGTGCTTTGTATCTCATTCTAGAGTCTGAAGTAACAACGGTGAACCGCTGCCTGGATGCTGCCAAGGCATGTAACATAGACGAGACGTGTCAGAAGCTTCGTACGGAATATGTCTCGTCCTGTATCCAGCCGTCCGCCCGCTCGGGGCCGTGTAACCGGCCGAAGTGCAACAAGGCGCTGAGGAAGTTCTTTGACCGTGTTCCCCCTGACTACACCAACGAGCTGCTGTTCTGCCCCTGCACCGACACGGCCTGCTCAGAGCGCCGCCGGCAGACCATCGTGCCGTCCTGCTCCTACGAGGAGAAGGAAAAGCCCAACTGCCTGGCCCAGCAGCGGATCTGCAAAGCCGACTACGTGTGCAGGTAGACTTTCTAAATGTTGTCTTACATGCTGCCTGCTGCAAAGAACAGGTGTCACCTCATTCCCTGAGTTGGCATCCCTCGACTCACTGAAACGAGCATTTGCTGCAATTCTGTTGAAGGATCAGCTGAAAAAACCTAGCTTTTAAACACACGTTAAAAAACATTCGACAAAACCACTCAAACAGAGAAGCCTATTAAAACAAAGTATGCTCAGCAAATGAACTCTAGCAGTCAAGCAGTAAGATCCCTTCAGAAGTCAGAATGAACACTGTTTGAGCTGAGTCACTGCAATTATGCAAAAGTACATATTACATTTATGCTAAACCAGGGCTGCCAACACTCACGCATTGAGCGTGAGAGTCACGCAATTGACCCATATCTCACGCACTCACGCCACACTTGCCTTTCCTCACGCTAGGTTTTCGTCCAAAATAAATGTATATAAATATAAAAATAAAGTGAAGGAACAGCAAACCGAGCGGTCTACGAAATGAGACGGTCTTCTGGCTTAGTTCAGTAAAGTTGGAACGATATTGGGAGATTCTGATTTCACGGATCAATAACTCATGAACAAAACGTTATTCAGACACAAATGACGTCTCCTAAGTACCGTGGTAAGGTTGACAATGAACTACATTCACATTTTGATAAAAAAAGCCAATACGCGCCGTCTTCAGGGCTGAACACATTACATTGGTCTCTATCCGCAGCCGGAGAAGAAACGAGTGCTCAGGGACCGTCTGCAAAGTGCAACTCCGAAAAAAGAGAATACAATAATATTCAAATACTATTATACAGCTTATTACTACCAAACTCACCACACACATCAATAGTCTCCTGTGTGTCATACTACAGCAAGGAGTTTGGAAGAATATGCTTTTGAATAATTTTGGGGAATATTAATAATGTAAAATCTTCAATAAATATGGCGTCATCTTAAATAACTTTACTATTATACAGTATATTTCTACCAA
>NW_011333040.1:18286663-18290718 GCF_000735185.1 Notothenia coriiceps
CAACCTTCGTCACTACACTCTTTCTCGGTTCCTACTTCTCTTGCCTAAGGCTGTCTCTGTCGAAAGGGCAGCTTCGTTGGGACCTCGTCACCACGGTCTTGACTGTGGAAAATCCAAGTTCTCCGTCAGTACTCTTCTGGTAAGTGTTCTTCTATAGACAGAACACTACGAGGACCATGATGCTGGGTACGAAAATGTGAGGGAAGAGAATGGCAGTCTATTACGGCGTTTTGGAGACATTCTCCTCGATGTCAACCCTATCGTGTAGGAGTTTTGATGCCAACGTCACCCCACCCCACCGATTCTAGTTCTTCTTGGTGTGAAAGTCTCCGGCTTCTACAAATTGGTTTCCTACACGGAGTGTTAGTCGAGTACTTGAACTTTCTTGAGTCACGGACCGTCCCTGTCGAGTCGCTCGGTTGCCCACCATTCATGTAGTCCTTGCTTTGTTTCGCGACGTGTGAAACAGCCGGTTATCCGAGACGTATTCTCTTCGGTGTCTGTAGAGTGTTACCTCCATGCAACTGTGTGTTTGCCTTGGGTAGCTACTCCGGAGAGCACCCACTTTCAACTTGCTGAAAGTGAACGTGCTACCTAGGTACCGGGTCTCAAAGAAGGTTTCTCACTTCTTCTTACCGGAGAATTGTAGAACCTAAGTTCGAAGGTAGTCGTCACTACGGGTCTCCAATCTCCTCTTAGTCAATTATGACAGTAGTAATTGCTACGTGGTTTACGTTGTTTATTGTAGAGCTACTTCTGGGTGTCTTCGTCTTTAGTTGCTATTGGGTGAGGGAGCACTTTTCCGTTTTAGAGCACGCACCAAGAGGTCGATCTTTCTGCAACGTCAAAACTCAGTTTTCTCTTTTCTTTATGTTCGAAGAGCAGGTCGTCACCTGAACTGGGTTGAGTTGTTTTCTTGTTTCTCCTTCTCCTGTACTTTTGCTACGTCTCGGTGTTACCCACCAGGTGCAGAAATAAGCCTTCATATAACTGCGCCGTCGTGCCACAGCCAGTGAGTCATGACGGTTTAGCTGTTCAATCATACTTTGCGTGACGAGACTTTTTCCTTGTAGACGTCACTTCTTTTCGTCAAGTTGGTAAATACTTGAACCTAGGCCACGACTTTGTTCTTAGAACTCTCACCCTCCATCCGATTCGTTTCCTCGTTACGGACTTCTGTTGTTTTGTAGGTCAGTAAGACAACGATTCCTGTCATACCTGTGACACCTGCTTTAGTGGATCTTGAAAGGTCTGAAGCAGCTGTTATGACCTAGTTGGTTCTCGTTTCGTCGACGATCTTTCTAGGAGAAGAGACCCACAGACGTCTGCTATATCCCCTTTCGACCACTTGTTTCTACCGTCTAAACAGTTTTCTTTCTGACGTTAGACTAGAAAGGTGGTAAGTGTTTGTACACCCGTAACCTGATAAAACCCGGAAACTTCACTTCTCTCCGGCGTCGAGTAGTTTGCGATAACCTCAATAGAATTGGACGTACCGGTCAGCCCGTCGAGGTAGACCTTTCCGGAAAAGTAACCTTGTGGTCAAGAACGAGTTTCCGTTATCGTCCTAAGTAAAGGTCCGCTCCGGTTCATAGTGTGTAGTTTAGTCCTGTTGCCCTTGGTGAAACAACTTCGTCTTGCACTCAAATCTCTCGAGATAGAGGTAAACTTTGAGTCTTTTTAAGTTTTTGGAGTGACGAAAGTAAGACCTCACTTTACCTCAAAGTTGTGAGGTCGGCGTAGTAGTACCTCCCTCATACCCCTTTCTCAGTAAGCGTACCAGTCCTTGTCCCGGACTTGAGATACAGAAGTAGTCGTTGTAAACCCTACTACTTCCTGATGTTATTGAGGACCACACTTCACCTTCGGTATAAACTTACTGGCAGGGTCAATGGGTTTTTTGGAGTCTCCCTAAGGTTTACTAGAGCTTGGGGACGAGGTTCTAGTGTAGCAACAATTTTCCTTTGGAAAGAGATGGTGGCGAAAGACCTGTTTTTACTGAGGATGAGGTTTGCTGGCTACGCTCCGTTCGTTAAGGAACGGTTAGAGAAAACCGTGTCTACCTAAGTCCTCATACATGGGTGACAACGTTCTCTCCTGTTGCCACCCGGTTTCCTGTTCTCCTTGAAAAACAGGTGTCCTCTGTAGAAGTAGCACGCCTGAGATTACCGAGAGCGCCTGTAGGACCGACAACCCGGTTCCATGACGTCTGGAAAGGGCTGTCTGTTTCTCTGAACACGTTGTAGGACCTCGCTGGTTTAGCTGCTTCTAAACAGAGAGATAACTTCGACCTTATTTCTGCTTTGGGTTGAAGATAAAACCCAATGTTGGGATAACTAAACTATGGTACTGTTTACTTCGTAATACCTAACTCTTATGACCTATACGTAGTCCACAGATATAACAACTACACAACAACATAAAACAAACAGAAACTAAAAATAGATATATCACGACAACCCAACAGAATAAAACAAATAAATAATACACTTCCACGAACATAAATCGATCACATATAATGACCGTACATCCGCACCCTTAGAGTCGGTAAAGTCCCATAGCAACAAGAAAGCTGATAAACCCCCATCTATCCTGAGTCCCACTGTCGTATAATCCCTACCTTTAAGTAGGTACTCTCCATTCCAGTGTTTTCAAAAAAGTTTGACACAAACAAAGCAATAAAAGCAAAACAAACTCTAATAAAGTGCCATAAAAAAATTAAAACAGTGCTCGATCAAAAATCAATAGTCAATTTTAGGACCGCAGAAACAAACCGAACAGTATAGGTAAGTTAGTCTTTATAGATATAATAGTTAACGAGAGTTCTCTCCATTCTAGAGACCTAAAGAAATGATCAGTTGTGGTGCCGCAGACTTTTACGAAGTGTGGCACACACGCCGAAGTCCGATTTCAATCAACACATCAGGACCACGGAGAATGTAACAACCATATGGAAACTTCATAGATGTCAATGTACACCACAATGACACTAAATAGATGAAACATGACAGACACTACAAGATGACACTACAAGATGGCTCATAGATTTACCACAATAACACCTCAGACGATATTATATGCACGTCCATGTAACTACCAATGACACTAATAAGATGTCATTGCGACCATTACAAATGACTACTAAGATGCATGCTACGTACACACAAATGAACACATAATAGCTGTCATGTATAACTATCAAAATGACACATTATAGAGTCAATAGTAACATACAATGACACCACAGATAGTCGATGTAACTACAGTTAATGACACTAGAAGACTGACTCAAATAGTAACATCAAATGACACATAATAAGATGTCATAGGGTAAAAAAGACACATTGAGAGGCCCCATGTACTACCCAGAATGAACACTAATAGAGAACTCTATGTAACCATCCAATGACACATAAAAGATGATATTGAACTACAACGCACACCAGACAACTAATAGAACGTATGATAACATACAACATAATGACAGCATAATCTAGTTGCTGATCCATTTCAGCAGTTGGAATCCTCCCAACTGGCATAGAGCGGTCAGGTCTGTAACCAAAGACATGGCTTCTGCCTCTGAAGACAAGGATTTTCAAAGCAAATCGTCCACATAAAAGTTCTGCTTGATGGTGTCTGTTACATGAACTGGGAAGTCTGCTTTTTGGTCTTCAGCCGTTTTTCTAAGGGCAAAACTGGCACAGCTGGGCGATGATATTGCACTAAACAAATGAACAGTCATTTAGACCCTCCAGAAAAACGCGGGCAAAAATCCTTGATTATGCGGGCTAACATCCCTGATTATGCGGGCTAAAATCCTTGATTATGCAATTAAACATGCAGGGTTGTTATGTGATTTTATGCGGTGAAATTGCGGGAAGTTGCGAAATATCCGGAAAGTTGCGAAAAATAATAGATTTATTTTTAAATATTGGGCTGTCTTATTTATTCTCTCTCACACACAACCTGCCACTAACGTTAAACCCCTTTCCTACTCAATTAAACACATTCAATGTTTATTTATTGTAAAAGCAATTGGGCTATTTTAATCACAC
>NW_011333040.1:18290730-18302877 GCF_000735185.1 Notothenia coriiceps
AATCATTATGGAGGAATTCAGGTTCATCTTAAAGGACAGAGAACACGACACCATTGGTAGATGTGAGTGCTCGTATATCCTAAAATCGTTTTAAATGTTGCCAGTTTTGAAGGATTTTTAATAGTTTGTTTTACTTCGCATATTGACTGGCTAATGTGCCATTTTATTTGTGTTTTACAGCTGTATTTGTCTGCCTGTCTGTCATGTCTGTGTTTTATCTGTTGTAACTTTGTACATGCTGCCCTTCTTGGCCAGGTCACTCTTGGAAAAGAGATTTTAATTTCAATGAGTCTTTTACCTGGTTAAATATAGGATATATATATATATATAATCGCCCTCTGTGGATTCTGTATGTTCCCTGTAAAGTATGAGATGAGAGCCCAGAAGAAAAGAGAGAAAACCAGTACTTTGGAAATAAAACAACTGTACAAGGTCTCTTTTAAATAACATGAATACAAAAAAACAACTATTCAATTAAAGTAGGTCACATGAGGACAAAAAAACAATGATCTACCTTTTTAATTATAAAAGCGCTCTCTCAGCAATCAGGACTGTAATACTTAGTTAGTCAAAAAAAAAAAGGAATTGATTGAAGGAGCTGTAAAGAGGCCACATAACCATGACCTGCAGCATGCATCAGAACATAAATACAATAATACATTAAAATGCAAGTGAATTTATTTGAGAATTGCATCAAAAAGCACATAACACAAAAACCTACTAGACAAAGACATATGACGCATCATCTAAAGATACGATTTAATCATGGTTTTATGTGGGTAACTTATAACCTTTTTTTGAAAGAGCTTAACCATGACTATTCCAGGTCTTAGTACATGTGAAAATAAGGTTGAAATGCTGCTGAAAACACTTTTGTAACCAATCTCCACATTAAGAGGTCTTTCAGGCTGCAATTCATCACATACATTTTTACTGTTGTGGAGCAGCTGCTACATCTGAGAAAAAAGAAATATGACACACATTAGAGTACCAGGTGAATGCTAAGCTGCCTGAAACTTGATATCAGGGTCACTGACTGCAGGGGACCAGCAGCGGGTCCTGGGTCAGGTGAGGGCCTTAAAGAGAGCCTGTATGTCGTATAATGCTCTGCTTCTCACATCACTATCAGATCATAAGTTTAACATCTGGCCAGTCAACTTTGAAAATGGCCAGTCGTCAAAATCCAGGTGCTCAGAAATGGAGAACCATAAAAGAGAAAAGGAGAGCAGAGGTGATGGGACAGGTGGTCGTTATGGGGTCTATTTCAGCCTTAATAAATATTGCTGAAGATAGAAAGGAAAGAAGGAGAGAGGGNCCTGGGCCCCTGTGGTAAGAAAAAACCCAGACTTTTTAATGAGGCGTTTATATTTTATAGTTTCAAACTCACGCCAGTATGAAAATAAATAAAATGGGCTAATATCGATGCTTCAGCTTAACTTGATTGACCTGCAGGAAAACTCACAATGTTGTCAACCTTGTTGTACTGTTGCAGTCATTTCAGTTGTCTTGAGTGTAAAACATATCCTAAAGGCCTACATTTGAATGTTAATGTACCACAAATAATGTGCTCCAATGTAGAGAATGACAATGTTAGTGCTAACCATTTGGAATGATAACTACAGTGATAACATCAGTTAGTGTGGGAGGAACAAAAGGAAACAAATCCTCAGTTTTAACAATTTCTGACACAATGATCTCTCTTTTTTATGTTTCCGCCTCGATTTGACTGTTGAGCTCTCTGGAGGCGGAATCCTAATTCATGAGTAATGGGCGGCAAACACTTAATAATCCCCAAAACATACTGTTCCCGCTCCCCTTTGGGAACAGCACCATCTGATTGTGTGTGTTATGGTCTCACCGTGCAGCACAGACTGATGCAGACTCCAGTAGATACTCAGGCAGTTCTTCTCCTTCTTCATCCCTCGTTTACACTGGCAGCCGTGCAGAGGCGTGGACAGCAGCGCCGTCATGGCCGTCTCACACTGGTTCCTGGCCCCGGGGCCCAGCTTTACGCTGCCGTCCCCCGCCACACACTGCCTGAGGGTGCGCAGTCGCGGGCTGCAGGAGTCGTCGCTGGAGCAGGTGTCTCCGGCCCGCAGGCAGTCCTCCCCCCCTGCAGAGAAAGCCATCCCAGGGACTCCTGCAGGAAGAGAAAGGAGCACGGGTTAGTGTCATGTTTTGTATTCCATGATGAGTCTGAGCAGGAGACTGTGGTTTCTGATTCTGCACGCGTAACATAACATTTCAGAGGCTGCTTTGGACACATAAATAATTTGTTAAGAATTAGTCCATCAGACTGAAGCCCAAAAGAAATCTACAAAAAAAGAAAGCAATTATTCAGGCAGCAAATCAAAGAAAAGCCCAATAACAATGACACAAAGGAAACTAATGATAACATTAAATATGCCTTTTTTTCCCTCTTTGTTTCCTATGATGACTAAGATGATCAAGTTGTGGAATCAAAATATACCAACTGGTAATAAATCATTTCAAGACATGTAATCTCTCTGAAAACCAAATAATCTTTTTTATAATTGTTGTTATCTGCTGGTTCCATAGCCTTACACCGAAAGACAGGAACAGCCTGAACAGCTTGTTGAAACCTGCTCTAAGATCATCGGCGTGAAACATTAACACTTAAACTTATTTTGTAACCAACAGATTCTGCGGAAAGCAGAGAGCATTCTGGTCTCTCCACGTCACGTTCTTGCAGATGAATTTCATCTGTTGCCATCAGGGCGTAGATATGCTCTACCTGCTCTTAAGACTAATCGCTTTGCAAAATCATTCACCCCTTCTGCACTCAAACTTTTAAATTCTTGAAAGACTTTTAACTTGATTATTTATTTATTTATTATTCTGATGCTATGAACTATTTATCATGTACATTGGAATGATCCACATCTGTGCTCCCGGGTGTATCTGTGTGTTTTCTTCCTGTATGTTCCTGCCTGCGTACATGACATAAGCTGCTCATAACCAATTGCCCCTTGCAGGATTAATAAAGTTGTTGATTGATTGATTGATTGATTGATTGATAATAAACCATCACAAAAACATTGTTGTTTGAAGGTAACCCCCGGATGAAGGACTAATGGCTTTTAAATGTAGGAGACATCTTAATGCACACATTCCTTGAGACTTCAAGACGCAAAAAACTTGAAGAAAAACAGTAGAAATAGAGGGATTATGATGTGCAAGATGTGTGATGTGATTTTTGTTTCTGTTATTAGTCCTACTTAATGTTGCAAATCTTGCTCCAATAACCAATTAAGTGCCCCCCAAAGGAGAGTGATGCAGTGCTTCGGGCATGGATGGTAACGTAATATAACAACAACACATCTCTTTCAATTTAATTTTTTTTTATTACAATGCATATTTTTCACCATGTTCCCTCCTGTAACAGTTCAAGTGTTGTCCTACTGAGGAAGTATAGTGGTTTTATGTCTACATGTGTTCAATTGTAATTTACTCAATCCGTTTTTTACTAAGCTGCTTCTTCTCCAACTTTGTGAAAGTATTTTTACAGTTTATCGTTGTACATACATAAACAACAAAGTATTGCTCTTCAAGAATATTTCATAAAGTTCTAGGACTTGTGAGAGACCGTATGAATCCATATTGCATTGTGAACTGACACTGATGTGTATAATTGGCGGATTGTTCTTTTAGCAAATCAAAGTGGTGAATTAATGTGATATTTTATGACCCAGTAAATCATTGCCGAAATGTAAATTGAATTGAATTAAATAATTGGATTACAAATTCACATCCCTTGTCAGAAGCGGTCAACGACCCGTCTTACTACTGTAATACAATATTTTAAAATTACATTCATAAACCCGAGGGGGCTGCTATCTTATTCATGAATTCATATAGTTGTCACATAGAATTCCTCTGACACCACTGACTGGATTGTGATGAAGAGCTGGGGGGGGGGCGGTGCATCTCACCGATACATCCTGACACGTTCAAAATTACACTGAGGTGTTTCATCTCCAGTCAAAATACAATGTCAGATTGTTTACAGATCGGCCCAGAGAGGAACTCCATCATTTGCAGGAGAACAACTTGTTTTCCGTTGTCTTGTTAATGTGCCACTAACAACACGAGGGCTTTATTCCCCTGAGGACAGCTACTACTTGTTTATTCCCAGCTGCATAACAGATCGTGGAACTCTTAAAAATGATGTAGTGTTGCTCAATATGTGCTCAATCCATCTGTGAGTCTGGTTAGGAATAACACACACATAAAGTTTACTGTTATAGAAGTAAACAACAGGTACAACATCTGAGAGATGACTGAGTCCAATAATGCATTGTTTTTAAACTACAAATTGGCAGAACTAAGAGTCTAAAGCCATGTTAGCATCTCTGTGAGGCTGTACTAAGACATACCATTGATTTGAGCTAATGCTAACACCAGTATGCTAACATCAGTATGCTAACATAAGTATGCTAACATCAGTATACTAACATCAGTATGCTAACATCAGTATACTAACATCAGTATGCTAACACCAGTATGCTAACATCAGTATGCTAACATCAGTATGCTAACATCATTATACTAACATCAGTATGCTAACATCAGAATGCTAACAATGCTCAAAATAGGATAGGATAGGATAATACTTTAATGTCATCAAGTCTGAAAATGTTCTTGCATCACAGCCTCTCCATTTGCAACATGGACAAGGACACAACTCAAAGCCAAGATACAAGGAAACAGACATTTAAGAATGTTTACCTTTGTTCAAAATGGCTACTAACATTTGCTAATTTGCACAAAACACAGTACAGCTGAGGCTGGAATATGATACATTTTGCAGGTACTGGATATATAAACATTTCAGCCTGATGATGCTGCTTGATTGAAATGTATCCTGAGGTGAACAATAAGTAATGTATGCATAAAATGTCATGGCAACCCATTGTTGTGACATTTCACTCAAAACCACAAATGTCAACCTGTTGGTGCTAGAGGAAAGGTCAGGGGATCACAAACGTCATCATGTTTCATCGTCGAGGCGCCCATAATAAATCTACAGCAATCCATGGCAATTTAATTGATTGACCGACACACACTCCAAAAGTGATAGTGTTGCTAACTTAATGCCGGAGAAGCCAAACTTAGTTTTCTGCTCCGATGAAATCCCAAAGTTTCCAAACACCAAAAATGTCAGGCTAGTGAATGTGCAAAAGTGAAGCGCAAGAATATTCTCATTTGAGGGAAGGACGCTACCGTGAAAATATGGAGTCTGAGGTTTGAATATTTCCCAGAGAGTGTCAGCAAATAGCTTGGAACAACCTGAAACAGTAGATACCTCAACTGTAATCTACTTAAAAAGTGAACAGGGTATGTTAAGGGTTAACATCCAATATAATAGTTTAGCTTGATTGGTATTTTGGAAAGCATATGAAACAATCCAACGTTGAAGCTATTTGTTTTGAACAAGTGAGCAGAATGGGTTATTCACTGCTTGACAGATTCCCAGAAATCATGTCAAAAAGCATTTTGTGTCACGGACTATTTGGAGAGATGTTCTGTGCAGCAGGTCGGTTCAGTAATTGAATCATAATCAAATTTGATTCACTCACTCACGGCTAAATCAAGCGATAAGTAACGAAAGCGGTTTCTCAATAAAAGGCAGGAGCTTTCTCATTTTCCACCGGCAGACACAACTGTCAGATTTCAACATCTTTGTTTTGGCTCAAACTGCTCAGAGAAACTCCCCGTGGGCTACGAGACTCTAGAGATGATCAGATAAAACTGAAGAGGATCTGAACGAAGTCTGCATCCTCAGCTAAAGCCTGCTGTGTTTGTGTAAAAAGGGGTTAACTGCAAAAGCTCCCAGTAGGAGGCTTCTCAACCTTTCCGTGGAGACAGCTAATCTGAGGCAAACTGTCAATAAAGGTCTAGACAGACAGCGAGGCAGGAAGCGTGTTGTTGTGGGTTCGGAGTGTTTGTGAATGCTATTGAGAGAAATAATCTGCCACTCAAGTGAAGACCTCATCTCTGCAGAGGGCTTGACAGGCAGCACTAAGTGTGCCCAAAGAAATATCGCCTCAACAAGTCATTCACACTTCTGCAGTGGCTTACAATTTGATTTTAGTCTATGTAAAGCAAAAGGAGAGACAGATAAACTGCAGGGTGAGATAATGTCACTCGTTTCCGATGCTAATCAGCTCCACTTCTCGTACCAAGTGATGGTTCCTTGAAACAAGCGGAGGATTCAGCCGTCAAGATTCTCAACTCACTCTGAGAAAACTCATTTGCATTGGAAAAACATTATAATATCCGAGGTAGTTGGCATCATTACTTTCAGGCGAAACAATCTTTAAACATTTTTTGTTTCTGTCTTTTTGCTTCTCTTATGCAGGAGCAAGTTTGAGCACACGTGTGGGCGGTGTGTGGGTGTTCTGATGGGAGAGGTGGAGCACACAGAAACCTAAAAGCCCCGTTTTGGCTCCCCTCTGCTTCAAGGCAAAAATAAAAAAAGCCCATGGTGAGCAGCAACACGGCAAATGTTATTACATTTACACTAATCCAGTGTGGAGAGAGGTTGGATATTTGTCTGAGAAATTAAGCAGCCCTCCAGATTGCGGGAGATAAATGTTTGCCTGGAAACACACCGGCAGTTCAAAGAGAGACAGTCTAAACCAATTAGGCCAAATCGGCTGCCTTGTCATTCAAATTCGTTCCATGTATGCGCCTTCCTCTTTATCCCACTCAGGTAAATAATCCGTTTGAGCTCTCTTTTTGTTTCAGTCTCTCTCTGAGTTCATCCTTTACCTATCTCTCTATTATCTTCCTCCTTTTCTCTTTTGGTCTTTCACTCCAGCGCAAACACACCTGGTCTGCTTCATGGAGCAGAGTCAGGAAATATTTTCAAGGAAATAGGTCACCCCCCCAAAATAAACTAAAACTACTTTTCCGTCCTGTGATCCAAGAGCTTAATTCTTGCAGCTAAACACAAACAACAAAGATACATTTGCAAACCGATGGGGTTGGATTGTCACAGTGAGCATTAACTGAACAATTATTTTTGTAATAATACATTGAATAACCCCTATACCAACCTTATGCAGTACTGTGATGATAATCTATTAATTATTTAAAAGGGGCCCTAATATATTTATTTTCAGCTTCGTACTTTTATTGTGTGCCTCTACCGTGACATGTTTACAGCTCTTCACTTTTCTCATACTGCCTGCCTCTTTCCACCCTCTGTCTGAAACCAGAGCCCAGTCTGCTCTGATTGGTTAGCTGGCCGGCTCTGTTGTGATTGGTCAACCGCATAGAGATGTCCCGCCTATCACGTAAAATGTGTTGGAGCGCTAGCCAATACCAAAACCTATAAAAAATAATAAAAACCCCACAAGGCCCAATAGGGCTATTACTTTAATTGGCTCCACATTGACAAAATACAACATTAAAACAATACAACATTTATTTTGGTAATAATAATAACTGAATTATTAAAAACTTATATTAACTAATATTGTGGAAAAATACCTTTTACATAATGAGTACTTTTACTTTTGATACTTGAAGTACATTTAGTTGATAATACATTTGCACTTAAGTAAGAATTTCAATTCATGACTTTTACCTGTAATGGAGTATTTTAAGACCATAATGTATGTAAGTAAATCTGAGTACTTCTTCCACCGCAGAAAGAACACAAATAACCTTCCTATCCTCCTCTGTCTGTCTCCACACAAAGGGAACAGGTGTAGGACGGGGGGAGAACTCATCAGGTGTCTCCTCACGTCTCTCTGCCTCCAAACTAAACCCCAGGCTGCTCCACAGCCAGCAGGCATCCGTCACTGCCATCCGCCCAGAGCCATCATCCACCGAGAGAAAGCTTTCTTTAAATCTATAAGAGCTGCTCCACATGAAGGAAGCTCAATACGATCTGATTCTCGATAACTGATGTGTGAAGAGTTCATAAAATGAATGATGATGGTTGGGCTGGGAGGAGGACAGAGACATTGATGATATGTTTTACAAGACATGATGGATTATGTGTTTGCAGTTTGACTCAGCTTTTTTTGTGGGTATATATTCCAGAAACAATAATTACATCTGTGCTGCTCATTCGTCATTAACGCCGTGTTCCCCAAAGCTTCGGATTGATTTGAATTACATTGTTGGATTATGAATTGTTCTAACTTTCTGTTAATTACCTGTAAATGTATATTTATACAGATGTTCACCACTGTCTGGGGAGGGGAGATACATGTTCTCTTACATCATTTGAACATTGGGAGTATTTTTCCAAGAGCAACTTGTGTTGTGGAGAAATAAAAAAATGACATGCAGTTGCCATGTTTTCAAGGTACACATGTTACTCACTACAGTTCAGCCATAAATCATGCTGACACTGACAGATATGGGTTTATTTGAACTAAATCAAGTATTTATCAAGTAAAAAGGACGAATATTTGCCTCTTCTTTCTCAAATAAGAACAACCATGGCTACTTGAATATCTGATTGATTTTAGAGGGCGAAAAAATAGGGTTAGGGTATGTAGGCAATCACACAAGTATTCAAATGTCCTAAATGTATCCAATATCAAGTTTGATGTGTTTTAACATAATCATCATTACATTAATCATGATTGAGTAGCTTCAAGCAGATTTCGTAGTGAGGCAAACACATGTAACATCATCTTTGGGGATGAAATGTCATTCAATATGTGTTTTATATATGTTCCAGTAACAACGATTTCAAGGGAAATAATAATTCACTGATTGATTGATTGATTGATAGTGACATTTATATGCTAATAACCTTGACTTGAAATGCATTTATTTTTCAGTGGAACAAACTACTTGACAAAGACTTTAAATAGACTATCCCCCATGGCAATGCAACATTCAGCAAAACACTTTCAGACATCTCTCCAAGTTGATGCTTAAACTTTTAGCTCCAGCTCTGAGTTAACAACGCTGACAGAACACAAGATCTGAGCTCATATTTAATGAATGAAATTTGTTTGAGCTGAAGAGCTGAGGCACTTTTCTGTTTGTGATTTGTTGACTAGATCTTACTTTAAAACGGTTTTCCCTCCATCGGTTCCCTGCATGGCTGAGGTACTTGCTAGTATAGACTCATGATGAATCCTATTAGAGATAACAGGCTTTTGGATTGTTTGTTAAATGCTTGACGCCAAGGGACCATGCTTTTGTTAGTGTACACTGTAAGTCCTTATTAACTGTGCCTCTCCAAACACTTTTTAGGAAAGATGACTCACTGTCTCCGCCGGGGGTTTTCTGCTATGTCCTCTTTGTTTTTAGCAGCCACTAATATAGGTCCTCTTTCCTCTCCAGCAGTGTCGCAAAATAAGCTATATTTCCCCCATAATAAGGTTGTGCATTGATGACATTTGATGGCCGACCCGGAGGTAAGCATTGCAATGGGCTCCGTGGACAAAATCATTGTGATTTTCCCATTGGGTTTCGCTGCATGGCAGACAATATGCTCTGGCAAACACACATTCATGATACTTCACACGTTTTGTTCTGCAGGATAATCTCCACACTTTGTGATTTTTTAAGCGTAAATGTAATCGGTAGAAGTAAAGGCGCTTATCACCACTGCTAAGCTAAAGGAGGTCTGGTGTTGCCGTGACAACGTTTTGTTGTCTCTCTTAGTCGATTGTTAGCAACCTCCAATTTTCTGAAGCTTCAGACATTCACCATGGCGTCTTTTATGTCAGAGTTTAAACCACAGAATTTATTTCAGGCTTCTTACCATAAAAGTTTGAGACGAGAGAACCGGACTTGGTAAAATTATTTTATAAAAAGTCATTTCTGGGTTTTAGGACTGCACCACTCGATAATGCAAACATACAGTACACGTCAACAAAGAACAAACACTTATCGAAATCCAAAGTCACCCAACCGGGAAAAATCATTTGAGACACTTTACAATGAATTTAGTTTAAAGCAAGACTTTGACCTTAAAATGTGCCCTGATCGGGTCCTTTTGTGTCTATCATTGATTCAGCAACACATGATGAAATTTAGAAGAGAACAAAGAGACCACTCGGCAGCGATGCAGAATACTAATTTCCATCCCAGATTCCTCAGTGACTAATTCATCCTGAAGAAAGTCAATATCTTTCTGCAGCTGTTCCAGAAAAAACTGCTCTTGTCGTATAATTAAAAATAAGTGTGAACATGAATATCACCAGACCTTAAAGCGTGATGAAAATTATATTTACAATTTTTTAAAACTCTTTCTCATTAAGATATATAATTGTATTCTTTTGAAGTACTTTCTGCAGGCACATTTATGTTTTTGAAGATAACCATAAATTGATTTTAGATGGAGCTCCTTAGTGGAGTGAATGATAAGATAAGGGATGAAATGATTATTGAACTGAATTTAGATTACCATATCAGTATTTGAATAGAAATAAAAGAGAGGCTCAAGACTTCAATCAGCAGCTGGGAAATACATCTAAATTGGATATTATGATAATGAAGACACTAAGGTAACACGTGACATTATAATTCAACACGAGTAGAAGTCTAGTTGCCGTTTGCTGGAAATTTCACATCTTCATTGAAGTGTTGTTAGATAGAAATAACCAATATGTTCTATAGACTATTATCTTTTATCTCTAGTTAAATAAATGTATATGAGCACTTCTTCAACCACTTTCCTTTCTCCGTATGCATTTATGAGAACGATGCCCCAAAACAACCCCATTAAAAAAACGATTAAAGCCCAAACCACATATCCTGCATCATTGCCTTCCAGAGGGCATTTTGGGAAGAGGAAACTCGGCAAAATAGCTCACAGAAAATATCCCCAGAACAACCAAAGTAATGTTAACTGTGGAAACTGTTCCTAGACCTGTTGAGGGAGGAGGAAAAGCAGGCGAAGAGAGGAATACAAATGTTTACTTCTTCTGAGCCACTGGTGGTTTTAGCACTGAGAACGCGGTTTCTAGTACTTTGAGATTCTTAAAGCAAAAACTACGTACAGATAATATGTTATTATGTAGCTCTGAGGTTAGCAGAAAGACATTTGGTTTTGTTTGCAACAGCCACACCAACAATGTTAGTTATGAATAATTCTGTATATTTATTTTGTATATTTGATAATGGAGACACTCTATACATATACAGTATATCTCTGACTGTCAATATGTATATATATATTTAACTGTTTTGTTCTTCATTTTCTACTGTTAATATATTGTTACTCTTGTATCATTGTTTCTTCTTTATTTGAACACATTTTTATTTAATGTGCAATGCCTTGTTTACATGCTGCTGTGACGAAAACATTTCCGAATCTGGGATCAATTATAAAGTAATCGAAAGTCATCTAATCTTATCTAATACCACTAAAGTAGAAAGCCAACAAATTAAAATATGTCCGGTGACAATGTCAGGTGAAAATAAGCCTAATGAATTCATCAAAAAGTGGCTGATGAGTTGGCAGTAATGAGATGCCTGGCTGTGATGACAGAGCTCCAAGGTTATGGAGGCTTGAATCTCTCAACGGTTTGCACAGTCTTCACCAGTGAGTTCAGAGCAATCCATCTCCAGTGGGCAAAACCGGCCAAGGTTACCAGCAGGATCCCCGTCTCCAGAGTGGCGGCAGAGAGAAGATTCACAACGTTACTTTATTGCTTTCTGGAGGGCCTCTCCAAACTGAAAGTGATCATAACAAGAGGTGAAAGGTTTGAAAGTGGAGGACTCGGTCTGGTCCAACAAAGAATCCACCTTCAAGCTGACTGAGGTCGTTGTAGGAAATAATTCACCTTCCTTTTCCCACAGTCATTCAAAGTGTGAGGATGTATGGCTGCACAGTGTGGGAGCGTTCCCTCTGTGGAGCTGGACGTTACAGTCCTCAGGCTACTGACTGTTAGCTTTAAACACACTGGTCCACCATTGGAGAGGTGAAGCCCTTTTCTAAAGAGCTCTGATGGCAAAGTACACCCCTCATCCCCATGACGACCCCAACTTATATCAGGAAGGTAGTGTAGGCTCTTCACACACACACACACACACACACACACACACACACACACACACACACACACACTTAATAATACTATGTTGGTTATGTAATCAATTAGGCAGCCCCCCCTTTGTACGATGAGCGTTTCCTACACACAC
>NW_011333040.1:18302917-18339442 GCF_000735185.1 Notothenia coriiceps
GTACTACGTACTACGTACGTACTACGTACTACGTACTACTACTACTACACACTACACACACACACACACACACACACACACACACACACACACACACACACACACACACACACACACACACACACACACACACACACACACACACACACACACACACACACACACACACGGCAAGGTGGCAGCAGCAGCAATGTTGGTACAAAGATGAAACGCTCTTTGAGTCTGAAAGTGTTGCTTGATTCTATGCGGATGGAGGGTTTCGATGCGTTTCTGTGTGATGTTTCTATGTGATGTATTTTGTTCCCGTCAGTCGTCATCAAAATGTGTTTCCATAAAAACAAACAGTAATTAGAGTAGACACAGCAGTGTTTTGAGTTAAATGCTAATGTGAGTATTCCCACAATGACAGAGATGTCATTCTGATATATTAGGCAGGTATGAGGATCTTAATTAGCACTAAACAAAAATCAGTGAGACCTAAAGGAATGTCACTTGTTTTGCAGGTATTTGGGCAGAAATCAAAGCATTTGACACATTCTTAAATTAGAGGAAAGTCAGGGGATGAACAAAATAATCAGGATGTATCCTCTGAGCACCATGGATATAAATAAATGAGCATGAATGCTTTACATGTATGCTACTAAATGCATTTCTTTCAGCAGCAACATCACATGATTACCACACACATGTTACAGTTTAATTCAGAAATATGTGTCTTAACAGTGTTTGTAGGATCAGGGTTTATCACCTGGTGTGCGTGTGTGTTTTTGTTCTAACAGTAGTACAAATCGTAAAGTATCTGTTACTTATGTTTTGGTTTACACACTTGAATCCGAATAAACCATCTGAAATTGCCATACAAAAGCCGTCCTGCTGAGTGAGAAAATAAATGTACAGAATGATATAACTGAGTACTGAGGAATTAATCAAGGCTCATTCCCATAATTGAAGCAGCCCTTAAACACGTCTTCCATCCTGAAGCACGAGCCCATTAGAGGGCATATCTGACAGCATGCTGAACATCGTCCACCCTGCCAGCTGCACACGCTGCTCCGTGCCAGGCAGCCGGAGCGGGGCGTCCTGCGAGATGACAATGATCCTGACCACAGAACGACTGGTTGTCACCAAGACATCCCATTATCCCCTGCTCTCAGTATGTTATTCCTGTCTTAATGTGAAGCCAAGGCGCACAAAGCAGAACAGATGTTTACATGACGTATTTTGTCAATGTTGAGATGGTACAAAAGAGGGGGTTCAAACTGTTGCAGACTACAGTGTTGGTGGAAAAATCAACTTGAAATATCATCAGCTTGTGAGCACAACCGCTGTTGGGAGGAGAGGGACTATGAAAACCATGTTTCCTGAATTTGATACTGTATGGTTGCTGTTGTGCCTGTAAATCCAGGGAGCCCAATGTCAGTCTATATGTAATTGTCGCCAATTTTCTCAGTTAGAGAAACAAGGCCAATAGTATCAGCAATTGTCTCTGGGCGCTGTCTTTCTGACCTTTAAAATCCTTACCTGTGTTTCAGCACAAACGGTTTGACAGTCGTCTTTATTGTTGATTGCTTGTAATGTTTTGGATGCAGGAGCAGAATCTTATTCCCACTGCAAGCCGGGGGATAAGTGGCGGCTTCAATTGAAAAATACAAAAAACACAACAGGGACGCCATTTAACAGTGAGCTGACATTTATGATCACCGGTTTGAGGCAATACTGTTCAGGAAAAATAATTATTAATTTGAGTGCTTTTTCTGTAAAATATTTTTAAAAGAATTCAACAACCAGCGGACACAACAATGGAACCCTTAATTTCAAGTTTCATGCTTCAGCTTTCATTGTGGTATTTCTCTAGGGCAGGGGTGTCAAACTCAAATACACAGTGGGCCAAAATAAAAAAAATGGGTACTAGTCGAGGGCCGGACTGGTTCAATGTTTATTGCAAAACGTATTGAAATGAACTTATTGCACANTAAATCCACATCCTCCTACTAAACTTATTTTATTTACTCGTCCATGTTATACTTATATACTTACTTGTATTATAACATTTGCATGTTGAACTACATGCTGGATATCTTCCCCAGCCTCAAGGACATACAATCAAATAAATGGATTCATAATTTTTTTAAATGATTAAAATGTATACATTAATAATGTTGTGTGCAAACATTTCAAATTTAAATACAAAAGGAAATACAGTTTGCTTTTGAAATTATTTATCGCAAAAACCTTTCTAAATTATAGTAAATTATTAAAAAAGGGTTTAGTCTATATACGTTTTTCTGCATAAAATAGTTGAAATTGAACGTAAACTATATGAAACACCACATCCATGGCAATTAACCCATTTTTGCCCGCTATTTAAATTGACTTTGGTTGAAGTTAATAACAATATTGATATTATATAGATATATAGATTATCATTAATGCAGTCTTTCTGAACACTTTTAAAATAAATTACTGCAAATGAAGAATATTTGTAATATTCTGCACAGATAGTGCCTTAAACCTCTTAAGCCCCACGGACCCGGTTACGGGGCCGACATCACGTCATTTGCAGGAAACAACGTCTAAGGAACCTTAATATTGAATAAACTATGAATATTTTATATCCATATAATGGAAAAAAAGTCATTTAACTGATCTTTTTCATTTTTTTTTCCAAAAGAAATTCAAAATGCTAACACTGACCCTCTGAATTAGCCCCGAGCAAAAATGCTAACCTATTACTGCATCATCGTTTATGATTGTAAGGAGACACAGAATCTATTGGTTCCCACCTCAACACTCAAAGATTACAAATAGATTCTGTGTCTCCTTACAATCATAAACGATGATGCAGTAATAGGTTAGCATTTTTGCTCGGGGNGGCTGGACCTGTATTTTACAGGAAAGGAGTGAGCAGTTGTCGATTCTTGTTCTGTTTTCTGTGAATATCTGCCTCACCCTCTCAGACTTTGAGTTGCGCGCGCTACTAAAGAGACGTGTTACCATGGAAACCAAACAATGGTGTAGCTGTATTAAAGTCCGAGTGGAAACAGTCGTGTGTAAATCTGATTTTGTCAGAAATCGGGAGAAATGCGGGAGAAATATGACCCCGGGAGGAAACCGGGAGAGGGCAATGAAATCGGGAGTCTCCCGCGAAAATCGGGAGGGTTGACAAGTATGGATACAGGTACTGACTGCCAGGGCCGCCTTAATGCACGGGCTGACTTGGGCTGAAGCCCAGGGGCCTACGGAGATCAGGGGCCTATCATGAGCAAATAAAAACAAATATATATATTTTTTTTATTTCGGATGTTTTTTTAAAATGTTAAATAAACAAAGTCTTGGCTTTCAGAGTATGTAATTTTTATTTCCAAAATCACACGATAAATAAATGTTTGAAGCTTGTAAAGGGAAGAAGACAGCTCTCCCTCGCCACTCTGCTGTTCTGCTGTTCCCCTCCCTCTGCTGAAATTATGAATGTAAGGCGTATAGTAATCATAGATAACACGGCAGGGTCCGTTACAGTTTCTTTTCATCTGGTGGAGAAGTGCGATCACAGAGCCTGCCGAGGCTATAAATGACTTTGATTTGTTGTTTTTAAATAGGGGGCCTACAAGCCCCAGGGCCTGATGGCAGGTTAAGGCGGGCTTGCTGAATGCAAGTATTGATACACAGCAAGCTGTATTGTGATACATTAAATAGACAACATGTCACTCCTGGATTTTTAAAGCTTAAAGATATATTCTTTATACTCTTTAAGGAAATGATGTTATGAGATTGGACCGCTGTTTTTGAGGCGTGGATAAAGGGATGGCAAAATCAGTCACCAACAGCTTTTGGAAAGATTACCATGTATGTTTTTAAAGATAACAATATCGCCCACAGTATGAAGCCATACACACACACAGTTCCCATTCCCTGTATCCAGATCACTTCCCATTACTTTCTTCAGGGTGGAATTTGGGATTTTTCAATAAATAATCTCAACAACTACTACATGGATTGTCATCAAATTTGGATCATGTCGCATTTAGAATGATTTGTATTGACTTTGATTTCCCGTTGAGTTAGCTTTTCTTTATCAACTTCTATGGTGGCAAAGTGATACAAGGTTGTGGGTTTAAGGGTTGTGGGTTTAAGCCCCCGGCTAGCTGTGGTCTCTCTGTGAAGCATGTTGCATGAGCTCCACACACTAATATAGAAGGACATACCATCATTCTGTTAACATGTCATGTTAGCATGCTGACACAGCATTTAGCTCAAAACATTAGTGTCTCTCAAAGGCTTTTAGCCCTAGGCTTGTTGTTCTTTCATCTCTCAAATGTTGTCTTGTTTCCTTGTAGCAGTAGTGATTCCGTTTACCATAGTTTTTTTTTTTTATTATTCTTTTGAAATGGAAATGTTATAATTTACATTTGACTGCAGGTTGTTTTTTTGTTGTTTTTCACAGTTAAGGAAATAAGAGTCAGGAAAATCCAGAGGAGATATTTTATCCAAGAACGATTTTTATTAGATCTGAATGCAAAACTAATATCCACAATTGGGAAATATAGTATGTTTATCTTATCGTAAATGCTCTTTTTGTTTACTTGTACTTCTGTCTAAGTACCTCCCAGCTTCTTTGGTGCTTTGAATTTCCCAAAGAGTCTTTAGGAAACCATCTTTGTTGTCCTGTGAGTTGAGGGACTAATGAGGCATCAATACTGAGATGTTGAATGGAAACCAGGTTGCTGAGTTCTCTGTGGAACAAGCATAGTTTGGTTGAGTCTGTAGAAACCATGGAGCACATATTTTTAGTTGAAGTCAGTTATTGGCACCTAATCTGGAGTGGTAGTGCCGAGGAGCAGCTGCCATATCTGACTGTACACAGAAGGATTCCTTCATCATCATTTCAAACAGAGGTGTTTGTGGACTGCTTTCAAAAGGTAAACAATAACAAACCATCTGTTACTGATCACTGGGATCAGTGGTAATGGACTGTAACCCACTTTTACGAAGTTTGTAATCTCAAATCAAACTAAAATATCTATAAAAGGTATTAACCACGTTTCCATTTTGTTTTTAGTCACAGTTTTCCTGTGTGTGAATGTCACAGTACAGTACCTTCCCTTTATGAAATATATTGTGTTTTCTTAGGAGCGATATGTGACTTCACTTTTTAAAGAACGGATGCCATTATGTTTACAGCCACATGCAGTATTGCTTGAGCATGTGGTGACACTTTGGCCACTGTACAGTATATGATGATTATATAAGTTACCACAGCTCAGGTGTGATCATCTGAAAGTCGGATAGTGTGTCATGAGGTAGAGGGACCTGCATGATTTGAGTGCGTTTCAGTCCAAAATCTTCGATGTCTCTGTGTTTTTTTTAATTCATCCTCTGTTTTTGGTTTTTATCCAAATTGGGGCCTTCCTCTGTGTGTGGGCTTCCTGCTGGTGCTCCATGTTCCTCCCAAATCCCAAACTAATGTAGGTCAGATGCAGAGGAAACTGCACATTACCCTTAGGCAACAGTGTTTGTGTGCTTGCTGAGTTTTCATACTCTCTGCATGTGTGTAGGTAATCCATCCATGCGGAAATATTAATGGGATATTTTGCCAATTTTCAACCAGCTCCCACTGTACTCCTACTATGCTGTCAGGTGTCTGCCTGCGACAGGTGGCACAAGTTACCCTTAACCCCTTTACAATAAAGGTTGTAGACGGCGTTAAATGGACAACACTGTAATGTTGGATAGAATACAATACAATTTAACAGTAGACAGAACAAAACAAAAGCCATTAAATAAGAAAAAAATAGTTTTTGTTGTCAAAGATGACCAAAAAGTGATCTTTGGAACTAGGACCCTCTGCACCTGAGAGCAAAGAGTAATTGAGTAATTACCTTTGATCAATGGCCCTCTCAGCTACTCGAAGACATATTATAGTCATTTTGTAGTACCATTAAAGTTAGCATAAGTAAACTCCTCTTTCATTTACCCTCCAAGGTAATATTCTCTCTTAAGGCCACTAATGATGAGGCCCTCACATGCTGGAATAAGCAGTTAATCAACTAGGGAGGAAATTGCATTAATAAAATGTGCTGTTAATTGAAAAATAACTCAGATTGAAATGTCTCTTATCACATTACATGTAATTCTGCCATTTCATTTGATCCTCTACCCTCAAACCACACAACAAAAGCAGCACATTTCACCGGCTCCTTATCACCCCATTGACCCACCTCTTTTAAATGCTAAATCCCATTGATATGTACAAGGAAGCATTGATTACATTTAGTCTTTCCATTTAATCCCGCCGAGTACATGAGGCGTTAATGCTTAAATCAAAATCAATACATAACTTAATCATTCAAACTCGTCTCTAATTTGTTTGTCACAATCGATTGCCGAGGCCTGAGCGCGCTGTCTGCCTCTCTTTCCGTCAATTAGGGTGTGATGTGAGCAGACTGTAGCTGCCAGAGGAGAGGGTGGTGGGGTGGGGGCGCTTATGACCAGCCCTACTGACATTATGATCCATCAAATGTTATGACCTTCGGGATATTAAGTAGAACTAATATGGAGGCAATCGTTGAAATGAAAGGACAGGAAGGATTTCTCGATCCACACACAGTAATGCATGTTCAAAGGAATGTAATTATGATGTGGATATGTCTCTTTCACACTGTTACATCTATATACCCGGAGAGTTTTAACATATTATTCCACGGGCGGCGCCGTCGCTGCTATGAAATCAGAATCTCATATGTAGTACATGCATTCTGAATGAAGGCACAGCTGTGAATAGACCTAATCTGTGTGAACGTAAAACTGAGTGCCAATTTCTGAAGCCCTTGAAAGCGACGTAGGTGTTATATCAGAGAAATTGTTCAATAGCTCTGCAGAGAGTGTGAGTCAGATTCTAGTCAAAATCGTTTACATTAAGTGATATTTCGTAGTAATATTGAAAAATGTAGTTGAAGAACTTGTTTCCCCTGTAGGCTTTAAACTCACTCACAAATAGAAAAGCAGCTTACAGCCCACATAGTTACAGTAAGCATCAATTCTTGGATCAGCTCTTAAAGCAGCATACGTTAAAGATTGTAAAACTCAACGCCATGGCAATTCATCAAAAGATGAAGCAAATATTATACGATAACGGCACAACTCCCTATACAATAGTCCATCTTTATGTATTCAGCCTACATCCTTTTCTCTTTGCCGTTCCCACATGAAAATCCTGTGTCAGCAGTGTGGAGGCGATGATACCCTCAGGTGGTAATTATGGTTCACATAAAGCTATGGTATGTAGCATGTAAACTGTATACATTGTGGAAATGCTGCACTGAGAACTCAGCCGAACATGATCTCATGCAACACACTTAGGAAAGGTCCTCCCTCAAGCCCCAACTCTTTTAATGTTCATCTCTTATTAGTCCCTTTGAATCAAATTAAATGGAAACCTTTCTATTTCGTTTGCATTTCCAAGTAACAAGGCACTCTTTCAACAGAATGTGTATTGAGAAGCCAAATGCAGTGTCAATGTTTTAAATGCTTTCTTAGATTTTAGTGGTTCTTGGACGCAGTGGCAGAAACAAAGAGCCATTTCTCAATGACTGTTTACAATGGCTATATGTTTCCAATATGATAAGCTATCATGCTAAACAGCGTCACTTTGCAAGTGTTTCATTGATGTATTACATATTCTGCCATTTAAGGAGGACATATTATGTTAATGTTCAGGTTCGTATAGAGAACAAATGGAGACCAATGGATGCTCTATTAACTTTTATTTTTGCCTTTTTTAGACCATTTACAAAAACCTATACAACCAACCACACGAAAACAACCCCCCCAAAAGGCATAATAGGGTCTTAAGGTCAAGTCTACCAATGTTGTGACCCGCCAGAAGTGTTGAGTCCCTTCACTCCCTATCCGCTCTCATCAGCGCTAGCCCCGCCCCTGATTGTTTCCACCTGTGCCATTACCTTTTGTTTAAATTCCCCACCCTTCCTTTGTCTTGTGTCAGTTCGTCTTGTCCTGTCTCCATGCCAGTAGTCATTGTACCAGCGTCTAAGGATTATGACTCAAGCCTAATTTATGCTCCAGAAGTATTTAGTATGTTTTTTTCCTCTCAAGGAATTTTCTTTTGTGCTTATTTTTTGTGCTTATTTGTAACCCTTATCACCTCGTCAAAGAGTGTCGATCTTATTTTGTTCATCCTTTTTGGAATAAAGTACCTTTTTTTGCATACTATACCTTTGTCTCTCCGTTCAGTTCCTTGTGCTTCCAAGTTTGTGACAACCAATCATTAGGGTTCATTCAACTTCAAAGCACAGCGGATACACATAATGCATACATTGTATTGGAGTTAACCTGAAAACAACGTTAATAAGATTCAAGGATATCACCCGACAGTGATGACATACACTACCCACTGAACTCTGACCCCATAGCCCCCAACTATATTTACCCTTCTACCGAAATTCAAAGGCATGTAAAGGTCCTTCAAACAACATGGGTGGAAGTAATTTGCTTGAAATGTGGTCATAAATCCAGCCAAGTGCTGAAGCTTTGCAAGGTTTTTAGGTTTCATTGTCAAAGTCAGGAGTGATCTTTTATGTAAACTTCTTCCATACACACACTGCACACTGTGATGAGGCGCACTGTGTTTGAACTCACGGCAGGTATAGGAGTAATAAAGGCAGCATCAGTGTGAAACCAGTGAGGAAGTACTTGTCGTTGCAGGAGCTAATTTGTTTCTTACCCTCATTACTACCCACTGAGATCTGAGTGAGCCCATGGTGACAAATGTGAACTTTTAGGCCCCAAACTTTATTTAACCTGATTAAAATTCATGTTCCTTAAGCTTCTTTGATATATCTGTCTCCACAGTATTAGGTAGGAAGGAGAGAAATCTTCTTACAGTACTTTATCAACTCGACACTTTGGCAGTAAAAGTACGTTTGGGTGTATAAAATCCTGAGACTCATGTTCTATGCCAAATAGTTCTCTCCAAGCCCACATGAAGAGTCTGTTTCCAACTTGTAATATTGTTTTTCGTAGTATATGTTTGAGTTTCCTAAAAAGCAGAGATAAAACTTTCCTGCCTCTGAAACTATAGTCCCCCGTCTCCACAATTTAATCTCAATGCCAATTTCTTTACGTGTAGCGTCCACTGTGAAAAGATTTTGGTGGACAAATGCCACACAGTAAATCAAGGTAAAGGGACTTGACAAAACACCATTTTAACTCCCAAATTCAATCCCTAATCATGGCAATTTAACACAAATAAATGTACAAGACTACATTATTACACCTGGATACGTATAATGTCTGGATTCCAAATTTGGTTCTTGTACCATCTCGTGACCTTTTGAGTCTTTGGTACCCAATAAAGAGCATTTGTGACCGTTTTTAATATTAAATAGCTGCCTTCAAGATTTGATTCTGTGTTTTTACTACTTATAAGGCAGAAACAAAGATGTTTCAGTTTTATACATTTAAAAAGAGGCCTAGTTGTACATATTTAAGTGTAGGAAGGTCATTTTGCTCATTGGTTATGCATTCAACGATGCTCTGACATCTGAATATCAATTGTATGATTCCATTGATCATTACATTCCTGTAGTGTGTTGTCCAAAATGTGGGTCTATTTGGGTGAATTTCGTTGTTTGTTGTTATAGAAAAGTTGCTGTATAGCTGTGCAATTCAACTATCAAGTGTCCTTGAATGCACCTACACACAAATCAGCAGTTTCCAAAAACAATCCCAACTTGCAACTGCATTACCTAGCAGGGATTCACTATAGGTCAGCATTAATGATGTGCAGTTAATGGACTGAAACTGGTAGCCAACAGTTTGGCCTTTTAATGTATTTATAGTGCATCAGCTCTTCTTTATGATGCAGAACTCAAACGGCTGAATCTAACTAAAAGAAATCGACTCACAGGACGACATCTCTTGCGGCATGTTTCATAATTGGAGACAAAACTTCTCGGGGGCTTGCACTGTGTTCCTGGAACCTTCAAAACATTTCGTCTCTCTCCTTCTACTTCTAACAATCCCCAAAACCCATCTGCAGTCAGAAGGTGATGGAGAGATATGGCGAGTGAAGTTAGGTGCGGGCTGGGAGTGGGAATGAGCCGCAGCCTTCGTCTTTGAGTGGAATCGATTGCTTGTACAAGTCGAGGGAAATGAGAGAGATCTGACCACCCTCTGATAGGCTGGAATCAGTCACGGACAGAATCATAACAAGGTAGAGCTTACGGCTTGGGTGTGTGCTTGTGTGATTGATTGGTAGAGGAGCGGGTGTACGTGCATGATGGGAATAGTTTGATAGTCTTTTTTATATGTTTACAGAGATGGTGTTTGAGCATCAAAGCCCTTTTCCTAACTTTCTTATAGAGGTGAAAATGACAGAGCACTTTGCTGATTTCGATCAACTTATTTCAAGAGGTTTAGCCTGTGCAGTTTAAGATGAATATTTCTAGTACCACTCAAACTCCAATCAGCAAACGATTGCATCCCCATTTCTTATGCCGTGACATCAAAGAATATATTTGAACCGAAGCTCCTTTGGTGAGAAACCTATTGAAGAGCAGGTCAATTGATTGGCGAACAAAACCTTTTGGCTTTGGCAGATTGTGGCTTTCATTATTCAGTCACCAAGAGTCAGTGTTAGTTTCTTTTAGCCACGACCGAGATATCATAACCAACTTGTTTTAGTTGGCTTAAGTGAACCAAACTTAAAACAGTGAGTTGGCCGATCAAAAATCACTTTATACTGCATATATATATATATATAGTTTTTCTAACAATCAAATGAGCCATTTTGGACGCCTTTACAGTACATTTGGTTTACTGGTTCACTGTTTGATGGCCATGATCTTCTCCTATACTAAACATTTTAGTTCCTTAACTGAACCAATCTTATTACTCATCAAAACAAAGATGAAGGAGGGCTTCTCGGACTTTCTTCATCTTTGATTCTAAGTGTAGTTCGATGCTGCTTTGAACTGTTTGCTCAGTTATTGACCAAGCCTATATGCATTGTTGAAAGATGAAATCCTCAGCAGCCAGGTCTCTGTACCATGTTCCCTTTTGATAGCGGTTATCACATTATGATGGTTGCTATGGCTTTTGCGGACTTTCACTAACCTTTAATCAGTGAGTAACTTGCAGTCCGTCGCAATTAAACTCTTGAAGCCCAAGTGACGGCTTTGTTCATGCTCTACACTTTATTTCAATCTTGCATGTACAAACCATATTGTATATTGCGGATGAATAGATGGGCAAAAACAGCTCTGTGGAAGAGGTTTGAAAACATCACTATTATTCGACATGATCAAAGATGGAAAGGGAGCTGTGAATGCCAGCTAAAATAAAGTATAATCTTCGCTGAGGGCAAAGCAATCGACTTGCGCCTCTCCAGGTATTAAATGACTACCTGTAAAAGTGCTATTTACTTTATAAAAATACATTTTTGCTTTCTCATTTTCAATTACGAGAGTGGAAAACTTCGCACTGATAGCATGTACCATTCAAACACAGCTGATGCTCGCGGAGCTCAATTTAAGGAACTATCCGAGCCGAAAGGACTTCCATCCCTGACCGGGTTAGTAGAGGGGCATAGATTAAACAGGAGGAGACGGAGGGGGGGGCAGAGAGGGCTGCCGCGGTGGCTCCTCTGGAAATGAAGGCCATAGATCTGTTTGTTTGGGGATTAGGCCGGGATTAGGCCTCTAATTCCCTTCCCTCATGTGCATAATTGAAAAATGTGTCTGCCCATCGCAGTAGGATAAGAGGCCGGGCGCCTGAGCCCCTCGTAGCGCTTGATTTTTTTAGGCTGACAAGCTCCGAGGTAGAGAAAAGAGTAGGAACTTTTAACAATGACTTTCAGTCGAACTAAAGTCCACAATTGGATTCCACTCAGCTGCACGGAGATGCTCTGTCGCTCCGTCTGTAAAGCATGATCTCTCTCACTGCAGCAACAAAGTGACAGACAGCTGCATTCAACTTCTTTTTTGTTCCTCGGCGGTGAGGATAGAATCTGCGTCTTTGTATTCTGTAGTGTGCCTGTCTCTTTGGATTCTTACCTTCAATCCTGTGTCCTCCACTCCCCGCTGGCCACCCTGGGCATCTGCTGCAACATACCCCGTGTGTTTTTCGATGCATGACACCTCGCAACATGGTATTACCGTGTGATTGTATGGCTATAGCACAGATCAACCCGAACCCGAGGACCTGAGTCCAATCGGGGTGTCGAAAATCAATTGTAATTGTCTTTTATATCCCTCAGCCCTTTGGATACATCTGTTGCTGAATGATGGCATAGCAGGGTGGATGATGGAACGACCAGAGATCGATAACTATAAATCACATCAGATGCCGTTGAGCTGCATGAGATTTGAGAAAAAAGGGTATATTTTATTTGTCAAACGCACATGTGAAGAGCCTACTAGATGGGGGTAATATGTTTGAAATGTGCCCGTAAATCTTACCAGGCTGTCGAGATTTTTGTGAAAAATGTTTGGTTTATTCACAAATCTCTCTTTTATGTCAGTCTGAGTCAAATTCATCCTGGAATAATTTCTGTCTTTTATCTTGACTCTTGACAATACACTCTCTCTGATGAGGCCGCTGGTGTCGGGCTCAGATGGAGTCGTCGCTGTAGTCTGATAACAGACACGATTACACTCTGACATTCAGATGCTTCTCCTCTTAGGGCCAAATAGACCCACTCATCTCTCGTCTGAGAACTGAAGACGAGCAACAACCCACAAATGATTTCTTCACGAATCGCTAGTTTTAAGAGTCATATTCATGAAATCAGACTTCATGGGGAAAATGGGTTTTAGTTTGAAAACAGTTAAGTTGAATGATCAGCATTATTTAAAACACCAAAACAAGACACTTTCCTCCAACAACTGTTCTCATTGTGCCTGTGAGCCAATAGCAAGCCACGGCAAGGCAAGTTTATTTATATAGCACCTTTCAACACAAGGCAATTCAAAGTGCTTTACAAAAAATGAAAGACATTAAGAAAATAGCATTAAAAAGCAAAGATAATAAAATAAACATTAAAAGAAAAAATACATGGATAAAAGTTACAGTGTGAATAGTTCAATTAAAAGCAGCAGCAAAAAGAAAAGTCTTCAGCCTTGTAAAATCCTCTTGGTGCTCTCTGTTATGAATTTATGGCTAGTTACGGTATGAATATAAATTAGTTTTTTGTTATTAAGAGTAAGTCTGTCTAGTGAAATCTCCCTGGATGATAAAGGTTAAAAAACACTCTGACAGAATTTGGCTTAAACTGAATTAAAATGGTCTTTTGATACTTTTGGGAATCCCAGAAAAGAAGCAGTATTGATCCTATCGGCCCTCTAGCTGAGATAAGGGAAGACATTTGATCCCTTCTACAGTTAATTATGCGTGAGGCCATTAAATGCTGCGTTTATATTAGCTTGGTCCTAATTCATTAAATAAATGTTTCCACTGAACCGCAGACGTTTAGTTTGCAATGCTGATTTTAGTGAGTTTGTCAGAATGGCAGGGAGGTTTTCACCTTTTGAAAGAGCCTGAAAGGCGTGAGATTAGATGAGAGCGAGTGATGACCTTTTTGAATTTCCCTGTACACATTAATTAAAATTCATCCTCCAAGGCCAAAAGACTGCTTTCATTTGGGTGATGAATTCCCTTGAATGGAAAGCAGATTAAATGTGACTATTCGACATTAAGCAAATGAACATTCAATGCTGTTTTACTTGGCTGGGACTGACGGAAAGAAGCAGTGTTAGTCAGTAGAGAGTTATTAGTGGTCCTTGATATAAACTCAAACTGCTGAGATCAGCCAACAAGAAAAAAACTGAGCTGAGAGGCTTTTAGAGGTTAGTGCAAATTAAGTATTTAATATTATCATTTGAAAGGATAACTTGCATCTGTCATAACACTATCTATACTTGACATACTTGTATACATAACCACAAAACAGCAGGTTCAATCATGTCATTTCATACAAATAAGTGAACGATCAAAGATATGTATACATACAAGGTAAAACAAATCAAATAAAGCTAACTAGAACAAACCTCAAACAACATGAAGCCAAGATGCTTTTTCATATGTACACAGGTATTACTTGATTAGCCACTTGGGTTTTATAGAGTGTTTTAAAGAGACTTTGTCAACTTTCAACCAGCATTGTATCATTGCAGTGTGGGAGGTATTTGCAAACAATGATGATATGCACCGACAGCAGATGAGTATTCATTTTGAGTAAACTGTATGTCCACTTTGCCTGTGTACTGTACGTGCATTATTGACTCTACTTTTTGTTCTGTTTTGGTCTCCACCTCCTTCTTTTCAATAGCCACTTGCTAACGTTGTGTGTTTTGTGCTGGCCTGTTAGCATATCGTTAGTTTGAAACGTTTTCACTAAAAACAGCTGTTTGCATATGCATGTCTAAAGTGTCACCAAGTGTTGGCCTGGCCACATTAAAGGAAAAAAATAACAAAAACCTGTAGACTCAGAAATTGATAGTATTTCTTGTACACCTACCCTGGTTAATTTAAACACCTGTAATGATTAAAGCTCCTGATCATTTAACATTTAAACTCCTGCTAACTACATAATCCCCATATAAAAAGTTGTAATGATTCAAAATCTTCTCCTATCGGCTGTTTTTTGTTGTGTAAAATGTGTCGTCATCATCTTATGTTGTATAAACTGTAAGTGAGGTTGAAGTCTATTTCCAACCTTATTTAAATGTCTTAGCAGTATGTGAAGGATCGCCTGTAGATGTTTAAAACGTTTTCCTGCAGTCTGCCTGCTGTTAATAAAATTGTATATAAGCATTCCTAAGAACTGTGGGTTCTCTGATAAATTGTCCCCATGGGAACAAAGCACCTTAAACCATAAAAAAGGCTATTAACCCAGACTTCCTGCAGTGTTCTCCGGCTCGGGGCTTCGTCCATCATTACTGCCATTCCCTCCGGGCCGCTACACCTCTTGATTGCCGCCATGATAGTGAGATAGATAGTGTGACAGAGAGATTTTCTCCAGCTTCAACTGTTCTGGTCCTTAATGGTGTTTGAACAAAATGTTGTAGAAGGGCTTCAATTCTACAGTTATTTACACATGTTTTAGACTTTTTTAATTTGGAAATTAAAGGAGAACGTCGTAGAGATTGCACATTGCAGATTTGATCTCTTAACATTGAACCCTTGGCCACAAACATGCCCAGTTTCTACATTTTTTGAAAACATGCACAAACAATTTGGACTTTCTTTTCTCCATTTGAGAGGTAATTTTCGGTTTTGGCGTCCCCCCTCAACGGGTAAACAAGGACAAATCTTCCCTCAGCACAAACATTTTGATTTCTCATACGCACATAACCTACATTTTTTAAACATGCTACTCAAACTGATTTACATTCATGGATAACTCTAACTAATGTAATGTAAATCTTCAACTGACCTCAGCATATTTAATTAACTGGAATGAATAATATTCTCATGTTTTTTGAGAATAACAAATGTAATCCACTGAATTGAAAAACCCTTAGGGCCTTAAGTGCCAAATGTAGTTCTCCTTCTTAAGAAGCAGCTTCTCTAAATCTCTCCTCTTTCAGAGACGCCATTTTGTTTCCTATACAGCATGCTTAAGACAATATACTAAATGATTAATTTCTATACAAAAGAAAACAAAGTGACATGCATTGTGCAGTACAGTTGTGTGTTTGACTGTATGTTTCCCATACTGCCCTCCCTGCAGGTTACACTGTGCACTTTATTGTGCTATCAGGCCAATGACAATGGACACGATGCATGATTGTTGCTGCAGGGCCGCTGTAATTGGACTGGACGAGGTCAAGTGCACCACTCCCAGTTTTGAAGAGAGCAGAGTGTGCTTTTTTCTCCAACCCTAACTATGATTCATACACAATCTGACATCTGTTGATAAAACACTGCGGCCATGCTGCAAGGCAAGTATCGGCGTTAACGGGGCGGTGTGTATCCTTCTTCACTCACCCATAACTGAACCGAACGTAGCCGGGAAACTGAGAACTGTGAAGTGTCTTAGGTGAGAAAACATGTTTACCAGTAGTGGGAAATTGGGCTAGCATATTTCATCAGAGATAACGACTTTGTAAACATGTTTACTCGACAGAAGTGTTTGTTCTGGACTGATAAGAGGTTTGTCCTCAAACTTAATGGAAGGCATCAGGGACCCTTGGCAACCTGGCACATTGGCATTGTGGGCCCTTTAGAGCAGCATTTTGTTACGCTACGGGTGCTGTACAATTCTCATAAACAGCTAGCTTTGTGTTTACAGGAGTATGGTGTGCTGGGGTTAAGATAAGAGTTCACACGAGGTGCACAAGGATCTAATATGTGGCTGTCAGGGTGATTAGTATTCAAAGAAAAGGTGGTGTGACGCATGGGCTTAATGAATTTGCATTATTAATCAGGTTTCTGCAAACTTGCTGTGAGAAGCCCCTCTGTTTGTTTGGAGCCCACGGGAGAGGCTTCTCGAGGAGTTCCTGTTGAGCAGAAACTTTTTTGCTTGCAACTCCAAAAAAACGAAAGTGCTGTCTCTTCAAAAACGCCCAAAAATGAAGGCTTTTGTCTAAAATGGTGAATTGAGGTGACGGCCGGTAGATCAGAGAGACTGTCACACATTGTGGAAAGGTCAAAGACTTTCTTAAGCCAAATACCCAATCCTTTACCTGCAGGACAGTATGGGTGGTAGCCTCACCTGAAATGAATTTCAATGTACCCCTTCAAGCTATTTCACTATAAATTACGGCAGGATAATATCATACAATGTTTAAAGTACCAAAGGAGGAACTTCTATTTTTAAACCGCTGGCACCAAATTGTTATCATTGTTTGAATTCATTAAGAATATTAGGGTTGCAGTTTTTGTTTCCAGCTAACATATTTCTGCAAAGATGATGGAGTGTGAGTTTTTGGCAACTGAGTAAAAGTAACCCAGATTGGTATTTCTCATTAGCGAGAGACTGGACAAAACCAATGACTTTCAATTGTGATGACTAATACAAATAGTTGAGTCATATTTTATTTGCAGTTGGCAAATTAACCGTAGGGACCAAAAGGATTTGGTCAATAAATGCATTGGTTTGAACTCCGTACTGTGGGAGGAAAGTAGCTTCTGGGATTCAGTCATAATTATTGAGTGGGTGTGCATAGTAATGGAGGAACATATCAGTGGCTTTTCTTTGGATTCTATGACACAGTGAAATTATATATTTGTGTTGTTGTTGTTGGTACAATGCCAGTAGAAGTAGCCATTTGTTGTTTGCCTTTTTGCTGCATTTATTGACGTTGAAAAAGTAAATTGTCAGCTTTATCCTTACATTTTTGGTAGAAAACATGACAGATTTCCGCTTTAAAACATTGCTAACAATACTAACTTCAGCCCTGGGGGTCTTAACCTTAGGCAGACAAACACAGTGAAACAATTGTTCAGATAAAAACACCCCAGTGGTTGGTATACACAACATGAACTGTAAACAGATAACACAAGGGTTTCATTTTTATTAATTCAACCAGAAACAGACAATCAAAGGGTACAAATCATACTTTTTCAACACATACCTGCCAACCTCCCCAGCCACTATGTTGTTTGTGGTGCAGTGAATCTTTAATGTTACTCTATCTCCAGCAAGTAACAAAACTATTCCCGCCCGAATCACAAAACCCCTCTGCTGTGTGTCTTCTGATGCATTACATCTGTACATTTCTGGAGGGTAAGATTTGGAGTGTTTTTGTCAGATTCTCCTGGATTGAGACTCAGTGGAGCATGATGTGTCGAATACAATGGCTGAACAAAATCGGACTTATTGTCATATTGTAAACAGATGGAAAGAGGGGAATGAAACATGACAAAGCATCAATAAGCACAAAACAGCCTATTTTAGTCTCGTGTCTCAGCATGGTTTCTGCATTTCTGGACGGCATTGTGATACAGATGGGAAGCAATAACCAAGCAGGACCACAGCTCTTTATAATGGCTTTTCTCTCAGGAGATTATAAATGGAGACTCTGCTGTGATATGTTAAGAAAAGCTTTTATGTTTCGGAAGTGGATTTTTTCGCATTCATTTCCTTTTTTTAACCAAAAGGTATTAAATATAATTACACCAGCAAGATAAAAACATAATAAGCACAGCATGAAACACCATTCCATTTCCTGAGAATGTTCTGCAATTCATTATCTTGATATGTTTCAACAGTTTGTTGGCTTCTATTCAATAAGGATGCATGCCTTTGTGGTTAATGTCTATCTATTTGAAATAACAATTGTTTATTTACACTCCTGCGTCAGCTTTCACTGAGTTAAGCCCGCGTCACACTGTCCCGAAATTGACACCCGATGGACACACGAATATGGAATTGGGAATTTCGCACGAAGATGGCCCCGAACCACACACGAAGGCAACATTTACATTACATTTAAGACATACAACTGCAACAAAAGTAACAAAAACAATTATGTTAAAATATTATGATACTGTACTGATATTTTCAGACTTTGTTCTTTACTTTATCTGTCTTTATATGTAGAATATATTAAGTTTTCTCCATAGAAACAACAACTTCCTGTCAACTCGCCTTCAAAATAATATATTATATCCTTTTCAGTTTCACAGAACACAAATTGGGTTATTTACATAATATGTTTACATGACACACGATAAAGGAAATGTTCAAATTCGACTCTGATCGTAACAACATCGGGACATTCGTGAGAGCATCTTAAGCCTTCGTATGACCGCCGGTGAGTTTCTCAGGCTCCGGCAGCAACTTCGTGAGCGGTGGCAAAATCTTTGGCATGCCAAAAAATTGCTGAAGGACCTTGTGAAGGTTCATTTTCGTGTTGAATTTGTGTGTAAATTGTGCCCTTCGTAAGGCCATCATGAGAGCATCATGAGAGCACCTTGTTATCATCGGTGCCATCGGGCATTCGCCCCGATCAGAGTGAGGGCGAATGCCCGATGGCACCGATGATACCACGAAGATGACACGATTTGACCAAATGCCCCCTCACGAGTGCCTTACGAAGTTGCCGCTCACTAAGTTGCTGCCGGAGCCTGAGAAACTCCACCGGCGGTCATACGATGGCTTAAGACACTACTCACGAATGGCCCGATGTTGTTACGATCAGAGCCGAATTTGAACATTTCCTTAATCGTGTGTTCATCGGGTGTCAATTTCGGGACAGTGTGACGCAGGCTTTAATGTGTGATAAATATCTACTCGAAGGAGGTTCAACTTGATCATTTATACCAAAAGTGACAGACTCTTTGGCCCTGATTCTTTGCCTTCATTTCCTTTGACCCTGGCTGCTGCAGCGATTCAAAGTAGCAGCGCACTTGAAAATGTTTTGTTCCTGCCTCTTAGGCTTTGCACACTTGCTGAAAGTACGTGGCTGGTTTCCAAACTTTGCTCTCTGGCTCCTTGGGTAGTGACAGCCAACTGTGTTCCTGCATGTCGGTGACTCCCTTAGAGTCAAGTCGAGTCAAATCTATTTATAAAGTGCTTTTAACAACCAGGTTTGTCACAAAGTGCATCACAGAGGGAGGAAGAAATGACAAAATAGAAGAAAAAGTGCATCACAAAGAGGATGATGGGAAGGGGACTTTGAGAGCGGTGCGTTGGATCAACAAGCTTTATATGGGTGTGTATCTGTGTGTGTGTTTGTAGAGTTAAAGTTAGTGTTGCATGCAGAGTGTTTTCAGGTATGTCACAAGCCGTTGTTACATCGGTAAACAAATCGACATTTCCCTCACCTGCAGCTCTGGTTGTGTTTTTTTCATCTTTTTATATATTTAATGCAAGCTGCATGATTTATACGTTCATTATTCTCATGGTGAAGATGCCATACTTTACAATGGCAAGCATTTGTCTGTTGTATCTCAGCCGCATTAAACACAATTTAATAAAATGAGGATAAAACATATTTACGAAAACCATACTGCAGTATAGCACAACCGTAGAGACATGGTATCGTTTTTTATAGCTTTTATAAGTTATGTTACTTATATTGTTGACAGTGGGATAAACGAGATTCAACACTTTACTATGAAAACACTTGTTGATTAATAATTCTCCCTCAATATCACCATTTTAATTTTAGTAGTATAAATTGATATCAGGAAAAACTTTATTCATCCGATTTTTCCAATTAGTCTGGGGAATCAAACCAGCAACCTCTGCAACCAGTCCAAATACTTGAGACATATCATTTTCGGGGCTTTTTTTTACAAGGTCTGCTTTTGGTTACACTACACGTAATAATATTGTGTTATTTAGTAACACATAGTGTCTTTGTAATGATGACTAAGCTAATGTGTCACCATGGACTTCAGTAGCAGACTGGGTTTTAAAAATGTGATGTTGGGCTGAGAGCACTGAAGACTAGACGTTTTAGCTCGATTTAGTCCACTTTTCTGGACATCCCTAAACAGCTGCTTTATTTGCCTTTTTCAAATGTTAAAAAGCTGTTCAGGCTGTCAACAGCTCATGATCCTAGCAAAAGCTGAAAACTCTGTGCATCAGGGTTTTGTGAATAGCCTCTGATGAAAATAAATGTGCTGAGGGACTCTGGAGAATGAGCAGCGGGGGAACGAGAGAAGGGGGGGGGGGCCAGGAATTGTGCAGTATGCCAAATGCTGGCGTCACCCACTTCGTCATTCCTTGAGAGTGTAGACAGGGGGACAGAAGAAGAAAAGGTGTTGGTAGTGGCGTCCCGGTGCTGCGGTGCTGCCTCAGCACCCCGTCAGTCTGAGGTTCAGCTTGATTAATGAGCCCTCCCCCCTCCCATGAGTCCCTCTCACAGGGACAACACAGATCAATACACAATGAGGGATCGCTCAGGAGAAGCCTGTCCACGACCGCTGCTGGCTCGTTGGAGGCGTCAGGTGATTGAAACGTTCAAACCATGTGTGTTATTACACCGCCTCAGACTTACTGTACGCATCCTGAAACTAAAGATGAAACATTGAGATTCTGTAGCTCAGAACACAGAGGGTTTAATGCTGTTTGATATGAAACACGGTACACTGCCTTTTAAACTGAAGTGCCCTACGGCAACATTTTGGCAAATTTTGAAGAAACAATAGTGAGCCTTTAAGAAGCGTATCAGGGTGTGATTTAGCCGCTTTACTCTCACTGTCTCGCTGCGTCTTTTTAATGAACTTGTTCACTCTCTGCTGTTTGTATTGATAACCTTCGCTGTAAAGACAAACCATAAAAGGCCTCGTCTGAGTTTGAATTGCTTTGGCAGGGGCACAAGTCTGTCTCCTTCTCAGATTTGGGACCAGTCGGGGTCGATAGCTCGCGGTCGATATTCTTTTGAGTCAAGGAGAAGATGGGGGGGGGGGGCCGTCGGTATTTACGAACCCGTAGTGGAAAAGAATTTTAAACGGAAGAATGATTGTTGATATTGAACATCCGCGCATTCATAATGGGGACATTTTATTCCAGCTCCTTCAGGGACATAAAGCGATGCCGGCTGACTTCCTGTTTCGCTGCAGGCTACGGTCAATGACATCTCCTCGCATCACATCTCACTAAAAGCCCACAGGGGTGGAACCGATCACATTTTCTGCACTGAGTAACGCTCACTGTGCCATGCTCACACAAATTCAGGTGGATTTACTTCTCCCCCCTGAAATTTGCAAAAATGACATGAACGATTTAAGTTCTTGAACTGTGACGCTCAGGTGTTTGAAATCATTATGAAACTCAAGCAGGCTGAACATTTTTGTGCTCAAGACATCCCCCTCGTATTGGTTCTTGCCTTGAACAAATCCATAGCTCATATTTTGATTTCTTCCCCCAGCTTTTCTCTCTTTAGAGGACCATTCTCTGCTTGCAGCTGGTTGGAGGAAACTTTGACCACGGAGGAAGTGGAACTTTTTTGTAAGTTGCTGATACTGCAGGTTTTTTCCTCAACAGCGTTATATCAGCCAGGCAACAGCTATACATCCACAGTCCTTAATGAAGAGAAAACATTAATGAGACTATTTTCAGCAATGCCACAGTATGTATAATTTATTAACACGACTACAGTGACATGTTGACATGTGCCACATTAGCTCAAAAGTGCAGGCTTTATTTCTTCATTATTCATTCCTTTTTAATTGCAGTTTCCAGGGATTGAAGTGTGCTACGTTATATTGAGACAGGCTGCCTCTTCTGATGGATTTACATAGAAAGACCTAAAACTAATGATGAACACAGGCTAGTTGTAAAGGGTAAGTACTATTGGTTGGTTTTTATAAATAAAACGGTTTATGGTCATGAACCATTCAAGGTTTTGTTTTGTTTTTGTCATAAAAACATAGCTACAGTGTAGTTATGACGATGAAAATCTTAGGTCACTTGAATATATATGCTTTAAGTACACAAAATACTTAATGCTATCTATCTATTACATTACATTTCATTTAGGTGACACTTTTATCCAAAGCGACTTACAATAAGTGCATTCGACCAAGAAGATACAAACTTGAAGAAAACAGAATCATATAAGTACATTAGGTTTCCTAGAGCCAAACCATTTTAAGTGCTACTCAACTGGCTTTCGATAAGCCAGTCCTTTGTTAGTATATAAGTGCTTTGTTAGTATGTAAGTGCTTAGTTAGTGTTTTTTATTTTATTTTTTCATTTTATTGCTTGAAGTGGAGTCGAAAGAGATTAGTTTTTAGTCTGCGCCAGAAGATGTGTAAGCTTTCTGCTGTCCTGATGAGCTCATTCCACTATTTTGGAGCCAGGATAGCAAACCCACGTGTTTTTGCTGATGGGAACTTTGGTCCCTCTCGCAGTGAGGGTGCAGTGAGCACGTGCTGGGGTGTATGGTTTAACCATGTCCTGGACGTAGGAAGGGCAGATCCATTCACAGCATGGTACGCAAGAACCAGTGTCTTGAAGTGGATTCTAGCAGTTACTGGAAGCCAGTGAAGGGAGCGGAGGAGCGGAGTGGTGTGCGAATATTTAGGAAGGTTGAAGACCAGACGAGCCGCTGCATTCTGGATGAGCTGCAGAGGTTGGATGGCACATGCAGGTAGACCAGCCAGGAGGGAGTTGCAGTAGTCTAGGCGTGAGATGACGAGAGCCTGGACCAGAAGCTGCGTCGCTTTCTGGGTCGTGTCCTCCTGATGTTGTAAAGCGTGTATCTGCAGCAGCGGGTTGTAGCAGCAATGTTTGCATTGAAGGACAGTTTGTTATCTAGGATCACACCCAGATTCCTTGCAGTCTGAGTCGGGGAAACAACAGAGGGGCCAATGTTGATTGTTAGGTCAAGAGTGGTACAATCTTTTCCAGGAAGGAAAAGCAGTTCAGTCTTGTCAAGGTTGAGCTTGAGGTGATGAGCAGAGATCCACTGAGAGATGTCTGCTAGGCAAGCAGAGATGCGTGCGACGACCTGGGTCTCTGAGCGGGGAAAGGACAGAATTAGTTGGGTGTCGTCAGCGTAGCAGTGGTATGAAAAACCATGCGGGCTAATGACTGATCCGAGCGAGTTTGTGTACAAGGAGAAGAGGAGGGGACCAAGAACAGAGCCCTGAGGGACCCCTGTAGTTAATTGACAAGGGTCGGACTCGGACCCTCTCCAAGTTACCCTGTAGGTGCGGTCTTTGAGGTATGAGGTGAGGAGGGAAAGTGCAGTGCCTGAAACTCCAAGTTCTTGGAGAGTGCGAAGGTGGATCTGATGGTTCACCGTGTCGAATGCAGCAGACAGGTCCAGAAGGATGATGACAGAGGAGAGGGAGGCTGCTTTAGCAGTGTGCAGTTCCTCAGAGACAGCAAGGAGAGCAGTTTCTGTTGAGTGACCTGCCTTGAAACCAGACTGGTGCGGATCCAGAAGGTTGTTCTGATGGAGATAACAGGAGAGTTGTTTAAAGACAGCGCGTTCAAGTGTTTTAGACAGGAACGGGAGGAGAGAGACAGGCCTGTAGTTTATAACATCAGACGGGTTGAGAGTGGGTTTCTTTAGGAGAGGGTTTACTCTTGCCTCCTTGAGACTGTTTGGAAAGTGACCAGAAGTTAGAGAAGTGTTGATGAAATGGGTGAGAAACGGTAGAAATCAGGAGCGATAGTCTGAAGGAGGTTTGAGGGATAGGGTCCAGAGGACAGGTGGTAAGACGGGCAGAGGTAACGAGGGTAAGAACCTCACTTGGAGAGAGAGAGAGAGGAAAAGGAGTTTAGTGTGTGGGTGAACGGTGGGACTGGTGACCCAGTGGTGAGTAATGGTGAGTCGGAAAATGAAGAGCGGATATCATCAACCTTTTTTTCAAAGTAGTTAACAAAGTCGCTTGGAAGAAGGGAGGAGGGGGAAGGGGCTCTGGGGGGGTCAAGGAGCATTTATCATCCAACTGCAGTTTCCCTAAGCTCTGTGCATTTATTTAAAAATATTTCAGCGTATTGTTTTTGCTTTACAGCCCCTAATTGTATTGTTATTTGTCAATCCAAGCAATATCATTGACTTACTCTCCAGCAAGGGCTGGACGGATCGTCCAAAAAAAACAACTTTCCATTATCAGATTATCATTATTATCAAGAGTGACTTGGAGAGGCTGCCAGCAGTAGAGAAGTTAAGACTGAATTAAACATTTCAGGAATTATTATAAGCAGAAACAGAGTCACACATTGATTTAATTCATCCTTTAATTATGCGAGGGGGCCTTATGCTTTATGTTAACTTTATTTAAGATTGTTCGTTTTTTAGCAAAAAAGGATGTTCACTAAACAAAGAGTGTGAATATATGCAGTGAAATTAATAGTTTATGAACAGAATGTGAGTTAAAGCGATTCCAGTATGTTCTGGTGCCATTCTAGGAGTTTGAAAAAACAGGATCATTCTGACGTTTTCATAATGCCATGCCTATTCCCAGTTACAACAATTGCTTTGTTGAACTCTCTGCACAGCACAACATGGCAAACAGACCAAGTTGTTGAACATTTAGTTGTTGAGCATTACCAGATATTTCCCTTAAGAGTTGTTGGAGACCAAAAAGAAGCTATAAGGGCGGTGAATATGGGACTTAAGTTCATAAACGCACCAGAAAAACAGCTCCAAATAAATGCTTATGTGGCATTGTGTCTCCTAGATCTGTAAAAGGTTGGATGTCTACTAACATGGCAGCCATAAAAACTTTACAGGGGTATTGAGACTAGCAGTATAGTGGAAGCATAAAATAACTTTAATTTGGAACAATCCAATACAGACAAACAAAGACAAATAAACACAGAGCATTGCGTTTTGCATATAAACAGGAGACGAGTTGACGGTTAGGACAATGTCTTCACTCTGAATAATGAAAATTACCTGGGGTGTTTTTGCACGTCTTGAGGATAATTTGCAGGAGTAAGGGATGAATCCAGAACGTCTTGTTCTACTTTTGCCCACATAATAATAGCTTATAAAAAAATGTCTCTCTCTATTACAAATTGCACACGCAGTTAACAGTCAAACAAAAGCGTGCTGACAGAGAGTCTCCGGCGGCGCAGAGTACACATGCCCAATCATCCAGAACGCTAGCCGCCATGACAGAGACCTGAAATTCCCCGAGCTCGTCAATATTTCAGCACCAGATTATAATAATACCAACTACTTTTTAGCCTCTCCTCAGAGTACTGCTCCCCCTTAATACAGACACAATACGTCATATATAAAAGTATATTCGTTTCTCACTTTAAGACAAACACACACACTCTTTTTTTGCTGTGCCCCATCTGACCACAAAGTGTTCCTCTACTGACATCAAAGTTATAGTTACAGAGTTATATAATGATTTTTACTTACCCATGAGACTCTTTTGAATAAGCCTATGGCAAGGCCTCCTAGTAAAAATATAAGCTTTTGGCTTTATCCAGGTCAACAGCAAAAAACATTTTTTTGGCTGGGTTATAAATAAATAAATAAGTAAGCACAGAGCACATTTAATAGCTTATTTCGGTGAAGCCTTTTGGGAGAATTTTATCAGACTTCCCTACTCACTCTTCTAAATTGAGTGCATTAAATCAGTTATTTCTTTCAGAGCTAAAAGTGCAAAGGTTCTAATATCCTTAGCAGGATTGGGGGAAAAAGCATTATGTGGGGATGCAAAGTCTTTTGTCTCTTTTTTTTTTCTGAAGTTTGCCTCGATTATTACAGAATTTTTTTTTGCCGGCCTCAAAGATAAACTCTTATGAAGAACCACTGTTGTTCAAATATTTCTTGCAAGAAATGGAAAACATATGTCACAGTGAACAGTTTCCCTTTCTCTGGAAACAAACCCTTATCCTGCAGCTCATTTGAGCCTCAGTGTGCAAACCTTCTCAGTATGTATACATAAGTATTAGGGATGTTAGTGAATACAGACTAGGCTTGTGTTTTCGTTTTTCTGTCAATCAGCAGGATTGCAGAAGCAGTACTGGACTGATTTTCTTTAAACAAGGTGAAGGGGTGTACAATGGGCCAAAACACACCTATACAACTTTGGAGTGAATCCAAATCATGAGAGGCACACACATTACGTTTGTTAGATAGGGCATCATTCGCGCTGCGTTCATGTGGTGTCTGAATAATTGGAATTGTTAGATCCTACTGGATATCTCGCTTACTTAATACACACATGTTCATTGCAATGTTGTTTTTTAACTTGATTCCCGGTGGTCTAATCTCTATGGACAGATGATGCATGTGGAAGTTGAACAGTCTTTTTTTTGGGATATGTACCTGTTAGTGTTACCCAATCAACATAGTTTCCACAGTTATCACACTCTTTTAAAGTATAGATTGGGAACACAAACATCTCACACACAATGATACGATCAGCAAAGCTTTTCTTGTAATATCAGAATCGCTGACGTTGACCCTTACATCCAATAATAAAATATTCATAAATATTTGTTATTTCTCATAATCACATTCAGTAAGTAAAGTAATCCAGGTTCAAAGAATTACAAGTTTTAAGTGACTGCAGATTTTCTTAAATGTAAACAAATACTCTTTGTGCTACAAAAAAAATCTAAAGCTTTGGGTAGTTTAATATTCTAAGTTAATCATTGATAACTGTATTTTCTATCTTCAAGATCTTGAATTTAAAGCGTCACAGTAGACGCTGAAACAAGAGACCTCCTTAAAAGTGCATACAATATTTTCTTCGCCTGTATTTATCCACAAAAAGACGTAGGCGAAGATGCTGATATTTTTTGTTTTGATGGATGGATACAGATATCTATATTGTTTAATGGATAGATACAGATTAGATCTTTGAGTTCCGACCCTGGTATGTGTTTTTTCTACCGACTGGCTATATGCTGAGTAAATGCAGATTATGAATGACAGATAAAGTTGTTAAATATTAATGTTCAAACAGAGCAGGCAAAGCCAACACAAAAACATGCCCAGCACCACAATCATGCGATCACAGTTTGTCTCTCTGGGATCTTTCTCTGCTCACATCAGTTCAGCAGGAGAGGGTGCCCAGGGTCCAATTTTCTCACTTCGTCTCACAACCGGTGCTCGATTCAATCTGTGATCCCACGGGGGTTCGGTGTTACAGTATGAGGCTCCAGCTGACATTTCAGCCAAAATGGTTATGCTTGATATCCTTTGGCTCTAAAATACAGGCTTGAATTCAAAAGGTTTAATTTTCTTTGTGTTTAATTCCAATCTGGGTCTAATTTGTGCTTAGATTTGCCTTCCTGAAATAATGAAATGAAAAGGCAGGGTATATTATATTTTGGGGTTGAGTTTTGGCCGCCTGTGTCTTTTGGCAAAAATATTATTTATGATAAAAACATGCCCATGCAAAATATAATTGTTTGCCCACCCTTGATAATGGCAAAACTGCTCAGCATGCAGATGGGATCTGATAATTTGGAGCTCGTGAATTGGTTCCACGAGGCATCTGCATACATAAACTAAAGCTGCATCCACAATGGGAAAGATAATCAAAGTGTTATCTCTCTGTGGCACACAGAAGGCTATATCTGCTGTTTAAACAGGAGGCCATCTGATTCTATGAGGATTTTCACTGCCGAAAGCTTTGCACAGGATGGGGCTTCACAGTTAAAGAAAGACAGATGTCGTTTTTGCTTCTTTACTTTTCCATTAGAGGATCTGATCTGAAATCACACCTTGTTCTCCCGCTTGAATCTAATGCAAATGAGTTGCTTTATTGCAACATTTTCTTCCAGTTACCCTCATTAAACGAGCAACAGGTATTTTTAGACTTTTACCATTTTTCCAATTGCTCCCAAGCTCTTAGCTCCAGTGTAAGAACGAGGGCATGGAGTTAAGTTCCAAAACTTTATATTTCAGCCAGAAGGTGTCTTATTAAATATTGAAACCTGTAATCAATTATTAAACGTAAGCATTAAAAGCTTAGGTTGGATTCCTTGTCTTGTTTATTTGTGTTCTAAGGCTTGCATTCAAAATCTGATATTTTTCAGCTGCTGCATAATATATAGTTACCTGCTTGATTTGTATTGCAGAACTCAAGCCCCCGTAACTTTAACTTAAGCCCACATATAATCAGCCAGAAAGTGAAAACACCAGAGTTGGCGGGGGGTTTATGTAAAAGCATAAATATGGAAAAAGAGACTTTGTAATGTGTAATCAAAGGCCCAGGGGTAATGGCTTGATGCAAAGTGCTTCTGGGAAAGAAATACTTTGCTTCAAGTGGGTCTGTGAGTCAACCCGCCAAACTTCAGCGGTGCTGTTGCTCATTAAAACACACTTGAGCTGAAAGAAGGCTACGTCATTTAAAGGTAGAGCGTTCTGCAGTAATGCTTTTATTCATTGAGTGTGAAATGCAATGTTAGATCAGGCGTCTCCAACCTTTTTTAGGATGAGAGCTACTTTCAAAAAATAAAACAAGTAGTGAGCTACTTTTACTTCTCTTTTTGTTTGTTTTTTGAAGTGTATATATTTAGCACATTTTAACATTATACTTTGTGTGCTGTTTGGGTCATGTGGGACCCGCTTTCAGTGTTTACTAAAAGAACATGTATGCAATTTAATTATTTTAACCTGCTTTATTTGGGGGTGGACCTCACATCCTCTAGGGGGGTCCGGGAAGATCTTTTTTAAATGTTGAAGTTAAAAGCATCAATCTGGTGCACTTTGAGCACAAAATGAATTTATGGACACAGCTCTCAACACTCAGATGAAAGGGAGCTGTATACTTTTCAATAATCCAAACATCTTTAGATCACAACCAATAACAAATCTTATGTTACCTATAGTTAGCATTCTTTCTTTTTATTTATGCATATTTTACTAATCACTCCCCTTTTAAATTGTTGCACAAACGTGATTGGTTGATATTCATTGTGGGGGGAGGAGGAGTGTTGGATAGATATAGAGTTGTAGTAAGTAGATAGAGTTCGCTAAGATTGAGGTTTCGGGTAGATTCTTTTAATTACATTTCCTTTTTTTTGTGTGTATTTTTTACATTTTGGATTTGCTTGGCGAGCTACTGATTGAGGGCTTGCGAGCTACCGGTAGCTCGCGATCGACGTGTTGGAGAGACCCCTGTGCTGTTAGATAGTAAAGAAATGGACTGAAGATCCGGATGGATGTGATGTGGAGCGGGGCTTCTGATGATGGAAAATCTGAGGGAAGTTCCGGGAATTGAATGTGATGAGAACTGGAGGTGAATGGGGCGAAGGAGGCTCACATCGATTTCACACTGAAATGACAACTGACAGCAGCAGAGGGACAGTTTGAAAAGTTAATAGCAATACTACAATTGGCTCCCGGAGATTTTGTGGGAAAGAAACTCCCTCTGGGGGGAACTTTGGGATTTTAGCCTCTGCAGACCATTTTTAACACACTACAGGAAAGGGAATACCCCTAAAAGCATAAAAGGGTGTCTTTAAACTGTTGTTATTCTTTAAGAGTTTATATTTAATCTGGGAACTTCTTCTCTCAGTGGCAGCAGCAGTGAGGTGGCTCTGCATGCTGCACCGCCTACACACTCTCACCAAGAGCTTCCACTTCCTCTCCTGCTAGCAACAGTTAGCGCGCCCATCAGTCCAGGGGAGCTGTCACCCCGCCTGACAGAGCTTCATTATTACTGGATCCATAGGAGATGCTGCTTCAATCGTTAGCACTGCTTCACTTGAGTGCTACTGTCTCATACCTTCACAGCTGCTTTACAGGATCCTGTTTCTTATTGCTCCACATGTGCCATCACACTGATATGCTTTCAGCTTACTGTTCTCAAACTTGGCACAACTATTGACTTTGTTACATGTTTTTAAACGAGGTTCTTATAAAGTCACACACAGCAGGCGAATAAGAAGTCAAAGTTAGCCTTGAAATTGGACATGACAGACTTCTTGTAATATCGCAGATCTGTAGGGTTGACATTTTGGGTAAAAGTGTCAAAGTATATCAGATGTTCACACCATGTAGGAACATAAGATCAAAGTAACGATCAACCCCCGGTCATTCCTGTCATGCTAATTACGTGACAAACTTATGATATTATAGCATGTTGACATTTTTGTTCACTAGTGTGGAAATATTGTTGTGTGTTGTTGATGTTGATTATACATACATTGTTCTGAATCTTTGGATTATTTTCAAATGTTTCACATTTCCAAATGTAATCTAAACGTTCTGTAAGAATGAATAGCTCTTTGTAATTGTGTATTATGCTATTATATTAGCATACATCATTGGGAAAATGTTCTTAAAAGGACTATTACATAATTGTTATCTAAATTATTTCAAAACTAGTTGTCATGACAGCCCTATAACTGGTTGTTCTTTATACTACACAAACATGGGATTGCTTGATGGGATCATTCTGTCCTTGATGGATCCAAAAAGCCTGTTAACGCTAATACAAAAGACACTGCGTGATTCATTTAATGACAGACGTTGTCAAAAAATACTTATCTATTCATAGTTTGGTTTATAAATAGCTCCGTCGAGATTTTATTCAATTTGATATGAGGTTGTTTCTTTAAAAATCACGTAAATATATTAAAAACTGTGGATAATCATGAGGTCCTAGAGAAGCACCCTACTGAGTACTTTCACCATTATGAATACTCTCATGTAATGTGCATTATTTATGTCAGGGATTTAGTCTCACACACTTCTTTCTGTTGTTTAGACTTTGTTAGACTTTTCACGTCTCACTCGGTCAATGCCATTTGAAGGTCTTTGTCACCGGCACTCAAGCGATTTGCGGGTGTATCGCTGGTGCAGGCGTAGGCTCTCGGTATGTCAGTGAACATGGAGAAGCTTCTCTGTGAGTTTCAGCCCTGGCAGTCTACAGTATGCACTTCAAATTCTTTCTGACACAGAGAGAGCCTAGATAGTCATTTGTGTCCGACCTGATCTGTCTCTGCAGGGTGTATTACTTGTGAATGTGGGTTTCAGTGTCCATGAGTGTACACACAGAGCAGGAGGCCAGTAGGACGACTGGCTTATATCAGGTCAGGGGGAGCTGTCCCTCTCCCTCATTAAAACATGCCGCTGGCTCCAAACTCCTAACCATGGAGCTAAACTCGGAAAGCTCCCCTCCAAGTGACAAGGACCATATTCACACTGAGCTGCCCTCTGCTCACTAGGCCACATGAGCAGGGGACACACACAGCACCAGCAGTGGCAGAGGAATAGAGTCGAAAATGGCCAAAATTCAATTTCAAACCCACTCTTGCACAGCGACATCAAACCCAGCCGGATGTATCCAAGAGATTCAAAATGATAATTCGCTCAAGCTGAATGATATTGCTGTGATAGCTTGACAGAGCATGAGGTAGCATGGGAGGGAAATGGAAGGAGACGGGAGCAAATCTGTCAATACGCATTATCATTTCATCCTGATCTCACATGGAGCTCACCAAACGCAGATAACAGGATGCCGAAACCCAGTGGTGCGACTTCTAATCTGGCGCCTTACATAATGAAACATCAACTCACCTCCTCGCTCATCACGGGTCATTTCCCAAGGAGTGTGCGACCGCAGAGCTCTGCCACACACTAGCATCAAAGCTCTGTCTATATTTATCTTTTGAAACGACACTGTTAATTAGCATTCATTCACAATCAGTAATTAATGCCGAGTAGATCCTTTGCCAGTGAGGGCATACAGCAGAGAAAGTAAACGATAACATAACTCAGTGATGATGGCGCCGTCACCGAACAAAGACTTCAACAGTTTCAAGGTTAGCGTTTCATTCTCTGAAAAAGTTTTATTTCCCAAATCTAATTGTCTGCCGACATTTGCCCTCCGGGTTAAAACACACATTTGGAGAGCGCGTTGTAAAAGTTATAATTGGGGGTCAGTGATGCATTCGCTGGTCAGGTTTGCAATCAGCATGTCCTCGTCGCGTCACCTTGTCCGACCTGGGGACTCGCTCGAGTAGAGGCACACACACACTTTACAAAACACACAGAGAGCTTAGGCGGTACAGGAGGTTACATGGACACACACTTCAGCAGTCACACACACACAAAGCAGACGGATGCTGACTCGTTTTAATGCACATGGCAGATTGGAGTGGGGAAGAGGTTTATTTACTGATGTTTTATGGGACACTAATGCAAAAAAGCCAGTCTGAAAACCAGAGCTTAACGACACAACCATGCATAAGATCCAGCAACAGGCAATCCAGTACCAATGTTTATATGCACATTTGTTAGTATTGCATTAAGGTATTGTTTCTCAAATAACCAGAATTGTAAATTATAAGAATGTAAAGTAGTTCATAATAAATCATGTTCTTAGCTTTTTTTTTGGTTAATAAATTAGTTGTTTGATCAATAAAATGTGCAAATCGAGGTAAGAAAGTCGATCTGTGTTTTCCAAAGACTGATTTACGGCCTGGAAATGTCTTGTTTTGTCCAAAAACTTGAAGATATTCGCTCAAATTTCATAGAAAATTAAAGAAAACACAAGATAGTTACTAATCCAAAAAAGTGAAATCTTAGAGTTTTCACTTTTATTTTCTTAATTACAAAAGTGATCAATTGGGGAATACTCCTAGGTAATAAAGTATTGCATTAACTGTTTCTCTGAAATGCTAAATACTGTTTATGTGCAGTCCACACACTTCTGTAGGGAGAGTCTCTGTAGCCTCGAGGTTCAGCTCCACGGACAGAGCACAGGGACAACTGCTAATAGACCACATATCACCTCCCAATAATCAAATACTCTACTTTTCTGTGATTGTTATTCTTTTTTTGAATCACATAAGTTCTGCTCTGACAGCATTTATTTGTACCTGCAAAGCACTTCATTGTCAGATAGGGTTAAATAGAAAGTCTGCAGCCACTATCTATGTAACAGCGTCCTCATATGTAACACATTAGATCCTAAACACTCTGCCAGATGTTGTGGGTCATGGTATTAAAACGCTGCCCCCTGAGTCTAAGGGGGGGTCTTTCTGGTACGACTTCATACTGTGTCTCTGACAATTGAAAATATAGCGGGAATCAGGGCCATGATATAATACCACCTCACACCTGAAGGCCATTATTGTTTCATCAACTGCTCATACACTTCCAGTGATTGTGCAAAAGAAGACTCTATCAGACTCACTTGCTATTATATTTCCCCTTTGCCCAGCGTCGTGTTTAGGCTGATATTCTGTTGGGATGAAGGTCATTTGATTTGTTCTTGTATTTGATTGACTATGGAAAGATGTGATTGGTTGCTAGGAGCAGTTTGTATACAAAATGTTTCTATTCAAGACTTTCTTATGAAGTTTTTCAAGAGGAATTTTTCTATTGATTTCCATCTTTCACTGCTATGGCAATTTCAGTAATTTTCATTGCCACCCATTTTTAGAATATAGCGAGAAGGCTATATTTCTACGTTTCTTTTTTAAGAGACTTGAAGGAAGACATTGACCCAAACAACCTCATTGTTATGATATTGGCCTGTGCTGTCTATCTTAGCTTTTTCAGCTAACCTGGTGACCTTACAAGATAATAGTTATAATGCTATGATGAATAAAGACACATTAGCCGCGTTCACACCGCAGTACTTTTCCCACTTTAGTTCCGATGTAGTTCCGAAATGTCGCGTTCACACCAAAAAGAGCCGGAACTAAAATTAGTTCATGAGAACCTTTTTACCCCCTTTTCCGTCCCTGCTAGAGAGCAGGGACTCTCATGAGGCTCTCTTGTGAGAAAAGAGCTATATTTCTGATTGGCTGGGCGGATTGCAAAGCATTAGCATTAGCCCAGCGCAGAAATGCAGAGAGACTAACTTATGGCAACACAAAATAAAACATGGGAGCGGTGGAGATGAGGAGGTGTCGGCGTTCTGGCGATTTACTCGGAAGGCTTCAGTAGAGGCTGCCGAGTAAATCGCCAGAAAGTAAGTCCCCAACTCCGGGGACCTCCGGCCGGGGATTTTGGGCGGCAGTATACGCCGTGAAGTTGTTTGCGGCCTGCCAGTAAACCCAAAGCAGAAGAAGAAGAAGAAGTGACGTCAGCGGCTTCATTTCCCTAATCCACCCCCAGGGACTTATTCCGGTGTGAACGCGATCTGTACTTAGTTCATCAGAACTAAAGAGTTCTGATGAACTAAGTTCTCATGAACCTTTGTGGGAAAAGTACTGCGGTGTGAATGTGCCTATTGGGTAAAGTTACCTCTTCCTCACTCACTCTTCAAAGTGTTTGTAGAAGCTTTGTGTCTGTAGCTCTGCCCAGTTGGGATTAACACAAACAGTAAGATTATTTCTGGATTTAGTAAAAAATGTGTGTACACAAATGTTTGCAACTGCAAGGACTGTAAATATACAAACACAACGCTGACAGGAAGACACACACATTTCAGGATATACAATGTAATTCTCAGGCAACACTAATAAATACAGACGTGAGTAGGCCTACACGGTTGCACTGTTATTTCTCCCTTTCTCTCACAGGACACACAAACGATGATTTCATTCATACTTGCCACCATTTTAGAGTAAAATCATGTGAATATAGCCGGATAGCAATCTTTCTCTGGGATTTTCAAATACCTTGATTAGATAATTATTGATAGAGCCATTCGATGGTGAAACAGACGTGGAACAGTCATGCAAATAAATGTCTGCACCTTTCCCCTCGCAGCGAGCTGTGCAGGCAGTGTGGGAGGAAGATGAACCGCTGAACAAATGTGAGATGTGGGCAGGGATTTACAGGTCTGAAACCAGGCTAACAGGAATTAGAGCAACTCTGAGGAACTTCTCATAATATTTGGACCACACTTCACAAACACATGTAGAACAACTCAGTGGTTGCCCAATGCAGTGTGTATTGCAAGCGGGAAAAATGGTGTTGCCTGTTTATCCGGACCTCATTGTGTTCTTTTAATGGAGAGAAATATATGGATTTAGTAGATGATGCAGGCCACAGAGGGATGTGTAGCTATTTTACTATTTGTATTTAGAAATAAGGAGCTTACATCCCCACATTTTAGAAACAGCCTCCAACTGCTCTCCAATCAGACTGTGTGGCGCTTTGTCTTCAAAGGAGAATATGATGCAACAAAATGAAAATATTATTACAGTAAATTGCCAAAACTGCATGCCAGAAAATAACAACATACCGCAGTAAATGTGCCGAATATCAGTAGAGACAGTTGTTACAATAGGGAACATAATGAGGGGGAATCAGGGGGGAAAAACAACAGCAGCAAGGGTGTTTTATTACTCGCATGAATCCCCATGCACATTCAGGCTGTTAAACAAAATGTGGTCACCTTTGTTTCAATGGGATGTTTTTTTCTGGGGAAATGGTTTCAGACTGAACATGTTTTGGTGCCACTTGGATTTCTTTAATCCAAAGAAATGTTTGGTGTATTGTGGATCTAAAAAGTGTCTCACCGTGTTCACCAAGTTACCCTTATAAATAGTTATTCTGTAAGCCATTTGTTTCCATAGATTTTTTTTATTCAAGCATCTCATGCCACAGGAAGTACGGCTTCGTGCTACCCTACATATTTTAAGATTCTTGTCAACAAATTTGCAGATCATGTCTATTTCATTTGGTTCAAACAAACCACAATCTTACATGTGTACTAGGGTAGGGTGTAGTTTGATGTGTGAACGTTTCTCTATAACTACGCACCAGGCATGACCCACTGGGAGGGGACATCATGACCCACTGGTGTGACTTTATCTCCCAGCATGCCCTAGAGAGCACATGTGTCAAACTCAAGGCCCGGGGGACCAAGTCAGGCCCTTTGGTGGATTTAATCTCGGCCGAGCACACACACATTCACTCAATCCTGAGGATTTCCTCAGCTCAGAGCCTGACCCCAAACATTGATGAACTTGCGCCCAAGATGAGATGCCAAGTATCTGGCTTGAACTAGCATCACAGAGCAGCACACTGAGTTTCAATGGATGTTTCCTTCTGCACTTTTTTCTTGCGACAACAGGGCATGTTTGGTTTTCTCTTTGAGGGAAATAGTTTTTTTGAAGCTGTTGTTGGCCTGTGGAAAAATCTAATCATAAGAAATGACTCTGCAGATAGAGCCATAGGAATGAATGCAACTGATTATTTAATGTTTAATGTT
>NW_011333040.1:18339458-18362469 GCF_000735185.1 Notothenia coriiceps
TGATTACGAGTGTGGAATAAACATGTCATCTCAGAGCAATGCATGTGTTCAAGCATATTATCAATTTGATCAAGAAACTGACCCTGAAGCAGCGGAGGTTTTGGTGGAGGTGATAACATCTCGGTTGCAGCAGGACGTTTCTGAATGGTTAGTTGACAACATACTTGTCAACCCTCCCGATTTTCGCGGGAGACTCCCGATTTCATTGCCCTCTCCCGGTTTCCTCCCGGGGTCACATTTCTCCTGCATTTCTCCCAATTTCTGACAAAATCAGATTTACACACGACTGTTTCCACTCGGACTTTAATACAGCTACACCATTGTTTGGTTTCCATGGTAACACGTCTCTTTAGTAGCGCGCGCAACTCAAAGTCTGAGAGGGTGAGGCAGATATTCACAGAAAACAGAACAAGAATCGAGAACTACTCTACTCTCTGCTCACTCCTTTCCTGTAAAATACAGGTCCAGCCCACACATATGCTCCATCAAGGACGATGTTACAGGCCGCAAGGCAGTGTACTTACAACTACAATAAGCATGTTAATGTTAATCTAACAGCTCCGGCGATCCACTAGCACCCCCCCCCCCATTTTGAATTTTGAAATGCTCCCGATTTCTGAGGTCTAAAGGTTGGCAAGTATGCCTGTATCACTGATGAAGAGCAAACTTTCCTGTATTAGCAAGTGTTAAGAAGAAGAATTGTTCAGACAGGTGTTGATTGGAGAGATGTGTTTGGGGTAAATGTTCTAAACGATCTAAGAGTATTAAATTGACTCTGATGGGTGTGAATGCCTCACTCACAAGCAATGCCAAGGTGTTAATCCAATATCACATAGACGGAGCGAAAGGGAGAAGAGACTGGCGATTTGTAGGGAGTTAACACAAGTGATGCCAGTGGAGTTATTACAGCGAGTTACTCCCCAGTATCCTCGCACTCTGACACAGGGAGGTCAGAGTGGAGCAGCCAGGGGGTCGCTGATGGGCAGTGGGATGAGGAAAAGCCGTGAGCTGTCGGTTCAGAGGATCTGATGAGGAGTGACACAGCGTGAGGACGTGTGCTGATGCAGGAGTTACATCATGCAGCCAAGCGGCCTGTCATGGACCGCAGCGATGACTGTGTGGGTGCACTAAAGATAATGGGGAAGGGGGATGTCTGTAGGAGGAAATAATGTGTTGTTGTTGATTTTGTTTATGTGAGTATATGCATTTCTGTCCGAGGTGGAGAATACCAAGTGCTGCAATACCATACAAGCTGCTGCTGCTACTGAGGGACTTCTTACTTGTATTCCTTTATGAATTCCTCAAAGTTACATTTGTAGCCAAAAACATACATTTGTTAGTTCCGTCCTTTCTTCATTTTTTTCAGTTGCTTCCTCTTTTCTTCAAAATGTGTTGTTAGTAATCTTCCAAAAACTAGAAAGCATCAAAGTTCACCATACTTTAAAACAAATATTTTCTACCGACATAGAAACTATTGTTGATATTATCCATACTTTTATTTTGGATACTGGAGTAAATTGTACTGATAATTAATATACAATACTTTTCATGACGAGAAAACGTACACTATTAAGTCATCATTAAAATTGTGGAATTGGGTGATCAATAAAGACATTTATTAAGCTGTCCCCTGAATAGTTTCCTGCCTGTGTGAGCGTTATCTAACTGCATGCAGAGGAATTCAGAGTTCGTTTTCACCAGCTCATAAGTACAGGCAGCTTCTTACAGCTTAAATAGGGTAATGCCTCATAAATGATGGCTTGTAGGGCCAGAGTAATGATGAGGGATAAGAAATACCCACAGGCATGTATCATCATAAACATCAAGCAGCCCGAGTGGCGGTGATTAAGTATCCTGCAGGTCAGGACCGACTTATCAGATCTTGATTTGGAGGGAGGACATGTCTTGTAAACAATGATAAATGCTATCATGAGCCCTCGTACATTATCCTCAGTTTCTGTCTAAAACTGGGTAAACCATTTGTTTTTCCTAAAAACAATGTTTTTTCTTCCAGGGCGAGTTTTCTGAGCGTTCATTTGCAACAACTGCCTGCTGCATGTTTACACAGCTGCAGCCTCAGGTGGCTCAGCACATCCCAACGCCTGCAACAGGGAGCAACTCTCTTTGATTAAGGGCACAGCGATAGGAGCTCTTTACTCATTCATTTGACACAAGCAGATTTTCTGAGCTTTCAAAGCAGTTCATAATTGAGCAGCTCTCGTGAGTTGCCCATTTAAAACATGCCTTTTTGCAATCTGGTATTTGCTGCTCGAATCTTTCTGGAGAACCTCTCGCCGACACCTTGGTCCCTGAGCAGTTCTCCCGTGAGAAACTTCCTGAGGTTGCATCAATCTGATCAAGGGCTATCGAGAAAATCAAAAGACATACAAATAGAAAAGACAGAAACTCTGTCCATTTAATATTGAGTAGCATTTCTTAGTGTTCCGAGCATTTAGAAGACTAAATTATCTAATTTAAAAAATGTTTTCCAGCTGTTCATGCTTTAAAGCAGAATAGATCAATGTTAGTATGACACTGGGGCTTAAAAGATAACGTGCTTTAAACACAATTCTGATATATTATTAACATACTGTATAGTTATGGGATAGCAAACTCTTATCTGTTGAGACATACAGTACATCAGACAGGAAGCAACTTTAGCCTTCATTTGGAATTGTGCTTGCTTGGCTATCATTTGCTTTCATTTTGCTCTCTTTTGGCCTCCATTAACCCCCTTGGTGAACAATCTAACTCTTAAGCAGCTTAATGCTCCCCTTTGTTCCCCACCTAGATGCTAATGTAGTGGGTCTGCCGACTGGCGAAGTTAAGGCAGTTTAACTCTCTTCTTGTGTTGCTTATACTGCCTGCTGCAACTGGAAACAGAGCGGCTGAGATAAAACCAGAACGACAAGTTCAAAGACCTTTAATAGCTTTGTAAAGCTGCACTAATCAAAAATAATCTGGTGTTAAGCATGATAGGTGCTGTAATTGAATCTCAGCTATTCATTAAGTCTTTGTGTTGTAGGCAGCACAAAGACTTTATTCAGACTAATTTAGCCGAAATGTTACATTTTTGGTCCATTTATCCAAAATAATGTGTTAAAAATGTTTCATCATAATATTTAAAAACATAATTACTTCTAATGAATTCTTAAGGGCCCATTTGGCCCTGGACTTTAATCTCTTTGTAGCAGCAGAATTGTACCTGAGATCTTTCAGTCTGTCTGAAAACATGTTGCTGCTCAAGAAAATGACTTTTGCCAGCTCCAACCAGAAGAGAGGAATTAGTGCTCGAGGGAAGTGCTAAGACAGTTTCAATGTGTTGATAGTCGTTTTTGAATCATTACTTTCTCAGCCTGGCTTCAAAGTGTGAAGAATATACGACTTCACCCATCAGGACGCAAACTGGTGCAAACAGCCCAAAGAAACACTCCAGAAACAGACATGAATGGGTCTCGGCGCTGAAAAGGTTGCACAAAGTCACAGACTGTGCAAGAGAAAGTGATTTGAATTGCAAAGAGGATTTAATTACAAATCCAAATGCTTCAACATGCAGGCCAGTCCAAGTCAGTTCCACTGTCGCTAACATAATCCCATCCTCTTTGCAATTCAAATTCTTCCCTAAATATGACATTCCACATTTAATATTCTCCAGTTGAAGTGATCATATTTGGTGTGGTGTGGAGTTGATACTCATACATGAACACATAAGATTAAAGGAGACTCACATGTTACACAGAAAGATTGCGGACACATAAACAGACATTGGAACTGTAGTATTACATTAGTGACTCTTCCAAACATATCGGGTTATATTATGAGCAGATATTTATGCAAAATGAATGTTTTTCAAGATGAGGGGCTGGAAAAACAGCACAACACACAACATCTCCTTTGACACCAAGAAACTATTTTACAGCATAGTAGCAATTCCTTAAATCAGCAGAACCTACACTGCCCTTGACATGTAGTATACCTGTGTTATACTAAGGCCACTACAACAACCAAGTTCTTAATTAATAGTTGACTTGAAAATGAGTGCAAAAAGAAGGAACATTTCCATGAGAAATTGCAGATTATTTTGTTTGTTCGCCTTTCAAACACGGTCAAAGAAAGTGAAGACCTTAGATTTAGGACAACAAAATTAAGATATTTAAGAAATGCTCTCGCGCTCTGAGACAGCAGGATGGACATATTGTATAGATTTGACAAGATTTAGCAGATTGGAAACTAATGAAAAAACATGATTGTTGTAGCACTACAACAACCAAGTTTTTTGTAATATATGAAATATAATATATATCATATTTGGTGTGACATTTCTAGTGACGTTCAGCTGGAACCAATTTACTGTCCAATTGATAGATAACCCAACGTGGCAGCACATATACTTCACGGTGTTTCTATGCTATATATATATCCATATATTTGACACGGGGAACACGTCTGTAAGGGAGAGCTTCAATGAGAATCTGAAAGAGTGAGTCTGATTGAGCAGAGTGTGCAGTCTGTCTTATCCCAGCCTCTGTGCGCCTCTGAGTCCATCAGCGCTGACAGAACTGTCTGAATGTGACTATAGAAAATGTGCCACGTTTTCAAACACTTAGGTTCAATGTTCAAGCACATCAGTCACGGCCGGTGATTTATTGACTAAAGCTCTGGCTCTGCATTCATATCAAGCTGCTGCTCCCAGAATGCAGTGCTGCAGCAGGGCGAGAACCTGGAGGCTCCATGTTGGTAAAAATGAAGAGGAAACTTTTATTACAACAACCCTGTAGATATTTGTTCTGCTTGATTATTTTCTCCTCCATTCAGACTCTTGCTGACTGACTCGGATATGTACACACTTTGGGATTCATTCCCTTACTCACAGACGTGCTCACTTACTTCTTTGGTCACTTACTTTCCCATAAACCCACATTCAGGACGTCACTTGGTGGCATGCTCACTACCGTACCTGCTTGAACTGGCAATGTGCCCCAGCAGAGATATAAGCATGTTATCGGCTAGGTTCCACATTTTACAACATTTTATTTTATTTTCCCAAAGTAAAAACATCTGCCAATAGATATGGAAGTGAATTAAAGTATGTAAACATGTGTTTGGAAAGCTCAACAGCGCCTCCAAGAAAAACGTCTTGATTGATAATGATACATGCAACCCAAATCCACAAATCTCAGTTTTTCATCTGCAGTATTTCCAAAAGCAGAATATACTTCAGGTCCGACAGCACATCTGTCTGCCAGGGTAAGGTAACAAAGTATTTCACTTACGCTCAAAGTGTATCTGTTATGCTCACAAAAGACCGTTCAAAATCCAATCCACACAAAGGAATCTGTCCTGATACGCTCTCAAATCTTAATTAGTGCTTCTAGTGCTCTTTTCATAACTTTCCTTTTATTAAATATATATATAGTATAACATAATATTGTAGCACACCATTTATCTTTTCAATGAAAGGGTCTGTCTCTTTTCTCGTGCCAGGTTTCGTTTTGTTTTGTGTTTTTATTAAAAAGCCATCACAGAAAATCAATACCAGTCGATCCTCTTGCAAACACAACGAGGTAAATATGTATCAAGCCACCAACTGTTTTTCTTATGTTGTGGGAATACAAGACAAGCCTTCAAGTCAAAGAAAGGATCTATAGAGGGGAATGTGTGTTCTGCCACACTATCTGCTTGTATAACACGTCAAGGACACATTTAAGGAACTGCTCGTGCTCGCTTCATCAAGACGTTTCTCAGCTAACTGTTCTCAATGCTAATCTGCTTGGAGCCGTTCCATGGGGATGTGGCTAGTTGTTCAGTATGCACCGCTACAGTAAGTGGGGATTTATAGGGGGCAGAAACAGCATGAACAGAAGGCCAGGTCAAATGTGTGTGTTCTCTTCTGGGGTTGCCTCTGTCTCGGGGGCACAGTTTGGTTTGCGGGTGTGAATAATGCAGCCTGGTTCCCTTGTTCTGCCTGAGGTCCATGGAAGGAGCCTTGAGATATAGGGTCTACAGATATTTACATTCAAAGCGCCGCCTGCTTATTGTACGTGATCAGACGCGCCACAGGGGGATAAGAATGACAAAGACAGGAAGGCTGGAAGTGTCCCGGTGGCCTCCGATTGGTGATATGTTTCTGCTTCTGTGTTATCTTGTGTGTAACCATAAAGAAAACACTCATAACTCGTCATTTTAATTTAAAAAGGAGAAAATGCCTTTTGAGGCTTTGCGTTTTTCTGTTAATTCTATTATTCAGCATCAATGCAAAGGCTGGAAAATGCTCGTCCTTGTTGAAGTTGAAGTTGTGATTACATTCTGGGTCATTGCTATGAATATAATAATATAATGAATATATATGTCTGTTGGGTAAGTTTTAGTCATTCATTTGTGCCAGCTTTCAGAAGGAAGTCTTATCCGACATACGAAAAATATTTTTTGCAGTCATGCAGCCAAATTGAAGATATAAAAAGATATATTATAATGTACTTTGTCATGATTATCTAAAACATATTTACTGCACTACAGTATATCATATACATTCTATATTTTAAGACCAAATGGACGTAGGTTTTTCACAGAATCGTGCATTGGCCCTCTTTAAAACAGCAGTGACTTTCTGTAACAGTCCATCAGCCAGGCATTCCTGTTTAAAACACTGCAGCATCTAGAAATATAACAACAAGCTACTGTTGGACATCCTACAACATCTCCTTGCACTTTCTCGCCTTTACATCCCGGTTCTGTTATTCAGAAAGGTCAATTATTACAAATAAAATCACATTTCTGTATTATGATGAGTTGGTTTAGCACTTAGGTTATCCTTTGAATGCAAACACTTCTAATAATATTAGCTTGTGCACGCTTCCTCTCAGTCATCAGCAACACGTTCACAACTGGATCTCACCTACAGGGATGTGATGAACTTGAGTGTGTTACTCCGCCTTTGCACAGATGTGAATATATTTGGAGTGCTACATGAATTGTGTGTGAGTTGGAAGAAAATGAGAAAACTAAAATTATTTATGTTGCATAGTATTTGAGTTACAGTCCTTATTTCATGAGGGTGGCTCCATCGACATGCACAAAATATTCAGCTTTTTTTACCCTTTAAAAAAAAAAGACAATATTCCAGCTCAACTTTGTCCAAGGTTAATATTCTCATTTATATGTAGCCATGCATACATGACTTTTTTTTCAAAGTGTATCACATGGGGGGCATCGTCCTTATTTCGACTCTTTAACCCCTTTTTTTTTTAAAAGGTTGGTGTTGCAATTTTCGAGCATTTTCAAACACCTGTTGATATCCAAATCCTCGATAAGTAGGTGTGTCTCTCCTTCAAACCGTAAATATGGGCATTACTTTTGGATATGCATCTCAATTGCTGAATTTACAATACAGTCTAATTTGGAAAGTCCGAAAGGGGGATATATGCCGTTTACATGACTTGTATGAAATCCAGGATATTGTTTTATTTGGAATAAAAGTGCAATTTGTGTGCATGTAATCAGTCGATGTTTTGTCTTTCCTGCAGCAGTTGGTCGATAAACTCATTGATTCTGATGCAAGCCTACATTTCTTCCCAAATCATGAAATTCCTTATCTAATCTTTCGAAAATCAGATCGAACAGCCAAGTGTAACCGAGGTCTACCTCTTGGTGACAGCCAGGAACAGTCAGGTAGAGAATGGGGCTGTGGGGGCCTCCGGGGGGGAGGGCAGGGGGAGCGGTGTTATCTGGAGAGATTACTGAAGGCAGCCGTGGCCTCTCTGCTCGGCTGCCAGGGCGCCCTCGCTTTGATCCTAACTCCCTCTGAATGGTAATCACCTGGGAAAAGGTCCCAATTATCTCCCTGAAATTCTCAGAGGTACAGTGTCCCCGTCGCTCTGCCAGACTGGGATTAGACACAGACACACAGATGCAGCCAGGCGCAGACACTTACATACTTTATATATGTAGCACCTTCACACATGTTTTAATGCTAACATGACATTGACTCATAATTCCCAAACCCCCACATTTTCTATTAATGAATTCCTGAGTTCCCTCTGTCTAAGTCATTTTATGTATTTTGAGCAGAGACACAGGGTTATTAAGAAATGTTGATGAGGGTTTGAGGTCTGTCCTTTCCAAGCCGAGTATCTATAAAATGGCATATTTGCATTCAAGTTACCATCTTCATGACATTTTACTCTGCTAGACGGCTGCAAATCACCCTCTGAGGTGAAATCAGCCTGAAATCAGATGCTGCCTTATAAAGAAACTCACAGATTTAAGATGTTGTTTTATTTTCACTTAGCTTAATATGTAACACCTGTTGCAAAACGTGATGTATAACGCTTTTAATGACCTCAAAGCCTTGATTTTGAAAGTGTACTTGGACAAAAATGGTGACAGACAGTTGCCATGGGAATTTCAAAATGTAGGCGCATGTTTTTTCTCATCAGTGTTTTTACTTTGCAATGTACATTGAAACAATTTGAAGAGACCTAGTGTTACGTTCCCTATTGGGCTAGGGGAACCAAAGGGAAATAACACGACCAGAGTGGAATTGGTATAATTATAAGTGGCTTTATTACAGTAGGTGGTAACAAAGACAGGCAAACAGCCTAGAATGAACCAAACGGATGATCTAACCATCAACAAAAAAGTACTCCAAAAGAGAGTTACAAAGAACCAAAACCTCACGTTACACGTGGTACAAAATAGGAATGAGGAAAGCTGCACACACACAGCTGTAGCTGGTCTACAGGTGCTAATCACCTGGGTCTAAGCTAACATGTTACACAAATACTAGCAGCTGATCAACAATTGCTCGTCACCTGGGTCTAAGCTAACAATTATAAGCACAGTTACACAAATACTAGCAATTGATCAACAGGTGCTAGTCACCTGGCTCTAAGCTATTGATGTGTAAATAATACTGTATGATTTTAATTCAGACATTCAGGAGCTCAGGCACGAGCTGACAAAAGAATATAAAAGGTTTAACAGATAATCATTTTTTTGGTTGGTTTTTTTTTATTATCATTTTTATAAATCCTTTTGCATTTGTCAATTGCGTCCAACAAATCATCTATTCATGTTCTTATTTGTTCTCCAAATGTTGTATTTCAAAGTGTTTGTTTATCTTAAAATAGAATATGTTCCCCTTAAAGCAAACATCCTTTGTCCATCATTTTGTTCTGATTGTCAGAAATCCTCTAAAAGACCTCCCCGGATACCTATAGGTGTAATCTTACTTGCTATCAAGCAAACCTGCAGGGAAGTCAAAGTGTTATGCTCCTTAATAAATTTTTGTATATTGTGTGTCTGCAGGAGATGGATGACACATGGGAGCCATGCTGCACCATCGAGAGCTCCTTGGAGAGTTCTATGGGAAGGTGAGTTGTTTCCCTCTCAAAAAAGCAATAATGCTAATTCAATTATGGGGATACCACTCTATATGNACACCGCTGCAGCTGGTCAACAGGTGCTAATCACCTGGGTCTAAGTTAACAATTATAAGCACAGTTACACAAATACGAAGCACAACACACTACCTACCACTCTGCTACGCAGTCGACTAGTTACAAGGGAGCTAATAGCATGAACACCACGAGTAAGGTATCACAAGGCTAGAGGCGTCTGTCTCCCAACAAACACACACACACACACACACACACACACACACACACACACACACAGACACACAGACAGAGACACACACACACACACACACACACACACACACACACACACACACAAACAGGATTAACAGCCTTAACAGCCCCAGGAAGGCAGCGGCTGTAACACCTAGGTTAAAAATAAATCTCCAACTAAAGATGTATGAACTCATTTTGAAGGTTTTAGACATACCTCATTTCACAAGGATGGTCAAAGAAGAGTGCACACAGAAAAACATGCATGCATGCAGGAAACGCTACATGTATACAATGAACCTACTAAGTCTAAGTAACTTGCGAGAAAGACGCAGAGCAAGAAAAACAAAACAGGTACTTATGTAGCCTGAACTGTTTCCTCCCACTTCGGGAATTTGGGAATTCGTCTTGAACTGATTGTTCAGCAATGCAGTGATTAACAAAATGGCATAAATACTCACACAGCAGGTCGCTCAGAAACATCTTCTGCCTTGACTAACCAGGAAATGACATGTTGTTTTCAAAGACAGATCTCTCCCCATCAAAGCACTGCGGTCCAAAGCCCATGGGTCTGAACGCGGGTCGCCAGGTGCAGAAAAATAAATGGGATCTTATTTCACCAAAGAGGAGCGGAGATGGTATCGGTGATAGTGAAGTGGAGAATGGTTGATTGAGATAAAAGAGTCTGCCTCGCTTTGAGGGCTGGCTGATTCTGACTGGGCAGCAGATCAGAGGAGCGAGAAGAAAGTAAAATGGATGGATGGATAGATGGGTAGATTAATGGGTCTGGCTGGGTAGGTGTGTGGACACTAGATGGATGGTGTGTGGGCACGGATGTATTTGGGCGGTTGCACTTTACATAACAGAAGATTTTCACTGCAGGATTTCAGGAAGAGATAAAAACACAATTCCAGGGGGCAAGGAGATGTGTGATCGGCCGGGTGTTTCGCTGTCGATAAACACTTTCCTGACACAACTTTACAAATCTCAACACAGCCAAAGGCCTCAGAAATATTCAAAGAGTTACGGTGCACCCTTTCCTCGTACTTCGGGGACGAGGCTTTTCCCTGAGTCACTTCTCATAATGCGATTTTCGCCCTTGAAAATGTAATCACACTCTTAAAATAAGGCTTGCAGTGCACTAATCCTCTCCAGTGTGCCTAAGTGCTGCGGTGGGATGAAAAAATAAAAAACACATTGAATCACTCATCCTTTTTTTATTACCGTATTAATTGTCCTTGCTATTTCAACAGTATCATGATAATCCGAAATAAACTGGAATGGCATTAAAAAAAGCATAAAAACATGGATTTACCCCGCAGAGACCGGATGCTTGGCCATAAGAGGCCAAAAGCTTGTAATTGATTTTCTGAATGTTGGACCATGAACACTTTCTTACAGTGTAGAGTATGTTTCTAGAGCAGTATACACTCATACCTCTTAGAAGGAGTTCATGGAATTACAAAACACTGCATTATCTACAAAATACAACCATAATTCACAAGTGACCTAATCTAAAATACAAATCCACTACATTAAATTCATGTCATGCTTTTTTCTTTTCCATACGAGTACAGCCATGCGTTGATTCTAAGCCAGTTGAAGGACACAGCAGTGCTTAAAGCTAAGTGCTAGAATCTCCATGCCAACATGCTCTAGTTTGATAATATCGGATAAAAAAGTATTGGCATTAACAAAGGGATTCCTATTCATTCTGAGGGGGGACATTAAGCTATGTAACAAAGGTCATGGCAATGCTAATACTTGTCAAGATATTTCACTTAAAAACATGAATGTCAACCTTATAGTGGGTGCTACAGGAACAATTATCCTAACCATAACCCTATACTGTAGGTAAAGGATAAAGTATACATTGGAAAGGGATTCATTGTCTGGGAACTTTGTCTAAAACTATTTTGTAATAGATAGATCAGTGACGTCATTATAATTCTTGATCTTGGCAATCTGCACCAAATACCATTGATATACACCCAAACATTGTCAATACAACAAAACAAAAACAAAAATGGTCGCCCTAAACTCAGGGGATTAAGCTTCCGCGTAACATGAATGTCAGTAGAAAATATCAATACCTATGTCTGTTAAAATCGTAGACTGAGAGAGAAAATAACCATCCCTGATACCATGCAGCTAGAATATATAATACAAAACATGGCCCCTTTCATACAGCTACTTAAGCTTTCAAACATAAATAGCAGTAGTCAGTTGATTGGCTCTTATGCTGCAGAAGCAATAATTACCTCAAACTGGGGCTTCTTGTCAGCATGAAAGCTGCAATCTTAATGTTCCAACATACCATCAATAAAACTGTGCTCCATTTATGTGTTTTTCATTCTGAGTCATCCATGTACTGTATGCAGAGACAGATGTTGTTGATTGTAGTATGCATGATTGCTGGGGCCGTCAACTATAATTGACAAGCATATGCTCCACTTAAAGGAAGTTGTGAGCCTATTTTTGACGTGAGAGTTTGTGTTTTCAGTTTTTCTCACAGCATGTCAATCAATGCTGTCCATAGGGCTGTGCTTGGAAAATAATACGTTGTTTTCAATTGCGGTGAGCTGTTTCAATTGTGAATACATGTCTTCTTGTAGCGATGCTTGCCGAGTAAAGCAGAACCCAATGTTGCTTCTATTTATTGATTTATTATAAATTGCACTGGGAAGACCAGAATATATAAAACACATTTTGGGAAAACTTTAAAAGGACCAAAGGGAAATCTTCAACATTATACCAACAAGAACAGTTTCATTTCTCCGAGCTATCTTTGCTCAGCGTGGATTAGTGATTTGTACTCATCACGTGAAAATAAAGGCTTGACAGAAGCAGGTGTAAGAGTTTTGTGGTATGTTATGTTACCACAAGAGCATTTTGTACATCCTCCCTATGTTTCCTGTGTCCTGCTTCACATTTCTGCTTCCAAAAGGTTGATTTTAGCATTGACACGGTGATGCATTGTCAGGGTGTTTTAGTGAGAGATCCTATCTCCCAGCTGCCAATCCGTAGCCTTAAACTGTAATAGGAAATATATATTCAGTGTAGTTTCCTACAGGATACAACCCTGGCCATCTTTACTTTTCTGTACCCTGCATGTCTACCCAGAAGATATCAGAGATAGAATACATTTAGATTCCCATTTGATAGAGATTTCTGAGAGGGCTGAGCATCTGATATTTACAGTATGTATCTTGGAGTGTACAGAAGATGTTGAGATAAGACTGAAGAGATTTCAGCCTGTGGTTGGATTAGTCAAGGCCACTCTGGTGAATGTGAATGAACGTGGAAAACGTGAGAATTCTGTATAGATCTTGGAGATGAAACAATGTACAGAAAAACGTTTTCTGCTCAATATTTTTCTAAATATGCCAACAAATAAATCCATCTTTGTGTTTGTGGCTATGATTTTAGGCACTTTTGTTTCTCTTTTCTGACTCCCATTTAAGGGAAGCATTTGTATGTTATCAGAAGTGCAAGAATGAACCAAAGTGGTGTACTGCCTGACCAAAATTGCCATCCTATAGAGCTAGCCAAGGGGTAGCATACATGGTTCTATCAGTTAGACCCTAAAGGAAAAACGCGGGCAAAAATCCTTAATTGTGCGATTAAACATGCGGGGTTTTTAAGTGATTTTATGCGGTGAAATTGCGGGAAGTTGCGAAATATGCGGAAAGTTGTGAAAAATAATAGATTTTTTTTTAAATATTGGGCTGTCTTATTTATTCTCTCTCACACACACCCTGCCACTAACGTTAAACCCCGTTCCTATTCAATTAAACACATTCAATTTGTATTTATTATAAAAGCAATGGGGCTATTTTAATCTCTCCCTCTCTCTCACACACTCACACACACACACACACACACACACACACACACACACACACACACACACACACACACACACACACACACACACACACACCTCCGCCTCATTCTGTTTTCATTTACTCGTTCGTTATCTGACCAGCTTCAACCTTGAAGGCTACTCACTTCGTTTCTTGTAGCCCTCGAAAGGGTTTTGGAGGTTGATGCCTCGGTGAACGTGAGTTGAATGGCTTTCTTGTCCGCAGCAGCAGAAAGCATTTTCGAATGTTTGAATGAATCAAAGTGGGTCGTCACCGTCGATTTTCTCTTATGCTCCAACACACAGTTGCACGGGGTGCAGAATAGTTTCCCCCCACTTTCGTGAAAGACATCGGGGTACTGCTTTGCCCGGTCTTTAGCAGAAATGTTCGTTGTGTGAGTTCCACACGTTCACTCTACGGTGTTGTTTACCTTCTGTGATGCGCGAGCTGATGACGTCATTATTATCACTACTTCAGGTCAAGACGAGTTAACTTTTTTTTCCCTCAACTTTGTGTGGAAAAATAAGGGGATTATGCGGCCTTTTAAAAATCTGCGCCATTTTGCTGATTATGCGGTAAAAGATCGCGTTTTTCTGGAGGGTCTAATCAGTAGTAACATTGAATAGTTCAAAATCAAATGAAGCAATAGAAAGAAATGGAAGGTTTCAGGGGAAAGTCTGTAGAATTACTATCTTCAGCTCAGACAGTTAATTTTAGTGAGATCTCAAGTTGTGCATATCAATTCCTCAATTTAAAAGAAAATCGTTCAGTGAAAAAGGTTCAAAATAAAAAATAATGAGACTTGCTTGTACAAAACATAAATCCACCTATTTAATATTCATGGTGCAACCAGAGCACCTTGCAATCCCTGATGTTGGCATTTCACTGAGTCCTGAGCTACATACAGCCAGAGTGAGCAGCTGATAGATGTCTGTCACTGATATAATGGACTGTTTGCTGCTGCAGTTGTTGTCTTGTGGCGAGGCTGTTTCCCTGCGGGGGGGTGAGCTGCTGCTCTGTGTGGCTGGCAGCGCTAGTCTTGTTAGCGGCCTGATGCCTCTGCGCCTCTATTATACCCCCCCGACCCCTCACATCAGATCAGCTCATCTCGTCTGTGATTACACGGAGAGCCAATGGGAATCATTGCATCTTCATATATGATCAAACATATTGGATAAAATATTCATAAACACACATGTAAATATTTCTTTATCTGTTCATATGGTGACGAGCCAAGCATATAAGATCTCTCCAATGCTGCAGATTTATATGTATGCGTACTGCACAAGAAACATCAAACACTCAAATAACACACGCATATACTGTAATATGCATCAAGCATAGGGATGCACCAGTGGTGGAAATAACAAGGTCTACTCAAGTAATGTAGTTAAGTGCGATGTTATGGTGTTTGTAACTTACTTGAGTACCTTCTTTATTGCTACTACAAGGTGAAATATTATCATTTAAATTCGCTACATTTATTTTAAAGCTTTAGTTACTGTTTACTTTACAAATTAACCTTTTTGCATGAAAGAAACATAAGATTCTATTATGATGATTATATGTCATATTGAAGTAGCCAACAGTTAAAACAAAAACAACTTTTTTGAAAGATTTGTAAGTATATATTTGTAAGTATTTTGAGTCTTTTTTTTCTTAATAAAAAATGTGTACATGCAATACGTTCACGACATTTACAAACAGTAATATTTTCAATACAGAACTTGGACGTGCATTGAACTTGGAAGGGTTTTAATACTTTGTTCCCACTATGGGACAGACCCAATAGAGTACTTTCATATAGCAGACACACTTTAAGGTATTGTATTCTCCTCATTATTTTCAACTAGTGGTCAGAACAGCTGCTGGATCTTTTGTTTCGATTAAAGTATGGATTTTGAACTGTTGTAGTAGCTGTGGGGAGTCGCTCTCAGGCCCCTGTGGTCTCTGCATCAAACAGATACACATGTTCTCAGAGACGCTGCTCTGTTTGGATAAGCCCTGCTGGAGCCCCTGCCCTCTGAACCCCGGGACAACAAGGCTAGCACCAATCACAGATACTCAATGCATCATTAGGAAATGGACTAACCTTTACATCAAAATACAAACAACAACTTATTCAGGTCAAGTCCCCTTAAAGGCGTATGCACTGCGCTGAATTAGGAGCAGTGACAGGATGATGGATAATACAAATACAGGAGCTGGCCCAGACTCAGTTCACTAACCAGAGTTCCTCGCCTCTGGAGGAGGTAGACTGCCAGCACAAGGACGCCCTATTTCTGTTGGAAATGAGGAGGAGAGAGAAACAAAAAAAGGAAAGCCTTGGATGTTATCACGGTGATAACAGTGTGGGCTTGGATCGAGGGATATTAATGTAAAAAGGAGAACAGTAAGCTCTGGGTTTTGACAGAGATTTACCATCCCAGTGGAGCACCTGAGCCCCTGCAACATCCCCAAATGAGCCCCTCTAATTGGGCTTATTGGCTGACCAGTGCAGCCTCTGCCAGCCTGCAGCCCTGGAGGAATGAGAGAAAAGTGAGTAGGAGGCGCAGAGCATGGAGGCAGGTGGTTGCAGGAGATGCTGTCTGGCTGCAGGAGATGCTGTCTGGCTGCAGGAGATGCTGTCTGGCTGCAGATGAGCTGTAGTTACAAGAGCTGTTAGCCACCCAGTTAAACTGCTCTTCTTATCTTAACACCAGGAAATGGATAAATGAAGTCCTTTGTTTGAATCGGATTGTGGAGGAGGAAATCGTTACATGAGAAATGGGTCTCAAGAAGGCTTCTGCTTTATACTTAAGTCCTAACATGGTGTGGAATGTATCTGCTAACGTACTGTTTTCTTGCATCGAATAGCTGAGTGGCATCGACGCTTGGGAGGGGAAGAATTCGATTTGTAACTCTTTGTTACAGCTTTCTTAACATTACATTTTTAGCAAAGGTAAAAGTTCAAATTGAGGGGGCCAAGGTGTAAAAAGATAAATATTCAGTTTTGATGAGAGATATTGCATCTTTTTTCACTGTGGCAATAGTCTAGTCAAAGTCTGTGAGTCATTAGGCATCAAACAGCACAGTGATGTTTCAATAAACCTGTTTTTCTCAACATTATGTCCAAAGCAATGATTTTGAATAGTTTAATATTCCTTCTCAGTTTGATTCTGAGCACATTTTGTATTATTCAATTGAGATTGTAGCTGAGTTAAGTTTTATATTCCTGCCCCCTCTCCTGCCAGCAGATGGTAAAATGATAATAACTAATAAGTGTAGAACTGCCAGACATCAGCAGACACTACATTGTTACTCAGAGGCCTACACATCTCTGGATGAGCATTATGCACAGCAAATCTGTCAGTAAACCACGCAAATATGCATTGGGCTCGGTAACAAACGTTCAGATTACAGGGAAAGTGACACGATGCAGCAAGTAAACAACACACTGGTGGTCTGAATGGGATGTAGAGATGCATCCCAGAGGTACCGACTGAGCTAAGGAAGAGTTGAGAAAGGCTCGACTTCATGCAAATGGATCCTGAAGTAATGCAAGCCTCGTTAAAAACCGAAGCACAGAGTTGTTTAACGAAGTTTACTCGGGATCGCTTCCAGCACAGAAACATGCCTGAAATGTGGATCAGCCTCGCAGTTTTAGTCATTATTGTCGCGCTAAATCAGTTTCAACAACATACACAGCATTTAAAATACAGGAATTAAATAGATTATTTATTTGGGAAACATTTTCAGGGTCTAATCACTGCCTCATTAGGATACATTCTGTGGTTGTCAGAGCAACGAAAACCATCCAATGGTTGTGAGATATTTATATGTCATTGTGGAGCCCAAGAAAAAAATGAGGGAACCACAAAGAAAGGAGAAGTCTTCCTGACAAAAAAATCAGCTAAATTGCAAAGTTTCACAACTTTCTTTTTACAAAAACAGTTTAGAGAAGTTTATAAGTAGATATATGACATCAGTGAACAATCCTTTGTTCTATAAATCCCACTATCAAAGCTTTACACGCTCATGGTTAAACATAAGTCTTGAGTTACACATAATGTACAGAGAGAAGGGGATTTGTGTGATTCCAGGGTTGAAACTGGGTGTGAAAGGGAACAAATGACATGTGTTGAAAAAACGTTGTAAAATAGAGGGCTGCTTATAACAGATGTCTCTGAGAGTCAGTGTGCAAGACACATTTATTAAAATGAAGCCTTATACATTTTTTGAGAAAGACGACTAATGCTTCAGAGAGCAATGTCAGCGTGGGCTCCAAAACGTCCATCTTCCTCAGGCTCTTCAATTGCTACCGAGTCAACAAATCACTAAAAGCATAGTTGAATATGTTTTTCAATGCTTTGCAAAAATAAGTTTTACAATCTTGAACAATCTTGGCTCTTTTTTCCCTGAGCTGTGGCTGGCAGGCATTACTGAGTATGCACTTGTTAAATACACTTTAAAACTTTATTGACGTGCCGTAAGTGGGATGTTTTGTTTGTGTTGATTCACTTTAGTGGGTCAATTTTGAAGTTTTGATATCAAACATCCAGACGTGGATATTTTGGCTGTCAACAGACTACACAGGGAAATTCAATTAGCTGACAGGCAACAATGCCCACAGGTTCCTGGATGGGCCATGTATATCTGAAAAAAAAGCTCCACTAGCTATGCCTGAAACTTGTCCCCAGCAGCCAGTAAACCACTAAGCGCTGTCTTGTATTCATTAGTGGGTCGTTTTGGTGTATTCTCTGGCTGGGGGACGGCCTGCTGGCGTCTGACAGGTTGGTGACAGGGCCTTCATCACCATCGTGGGCATACGAGTCGCAGCACGTCCCAGTGCGCTCCGTGTGTTGAGCAGCCTAAATCTGTCCCAGCCGTCTCACTGCTTCTCAGCTGTGACTGGGTAGCGAATCCAGAGCCAGACGTGATAAATATTCCATCTGCTGAGAGGCCGTTTCCCTCCCTGATCCCCTGCAGAATGAGCCATGAAAAGACCAGCTTGTCTCTGTCTTTTTGTGCGTGTGTGTATGTGTGTGTGTGTGTGTGGGTGTGTGTCTCAGAGCCCTGTCACTCTCTGTCTTTCAGTTGGTTGTGTATCTCGTCTTTGTACTCTGTCCATCCGTCTGTCCCCTCTGCCTGTCTTCCTGCATGTCCATCTCCCAGTCTGTCTGTTTGCATGTCCATAAAGCTGCCAACCTGTTTTTTCCCTTCTCTGCCCCGAGGTTTATCTGCCTGTCTAGATGTCTGTCTGACTACACTATGAGAATGCGTCCCATATATTTGTCCAGCCTCATTGATATGTATATTTGAATAACTGCCATGTTATCTGAATATCTGATTTCCTTTGTGCGGTGGAGAGAGAAAAAAAGGAAAAGTCCCTCTGATAACTTTGCCCTCACTTCTCTCCCACTTTATTACGCAGCACTTTTTGAGGGACACAGGAATATTTATGACATCCATATTCTCTGCACTGTTGCCCTGACCCTTGAGGTCCTTACTTTTGATGGGTTTTCATGTCGTTGATCGAGGAATTTAAGGATATCCTTATAAACTCACCAAAGTCATTGAAGATAAAGCTGTCAGCTGAAACGTCTCTGACGTGTCCTCTACTTGACTTCCTATCATCTCCCTGCTAGTTCATCTGTTTGCATAGTCTTTCAATACAATGTCGATGAGTTTCTTATTTGTTTACTTGCCAGCATGTCATCCCTCTGTATGTGGCATAGTTTTGGGAAAAGAAGCCTAGGCACTGGGCAGACAGTGCTCAAATCTGCAGGGGGACAAAATGCTTTCCCCCAGGTTTACCCCAGGGAATTAGCTCCACATCATGCACATCTTATCATCGAGCATTGGCATGACAAGGCAGGACATGCAGCAGCCCGGGGACAGTGTTCCTGCGAGTTGATGCCTCTGGGTGCGAGTGACCTTCAATGCTCTTACTGTAAATCCTTACATTCATCTGGTGTGCACTATCTCAATGTGACAGGGAGCCTGAGCTTTGATAGAGACTTCTATTCAAAGTTTAATGATTTCCAGGGCTCAGACTAAGTCCTCGGATGGAGCGGTGGCACCAACCTGTCCTCACACTCCTGATCTTGATGTACTGGGGGCTCAAGGAGGGAATGTACCACAAAAGCAGCACTTGGGAATGTGTGGGGGGGGTGATGGGGTTGACTCAGCGAGCTGTGGGTGAGGCAAAAGTTGATCAAGTTGAACAGATTGGGTTTCCAAAGTATCTCCAGTTAACTGGGTTTCACTCGACCAGTTTTACTGCATAAAGAGATCACTGACATTTATGAAATGTGACTCCAAGTTTTTTTTAAAGGAATATTGGGTACTATTCGTACTGCCTAATAGACCAAAATGTCTCTATATTATCTGCAGGGGGTTAATAAGGTTGATGGGGACGCTGCAGGGGTGATGTGTCAGAACAAAGAAAAGTGTAGAAATCCAATCAGTGTTCTTGTTTTACCTCCTAGTTAAACTATAAATAGTGCAGAATATTCAAAGCCCTTTTGAGAAAATGTCTATGTTTATGCGGGAAACCATAGCTGAAGTTTTGAGCCAATGGTTAAGCATCTTCAAAAAATGTACTAGTAATGTCTGATCTAAAACAACTCTCTAGAAATCTGTTAAGAAAGTTGCACCTATGATGCTATTTTTAGGCAATAGCATAGGTCTCGGATATATAAAAATATATTAAAAAACATGTCTATGAAGTGTTTTGCTCAAAATACCAAACAGATCACCCATTCTAGCCATGCCTCATGTCCTTCTATTTAACTTCCTGTTTCAAAAGTGCTGATTTTGGGTATAAAGCTTTAAAAAAATAAATAAAAAAGATTTTTAAAAAAGGAGGGGGCTGAGCTCATGCGGGACCCGGCATCTACTATCATGGATTATCAAGGATTATTTCTGAAACAGTATGGAGCTCAAAGGCTTTCTCTCTTGCCGGTTATACCAGAGGGTGAGTTCCTTTTTATTTCCTGCTTCTTCACACACATGCTCTCCAGTACAGGTTAGCTCTGAGTGTTAGCGATGCTAATGTAAACAGCGACCATATTACGTCCAAAACAGTCGGGCATTGTTTCTGATAGCAACGTTTCTGATAGGGCCGTGGGTCCACATTTCCGATATTACTTCATATCTGACGCAAATCTGGATCAGCTCGGTTGTACCCACGTTTTTAGAGATTTGGTTACGGAGGAAAAGAGAGAGGGTTTTATTTTCTGACGCTAAAAGACATAAAAAAGTGCATTTTGCATGATAGGTCCCCTTTAAACTGAACAGATTATACCACAAACATTCCACTTCTCTCATTTGTGTTACTGCGGAGGTAGACAGTAACTCAGCAAATTAAATAAAATAATGTACTTGGGAACAGGTAATTCCTCAAAAATCTATCTTCACTTTTGAAACTTGATCACATTTCACCGATGATGTTCTTCCTGAAAAGGCAGTGGGTGATGGAGTAATCTCAGCTACTTTTTAATTATTGAAATACTTCCATCAGTTTAAATTAGAGATACCATATATTGGCTGTATGCCAGTAAAGTTAAGCAAAATAGGTTTCCCATTTGCTTATTAAATTAATCGAGGTCAAATCAGGGGTGTAAAAAACGCATCAGTCATTGTACTTAATATTTGGAGATCTTGCCTTTCGGGAAAACGTCAGAAACTATACACCACCTTCAGTTGTGGCTATCGGGAACAGATTAAAACGTTTTCGGTTAGTTGCGTTGATACCTCAGACAAAATAGCTTGTTTTAAAAGTACCCCAACCTTTAGCAAAAAACACTTAGTTGAGAGATTCTGATCATCCAACAGTAGCATTGAACTGTGCTATTGAACACATTGTCAGTATAAACGTTAATGAAGATAAATACTAAGTGTCTGGCATGTTGTAACAATACCAATTCACACGCAGCACACACCAGCTTTACTCAAACAATAGAAAGATTTCACTCAATTTGAGCCTTACGGACTTTCCAAATGGTTTTGTTCCAGGTAAGTGTTTTCTTTGTTGCCATTCTGCTCCATAGGATAACACATCCAATTATGCATGAAGGCATCAACATGCATGAGTGACTTGCTTAATTTCAACAGTGAAATGCACTCAGAGAGGTCTGGTGCCTTAGATTGATTCAGATTCAGTTACAAGACAACAAAAGCTTTTCCTAACAAGAGGGTGTCTTTAGATTTTCAGAAAATGGCAAATAAGTACTCTTTGGTGCCCACCATCTCTGCATTCTGCACAGAAGACATCAGGAAGATATCATTAAACTGTTCAATTTAAAGTCGTGCTGTGCCGGGTGGCATAAAACCTTTCATCATATTAGTGTCTCTGTTTCCGTCCAAGAGTCTGTTAGCCTCCATTAAACAGAGGAGCCAGGGATCATGCTGGCTTCTAACAAAATAGAGTGAAATGGGTTTCTATTTGTGTGTTGTTCAGCTGCGCAACTCTACAGCAAGTGAAGGCATCACTTAAAACTTCAACAGAAATTCATTTTAGTGCTGAGCGATAAGATGATCATATTTGCAGTCATAACTAGAAAGTTGGTCACTTTGCTCTGTAAAGGCTTTATGATAACAAAAACGTTGTTGTCCATAATGAGCTTCATTTCTATATCAATGAGAACACATTTCAAACACAGCAGTATTTTGCTCCTTTTAAGCTTTCTTGTTGTCACTTGAACTGTTTTCTTACAGTTTTGGCATTGACCAAAATAAGGTTTATAGTCAAATAAACAAAGAATATATCACCCACTAAAAGAGCCATCTTTCCACCTTTCCTCTTAAGTCCCACGGACCCGGTTACGGGGCCGAAATCGCGTCATTTGCAGGAAACAACGTCTAAGGAACCTTAATATTTAATAAACTATGAATATTTTATATCCATATAATGGAAAAAAAACTAATTTAACTGATCTTTTTCATTTTTTTTGTTTTTTTTCCATTATATGGATATAAAATATTCATAGTTTATTAAATATTAAGGTTCCTTAGACGTTGTTTNACCGTTATATAAGCCGCAGCGTCGAAAAATAGGGAAAAAGTCGCGGCTTATAGTCCGAAAATTACGGTAGTTTTTTTTCCATTATATGGATATAAAATATTCATAGTTTATTAAATATTAAGGTTCCTTAGACGTTGTTTCCTGCAAATGACGCGATTTCGGCCCCGGATATGGGTCCGTGGGGCTTAAGAGGTTGAGGCATTTATTTTAAAGAAGACTAAGCTTTCTTTCATTTATGGCACCTCTAAACAATGAATCTCCTTGTAAATATTTTTAACCTAAATTAGTTCGCTACTTTAGCTTAAGACTAAATTCAATCAAACCAGTTAAGCTGTAAGCTTTTATGTGCTTGTTTTCCATAATAGAGAGGAGAACTACGTTAACAATTGATTCTGTTGTTGTCAAATCCAAGAACACAGCATCCATTAAACTGCAGCATACAGAGGAGGAGAATCAATTCCAGGTCAATGCTCACAAGAGTCCTATATGTTCTACTGGCTAATCATAAA
>NW_011333040.1:18362695-18400258 GCF_000735185.1 Notothenia coriiceps
CGGAATTAGCGAAATTACCGAGACGTTTGAGTGTATTTTAGCATATTATTTAAAGGAAAATAAACTTTTAAGGCTCATTGGTTGTTGATATTTGTAGTCAGTTAATTAGATGTGGAATTGAGTTGAAACCGAGTACTTACATTTGATGCTTTCAGGAATAAGGTTGCAGAAAACAATGTAGCCTTTGAAAAAGAATGCCAAACACGTGGATGTGATAGAGCCAATGAAACGCTTAACGACCCATGTCTTAGCACGATGTTTCGCAGGGAATGTCAGAGAGGGTCAAGGGAATTGGAGACGTGTATCGCATGAAGAAGAAACCTGGTACGCATCTTCTGGATGTTGCGTGTTCGCGTGTGGCTTCTAGAATGATAGTTCGAGGGTGTCTTAGTTAAGATCACTGCATCGGGATTCATAGATGCCAGAATAGCGATCGGATGATCTACCAGATATGCGCGGGGGGGAGCCTCCTCTTCCTGGACCCCGGGTCACCCTTCAAATCCAGGACACGGTACACAGTTCTTCCTATGAATCCCCAATTTTGAAATAACAGAGAAGCCTTAAGGACATTACATGATGTTAGTAGCAGAAGTATGACTCTTGACACATGGTTCTTATCCACAATCAATACTGTGATAAAAGTAGATATTTGATCTCAAAGAGTTCATTAAAACTCATCATCTCATTCTTCATTGTGTCACTGTAAATGTTCTTCATATCATAGTAGTTTACAGTTATGCGGGACTCGTTATGTCATCTGGTTGAGAATTCTTGCAGTTTTTACTCCAAATTTGGCTCAAAAGCGAAGCCGAGTTTTTTTTCTTTTTCATTGTTGGATGTACCAATTTTGTTTAATTGAAGATAAATAATCATTGCCTGCGAAGACTGCAAACTCACCCATCAGTGCTGGGAGAGATATTCAAGGTATATGGCTTGACATTTGAATGAACTAATTCAAAAAATAAACCAAGCGGCCAAACCAAAAATACTTCTGTTTCCTCTTCTCTTCTAAAAGTGTGCAAAATCAAAAAATACAGTAACCAAATCTGTTCAACCTCTAATGTATTTGCTAAGCAGCTCGCGTGGCATGGTGAAGCTGCGGAATCAGGCTTGCGTTGTCACAGAACCTGATGTATCATTGGGCATTAAATAAAAAAAGCAGCGCGTAATTTTCCGATATTAAGCCGCGCGGCCCATAAGCCGCGACTTTTTCCCTATTTTTCGACGCTGCGGCTTATATAACGGTGCGGCTAATCTATGGATTTTTACAGCTAACGGCCAACACCTTTAACTCTATGGGCTCTATGGCCGGTCCGCGGACCCCCACCTTTAAGCGGCGGGTTCCAGCAGGAAAAGCTGGAGGCCGGAAAAGAGTGGGACAGGTAGCGCGCAAAAGTAAAAGTGGAACCGAGAGTGGTATGCCGCTGCTGCGGCTTATATTCAGGTGCGGCTTATAGTGCCGAAAATTACGTAATTTAACTGATCTTTTTCATTTTTTTTTCAAAAAAAACTCAAAATGCTAACACTGACCCTCTGAATTAGCCTAGAGCGAAAAATGCTAACCTATTACTGCACCGAAAATCCCTCCTAGCGCCCTTATTACTTATCCTAGCTGCACATCCAACACATCGTTTATGATCGTAAGGAGACACAATCTATTGGTACCCACCTCAACACTCAAAGATTACACATTTCCGGAGAAAATAACAAAAACCTACATCAAAACATGTGGCGCTAGGTAGCCAAAAACGCTAACATGGCTTACCTTGGTCTTTGTCTGGTCAAAACTGGTCTTCAATGGCATTAAAACGATAAAAACAATGGTATAGTTAATCCATAGGTTAATCAAATGTGTCTGTGTCCCCTTTGAAATGTTCTGATAATCCATAAGCAATAAAACTGCTTTTCCGTTTCCAGATATGAGAGCAGGGATATTCCTACGCTCTGCAACAAGATTGTATGCGCAGAAACGCCAGCTTTTTTTTTTTAACATGAGAGTCTATGGGACGAATTCCCTTCGATACTATTGGCTCTAACGGTCAGGAAGAGATGTCACATGTCAAAATCGAGCAAGGGGGGCCAGAGATATGGAAAATCCACCCAAATGGCCCCAGAAGAGGTTTTTTTTGCTAAATCAAAAAGGTCAAATATCACTTGTTTTGCATCAATCTTGATACAAGGTACTTATTATATGTTGTACTTTGGATTCCTAAAGCTTTTAGTCTACTAACCCATCATCCAAGGTGAGTTTTCACTATAAGTACAAAATATATTTTGGACGGACACTATAATTTACAGTTTTTTACCATGTTCAATCTGAATTTTCTTTAAAATAAAAAAACATCTATATTGATTCTGACTCTTCTACATCCAACTCACAGGTTTATCATTACTTTGAGGAAAAATATTATTAATTTAACCCTTTTAGAAGGGAAGATATGGTCATTTGTTCTGGGAATGTCATTTTCGAGCCTGAAACAGGCTTGGGGCCTAAAAAGCTGTTCTCTGTTCTTTGGTATTAGTGCCTGGCCGACGCGCTCACACATCACTCAGAGATATATTGTTTGTTTTTGGTACATTTATTTCCATGTTATCGTTTCCATTTATTCACTGTTCGTTCTCTTCTTTAAACACAAATGAAGGTATCTTACCAGACGATGTTGAAAAAGTTTTTGTCACTTAAATAAACAAATCTTCTCTTCTCTGCAGTGCAAAGCAGCGGTCAAAAACTGTGTGGCTTCACAACCAAAATAGAACAAAGAGTATAATCAGCAGGACTCTTTTAACCAGCTGAGGCAATCGCAGCACCAATCAGCCGCTCTGCCCAACCGTGGCTGTGGATCACGATCAACTGACACCAATCAATTATACTCCATTACATACATTAAATGATTAAATAATCAAAATAATAAATCAACTTATACAATTACTGTTGGCAAACTAAAACAAATAATGTTTTTAAAAATGTTTGCACACAACGATGCAAAACATGCTTTAGAACAGTTTCCAAAATGCGTATCTGGCAATTTGGAAATGAACTCTGCCAGCAGAATATTCCGCTCCGGAAGCGAGTAGGCAGCTGAGTTGCAGAGTGTCGTCTGTGTTTTCATACTGAAGAAAAAGCAGGAAGAGGGGGGAAGACTTCAAAGCCGCTTTTTTGTATCACCAGAGTATTCCATGGATAATAGACTTAAGGGGAAGATTGATCAAACAGCACACTGGAGGACTGTAATGTGAGATGTGAATGTGTGAGTGTGCTTTTTGTGTTGGCATGCACATCGGGGTACGCGCTTCTTAGGTGTGATTTAGACCAAAGGCAGGTTCACGGGTGCCTGCTTTCGTTCAACATTTTTGAAGTGAATATGCTAATCATCGGCCCGCCCGCCCACACAGACACACACCATCTCCCGCACAAGCCGTCCACCTACGAAAAGAAATAGAGTAGGCACCAGGGGCCGTGGGGAAAAGCTTATTTACGCGAACCTTTCCTGTTGATCTCTGCCATCTTTGATACGTGTTGAATATTCTCTATCAGCACACAGTCGTCAACCAATGCAAATGCCTATCAGTCACAGCGAACCGTATTGAGAAAGCATTAGGCGTGCCCTCTGCCCTATCATCAGCCTGCAAACGTAAACATTTGAATTGACTCGATGATAAAGCATGACTGACAGAATAATGGGCTAATACTTATCAATATTAAGCAGGAGCTCTTTCCTATTACAGCCTTGCAGAGAAGTCATTAATTGTGCAGTGTTCGTGAAAAATATGCAAATACGTTGTTGACATTCTGATATGTAAATTCTGTCACTTTTTTTTTTTTAAATAATGAAGAGTGGAGATTATGCAGTTGCTTGTAGATGAAGCTACACAAGAGCTGTGCAAAGGAGGAAATACAGACTCCAGAATTGTATTAAACATTCATTATTGGTTTTCTGCATTTCCCCATTAAAGTCTCCACTTAAAACAAAAAGAACAAAAGAGCCAATACCACTTAACGCGATCCCATTCTCCACTTTAATTTACTCCTTATTTAGTCGATTTTAGAACAATTGTATTATATTGACATGTCTTTTTACTGCAGTAAGTCTTGCTAACAGACTTAGCAAACTCGCTGCTGATCTCCACACCGCCTCAGATTGCGACGAACGGAGAAGGCAGTGTGTGAGTATTGATTGGTTGTGAGGCAGGTGAGGTCAGAGGGACCTTGACATGTTCCTGTGATATACCGGCCACTGAGACGGAGAGAGTGGATATAACTTCAGGGAACAATGGAGAGAGGTACATGGTCCAGACGACACTGTAACACATCATATAACATTACTCGACTTTAAACGAGCAGTCTGCAGGGTTTAGAGGCCTCTAGCGGGGACGTTGCAGATTGCCTCCCTTTTTCTAAGCGTGAAGAAACTACGATGGCCTTCAAGTGAACTCGTGCCATATAATCCAAACTGCCATTTCAATGTAAAAATAGAAAAGGCCCTATCTAGAGCCAGTCATTGGTTTGCCCGCTCTGTACTACTGTACAAACATGGTGGTGCAACATGGCGGGCTAGATAAGGAAGACCCTCTCCTTTTACAGATATAAAGGATTCATTCTAAGCTAACAGAAACACAACAATTCTGACAATCAGGTGATTATAAAACATGGATTACAATGGAAAAATACAAGGGATTATCACACTGTTTAGCTGAACACCCGCTTCTGATTGGTCAATTGTATGGTCTTCTATTTCAGAATAGCAGTAGTCTGCTAAACTTAAGAAGACTACAGAGTTACAATGCAGCATTTCCAACAGTTTTGAAGCAGTACAATTTCAAGAAAACAATATTTTTAAAATCAATAGGTTGTGTCAAATTATAGTTTTAAATATGAAGTATCTGTGTAATGAATGGGATAATATTCTGGGGGACTCAAATCCTGCTTCACCAGTTTGGGTTCATTTTGCAATAATGACAAGCTCGCTGTACATTATCATATACCATCACACTCCTTTTAATGATTGGTTCTCATATTTGTGTCTGATTAAAACAACAAAGTATAGGAGGTAGTCTTTTTTAAACTGTGGTTTAATCCGACAAAATCACCTTCATTTAATAAACATTATTGTAACACATTTAATCCAGTTATTACATAATGCAATGTTACAAGCCCAATACAATCCAAAAATCTCATATACCAATCTAGGAGAGGATTAAGAAGAAACTAAGGAGAGGAGAGAAAATTATCGGAAAATAAATGAGGGCGGTTGCGAAAAGAAAGATCATTGAGAGTGAGAAAGTGAAAAAGTGGGAAAGAAGTTTAAGGTGGAGGAGACTAAAGGTGAGAGAAGGAATAATAGTGCCAAGGCTTAATTACAGGTCAGTCCCCTGTTAGCCAGGTCAGATCATGATTCACAGCCAATCGTGTGTGTGTGTGTGTGTGTGTGTGTGTGTGTGTGTGTGTGTGTGTGTGTGTGTGTGTGTGTGTGTGTGTGTGGTGTTAAGAGGGTGGGCAAGCGGCCACCAGCTGCACGGAAAGTCCATAACCTTATCACTGGTAGGAGGGTCAAAGACATGGACTCAAACTGTAAATAATATCCTAGTTGTGGAGGGACAGATGGAGAGACGGGTTGGAAAAAAGAAGAGAGAGATGGGAGGAATAAAAATGGAGAGAGCGGTCAGTGACAGAAAGGGCAGGAGAGAGAAAAAGTTATAGGTCAACAGAAATGAAAATCTCTACAAGCAGAGAGAAAGAAAATGATATTTTAGAGGGTACTGTTTCCCAGTGTCTGACTTTTTTTTATTTTCTATTAGTTATAAAAGTCCCTTCTCCGGAGGATCCATATAGCTGAGGTTTGATCACAGCAGGGGGTCATGTAGAGAGTCTCCTCCTGCCATGATAGCCTCCATCTTCCCCTGAGCCGTGTTGCTGCGCCTCACTGTTTCGGCTAAATGGTGATGCGGCCAATATTTTCTGGATTTTTTTGCAGCCAGTAGTTTATGTGACATAAGTGTTTGGGCTTCTGTTCCGCTTCAAACTAGATATCAGCCTTAAATCTACTTACTGTACATGCACAGTAAGTAACCGGGTTATTCAAGGCCTCTTCAGATTTCTTAAAATTGGAAACAGTTTTTCATGATAGGGGAATGGGATTAGAGAATGACCCCAACACAATTTGGTTGAGGAATACACCAGATATACGCATCACTGGGTTTCCTATCAGCTCTTTACGACAGTGATTTCTGTCACTAACATGACAAAACTATGCTTCTAAAAAAGGTAGGGATAGAGTAGAAATCTGATTAACTACCTGCTGCATTTGTACTCAAATTAAAGTTACTAGTTTTATATAGAGCACGTACATTACATGCATTCTTAGATAAGCTTCATAGTGGGGTTTCTCTGAGTAGCCTGGTTTATTCAGAAGAGCTTCACATTTTAGGCTTTTACTGTAAAGCAGCTACTTATAGTCTGTCATATTTATCAAGGAGTCTCTGGTTTGATAGTGAATGTTTATTTTTTAAATAAGGAATAGGAACTACTTTACAAACAAAATATGGAAAGATTCGGTGCCTTTAGACATTTTTTGATGCTATGTTGTTTTGCTTAACTTCAAACATGTCCTCCAGGTGAGAAAAAAGATGCCATTTGGAAAACCACTAAAGCCGTCTCGTCTCCACATCACAGTCTCTGATCATTTTGAGCAGATTAAAAACCAACACTGTGCTTCTTTCCTCTTCCTTCTTCATAATAATCCTGAGAACATGCTATTCTGAACATACCGTTCCAACAGAAGGCTGAGAGAGGTGTTGCTTCTCTAATTGGTAGATTCAAGGCAACATGAGAGACTGTATTTAACATTAACCCGGCTGCAAATGGAAGCCATAGAAATAGAGTGGCATAAAGACGGACAAGGAAATCAACACATCCGGAAGCACAGAACTGTGGCCATGTGCACGTGTACTGTTAAGATGGTAAAGCCCATTGCAGACCAACTTCCCTTAACTCGACTTATTACACCGATCAAAGGGTCTGCATTCAACATGTCGAAGTGCCAATGGGCATGATACTAAACCTACAATTGCTCCCAATGCCCATAAGTGTCTCAGTGTGTGAATGTGGCCTTTGCCGCTGTATGAATGGTTTTTGAGGTGACAAGGACTTGAGAAACTCTTTATAAATGCATTCAATTGACTTACTATAGGCCCAAGCCACAGGATGAGCATCAACAAGAGACAGAGCAAAAGACAACGCTTAATTTGAATGGTAGGCCATAAAGAAGTTCTTAAATGAGAATGACCCAGTTTATTGCACCATTGTGTGTCGTCACCATAACACCTAACAACAATTGCCATTTTCTTTTGAACTTAAATGACCGCAGCAAAGAGTTTAATGTTCATTCTAGTCTTTTTTTTTTACTATAAGAGTAATATATTGTTTGGAAAAAGGTGGACAAAAATACTTCTAATATCTGGTAGCCTTGTATTGGGAGAGAGGGAGGATATTCTACATACAAGTTGAAGAGAAACAGAGAATGAGTATAAGAGTATGAGCCAGAAGGGGTGAAAGTGTGAGATACTGTAGTGTAACTTCAGGGAAAGAGAGACAGGGACACATCATGTAATGTAGCATAGAAAGGAAAAGAGTGAGCTAGCACAACCTCAGGGACAGAGATGGAGGACGAGTGCACCACATTACCTCCGATACGCTCAAATCTTTGATATAAGACCGGAGAGATACGCGAAGTGAAGAAAACCTTGAACTATGCTCGAACCTGACACAAGCACACTTTGTCTGCGTTGATTCATATTTACTGATGTAACTTCAAGCTGATGAATACATGTGGTGTATGTACCCAGAGTAATGCTGCATAAAGAGAGAGTGAGTAACAGAGATGAGAAAAATAGATAAAACCTACACCGTAATACGTTTTAGAAAACTTTCAAGTCAAGATTGTCCTGACAAAAATAACTGAGGCTCATGAGGCTCTATTCCGATAATGTACCAGAGAAATAGACTATATATTTTTCTGTAAACGTCCTTTATGGTAAAAAAACAAACAATCAAACTATCATAAAAAAGGTAATCACAAATCTTATATTTGGGCCCATGCAAAGGAAAATGACATTAACAAAATCTTTTCTTACATAAAGAATTCTGCTTTTTCAGAGAGCCCAGCGAGCTTGTCTTGTGGGTAGAAAAAGTCTCAATGGAAAAGGGATTTATCTAAAAAAGATATTAGCTTTCAGAACGTGAAAACTCCTGTATTTTATCTAAACGATGTCTTGTTATTAAGTAATAATAAACTCGGAAGTGCACGTTGTCTTTGAAAGATCTGGTGTGTATTGCTTTCATCAGTCTACAATGAACATAACAATGCTGATCTTGTTAAAGGACCTTGAACACACACTAAAGACTATTGTTAGGAGGGAAACAAAGCAGACAGACTTGCAGACACACTCACATAAATTGATGTTTTTTTATTTGTTATTTTTCGCCAACAATGGGAGAGTTTACTTCCAACTGTTTTACAATGAAGTTAGACTTGCTCTGAACTAGGATTGAGAGAGAGTGAAGAGATAGAAACCAGCTTAGTGGTGTCGCATATCACTTATGTGAGGATACCTGCGTAAATTCAGTGTGAAATTCGTTACGTTTTATAGTTATTTAAAAAAAATCCTATATCCTACCATCCCTAATCCACACCATGAAACACACTCTGCATGCTACACACTCCCTCTGTGATGCTTTGAGTTTCAACAAAGCTATCATCACTCGTCCTTTAGAATAGATGACTAAACTCGCAGCCCTCTAACGAACACACAGCGTCAAAGGCTCGATGATACATCGTGTGACGGACTGAGTCCAGCTTTCTGACACTTTTTCACTATACTACACATACTATGGTGGGTTTGACTGAAGGCTGAGATTGCCATCGTAAGACGAATCGTTTTTTACGGACTGCATGATATTTTTGCCTTTTAAATGTTTTATTGTGTCAGATTGAGCGATCATTGAGTCATACATGTTTGCCATGGCCCAGCAGAGATGCGTCTCTTTTGGGATGGACGACAACCAATCACACCTTCCTGTCTTTCACAACTTCCTGTAAATTGGTGATTTTCAGGGATGGAGTTGTTCCACTTGACAGCTGAAGTTGTCAAACTGGGTAAAAGAAAGCAAAATAAACTTTTGCCAAGATGCTGTGGGAGTGTATTGTTTGTCTTCCACAAAGCCAAACTAAACATTTCCCCCTGTGGCTGACTGTCAGGCCGGGCCATTACCACGCTGATATTTAAGAATTGAATTCCAGCATTAATCAGTTTGATAACCTCTAAGTCTGACGTCCGCAATTAGCATTTGTCAAAATGATTAAGAGGGTGAGTTTAAAAAAAAACAATGGCTGTCTTGTTTTGATTTTTGTGTGTCCTGGTTTCTACTTCATTCATTATATAAAATGTGCACTCCAGTTGCATTGGGGAATAAGAGGAGAACATATTTCTGGGAGTGTCTTTCAGACTGCATATATATTACATCTGCCGTGTGCATAATGATAACATTTAAGCATTTTAGAGTTGTTTTCTTGCTTCTAGAAAGACCTTGCAGTTCAGGGTGGAAAGTAATTGTACTTGATAAATAATTACCATGTTTTAAAAGTTAATTTGTAAATATTACATTAGAAGTTCATAATTTAATTAAACATTTCTCAAAGCCTCAGGCTATTTGAACAAAATTCCAAATGATCATAAATGAGTATATTCAGTTTGACTCTTGCTTATTGCTCTGACTCAAGAACATGCTTTGTTAATTTATAAAGTATTAAATGTTCTTTTGTTTGCAGAAATTATGAAATTACACTTGCAAAACAATGAATGAAAATCAAGGAGGAACACTGTTTCATGTTGACTTCAGCTGATCTCAATGAGGCCTTTAGATGTGTTCCATGTGGAAAGGATGACAGTGTGTCCTCTGCAGAATAAATGTTATCTTCTCCTGTGAGTGTATCCAGCATCTTTATATGTATATCAGATAAAAACACGTGTAAAGTGAGTTCAGTATGGTTTACCCCCCACTGTCCCTGCGTGGAGCTGCAACCACCCACAGTGTCGCTAGCACAACAACATGCTCAGATTAAAGAGGTCTTCCAGAGGAACAGAAATGCATGTGTCCTTATGTCATATAGCACCACAACACTTTCTCTACCCTGGAAAGGATCCACCGGGGTAGATATGTAGCACAAAGAGGAACCGTAATCACTTAGGATGTTAGACCTATCTGCAGTTCTGAATTGTATGTGCTGAAGGTACATGTGGCACTGAAACCAGATTCTTTATCCAAGCAAAATGTGTGTAATAATGTGTCAAAATTATTCATAATGTGTCACAATGTGTCATTATGTGTCATCATTCGGAATATTGTGTACCAGACAGAAAACATGGATCTGTGCAAAGCCTTCGTTTACAACAGAAAGTAAAAAGAGGCATATAGCTCAGCTGGTTGTTGAAATGTAACTAAGTACATTTTCTCAGGTACTATACTTGTGTGTGCAAATTTGAGGTACTTGTACTTTTCTTATACTTATAGTAATACTTATGTTCCACAACTACTTTTAACTTTACCACATTCGCTTTAATGCGTAGTTGCTATACAAATTAAGATGTCCGGATAATGCTTTGTTTGAATTGAACTAGCCAACCATTTATTCAAGAACAGGTTAGTTAAATGATCAACTAGTTGATTGAGATATAATAATTGGCATCAATAAACCTTTTAACTGTTAATACTTTATTCTTAGTGCCTTCTACTTTAGTACGATCTTCAATGCAGGACTAATAGATACAGAGTATTTTACAGTGTGGTTTTAGCAATTTGAATACTTTAAGGATCAAAATACGTCTTCCACAACGGCCCATCCAACAAATTAGTCTCAATGCAAACTTTCCATTCATGTGACACAAATACAAAAATCAACAATGCAGCCAACCAGTGAACATTATGCACAATGGTGGATGTGACGTCTGTTAAGGTCATACTTGTCAACCCTCCCGATTTTCGCGGGAGACTCCCGATTTCATTGCCCTCTCCCGGTTTCCTCCCGGGGTCATATTTCTCCCGCATTTCTCCCGATTTCTGACAAAATCAGATTTACACAGGACTGTTTCCACTCGGACCTTAATACAGCTACACCATTGTTTGGTTTCCATGGTAACACGTCTCTTTAGTAGCGCGCGCAACTGAAAGTCTGAGAGGGTGAGGCAGATAGTCACAGAAAACAGAATCGACAACTACTCTACTCTCTGCTCACTCTTGCTCCTTTCCAGCCCACACATATGCTCCATCAAGGATGGTGCTACAGGCCGCAAGGCATTGCACTTACAACTACAATAAGCATGTTAATGTTAATCTAACAGCTCCGGCGATCCCCCCCCCCTATTTTGCATTTTGAAATGCTCCCGATTTCTGAGGTCTCAGGTTGGCAAGTAAGGTGTGAATGAAAAGCTGTTGTGTTGCCAGTGTCACAGCCTCGTTCCTCTTTGGATGCTGTTTCTATGTGACTGTGTATTTCGTGTTTCTAGGACACATATTCAAGTGTGTGGTGGGTCCAACTGTGTGTAATTATGAATGTGTGTGTAGCTTTGGGGAGTTAGTATGTATGTCCACACTCAGGTACATGTATGTTTGCTTGCTGGAATGAATTTGACTCTATCAAATATGATCTTGTGTGACCAACGCGTGTAGCATGAAATAAGCAATAAAATAACCAATCTTCACTGCACATATAGCATACTGTAAATGTATCGCTGCAAATGTCACAGCTGTAGGGGAAAAATATATTCATTTTTTTTCCCACTGAATTTATGGGAGGTCTGTTTTTTGTTGTTGCTATGCAATTTCCTGTATCAGCCATAGCCTCAGAACACGTAAACATGCTCTTTCAAAAGGGAAATGGTTAACCGTGTACCTTTTATTGAAGTGATACAGTAGGTAGCTACAGGTATCATCCATTTGCTTAATACATGCATGTATAAACGGACCAAATAACCTTGCTACCAAGAGTTTTCACATTAATGTATAGTTACTCTTCCACAGTAATGAGGAACAGAGGCGTCAGAAAGCGCTTTGAAGGGCACGGCTGCTTTATCCAACACACCCATGCTAGACCCTGCAGCCAACCTCCACTGTGTGTGTGTGTGGAGGAAACTTCTGTGTAGCAATCCAGTGGGAGTCACCGACTCATGAAGGAGACACATGATGAGCAGGAGTTCTGATGTCAAACACTGATATTTAATACAAGCATCGGCCGGAGAAATTCACATCACAAGTCACACAGTCAAAGGTTCTGACTGCACGGGTGGGTTGCCATGTCAATTCTGATCAGCCTCCCATCTTGGTAGACCGTTTAACTAGTTTACAGAGAGTCAAATCAACATATTGGGGATGGGAATTGATACCTGGAGACTGTCTCTGACCCCTGTTGTGCTTTGAAGCCAGCTTTCTCACAGGAAAGGGTTAAATTCTTGGAGTGAAGACAGAATTATTCCCTCACAGTGTGTATGTGTGTGTGTGTGTGTGTGTGTGTGTGTGTGTGTGTGTGTGTGTGTGTGTGTGTGTGTGTGTGTGTGTGTGTGTGTGTGTGTGTGTGTCCACTGGCCTTGATAAAGCCTCAATTAAGGTAAATGATTTATTTAAAACAGTGTAATTGTGGACCAGGGGGGAAAACCCTTTTACAGGAATACCTTTGTGAACGTGACCTCAATAATAAAAATCCCAAAGATCAAAGTGTATGTTATGATTGTAATGGGATAACTTTCAATTCTTCCTGGAGGAACTTCCCTGCAATATCTCCAACTGCACATCTGGAAAGAAAGAGGATGTTGAAAATGTTTGAATCAGAGAAGGAAAAAGATGGAAAAAGTGGATGCGGCAAATAAAAATAATTTATAAAAAATTGGAACAGCTTAGCAGAAATTAATTCCTGGAATCCCCCGAAAATCGCTGATGATTTGTGTCTGGGGGGGGTAATTTTCCACAAGTTCTTTGATTAAGGGCACCTTGACAGCCCTTAAGGGGGAGGTTGAGAGTTCTTAATTGATGCTCTACCTCCAGAGCTGCCCATGCAGTGGAACCTGCAAACTTATAATCAGAGAAAACCTATTTCTATAACCCATCAGGATACTGCTGCTACATTTCACATCCTTTTTTTCGCCCTTGAAAGCCTATAGAAGATATCATGGGGAAGTGAAAAACACTGTGCAGAGTGAAACACTACTCCAATTAAGGACTTTACATTCTGTTAAATGGAACTGAGAGACAAATCAATTACTTGAAATTAGCACTTCTGCTAACTACCCTGCTCACTGTTAAGAATGCATGTGAGAGCAGACCAGTGGGGAATTGCCTTTTTAAGTGCCAGAAAGGCTTTGTCATAGCGGGATCAAACCTCACATGGTTCTTAACTGAGCTGCCGCGTGGTGGGGAATAAAGAAAGATGGAAAAGATCAAATGCTGCTGCGGTAAATATGAGAGAAGGTGCAGATTAACGCCCAGAGGCACTATTTCTGTTGTGTGTGATGCTGCTGACAGACATAATAGAGTTCTACAAATGTTTAAAAAGCCTCAGTGGGGCCACGGCTACGCTCTGAGCGGAAAAAAAAGGCGAGGGGAAAAGAAGTGGGGAATAACTACTCACAAAAATATTCCGCAGGGAGCTAAATGTTTGAGAAACTGCAAAGGGGAAGCATTGGAGCGTGAGTGCTGTCCACCAGGGAGGGAAAACGGACAATGGTTCTCTCTCCTAATCTGAGACTTCCTGCTGCCTCAGCTCAGCTTCTCAGATATCCTTTCTCCCTCCCAGAGCACACAAAAAAAGGTTGAAAAAGTCGAAGGCTGAAGTGAGGAGGTGAGAAGGTGAGGATGAGTTCCCTCCCTCCCTCCCTCAGAAGTGAGATCTCACCTTGAAAAGGCATTGGACCCCTTGATCAATCTTCCATCGCCGTCCCTGCAGACGGCCTCTCACACTCCCCCCCCCCTTCCTTCTCCATATCCATCTCCCTTCTCCACTCTTTGCCATTATAGACCCGGAGAAATGCCTGCTCTACTGAATCACTCAGATGCTGTGTTTACAGACCCACCTGCCATTTTACTATCTTACTGCTCTCTGTAACAGCATAGCAACAGATATCTGAACCGTGGCTGCTGCAGGGAAAACCATAAAAGCTGAGATTGAGCATACAATGTACAGCCTTCTGTATGTACAGTATATATTTATACATCCGGCCCAGTCTAAAAAGAAAGGCCATAAAGTATTCAGTTAAGGTTACTGTGAGTCAGTAAGTGGTTCAGTGGTGCTGACAGCAACTTTAATGGGGTCTGTTGTTGGAAATAAGATAATTCATCTCAACTCTCCATTTCTTCATCCTCTCTCTTGTTCACCCCCTCGGTCACCTTATAATCCCTCTCACTGTCAACCCTTTCATTTCCTCCATTCTTCTCCCATGCTAGACCTTCCCTCTTTGTGTCGCCTCCTGTCTATTTCTGTTTCTCCGTATTTCTCAGAGAAGAACATTAAGGATGATGGACAGCAGGGCAATTCCTCAAGGGGCCGCGAGACGAGAAACACAACACGGTGCTCACACATCTTCCTCTTTTTTTTTCTCTGCATTCTTCACAGTTTCCCATCCAATATTCTCAGTGTTTCCAAACAATCCAGCTGCTGCTGTTGCTGCTGTGTCTCTTGACTTAGGACTGGAGGTTTTGACACCAGCTATTTTCACACCAGGTGTTGCGAGGGGTGTGCTTTCCATTCGCGAGAGCTTTACAAGACAAGGGACTTGACACAGGAAGGTGCCGCTGTGTTCGCAAACATTGCTTTCTGTTAATGAAAGTCCCTAAACAAAGAGACAAAACACTGCAAGCTACAGGGAACATCTATTTGATGAGGTGTGCATGGGCAGAAGCAACTAAATCACACACGTGGTTTGTTGTATAGAAACAACCACGCTGGTTTATCAAAGGGGAAACAAGTAAGAAATATCAAAAAGGAAAGCTCATACCATACTAAATATATTGGAGGAGTAAACATGTTTTTTCCTTATTTTTAAAGGTTCATTAGATATCAAATCACATGTGCAGAACATGCTTAGCATGCACTAGCCTCACATTGATCTCAAATGAGAACAACTCCATTAGAAATTCATGGTGTTGATATTGTAAAGATTTCCCAGAGGGTCAGATACATCTCCATCTCCTCGGGTGCATTGTTATGTTTTTTTCCTGGTAAACATCGGCAACAAAACTGATTCCATGAGGGGTAATTACAGCAAACGCAGGAAACAAATCAGCGCAGCCAGCGGGGAAATGCACTGATTTAACAAACCAGGATATTAAAGCCAGCAGACCACGGTGCAATGAAGTGGTAATAGAGGACAGTGGGAGATTAGAGGGTTGACAAATGGTAGCAGTTCATTGCTTTTACTGAGCTATGCAGACATAGGCCATTACACAAAACTATTCAGATACAACCCAATGTTGTCAATTAAATAGACTGAGCATCTGTCTGCATATGGGAGTCAGCTTTTGAAATTCAAAACGCACACTCAAACAGTGAGGATTTGCGGATGTATTCCAGGCTGATAACAGCTGAGCTTTTGCTAACAGCATCAGTAATGAATGTGTCCATGTTTTGAGGGAGATGTTGGGCTTTCAGCCACTGGTCGGACAGCTGTGTAAAGCCGGGGTTGGCTAATACCTCTCCACCTTTGCACAGGTTTATGGCCACGGATCAGCAGGCTCCGTAACAAGGCTGACAGAGGCTTCTAACAAGTCGGGAGACAGGCAAACAGATGAACCTGGCAGCTCCCGTCTCCCAAGAGCGCGGCGAGGGAGGGAGGGCTAAGGATAAATGGGAATCATTCATTCAAGCATAGCTGAACATGTGAGCCCATCTCAATGGGTCCTAATGACTGGTCTGGGGATCATTGTGACATGACTGGGGTTGGAGGATTTAGCAGGAAGGGAATGGTTCAGGATATGTGGCGGGGTGATGGGGAGAGGAACGCTGAGCCGGATCACTGGGGCTTCAAAATATAAATGTCAGACATGAACAAGGAAATCTCTCACACCTAAAGGTCCACCTGCACATGCATGAACACACATGGACATAGAAACCATAGCAGTGCCTGAATAAAGGAGAACTACATCAGTCACAGAAGTTCATCTCAATACATTTAGCAATGTTGCCATCACTAACTGGCAGAGCATTTAGCCGATAGAGAGTCCATTAAAGTGTTTCCATTCGCTGTTTTAAACACCCAGCGTCAAGCAGCTGATTCCTGCTGTCCATCCCTGCCCTGGCAGAAAGCCTCTGCCTCCATTAGATACAGGGCGATAAATCAACAACATCTCAGTGTGTGTGGACAGTTCCACACAAAACCATTTGAAAACATAAACTGTGTAGTTAATGTGATGCATATTAGATCCATGTTTGCATATTTATCTTAGTAGAAACAGTAAAGTAGCAGTAGTGTAAAAATAGTATAGTAGTATGGATAGAAACTTAGGAATCCCATTCCCATCTAATTTTCATAAACAGACCACACCAAAATGAAATATTTTCTGCCACGCAATTTTCAAATCTTAAAACCTGTTTATTTTTTTAATGAGCCGCCAAAATGAATGAAGACCCTCTAATCACTACATTCAAATATCATAAAACTGTAAATAGAAGAAGGATGTTTTTTTGTTGTTAATTAACTAATCAAGAAGACCAGCTGAGAAAGGCTACAGTCGAGATGTGTGTTCACACATTTTCAACAAGTGTAAAAGTCTTCCAGGGAGCCAGGGAAGGTTATAAATCTCCTCGGCATAGTCGTGTTGATTACCTGCCATCCCTTTTTTCTTTTTCTTGTCCGAGTGTTGCATAACTCACTGTTTAACAGCCAAGTTTGCAAATTGATTATGGATGAAATTGAACCGACATTATTGCTGTATGTGAATAAGTAATAATGGGAATCAGACCTGAGGGTTGACGGTGCCCACAGATGCCAAGGATCTCATTCATTCTGGTTGTCACGACAAATTGGGCTACAGCTTCAATAAAACCTTCGCCGCTCCTCATCATCTATCATGGCTCTGGCCCTGGCAGATTCTTGGCTTACTGTGTAGGCCAACCTTTAGGTTTTGTAATGCGTTTTGGGCTCTTCCCCCCCCCTCCGCTCGGGAGTGTACTACAACACAGCTCCCAGAGTACTGGTACACTGTGTAAGTCTTTAAACGATATCGACGGGGGCTGAAAGCTCGTGAACCCCTTGAAGGCTGGGGTACATTCAAGTCTTTCAATGTCTTTCATCCAATCTAGTTGTTATCAAGATCGGGTGGTGTCTTGTTCCGCGCCATGAACATGTAATCCTGAGTTACTTCAGGTTGCTGATCAGACAAGAGGTCACTGCGGCTGACATGAAGGAGGGGATTTGTCTTTATCTGCTTCCTGGTAGGATGTGCCGATGAATCCGCTTAAGAACTACATACGAGTTCTGCTTTACTGCCTCTCCTGTCTTTTTGAGAGACCATGTCCATTATCTTACTCAGATACCATCGAGAAGTATCAAGTGGCTCTGACTCCAGTGGCTATCTACCCATAATCCTTCATGTCCTCAACAGCACTGCTATTAAGAACCAGTGAAAAGGTCTCGAAAATAGCTTTGATAGTGTATGATGCCAAGAAAACCCTAAAAGCAGTGTTTCATGTGGCTACTCAGCGCTGGTGTAAAATGTATTTCCTGACCATCTGGGGGGTGGATGCGGTGGATCATCAAATAATTGGAATCTGTTAAAGGTCAGCGACGCGATGGTGAGTGACCTTAGATCAATGGCAGTGGGTTGATTCACATTTCAGTAGGGACGCCTGAAGCAATGGAGGGCAAGGATCCAGGATCACATGGAAAGGGAGATGGATGGAGTTAAAAGCAGGAAACTAAACCTAAAGATGAGAAGTGGCGTGACCAGCAGTCGTCCGGGAAAGACTTCCAAAATGTCCACTCACTCACTACTTTGGTTTCTTTCCCTTCTCGCTTCAATCTTTCAGTTCCTTTCCCCCTCACTCACATCGTTTAATCTCACTGTGGCCAAAAGTCACGAGGCAGACGGGTGTTATATTTTATATTCACTGTTCCACATGAGAGAGCGTGTCTTAGAAAAAACTCATCTCAAAATAAATGAGGTTCTCTGAAGGCAGGCGATGAAGGGGGTCCTGCCGACTCTGGCCATCGCAGCAAGCATCAGTAATTCGATTTCTCCCAAAAATATCTAAGTGTGTGTGTGGTTTGAGATGGTGCACGTGGGTAACTGCAGTCTATCTTTCTCTTACTTCTGATCCAAAGGCCTATTCGGATTAAGGCAGGTGTAGGAGTTGAATGTCCTCCTCCGCACAAGTGTTGCTTCTCCCTTTTATCATCTCTACAATGCCTAACGAAAGAGAAAATGCTATGGACAGGCAGACTGTAATACCACAGTGATCTCTAAAACATAACACCAGGGGGAGAGATTGGTTTTCATTTGAAAAGAGTTCAAAATCACTTTAGCAGTGGATGCCAGTATTAATTAGCGGGAGAAGCAGCTACAGTACAAAGGGCTGCTTGAGTGTTATCAATAAATTCATGAAACCTTCAGAGCAATTAACGCTGTATGTTTGCAAGTGGCTAGATTCTAAATGAACCTGCACGCCTACTAAACGAGCATTTAAAGAAAATCAATATCTCAGTTAACCGTCTATTGTTCCAAACAAGAAGCCCCGAAAGGGCTGTGATCAATATATTGCTGCTGCCATCATCTATTAAACGCAGGGCTTTGACTGTCACTGACTGGCACACCAACACCCACTGCCTAATTGGAATTTTTCAATAGGAAGACAAAGAAAGGCAGCTCTCTTTCTCACTGACAGGATGCCATGAGTCCTGGGGAAATTGAATTTACATCGAGAGGGATTTAATTAGACCACTTTGTACCTTTCATTGCAGCTGAATCCTATGTACATTCATTCCTGTGTCACTAAGCTCCCTTACCTTAGTTTTATTGCCTCCACTAATCTTCGGAGGCTGTCTTTAAATACATACAAAAAGAGCATATGACATGTTCAGATCAATGAGATCAGGGATTTATCTTTTTAATTGGTCAGTTTTGAAGAAGGGTTTAATTTAACATCATGCATTGTGTATAAAAAGCAGCAGGGTGGATGACCTAATGGATAACATAAAAAAGAAATGCAAGAGTCAGAATTTCAAACCCCGTAGACATCTTTTATGTCTGTTCCCGTAAGAGAGATATTGCAACAAAGATCTGTGATCCCACTGGCGAAACGCTAACATACACCAGAGGAAACAGCAATCAAAATATCTAATTTCTTATGCATTGTGTGTAGCATGTCAATCATGACCCTCCAGAATCCCCTATGAGATACATTCTTTAAAAAACAAATTGTGGTTAGGTGTGCTGAACAAAAAGGAAGACCTTGAAGTAGGGCTGCTCAATTAATCGTATTTTAATCGCGATTACGATTATGGTTGCAACGATTACAAAAACAACGTAATCGAAATAAAACGATTATGTTTTTTTTCAGTTGAATTATACTTAAAGTTCAGGGTAATCAACTGTTAAAAACATACTGTCCAAATTGTTTTTCTCCAATAAATGGATGTTTTCAAAGTCAATGAATAATCACATTTAATAATCGCACTTACAATTATTGACCCAAATAATCGAGATTATGATTTTTGCCATAATCGAGCAGCCCTACCTTGAAGGCAGGATTGATCTGCTTAGCTAAATGGAGATGATCCACCAAGCGGAGATAGGAAGGGGTTGCCCCGTCTTATATTGAGCTTAAATGAAGACATGCAAAGAGCTGTGTATGATAGTCACATCAAATCCATTCTAGGGCCGGTAGGATATACATTTTTTAGATATTTTAATAACACCAGTTCAACCCTCACACAACTCCTTCACGGTTAAAGTCGTTGCCAGGTTTAGCCATTAACACTCTCCACTACCTATCTATTTAAAGATACAAAGTTGTACTCCTGTCACTCATCATAGTTTGTGTGAAGGCACCTGTCACCAGTCCTAACGACTCAACTCCCATCTTTGTGCTCCGACTGTTGAGGTGACAGTAAATCCACAAGGAGAAAACATATCTTTCGTAAAGCTTAAGGCTGTCAATCAATATTTTCATATTTACTGTTGATCAAATGAGTAAGTGCAATTTAAAAGTGGTTGCTAATATTTGAGAACCAATAAAGAATAATGGACTTTTCAATAAGAGATCAGGTCTGCATTTATATTGAAAAGGCTTTGATAGACCAACTATGCCCCAGCCCAGCAATATTTCTCTTTCTCCAATAAATGGGAATGAAAGCAGGCACAGATTATGAACACAACATATAACTGAATTTATTTCAGATCTTGAGTGCAAGAGATTTTCAGTTCTGAGAAGTTTTATCAATGTTGATTTGGTATGACAAATTACTTTACAACGTCAATACCCACGAGCATCAGTGGCCGGCACCATATTTAAAACAGCATGGCAATGGTATAAATCAGAACTACTCAACTATCATTCCAACAAAATGGACCAAGAATACAAAAATAAATTGATCAAAACTGGTAAATGTTTTACGCAGTTCCTCCAAAGTGTCTTATACCTCATTCACACCAACGCAACTCCGGTTCAAGCTCCGTGCTAGAGCTTTTCAGGTTCAGAACCGGTTCTTCGGTTTAGCTCCGGCTCTTTTCACACTGCCCAGAGTCCGACTGGTGCTGCCTCATTGCGTCATGACGTAACCGTTTGCGTGCCTGCTTCATAAAGCCAAACCGCGCGGAAACCCCTCACAGCTGACACCGACAACAACAACAATGGCCGATTGTGCTCCAGCTTCCTCTGTACCTCTTCGGAAGACCAGATTCCCAGTAGGTAGCTGGTCTCTTCAGTGGACCACTGCTGCTTGTTAAGTTTCTCCATCGTTGTGTACAAACTGGATAAAACGCCGGCTTTTTGTTGTTGTTCAGGAGTTGATCCCGCCCCTGCCCCTGCCCCCGCCTCGCCGTAAGCGTGACGTATGAGGTGCTTTTGCTCTGGCCGGACAATTTTTTGGTGCTCGAAATGAAGCGGATTCCGGAGCTAAGAGGCTGCTCCACTGCGGTGTGAAGAGGAAAACCCGTGCTTTTCAAGCTCCAGTTCCGAACCGGCCCTGAAACACCGTTGGTGTGAATGAGGTATTATCTAGCTTTAGGTTGAGGTTCAACTGAATTTTCGCTTCGCTAATTGGACATTTCTACCATACCTTGCAAGTCCTTGGGGCCTTAGTTTACTTAGCTACTTAAGTTTTAATGTGCTAAGGCTTTACCAGAGAACATTAATTATTTTCATTGCAGTTTCTAATCATTTTCCTGATATTACAAAAACTCCAACAACCTTCAAAACTTTTATATCTGGAATTATTTAGGGATGCATCGATCCAACTTTTTTTGTCCCGACACCTGGGTTCTGGGAATTGTTCAATACCGAGTACCAATCCATTCCCAATGTTTAATCAAAAAGCTGTAAACCCAATTTCTTGGAAGTGATTGGGATTATTATTTTTAAAGGTAGGGAGACATGACTGAAACATTGACTTGGATTGTTATTTATTAAAATAGTGGAACCAGTTACAGACCATGACTCTCTTATGCCATGAGATGAGTCCGTATAGTTTAAAAATGTTCTGACTATCACTCAGCGGCTTTTTTCAGCAGGATGACAATTTATTTGAGTAAACACAAGGTCATAGAAAATATAAACTGATTTCATATAACATATGGCACTTGATTTGTATATTTGTAAGCAAAACACTGCATACTGTAGCTTAGTAGTTAAAACAGACTGTGAGATAAATATTCTGGGAAATGAGACAAGACACAAACTGTCAGATCATTACTGCCAATGAACAGTGTGGTTTGTTTGTGCATCCTCTATTTTTATGAAATCTTTCTTGTTGGCCTGTTTTTCCATCTGGCTGGGAGACGACGTGGAACAAGACACAAAGAGATAATCAGCTGATCGGCCCACGACTCCAGAATAGAGACTGGAAACCATGTAAGTGTGTTGAGCCGCAAACTCTTTCATTAGCCTTTATAAACGATATCTGGCACATTTCTGAGACAGGCTCAGTGGATCGCCTGCTGCGATTTGGCCCATTCTACGCAATCCCCTTCCTCCACCTCCGTTTGGCTTAGTCAGTCGACAGCCTGGCGCTGAACCTGATTCCTGATTTCACACTGTTGCTCCATTTCCATCGCAACAGGGTGAGCAGAACTCCACTTTAGAAACTGCAGCTCTGATTAAAAAACAATTAGCCCTCCAGATCCTGCGCCCCTGCAGAAGAGCAGCAGGATTTCAACTAGATTCAGATCCAGCTCTGGATGGGACTCTGCTCACCGTCTGTTCCCAATTGTTGGGAAAGATCAGGGGAAAGAATGCTGGCATATGGAGGGGGTACTACTTTAATAGGACCTGACCTACAGTAAATGTGAGGCAGTGATGAATAACCCTTGGCCCCAGATTGTGTCCCTCATGTAATTATCTTTTATTATATATTTGGTTTTAGCATTGATGATTTCCTTTGAGTCAACGGAATAAACAGTAACTTTGAGAACAAGTTGTTTACAACACGAAGCGTTCATGAACACATTTATAATCCTTGAAGACAATTCCGCTGCTCCAACAATAATCTGGTTGTTGCAGAGTTAAATGCATTTTCTTTTTTTATTTCAAGGCTGCTTTAGAGCCCAAACAAAGATGCTTCCCCGTCAAGTTCTAAGAAGCAGTCCGTTTCAGTTCCACGGGAAATGTTCATGACAGTTCTTTTTTTTTTATCTACTCTTCATTGATATTTTAGCCTCACCATTTTTTTATTTGAGAAACCTTGACTATTTGTTTTGCTAATTGACAGTTTATTCCAACCATTCAAGGAATAATAATTACATTGAGAGAAGCTTCCCACATTATGAATCTGTGCCCCCTATACCAACAAAAATGGAAACATGTTCCATCAGAAAACTCCGGTTAAAATTGGCTTACTGTATTTAAGGGTGACTAACTTTAGCAGACAAATACAATAAAAGACAAGCAACAATAAGCATGTTACATTATTCTTTAAAGTAACTCATCCTGCATTCTTATTTATCTCTGCTGTCACTTACCTACAATTCTAGGTCTTGAATTTATATTCCCAAGAACATATGAAGTTCCCATCAGCAAAAACACTTTGATTTGCTATCCTGGCTCCAAAATGGTGGAATGAGCTCCCCATTGACATCAGAAAGCTTACACATCTTCCGGCGCAGACTGAAAACTCATCATCTTTCGACTCCACTTCGAGCAATAAAATGAAAAAACAAAATAAAAAGCACTTATATACTAACAAAGGACTGGCTTATCTAAAGCCAGTTGAGTAGCACTTAAAATGTTTTGGCTCTATGAAACCTGATGTACTTATATGATTCTGTTTTCTTCAAGTTTGTATCTTCTTGGTCGAATGCATTTATTGTAAGTCGCTTTGGATAAAAGCGTCGGCTAAATGTAATGTAATGTAATATCCTCATGCCAATTTCCGCAATCTATGTTAAAGGTGGGCTAGGTAAGTTTGAGAAACCGGCCCGAGGTACACTTTTTGTTATATTCCATGGAATGCTCTTAACATCCCGATAGCAATGAATATCTGAAGTGCTTTGACAAAAAATCCATAAAAAATATCATCTGTGGAAGCCGTGGTACTGTAAAAAGCACGACCAATCATCTGAGCCGGCCCGGCTAAAGTAACTGGATGGCCTACCTGCCTGTCAGCCTTCCATCTGTGGACAAACTTATCTCGTGCCCTCATTGGTCATGTGCGCGTTCGTGTGTGTTGGAGGAGGGGCTCTGTAAGGAAGTGGCAGATTTTCTCCGGTTGTGTATTTTCAAATTCTAGCACACTCGAGCTGGTTTCTCAAAAATTACCTACCCCACCTTTAAGAAAACGAAGATGGGTCAAATGATAGCCGCATACTGTATCTGTCCAGTTGCCATATGATTCAGGCTAAAAACATGCAGTGTGTCCCAACTCAAAGTTATACTCTCAACCTATATTTTCTCTGGAAAAGGGACAAAATTAAGTACAGTTCACTTAAAACAGTCAGTTTATTATTATTGTAATGCACAGACAAGATGTACAGTAGGAGCTGCTAAAAGCTGCAAAACTGAATAAATGATCATACTGTAGATGGTGGTGAAATCTCCCAAAGAAAACATGAGAAAATGACAGAAGCAAAGCAAGATTTGTTGTATGTTAATTATTATTTTAATACCTTAGTATTGTATGCTCTACATGCCACTTTAAACCAGCTTACATATTATTGTAAAAAAAATCACTTCAATGTACACCTGAAGGCACATCTCTTAGCAAAAGGACAGAAAAGCCATTAGGGACTACAGACATTAGTCAATAGTCACTTGTTAAACAATACGCTGCGTTAACTCAAAAACTGTGTTAGATCTTTGAGTAAAAATATAATCCTTCCAGCTAAAGTCGCAAATATGAAAACAATTATTACAGGAGAAGCACAAACTGTGGCTCAGACAGCCAGTGACAGTCAGATGGCTGAGTGTGAGCTTGCAGGGACATCGTTATTAACACATGGGATCATGAGAATTGAAGCAGGGCCTCGTGGTTATCAGCTTCATCTATGCTGGAAGAGATGATAATCTGATTGTCACCTCCATCACCTCTCTGAATAAAATGGTGGTGTAATAAGAGCCTTTATGGTAAGGTTCGGGATAATGCTTTGCGCCAGTCGCTATGACACTGAAAGTTCCTTACACTTAAATACGCGCTGACAGACACACTTAGAGGCTTTAAGTACTGTACTGTGAACACTTGATGAAGGACCTTGAAGCCTTGCTAGCTTGTTTCATTACCACTTATCGTTCTAACTGCAAAGCCAACTCAATGCTACCTTTCCCCTCCCCACTCACAAAACTTTTTATTTGGATTAATTGCAGCATTTTAGACTTTCTTACAGTCTCAAATCAGCTCGGAACATTTTGCAGCCTTGTCATTACAAAGTAAAACGTCTGGCTATGGAATACAGTGGCAGTAAATGCCATATCCTTTCAGAAAGGCAAGGGCAGGGTAATTGTCTCCGGGGTATAATTCATTCTCAACAATAGACAGTTGAAATGACAGGGTTTTAACATAATGAGGAGCACTGTCATATTGGTTTCACACAACAAAATCCTCCCACCAGCATCAGTGCTGCAGTTAGATTGCCTCTTTTCCATGTTTATCTCCATCTGAGGGCCTCCAGTGCACTCTTTTCTTCACTGCCTACAAACTCTAATTGCTTCCATCTGCTCTTTGTCCTGGAAAAGACAATACAGTGCGGTGAGAAAACCGGTACCACAGCAGAGACCAGCCGGTTCAAAATGTCAACGAGTCACCGATGAAACACTCCCGCAACAATTAGTCTTTTGTTCAGTCATAATGACAGTGAGGAAGGCAGTGTTTCTTAAAACAAATTAACAAGGGAAGTATCTCAGTGAGTAGATAGTTGAGGAATAAAATCAATAAATATATCACACAAGATGGATTGAGTGTCAAAAATGAAAGTGAAGATCCTGGGTGCAGATTGGGGCAAGCCATCTCGAGCATCTCTCCTTTTGGGATGCAACAGGAGTTCTGCATTAACGTGCAAATAATAAAACATGAATGAAATTAAAAAGGGTTAAGCAGAGTAAATGTGAGACTCAAACTGAGACGTTGCACCGGGGATCTAAAGAGCAACTCAGTTCTGGTGAGTCGCTCTACAGAGGATACATATCTCCTCTCTGTTAGGCTCCCAAACGACAGCTCCAGCCTTATGGAAAATAAATCCCGTCTCTCGCTGTCACACACGGCTTATTCACATTCACATCCTCCTCTTCCTGCTATGTTTGCTCCTGTAATTCTCCAACACAATCCTCTCCCTTCAATCTGTCAGAGGAACTTAAAAGGCACAGAGACTATAAGAGGAATGAAGAAACATTGCACAAGCTATGGTGAGAGAAGGGTGAGTATGAATTATACATGTAGTATTAAGGGGTGGGGCTTTAGATTTGTCAGAATAAATGCATAAAACACATACTTGAAAATAAAACATAATATTATCTGTCTCAATTCAAGGTTACCAAACAAGTAAGGAGATAATTATCCATTCCCATACAAAGCAAAGAGTTGAGGCTGAATAACTGCTGAGAGCGACAGAAGGAGTTTGGTTTGGACACTCGGGAGACCTCTCTCTGTGTATGTGTGTGATTGTTAATTAGGAAGCTATTTTTGTGGAGAGAACATTTCATCTAATGATCTGTCAGCGTCCCTCTGCACTGTAATATCTGTGAAACTCTCAAATATATAATTATACATCTCCTACGCCAAACATTAAAAACTATACTTTAAAGGCAATAATAATACTGTTACTTTGACAAGTTACAGTAGATAACAGCCACAACTTTTTTCTGCAGAACTTCTAAGCCTTTGTTAGCTCTATTTTTGTTTCCCACCAGATTTATTGTACAGTTAAGTCCCAGTGTTATAATAAAACAAGCTCTCGGCAGCACAGGGGGACGTTTTTGGCAAACACCTGATAATCTCAACAGTATCTACTGCTATCTTTCCGAAGCCAAAAAGCAGGCAAACCAAGATAGCAACTTAAAGCCAGAGCTTATAGCAGCTAAGATGCAGATAGTTTAAGGAGATGGTGAAAACCAAAACAGATCTAAAAAGGAAAATGAATATTGAATATATTTTTATTTTATAGTTGGGTATTTGTTCTATTCCTGTGCATAAGTAGTCAAATTAATGTTTTATAAATATCAAAATAACTCCGAAAGATCATTTTGATCTCATTTTATTTCCTGATACCAATTCCTATAGGGTATATCCCAATACCAAGTACCTATCTGAAGTGTGATGACTCATCGGAATCATCGAGTCATCACACTTCAGATAGGTACTTGGTATTGGGATATACCCTATAGGAATTGGTATCAGGAAATAAAATGAGATCAAAATGATNCGGCTGAACAAAACGTGATCCATCTCTTAAATATGTGTCAACCACAGACCTTATTTCGAGCTATTTTCCAAAATCCTATGGAGAAATTGCATTGCGTTTTAGACGAAGGAACCGGAAGAAGTTTACTTCCGGGTTTAAGGACGCGTCACTGCGGCTCTCTATGGGCAGAGAAGCGTTGGAAGCGTTGGAAGATTTTTTTGAAGCTGCTGTGTGGACGTACCGTTAGAGGTCAATATGATGTACTGGACTTTGGGTCCCAGGAAGACTATCTGGTGCCATTGGATTCCATTAAATATATTATAATAAGATGCAAACTGTTAAAATTATAGTGCAGTGAATATTTACAGTCAGTCCACCTTTTCAGTACACATTTCATTGTTTTGCATCAAATTCTATCAGCTGAGACTCGGGCATCTAATGAGACATGCTGAGTTCCTCTCTGCTCAGATCCCACATCCCTGCTTACAGGCTATGCTTCCCAGGCTTTAAGGGTTGTAATACATGGAGAATGTTTTGTAGCAGTGTGGCTCGGTAATATTTCCCACAGCAGGAACAGAATTTACAAATGGGACAAAATCAGTGTGACGGCCAAGAAAGTGCCATCAGTCCGGGCTTTCAGTGCCGGTCCACAGGCTTTTATTTCTGCTATAATTCTGCCGAAGGGGAGCAAGTTTTTAAAGCGTTATGAACTGAACAGAAGACCACATTGAGCTAATCAAAAGATTACTTAGCTATAGTCCAACACCACCAACATGAAATGCTAATCACCTATTGATTTTGAGTAACAATTAGAGGAGTTGTAAAGCTGGTGTTATTCGTTAAGGGGTTCTGGTGTAGCTTTGGACCGTGCACACATAGTGCCTCAGGCTATTTAGACAATGGACTTCAACAACTGGCCAGCTGTGCCTGGTTGTGTTTTACATACGTTTCAGATACCAATGGATATTGTTGAGAGAGAAAAAGGTGATTTCAACATTACAGTAAGACCATTGTACTTAACTGTACTTGAGTATTTTCACTGCTACTTAATTCTTTCACCCTAGTAAGGGGATGTTGGACTTTTGTCTCCACTACATTTGTTGTACAGCTTTGACAATTAAAATTATTATTACAAAATATAAATCCAAAAGATAAATCATGATTATTTATTTTAGGTTACCCAGCAGTATGTAAGATAATTAAAACAAACTAATCTTTACCAAGTACAACATAGAAATGACGAACACAACAATGCATAGATTATTATAATACAATATTCATAATAAATATATATGATTCTAAAATTGGCCATTCTGCATAATGAGTATATTTATTTGTGGTACTTTAATTTTGATGCTTATACTTTTGTTGTTTTGATTTTGAATGCAGGAATTGTACTTGTAACAGAATATTCCTACTGTAGTATTGCTACTTTTGCTTAAGCATATGATTTGAATACTTCTTCTACCACTTATGCCTGCACATCTCCATTCCCTCTCTTTCACACGGAATAACATGACCTAAACATGCTGATTTCAGGATATTAGTTTTATTCAGTAGTTAATGGATTCTCCATGTAGCTTCTTGTCAGTATTATACTAATGTAGTTTAAACGCATGCATCTTCATGGCTTCTGACCTCGACACTGCTTTTATTGGGATAACCACCTCAGCTGAAGTGGTCTGCAGTGCATTAAATGTTAACCTTAATGGTCAAACATGATACGTATGAAAGGGATATTATACCGCTGTCCTGCCGGTACACTGTGCTGTAAACTAGGTCATGAGTCATATAATGTTACCTATAATTCCAAGAACGTTGCATTAATGAAAAGCATCCGCATTGATGAAATAGCCACGATGAGACACACAGGGGTGAAAGAGACAGGTTGAAGATATGCGAAGCAGAGAGCTGAGTGATGTACTGCAGCTGGCCTTCTGACATTACCATGTAACTGTACCTCCATTTCCCAGAAGGTCTTTATGTGCCGCAGCCTTGAGAGCTGTTCTAACGTTTGATTCAGTTCCATTGCCAGTCAATATTGTCTCTTTCTCTCTCCATCTTTTCCTCACTGACTCCCCGTCGGATTTCTCTTGAAGTGTGTCTCAGAGAGACTGCATCAGCAGGCAGACACAGAAAAAAACAACAGCTCAGGCATTCATTTGAATTCATTAACAGCTCTTAATCAGCCCGTGGTAAGAATGTTCTACCGCTTCATGACCAACTAAGCAGGAGCCTGTCCCACATTCTCTCCTGCATTATGCTGTCACATCGTCAACATGTTAAGGGCAATACTTTTGTATTCATTGAGAGGGAAGCAGAGTGGGAGCGGAGGCGGACACACTGGAGAAAAAAAATGTGGAGGGATTCGATCCAAAACATGCAGTGGGACGTTTGATTCAAAGGAAAGGGTTCAGGAATCAATATTTAATCTTTTCTGGCACTATCATTCAAGGGTGTTTGGAGAGGGGTAGCTAGGTTGTGCTTTCATAACCTTATAGCTAAAAAAAAATGTGGAGACCTGAATAAAGATTTGTCTGCCTTCCCACTGCAATGGAAGGCAGTTTGCCCTTGAGCAAGGCAGTTAACCACCAGCTGCTGCTGCTGTGGAGCTGCTGCTGTGGAGCTGCTCTATGGAGGCGCTGCTGGATCACCGCCAGGGTACACATCCAAACCTCAGACTTATACTCCCCCTCTGGTATCACTGAGAAAAGAAGATTCTCTCTGTTCTTCTTGTTAAATCTGCACTTGGACAAGAGTGCTATGAATATCTTTGCTTTAACACAACATGAAATATAAAGATATCCGGCTCATTCTTTCTGACAGACACAAATTAAACTGTTATTTGGTATGATAACTACTATTGACACCAAGTGTTTTGAATTTAGGAGAGGTTTCCTAACTGTCAGCTAAACATTGCATCTATGCTTTGGTTGATTTTAGGCAAAAAAAAGTAAGGTGGCTTGCGTAAAGGGATATATTATAGTTTGCGCTTCGTCGTCATAGCTACAATAATAACCAGGGTTATGGTTAAGGAAAACTTGTGTTCATGCTGGTAAAAAAACATAATTGTTTGTTGGTCTCAAACGTGTTTCCAGTGGAGATTAACCCAATTATCATTCATGTTTCTCACATGACATCTCTCAAAATGCAGAAACAAGTTCATTATGTGAACATAAGTATATTGCATATTTGATCAATCCTATAAACGGACTGATTAAAGGTGCAGATTAAGGTATTGTGTAAACATTGTCGACTCAGTAATGCAATTCAACTGTGGTCCATTGAATCTACTGTAACCTCGTCACTATGCAAACTTTGTGGCTCATGATAACTTCACCAAACTTCTTCCTTTGCTCCTGACATAAGAAACGAGTTATAATTTGAACGTTGTTATTTTAAGCATTTTACTTAACAACTGTTGCTGTCCTTCTTAGGTGACAACAGACTGGCATGCAGAGAAAAATTTCAATATGTGAAAAACTTTTCAAATCTTTTATTATCTACTCAAATCGTTAAGTTTAAGCAAAGTGAATCACACTTAAAATGCATGTTTCACTGTATTTAGATATTGTGCAAACTATGGATAGAACATCTAATTATGATACTGTTAGTGTCTCGCCATCAGAGTAATTACATGTGGGCTTCAGGCTAAAGAAAAGTGCCAATATGATAGAAGTTTACAGAAGAGTTAGAACAATGCTGCAGCTTTTTTACTCTCAACCTTCCCACTGTCTTATCCTGAGAGGAACACACTGCCCACTCTTTCTCTCAGAAAAAAATAAAAACACTGCAGATAAGTTTGTAAGTGTTTAAGGTTATTCTTTAGAAACGACTATGGTCCTTCCCACGTTTCTCTGAGTGTCAGCCTTTTTTACATACTGCACAAACAAGGTTTCGGATGAGAATGTCACCCGAGATGCTGTAAAAAGAAAAAAGAAAAATAAGCTTGAGGAGGCAAAACAACTCCCAACAGAGATATTGCTCAAAAAATAATTCCTCATCAAGATTGTGAGTGAAACAGCGCTAACATATTTCAGGCTTTGACCAAAAAAAAAAGCACCCATAACAGCTGTTGGTATATGAAGAATTTAAATATTCTCCATGATTTATGCGCTGCTTCTGCGGGCTAAATCCAATTATTTCCTGGTATATGGCAAACAAAGTTCATACAGATGAAAAGTATAGGGTCTGAAAATAATACAAGTACAGTTTGTGTTGAACGTCAATCAGGCCCGCTGTCCCCAAAACCCAGATGGAAATAGATTATAGGCCTACTTTGTTCCTCTGAAAGGAGACCAGCGTGAACACATTAGACAGCAGGAAGCCTCAAACACACCATGCTGGCTGCAAGATGGTCTCTTCATTTCTACCATTAAGAAGCACACACACTGCGAGTCAGTCTGGCTCTGTCTCGACTCTGCTCGTCATGTGCTGGGCCCCTAAAATATTTTCTCAACTCCCACCAAATCAATGATTCTCATGCAGCTCGACTGTTGTGGTTTCTCTTTTTAGGATGGAATAACCTACTTCCAGAGAAGTGTGGATACCCTCCTATACTCTGCACCATTCTGTGCAGGTTTATTGTTTCCATTTTTATGGCAGTATGAAATAGGCTATCGATTTAACTTGTCCTATTTCAACTTTGGCCAAGATTGGATTTTTAAACGAGCTGGGACCCGCCTGGGAGCAGAGGATCAGGGACGCTGTGACTCGCAGGTCGGAGTGCGCAAAGCAACGCGCCCCTGTGATTCATCCGCAGTTTCCAGACGGTGCGCAGGTGGAGGCGAAGTGGAGAGGGAAGCAGCCGCTCAGGACGGAACGATCTCACGGCCAGGGATGTTCAATACGCGCAAGATTTATTCCTCCTAAGGAACAAACTGTTTTCTCTCCACCCCTCGGTGTTGCATTGATTTGGAACCACTGGCTGATTCGGCGCAGCTATAACCCATTTTTCCTCCATGACAAAAGTTTGACTGTTTAAAAATGATGCTCTGCTCCACTGCTGCTTTTTCATGCAATGCTTTGGATTCCGATGTAAGTGAACAGTCATCACTTGAGAAATAGCTGCGATTCTTTCGGTTCTTGATTTCGGTGCCATTTCAACAGAGGGTTTTTATTCTCGCACATCATCGCTGGCCAGGGATTGCATCCATTTGAATTAATGTCGCACTCCATAATGGACTTCCTCGGACTGTACTTCTTGCAGCTGGCTCTTATTGGTAAGTTGAACAACAATTGGAATATAATTCAGTGTAGATGAACTTGTGCAGAATGAATGCGTTGTTCTGCGGGTGGTCGCTGCAGCTCCTGTTAGAGCTCTAATCAGTCTGAGCTTCATGCTCATTTACTGCCACTGTTCCCTGACGAGTCCTTATTCGCTTGATTTGTGTCAAAGTTGCATGATGAGATATTTATTTTCCTGCAAGATTAGCCAGTTCTGTTGATATGAAGGATGAATTACAGGGTCCCGGACAGAGAGGGCAGGCTGCTGCTTTGTAAAGGACCACACAGAAAGACCGCATATGATCTGATGGGGGGCTGACGGTAATGAAGTGGTGCTGCTCGCCGGATTTTCTCCACTCTGGAGATGCTTGCATGTCTTTTCTCAGCCTGTAAGAGCAGTTTTGCGGCAGGCAGCAGCCCGTATATACCCTGATATTCATCCAAAAGCAGACGGATTTAGGAACAGGTTACGGAGTGTTTTGCCTAAGCTGCTGCTGGTTCCCTGTGTGACTGCGAAAATGCCAATGCAGACACGTGTGTGTCAAAGTGTCTGTGTGCGCGCGTACAAGCCAGTGGGGTTAGTCTTACGCGTGCGTGCAATGTGTGCGCTTGGGCACCTGTCTCTGCAGGTGGAATGTGTGTGTGTGTGTGTGTGTGTGTGTGTGTGTGTGTGTGTGTGTGTGTGTGTGTGTGTGTGTGTGTGTGTGTGTGTGTGTGTGTGTGTGTGTGTGTGTGTGTGTGTGTGTTTCTTTGTGTGTTTCTTTGTGTGTTTGTGCATAAGAATCATACCCGAAGTGCTGTGCTGGATTGAATCAAACAATGAATTCATGAACAGTGACCACCAACACTGCAAACACAGACACACACACACACACACACACACACACACACACACACACACACGCACACGCACAGACACAGACACACAGATACACACTTTTTCTACCCAAATCTATTAATCATCTTACCTGTGTTTTTTATTGTGCCAGCTGGTGCAAGTCATGTCTAATATCAGAGCTGTTTACTGCTGGTTTAATTTAAAATGCCTTTCTGGTACAAACGGTATCGTTTTTTTTCTAAATATCTGCTGCACTCTCTTCTGCAACATTCCCCCAACATGGAGAGAAAAAAGCCTTCCTGCAGAGTGAGTGCAGCCTGGAAACAGGACGTACTGACGGAGGGATTTGTATTTGTGAGATTTATGGCCTCGATGATGACAGCTTCACATCTCAGACTCAATTTCACTTTGCTGCAGCTGTGTTTGCAGCCACTCACCAGGCACACTGGGAGCAGTCTTGCATGCTGGAATTACGTTGGCAATTCATGGGCTCCCAGACGAGGTGTCCCACCACCCTGAACCCTGAACACACACTTGCACACTTCTGTCCACCACACTTCCCCTGAAGGAGTTTATGCTATTATGTCACCCTGACTTTACTCATATTTCACATGATATGTAAAGCGTGTGTCACTGTGCCTTGCTGTCACTCAAGACATGAGCTGGGTGAGTAAGTGGAAGCAGGATGTGCGGAGGGGAAGGTGGGGGGGCAGTCACTCCTAGTCTTTTCTCAGCAGATATTCTCACCTTGTCAAAGAAATGTGTCAAAACGCCAGAGAGACTCTCACCCAGGGCTTCATGATCCCGTCCGTCAGCCACACAGGGAGGCTACACGGGGAGGGGGGAGGATGGAGGGTGAAGGGTGGGGGCAAATCAAAGGAACTATAGCAGCTTTAGCCTGAAGGTTAGAGAGGGGAAGAGGGACATAGTTGGTTTGAATCCACAGGGGGGAATCAAAGTGGGAGGGGCCAATTACTCTTAAAGGGTTTTTAGCAATGTTTGGACTTGAGTGCACCTGAGAATATGTTTCCGGGGGGAGACACGGGTTAATACAGATGTGATTTGTGGTGATAAGACGCCAGATGGCATGTGTGACAGGTTAATTAACGTAAGAGAATTATAATTATTTTATGTTTGTGTTTTGCTTGTTTATTACCTATTTAGACATTTCCTTTGTGATGCATTTTCTGCATTGTCTCTTTTTTTCTGCAAAGCAGCACCATTAAAAAGTAAAACATTAAACACCATACAGAAACACTTTGAATAATTAGTTGAATAATGTTATTATGTCCCACTAGGAGCACTTGCACGTGTGAACATTCATATTTACAGCTCAGCAATTGGCGCTCTTATGTATCACTTGAGGGCAGCTTCAGTTCCTTCAGCAACTTCTGCCAAAGTGCCCTTAATCACATTTCCTAACTGCACCTACTCCCAGGTGTTTGTGTGTACTTGTTTAGCTATGCATGTGAGGACCAACGATTGGCAGCCCAATGTCTTTATGAGGACCTTTCATTATAAGAGGACGCATAGGCTGTTTTGTGTGTGTGTTTGCATGCAGCTCTCTTCTTCAAGCTCCTGCTGCATATCAAAACGTGCTCTTCTACATCTTGCCGGGACAAACAAGGCTTTAAAATGCCCGTGATGTCTTGGGCTGCAATAATATCTGTCCAGTCTAATGAATGTCTCTTTCTGATGAAGCGAGGAGTATTAAGTCGATGTACGCTAGATTAGCATGCAGTGTTTTTTGCATTTCGTTAACTGGCATGGAAAACAGTAGGGGAATACAAATAAGCCTCCATTTACTTCAGATTGGAATTAGCATATTTACTGCTCAGTCTTGTGATGCTTCAATGATTATCTGCCCGCACCGCTCTGAACATTTTGCAATCATTACTGTAATTAGTTGACCAGGTTTATCTGCATATTATTCTTCTCTAAGTGGTAGGCAGCAAGTGCACCCAGCGTACCTCACAATTTGCGACATGGTGGAGGTTTTGTACTGTTTTAATATTGTGAATAATGTTATTTCCACGGTGGTAATTGACTGATGAGAAGCAATGATAATAAACATAAACTACCAGCTACTTGAAGGTGGTATGCATATTTCCCCCAGCTTGACTTTGTGTTGGTTGGTTCGTCACAGGGGCTGTGCATACGAGGCAAGGTGTGAAAACTTTCAGGATGCGTTAAACTGCAGGGTTCCTTAAACAAAGGCAAACTGGTGCAGCTGCAGATTAGATTAATCTGGGTGGGGAGCAGGAAGTTAGTCCTATAAGAGGCCCAGCCAACTGAAAAGGGCATCCAATGTTGATTTTTATATCAGCCTGTTTCGGCACGCAGATGATTATGTGTAATTTGTTTCAAAATGGTAGCTGTCCTCAGTTACATTCAGTGAGGAAAACGAACACCATGAACAAATTGTAGATCCCAAAATGAACTACTTGTTGAATTTAAAAAAGACGGTATGAAATAATTGGATGTGATTAGTTAAAGGTGGGGTAGGTAAGTTTGAGAAACCGGCTCGAGATACACTTTTTGTTATATTCCATGGAATGCTCTTAACATCCCGATAGCAATGAATATCTGAAGTGCTTTGACAAAAAATCCATACAAAAATGTCATCTGTGGAAGCCGAAGTACTGTAAAAAGCACGACCAATCATTTTAGCCGCCCGGCTAAAATAACTGGATGGCCTACCTGCCTGTCAGCCTTCAATCTGTGCACAAACTTATCTCGTGCCCTCATTGGTCATGTGTGCATTCGTGTGTGTTGGAGGAGGGGCTCTGTAAGGAAGTGGCAGATTTTTTCCGGTTGTGTATTTTCAAATTCTAGCGCACTCGAGCTGGTTTCTCCAAAATTAGCTACCCCACCTTTAAGTGAGTTTCAAGTTAAACTAATACTCAGATGTGATGCAAATATCTTGATTATTCCTTCAAAACAAACACAATTTGTTGAAGAAATATACTATTATTGTTATTATTTAGCTGTTTTTACACCATCAGTCATTTGGTCATGGTTTGGATGTTGATTATGTCAGGAAAGTGTTTCAAGTCACTCAGTGGAACTAAAGAGCCATTTTGATTTCATATTTCCAGGCCTCTCGAGTGAAGTTACCAAAAAGTAATTACAGATTTGAGACTACAGCATAGAGGGAAAGCTGAATGCTCATGATCATTCTTCACGAGGTAATTATTTACCGATTTACTTTCCAGTCCAGTTGAATTGATTTTTTTTTTTTTTAAGAAGTCCTTCATACTCTGCTTTATTTAATATGAAAACAAATACATTTCCATCGGTTTCTCTTTTGAACACAAAGATATACACTCAAATAATACAGAAGAAAAGCAGTAAAACTCCATATTTGAGGGCATTTTGAGAATTTAAAAAACAGTATTTGTTGTTTCTATTTTTAGATGTAAAAATGTCATTAAACGCTTAATAGATTATCAAAATGGTTGGCAATTGGTTTTTAGTCATACAACTTATCAAACGTTTTTGTGATGGGGGGATGTTGCATGTTTTCTTTCAAGTATACCATATCACAACTTTGTTGCATTGAGAAGTATAATCAAAATGAAGGATTTTTATTTAAGGAAAAGTTCTCGAAGTCCAATATATGGCTTCATTGCAATCTGGGGAATTCAAGCATTTATCAGTTTAAATAAACTGGTCTGCCTGCCTCCGCTGAGTTGGGTGTTCTGTCTGTATGGTTATTAAACATCAGTACCATATGGATGCTCTGGACTTAAGAATTAAAGCTTTATTCTGATACCGGGGGACTGGAACTGTTGATTAAAGGGATCCACCCAAATCCTTGTGCCAATACCAACCTGTTCCCAGCAGACCGGTTAACATCCGTTACGTGATTGGCAGTGTCCTTTTAAAGTGCAGTGTTTCACTATAAGAAACAGTCATTCAGTCAGTAAATTCACAGTCATCCCTCGATGATTCCGATGAGTCATCACACTTCAGATAGGTACTTGGTATTGGGATATACCCTATAGGAATTGGTATCAGGAAATAAAATGAGATCAAAATGATCTTTTGGAGTTATTTTGATATTTATAAAACATTAATTTGACTACTTATGCACAGGAATAGAACAAATACCCAACTATAAAATAAAAATAGGCCCAGTTATCCAGGATACTTGCAGGACATTTTTTAAATAAGCTGTAAGAAAACAGCTTTGACACATTATTACCTGGTAAATCAATTGTGTTAGCTTATTTACTAATATGGTAAATAATTGCACCCAGTAGACACAAAGACAAATTGCATTTATATTGAATTACTGTATGTTTGTGTCCTGGAAAACATGTTCAATATTCATTGTCCTTTTTTAGATCTGTTTTGGTTTTCACCATCTCCTTAAACTATCTGCATCTTAGCTGCTATAAGCTCTGGCTTTAAGTTG
>NW_011333040.1:18400303-18405011 GCF_000735185.1 Notothenia coriiceps
TGCGGTGGTCTACGATTATTGTTGTTATGGCATTGGCCACGCGCCGAAAGAGAGAGCGAGCGCGTGTGTATGTGTGGGAGCCAGAAATGGTTGTGTTTGGTGTTCTCTGTTAGCTCCGGTAATCATATGCTAGACATACTTTCACCGAGTACAGCCGTCCGGTTGTAGTACATCTTCGCAGTGGGAGACACTCCGTCTCAGTCTGGGTGTAAACGCGTCGCAACGCAAGTGTTATTATATAGCCGACGTGGGGTCGCCGCGATGAATGTCCGTCCGGTAGCCCTTGGAGGGCCAGGGGGCTACCGCAGGCCCGGACAACCACCGGTAGACAGGAAGGACAAATGGGAAACGAAAACGAACGTCCGGTTGTCGTTACTGGACTCACGACTACACACGACACTGGACAAACAAAAGTCTGTCTTTTCAGTCTGAAGACAGGCCTCTGAAAAGGAGACGTGACTTTATTGATTTGTTTCAAGTAGTAAGGTTCTGTGTGTGTCTCATGATAACTGTTTTCTTAATTGACACTAATGAAAAACAGGTTTTAAAAACCTTCAAAATAAAGTAAAAGGGGGGTAAAACGGAAGGGCCCCACCTAGAAAGAAACACATGCCCAAGAGACGACAAAAAGGTTTGGTTACCGGTACCACTCATTATGGAAATGAGTTCAATGTTTAGTTTTCAACGAAACGTTAGCGTGTTCCTGTCGAATGACTAAGTCTTTTGACGACGAGTTCTTTATACTGTCTTCGTCACTGCGTGTGGACGCTGAAATTCGTGACAAAGGGACTTACACACGAAGGCTGAATTGAGTAAATTTCACAAGCTACACGAACTTCGTCTCGTTATGGCGAGTCGAATATTAGAGGAAAATTATTGTCGATTAGAACGGTTTCCAGCCGAGGCGTAGTTATCAGTAGCCGATAATAAACACCTTTTGAGGGCCTCTTTCCTGTGACTCGTCTTTCTATCAGCCTCCTTTCTGTTGTCTTCTCCTGCCAACCGTCTGTTTTACTCGGGCAGCAAAGCGACTGAGGTTATAAGGAGAAGTCAAATAGAAGAAGTACGCTATACGAGTCGCCTCTGATTTAAAATAACTAAGCCGTTACATCCGTGAAGGAGTCTGTATGGTGTGATACATATGTGAGAGATTGACAAAAGTTCACCGAAACGTAAGTGGCTGTAGGTATTTTTTATTTTTGTGTATTAAGTCTATGTAAGTGTTTGTCGTGTAGAGAGGTGGTCTGTGTGTCTCGTAGTGTTGTGTGTCTTTATGGTGTGTCATCTAGGCAGGAGCGTCAAAAAACGGGGTTAATGAAACACGGAGAAAGGGGGGAAACGAATCATGTTGCTCTACGCCCGGTCAGGCGTGTAGAGGAAGTACCGGAGATCTGAGCTACACACGTATGTTGTAGTTGTCGGTGAGTCAAAATTTGAGGGTACCAGGAAAAGATTACGCATTTTTGTATGCCTTACCCGTTTCGTCATCTAGGACCCCGCTAGTTTATTAGCCCCGTACTCAATCATCGACATACTCTAAAATAGGAGTTTACTAACGGATATAATGAGCTGCCAACAAGGTGGAGGAGAGTCCTCTCCTGTCAGACTGAGAGACTGATAACTACAGCTCACGTGAGGTAAAGGACTGAGTGTTTAGATAGTTAACTTAGTCTAAGTTCTCAGTGGGTCTCAAACGGTTTGGTCACCATTTATGTAAACACATATTTCCATTTGAAGGGGGAGTGATTAGTAAAATATGCATGCATAATAATAAAAAAACGTTAACTAGGTGAAAAAAGGCAAGATAAACTTTAAAAACTTGTTGAGAGCTAAAACTAGTCTTTGCTGCTGCCTCAAAGAGGAGCAGGGGGAGAGGAGGGAGACAGATGAGGCTGATTCAGGAGCACAGACACACTCACAACTATAAATGAACCAAAAACAAATAAATAAACAAGTTTCAATGTTTTTTCATATTGGATATGGTGTGTTATTTGTTAATGCCATGTTCTTATGATTTTATGATTATTTAAATGTATACAGTTCTGTTTCATATGGGTGTAGTCTCTTTATTTACCCCTCAAAATGCACCAGATTGATGCATTTAAGTCCAACATTTAAAAAACAAATCTTACCGGGGGAGCATGCCCCCAGACCCCCCTAGAGGATTTCAGGTCCACCTCCACTTAAAATATCTTCACATGGATAGGTTGCTAAGTAGATTTGTAAAAAAAAATTAAAATAGTAACCCATGTCCATATGTTTATTCTGGGGTAGTAGATTTAAAGTTTAGGGCTATCACTATGGGCAGCAACGCTGTAAATATTGACAAATAAATCCAGGAAAATCGCACAAAAGAAAACGGGTAGTGGCCTGGCTGGGTGTATAATTCCCGGCCTGACTTATTGTCCCAGTCCGGCCCTGGCCACCAACATGTAGAGACAGAGGAGTGTACGGAGGGGGATGATTCATATACTGTACATGGTTTGTCGTTTTTTGTAAAAACGTTTATCTGTTTATTAATGAATTTAATTGTGTACTTCCCTTTGCTCTAATTCTGCCGTAAAGACGCCTTTTATTAGTATCAGCTCTGATTGTTGCAAAATAAATGACCTGGAGGAATCATTTTAAGTGAGATGCTCAGGCCAATTAAGTATTATATCTGATAGTAATTAGCATTTAATAATAATAATAATTCAATAACACTTGTTTTATTACTACTTAAAGTAGCACATTATAAGCACTGGCTACTATGACTGCTTAGTATAAATAGCTCTGGGTAGATCTTCGTAGGTATAAGTATAAATGGATAGTGTACTCATTTTATGATTTACAATAATTTGGGAAACTCTTGGGAAAGTATTTTCTTAATAACATTTTTTATTTCAATGTATTTTCACTTGTGATACAGTCAAATTGTGTGTGAGCATCTGCCATCTACCTGTATTATATATTTCATTTTCATTTTTGCTGCTCTGCCTTCAGCGGTCACTCCTACAGATGTAGCACTCCAGATAGGACTCCACCCAGCAGATTCCAACCAGAAACCCAGCGGATCCCAGTGGCTGGGATTTTAAAGCCCTCCCACTATTTCCCAAGAGGGCGTTGCCAGATTTCCCCATTTGTTCAATGTTAATCATTAGATGGTGCTTCATTCACAAATACACAACTGGGTGAACTTTGGTCTTCAGTTTCTTTCCTGGACTTTCAGTACTTCAGTAATGTTTGCAGCTCTGCAGTTGTGTTTGCTGAATACTGTAGCATTTAATCAGTTATTTCTTATGGTTTTCACAGGCTACTATAAAGAAAAAATATCAATATTTGAGATCAAATAAAGTATATCTAATCTTATTATCTTAATTGTAATTCAATAATATACAGTCTTTATATATTAAATAATCATAATAATGTAAATGTTTACAATTCTTTATTTTTTCTGCTCATACTTTTACCTTTACAATAGTTTGCTTTAATATGCAGTATAATTTGTTTAATATTGTTGTGGTGTTTTTACACAGTACAGTAGATCGAAGTAAATTAACGTATACATTATCATGTATTATATTGTATTGTATTATTAAGTAATATCATACATTAACCCCATTATAGCAGATGCCACATTGAATGGATGAACACATTTATGCATCAATAATTACAATGGAGTATTTCTAAATACAAGTTGTAAAAATACTTATATGTATTTAATACTAATAACATAATGATTTATTTTACTTTTAGATGATAATACTTTTCACTTGGGCAATTGACAATTTTGAATGCAGGACATTTACTTCTAATACGTATTTTTACCTAGGTAAATAATCGAAATACTTCTTCCACCTCTGAGTTTGGACCCTGTCACTGTTTTTAAAACTTTAATTAAATGTTTGATATTTCCACAGATCCTTTCAGACCACTGCTGGAGAACAGAGGGGGGGATGGGAGAGTTGTGTCACATTCCGACGGCCCATTACTAGATTTGAAACAAATACCTCATTCACACCAACGCAACTCCGGTTCAAGCTCCGTGCTAGAGCTTTTCAGGTTCAGAACCGGTTCTTCGGTTTAGCTCCGGCTCTTTTCACAACGCCCAGAGTCCGACTGGTGCTGCGTCATTGCGTCATGGTTTGCGTCATGACGTAACCGCTTGCGTGCCTGCTTCATAAAGCCAAACAGCGCGGAAACCCTCACAGCTGACACCGACAACAACAACAATGGCCGATTGCGCTCCAGCTTCCTCTGTACCTCTTCAGAAGACCAGATTCCCAGTAGTAGCTGGTCTCTTCAGTGGACCACTGCTGCTTGTTAAGTTTCTCCATCGTTGTGTACAAACTGGATAAAACGCCGGCTTTTTGTTGTTGTTCAGGAGTTGATCCCGCCCCTGCCCCTGCCCCCACCTCGACGTAAGCGTGACGTATGTGGTGCTTTTGCTCTGGCCGGACAATTTTTTGGTGCTCGAAATGAACCGGATTCCGGAGCTAAGAGGCTGCTCTGCTGCGGTGTGAAGAGGAAAACCCGGTGCTTTTCAAGCTCCAGCTCCGAAACGGCCCTTAAACACCGTTGGTGTGAATGAGGTATCTGTGATTCTCAAGCCAGACACTTGGCATCTCATCTTCGGTGCAAGTTCATCAATGTTTGGGGTCAGGCTCTGAGCTGAGGAAATCCTCAAGTGGAGTGAAGGTGTGCGTGCAATATACCGACGGGCCAGATC
>NW_011333040.1:18405018-18417055 GCF_000735185.1 Notothenia coriiceps
GTACGTTCTACCACATATGGTGTTATGAGAGAAGGCAATTTGTGAGTCCTTGATATATTGGAGTTCTCAGATATATCTGAAAGGTGTTGCTTGGACAAAAGCTTTCCTAGAGCTAGAGGCCGAGCTGCATAGGAGTTTCATCGAGGGTTGAGAGTTCGGTGGCCGCGCTCTGCGCGGGCAGACCACAAGCACCCCCGAGTGCCATCGTCTCACGTCTGGGAGAAGAGGGTAGAATGCGTCGTCCCTAGAGGCGCGGGGTCTCAAGTAGGGAGAGAGGGTCGTAAAGCCCTCGAGAAGACCTGGTTCAGAGGCGACCAGGGGGTCGGGTCGGTTGTCGAGGTCGGTCGAGAGGGCTCCTAATCCGCCTCCAGCGCCCGGTCGCGCCCCTTTCTGTCCTGTTCCTTCCGCTCAGTGTGCTCGAGCGAGCAGCTTTTGTGGGTGGGGAAGGGTCCGAGTGGGTGCACGCTGGTCGGGCATCGGCGCTTTGGTCCGGGTGAGTGCCGTCATCGAATCGTTTGTGGGACGTACGAGACCGCGTTCGAGGACGCGATTCAGCTGCGCAGCGGAGTCAGTCCTTTCCGGGACGTCTTCGAAGTTTGGAGCACATGGCGCTTGTCTCGACCTCAAAAGCGAAGGCCATGGCGGTCCCAAATACGGCCCAGGTCCAGAGAATGTAGGTGTCTCACCATTGAGGGAGGGTGAGGGCCGAAAGACGCACACGGGAGGTCCAGAGGAGATCGTCTAAATGTAAAGGGGTTTCGGCGTCTCTGTAAAGGAGTGCCGAATCCTCGCTTTTAAGAGCTTCCTTTCTGTTAATTAGTAGGCGGTCGGAATAAAACGGAAAAGGGCCTCACGCGTTCAAGTAAATGGTACCTCCTTCCGTCAGTCGACACGGGAAGTTCAGAGTCTGGGGCGGATTTTCTGAGTCCGTATCCCACGTTAAAGCCAACAAAGCGGAGAGAAATCCCACAAAGAGACAATCAGCAATGGGGCTTTCTTCCTCAGCGTTAATCTCCGAATGCGCGGGTGACAACTGACAGGAAGGAAGAGCAGGCATTTAAGGAATTTAACGTGTGCAGCAATTGGCTGCTGAGGGGTGACGCCCACGCATTTAATAAGGGGAGAGAGAGCAATAGAGTGACGTGTAAGTGACTCATTGTTAGGTCTTCCTTATTGAACTTGCGCTAAAGCTTTCATGACCGTGTAAAAACCTGGCTTTAGAGGAATGATCGCTGCTGCTAAAGAACTTTTTCTCTATAGTAACCATATGCAGAGAGGGTAATTACGGAACTGCTTATTATATTATCATTCATGTACTTAGGTATAATTTGGGAGCACCAAAAGCTTTTAAAGATATGTTTTTAAAAGTTATTACGATTTCAGTAATCTTGCAAACCTTACATGACAACACACATTGATATTTGAAGTGTCTTGTATCGCTTGTGAAGAGCCGATATGAAAGCCATTAACGATCGGACAAAAAACTTAAAGGTGGGGTAGGTCAGTTTGGAGAAACCAGCCCATCCAGTTACTTTAGCCGGACCGGCTCAGATGATTGGTCGTGCTTTTTACAGCGCTACGGCTTCCACAGATGACGTTTTTTTATGGATTTTTTGTCAAAGCACTTCAGATATTCATTGCTATCGGGATGTTAAGAGCATTCCATGGAATTAAACAAAAAGTGTATCTCGAGCCGGTTTCTCAAACTTACCTACCCCACCTTTAAGTACGACTAAAAATATAATAAACTACATGGTTTTATACTTTTCCATTATCACCATAACCTTTGTTTGAAGAGTAGGCTTTAAGGCTGATCATGGTATTTCAGAATAAGTGTTTTTAAAATGTTACCACTTTGAGACAAACACTTTAAATTATTCACTTCCTCTACCTCCAGTGTAGTTTAGAGGATTTTTAAAGCGTCACTATACTGAAATTGAGTCACAAAAATAATGTAGTGTATGTACAAAAGAATAAAAAGGATGGAGTTGTTTATTTGGCGAGACCATTGAAAGGACTTGCACTGACTCACTTTTTCCTAAACTGGTGCAGGCGCTGGTCAGAGTTTATTTCAGTTTACCTGCCACTGCTAAGCCAGTCAGAAATTCAGAGAAATGTGTGTTCCCAGGAAGGAGCAGCTGCACTCGCCATTGAGAGTAACGGCCTTGCTCGGCACAATGTGGCTGAGTTTGGCTTGAAAGCAGGGAGAGGTTTAGCACCACCTGCACAGCTCCAGCACACTTTGCTATGCACTTATACCTGCAAGAGTCTTTTACATGTCATTGCATTTCAACATGTAGTCCACTTTTAAAAAGCGTCTATCCTTGCATATGGTTTTTGTGTAAGCTTGAGACCGCTGGCTAAAACAATGATTAGAGATCACAACAGGCAGCGTATTTCACCACGAAGCTTGTCATCCCGCCTTTCTCACAACAATGAAAAGCGTTTGAAGAAGAAGATAAATATGAGAAGCCTTCCCTGCAGTGGTACCAATGTACTGCAGCATCAGCTCCTGCTCTTATTGCAGGAGCGAGCTGTAACCAGACACTGGCAGATACAAAAAAAAGAGTAGAAGACAGGCTGCCAAATGAGGCTATGCCGTATTCAGGCTTTTTTAAGACAGGGCTTGGGTGTAATTACAATAAAACATGGCCATCACAGTGGGCAGGTGATGAGACGGATGTGGATAGAAAGAATAAAAAACTAAAAGACCCATGTGCCCTTGGCAATGCGTGGCTTTTTTTCATGATGTGTTGTCAGTGGCATATTTCAGATGCACAGCAAGGATGCGTGGAAATGGATAAATCAATGAGGCCATCTGGGGAGAGGAAGTCGAGATGAGAAATGGTTTAATGCTGACATTCGTTCGACAGTAGCCTCACAGACCTAATTATTCCATTCATTATGGAGGTGCAAAAAAAAAAAAGAGAGAGCCTTATTATTCTCATGACACGCATCAAATTGAATTTGTCTTTAAGGAAGTTATAGGTCATACAGTATTTGACGAAGTGTGCTTTTTGCCACCGCTTAAAGAGCAATCAACAAAGACCTTTCCGACATATTTGTTTTTGTTTGAAATATGATTTGTTTGTTGAAGTTTTTTTAATAAAAAAATAATATTGGTAATGTCTTACGTTAAAGTAAATGAGATTCTCATGCAAACTTAACAAACGTTAAGTGCGGACTGCCAATGTGTGAAACTGAATAGCGGTGTACTCTGTGACTTCAGCATGTCTAAATTAAGGCCTCTGTTGCCATGAGTATTACTGAATATCATCATTGTCATTGTCTGCCCTCTCCAGCTGAGTCAGTTCTCACACACACACACACACACACACACACACACACACACACACACACACACACACACACACACACACACACACACACACACACACACACACACACACACACACACACACACACACACATTTTCTCCCAAATTAATAAACTTTAGTTGTAGTATCTCTTTCAAAGTTATAATATCTTCTCCAGCACTGTCATAAGAAATTAAAATGTATATATTAATTTTGGACAATCTGTTCGAGGACTTGGGTTTTTCGCTCACAAACCAATAGATTGATTTCTTATGACAGTGCTGGAGAAGAAATTATAACTTTAAAAAAGATACAACAACTAAAGTTTATTAGTTTGGGATAAAAAAATAAAATATATATACACTACAAAGATATCTCACTCTGTTAACTTGTTCCTCTCGGGTAAGTATACAGTATTTACCCCCTATATATGAGCTTGTTCGGATTTTATAATACCAGGCTGAAAAAGTACAAATCTTGATTTGAACAAGCTAAACTAACAGTTCCACCAAAGTATACTATTTACCTCAAACCACAAACATTAACATTTTAACGTTTTAGCATCAACACCTCTAAAACCATCAGGAGCAGTAAACACACTGCCAGGGGACGTGGAGATTTCTTCTCCTGCTCCCGATATCAATAATTACTAATGGCCAACATCAAAAGTAAGAAAAGCAGTTGGCTCTAAATCAACTTGTTTGAATAAACCAGGCCTCATTTTTATTAAGCCATGCAAAGGAGTACTGTATATCCCAAGAGAAGACTAAAGTGCTGAAAGAGGCAGATGTGGTGCAATAGAAAGCTCTTATGTTTCCTCCAAATGCAATTATTGCTTTCCGTGTTTGCTCTCTGCCCACGAAGACAAGGCAGCCAAAAAGTAGAGTCCGAAGTGAGTTCAGCCGCTAAGCAACAGAGGAGTTTTTCCTATACAAGCAACTTTATTTTTTCACCAGAAGAGCAAGAAGTGAAGCACCATTTAAGAATGTGGTAGATATCAGTATGGTTATTAACTGTATTGTGCATGTATCTTGCCTCCATTTCAATAAGTAGTGAATAGCTATTATGTGGCTTGTGTATTGGAAAGCCGTCATAACTTTGTGTTGTTTTGTGCATTGTTTTAAACCAAATGCAGTTTCAGTATGTTGTTACAGTAAGTCTGCTTTTTTGAGCAATTGTGTATTATTGTATCATATTTGTGCCATTAACATGCTTTGTCATTTTTCAAAATAAATATTGTGACATCTGAAACATGCCAAGGGGTTCCAATCAGACACTTTATTGTAAGATTTTGAGTCAAAATGGTTGGAAAACAGATTCTTGATTTGAAAACCATCTAGTGTAGTAACTTGATCTGTCAGATACATACAGCAGGGTTAAAAGTACAAAATTGCCCCTTTATATTTAAAGGGGACCTATCATGCAAAATGCACTTTTGTACATCTTTTATACATGAATATGTGTCCCCGGTGTTCCAGGGAACTCACCAAGTGTCAGAAAACACAACCCTCTCTATTTTCCTCAATACCCAAATCTCTTAAAAAGGGGCTGCAACGGATCTGATACAGACTGATCCAGATTTGAACACTTCTATGACGTCACAGAAGTGGCGCTACGGCTATTGGGCCAACTCCACCAATCAGTAGAAGTGTTCAAATCTGGATCAGTCTGTATCAGATCCGTTGCAGCCCCTNCCTAGGCTATTTCCTTTTTTTTCTGTGATTTAGTGAGCTCGTTTGTGGGATGTTGCGGATGAGTTTCACCGAGACCGCCTGCCCTGAACAACCAATCACCGTACTGACCGCTTCTAAACTCATGCACGAGAATTGACGTAATCCATAGCAACGGCGCGTCACTCTTAGTTCACTCTTAGTGATTTATCCTTAGTATGAGTAGGTCTCAGCGGCTTTATGAATAACTTTTAAGAAAAAACTCCTACGTAAAATGTTTTAGCGCGAGTTAGGAGCACTCCTAGCGGTAAGATAAAATGCTTTGTGAATACGGCCCCAGATCTGGTCTAATACAGTATCTTTTAATTTAATTACATTTTTGAAAATCTGGTCATCTAGACATAAAAGGCCTAGGACTCTCTTGCTGAAGCTGAAATGTCAGCATTCCTTGTATTTGAGGTGTTTTCTGAGAATAAAAGGATGTCTTTGAGTGCATGGTTTAATAGTTTTGAGTGCTTCTCAAGGACACTTTAGGTAGCATTCCTCCTCTGGGGATCTAACCTGTGATCTTTTAATTACAGGGACGTCTTTATGAGCGCGAGGCTATCCCTCCATGCACCTTTAACTCTTTCTGCCGTTCATGGCTCACAAGTCGGCAATCCATTTAGGTGTGTTCATTACAAATGAAATGGTCCCTGCACATCGGGCGGAGGAGAGCGGAGTGGACCTGATACGCTGTCACTTCGCTGGCTTGAGATGAGAGAGACTTACTCTCCATGGTTCATGGAGTGATCCTACTTCATTGCATTGTATGCAGCAATTACATTTGAGCCACACAATGCCAAAAGAGCAAAAGGATGGTTTTCCAACACTCTGACAGAGAAAGTGCTGTGAAATTGCTGTTCAGTCAATGCTTTCATCCAATGTGGTGCATAAGCATTGGTCTTAGAAAACCCCAAAATCCACATTCACTTTAGACATGTTTGGAGGATTTATTCAAAGTCTGGCTTTTTTTTTCCTCTTTTACTTTGGATCAGTTGGACAGGTGAGAAAAATTCCGACAGTGCGGGTAACTAGCTCTGACAATGTAATAGAAAGGGAAACAATGCCAGAGGGTATTAGAGGGTACATGTTGATATCCTACTGCAGAGACCCTTGAGGGCAGTCTGTAGGGATACTAAATTTCAACTATTTTTTCACGTGTTCTAAACTCATGATTTACTTCGGATTCGCCTCATGCTTCTTTAAAAACTGAATTTGTTTTGACTGCACAACAGCATCACAGCTACTCTGTAACTGCTGGTTGCAGCATTTAATCAAAGCTACAGAGTGCTGTAAAAATGCTGACAGTGAGCTAAGTATTCACACCCAAGATACTGTGTTTTAATGCCTGCAGCATTACATCAAATTGAAATATTTCAGATGTCTGGTGCATGATGTTATACACATTCTCCTGGAATTCAGCTTGACATATTGGTTCCCTTGAAACCTATGGATGTCTTTGAGAGTTTAGGATATATCTGGCAGATTTTAGTGATGTAAACACAGGGTCCCTTGTGGTTAGTTTAAGTCGCAGGAACAGGATTGATAATAACTCCTCCTTTGATGGAAGAAACACCTGTCAATCAAGCCCCCTGAACATACTGCAGTTCTCTGCTAACCCTGGTCATTTCTTTAATTTAAAAAAAGTTATGTTTGATATGACAGCTGAGAGGTTACGGTTTAGGGACTCAAACCCTTGGTGTAGTTAGGTTTTCATAAAATCAGAGAGCAACAATTACAACGGTCATCCATTTTAACTCACACACAAAAAAAGGATATATGCGGCCAATTTGGTCAACATGTCTCATGTTTAAAAAATCCACCTACAAGCATGTCTAAAGCCCACCTCTGAACACATTGTATCTTAAACTTCTCTGTTAATCCATCGGAAAACCAAGTTGTCCTTATGGGCCGTAACATTTTAAAATATTTTATAAATCAGTTTTTTTAAATGTTTTCTAATTGTATGTGTGATATACTGTACACTAAGTAATGTTTTCATGGTTTGTTGACTGTTATGTGTGCACCTGCTCAGGGAATGCAGGTGGAAATGAGCTAGAAAACTCAAATAAGGCATATCTTATTTACATTCTCTTTTTGAGATTACTGTGCATAATAATAATAATAATAATAATAATAATAATAATAATAGATTTAATTTGTTAGCGCTTTTACAGATGCTCAACGACGCTTTACAGATATAGTGAAGAGAAAAGAAAAGAAAGGAAGAACAAATAAATATATAGTTAAAGTTAAAGTAAAATAATACAAAAACAATCACACATTAAAAGCCAGATTGAAGAGGTGAGTTTTTGTGAGTGTTTTGAAGGTGGTGAGGTCAGTGCAGTCTCTGATGGGTTGTGGGAGTGAGTTCCAGAGGGAGGGGGCAGCGACGGAGAAGGCTCTGTCCCCCCAGGTCCGGTGATTGGTGCGGGTGGGGATGGATAGGAGGTTGGCTTCTGATGAGCGGAGCCAGCGGGAAGGGGTGTGGTGGTGCAGCAGGTCTGTGAGGTAGGGGGTATGGTCCTCATTCATAAAGACATATTATATATCTGTTTTTCTGTGAGGCTAAACCACTTACACATGATAATGATAGGGAAAGATTGGGATAATGATTGAAAAGGGGAATGTTGATCGCAGGTGTGTGATGGACATACGATGATGTGATGGCTTCCCTTACTTTCTCCTACATCATTTAAAGGTCTAACTGCTTCTTGCATATGTACTGAACGTTGGCATTGGTCATAAATCATGACCTGCTGAAACGTCCAATATTAATGTAATTCTGGTTATAATGGGCCTTTAGAGGAATTGCATCTTAATGCATTTTCCTACAGACTTGAAGCTGTTTATTATTGAAAGCTTAATGCAGCTTTAATGCCATTGACCTACGCGGCAGCACACTTAATGAAAATAAACTCATTTTAATTTTGCCACGCAATTTATGACACATTATCACAAGGTTTGAGTTTTGCGAGCGTGTCTGTGGACGTAATTCAGTGCGATTATGGTCAAAAGTTAATTATAAAAACAAATAGAGGGATCAGTGTGGCGACACTGATAACGAGGCTCTCCTCCTCATCGCCGTAATGAATGGAACAATCAGCTCAGTGAGCGGCTGTCCAATGAGCGTCAGCACTAACACATTCCTCATCCACACTTCTTCTGCTCCGATGGGCTCATTAGTGTGCTGCTGGAAGATGCACTCCACTGCTAAACAACATATTTATTATTTAGCATCATGTTTTTCTTTTCTTATTTTGCCTACTTTGTGTGCACTGCATTCTCCTGCATCGTTCACACTCATGATCAAACTGAACTACTATGGCCTACTCTACTTAATGTGGCGCTCTCACGCTCACAGGCTTCATTCTATTGTAAATGTACATGGAGATAAGTCACGTTGGGTGTTTATGTTTTAGATGACTTCTCGATATGCTGTTGTTTGATGTTGTTGGAACAACTTTAAGATTTCAAGAGATTTCCATTGCCTTTCAGTCAGTTTTCCAGCGTGATCTTTCCTTTAATTACATTGTGATCACACTTAAATGCCAACAAACCCCAGAGAGCCTCTTGGCTATAGCTAGGGGGAAAATAATCTTCTTCTTTAATGTGAAGTTCATGACCTTTAAATGGTTTAAGTACCATGATAATGTAACCCTTCACAGCATAAGATATCACTCTAACAAAGGTACATGGTTGATGGGTTTTTTCTGACGTGCACTCCCACTTGGCTGGCTATAGAAATACCGTACCCGTGTCTGCGTCGCATTTTGTTCAGCATCATTAGTGTTGCTTGAGAACAGAACATATGCTCAATACTACTGCTGACCTTTACATTAGCGGTGTGCAATGTGACATGCACACCCCTTCTATAGACACACTGAATGGCTGCACTTACACATCTGTTTAAGTACTAACCAAGAAGTAAGAGGGGGAGTGATGTTCAGTTCTCTGTAATTTCAGAGTCATTTATTCCCCCGTGCTTTCAGAAAAGTACAGTTCATGTGACATGTGATCAAGAAAAGGACATTTCATAATGCATTTGTGGGATAAACACTGCAGGTAAAACACGTGTCATTTGAACAATGACACGTTTTTCTGCATTCAGCTTTAATCATCTGATCAAAATCTGTTGAACATCTCCCAATAATAAGTATACACAATATATAGGTATTTGAAGTCCTCATATTTCGAATGTGAATGCAAATCCATTGCACTGAATTTAATTTGCATTTATTTATGAGTCTTTACAAACATATTTTATGTTTATTCAGAGCAGATTTTCAACAAAACATGTTGTAATTTAAATATAACCAATATATATTTATAGACAATAAACATCTTAACATGTTTTAAGAAGCAGTATTTGTTGCTATATATATTTGAATGTAATTGTATTAGCTGCAGCTCCCGTCACTATTTTTCTTTTAGATTTGAGTCACTGAGGGTGTTAGGTGCCGTAGTGTTTGTGTGGGCGTGTGTGTGTGTGTGTTTTTCTCTCTCTCCCTCTGATTCCCCCAGGTGCAGCCTGATTGTCCTCAGGTGCAGCCTCTCCCCAGGTGCTCCCAATCTACAATCAGGGCCTCCATATAGGACATGAGGAGGGTTGCAATTGCTCTCTACTTCTCCCCTGGCTGGATGTGTGCAGCGTGGTGTCCATGTCTCCAGTATATATTTTTGTATCTAGATTTGTTTTGCAAGTTGGCTGGTGAGCCCTTTTTCTTTTTGTTAATTAAAAGACTTGCTTATGGCTTCAGAGATCAGTTTCCTCTCCTTTTTCTATCGGCCGGTTATTTTTTTCATGTTGTTACTTCCCTTTGTGCCCCTGGATCTAAAAGGGAACGTAACAGAGGGCTTAAGTGCTGATAGGTCGTCTTAATACAATAGAAATACATAATGTGTGAGTGTGCAACATATCTTGTCTACTTCTAGTTATCCTCACCTCATCACAACCCTTTTTGTTTGTTCCTTTTTTAGTATTTGACGCAAATGCTTTGCAGCCTGACCTCAGCAGACACCTGCTGTATTTCATGCTGATGCTCTGCCAGGCCTGTACGGCAGCCATCTTCACTCTCTCTCGTTCCTGGGGGTTTTGTCTTCACTCTTCAGAAAGCGAGGTTTGGATTATGGGCAGAGAGCCGTCTTTGCCAAGGCCCAGACCCGTCGCCAGAAACTAGAAGGACATCTGAATATGTTATAATTGTTCTCTGAGAGTTTGTAATGAACAGCTGCACCTGTTGCTTACCAATTTAAACCGTGTATAACGTATACAGACTGTTCCTAAAAAAAAATCTAAACTGACTTTAGAAATAGAATACCCCTGTTGCATGTCTCAATACTGACATTAAATCTATTTTCGCTTATGAGGAGAAATATATTCAGACTTTTTCAGTTAAGCCTATCAGATAATACACTTTAATACTTTAATGCTGGTTGTTCTGCATTTTCTTCATGTTTGCCCCTAGCTTTTTGCCCGGCTCTAATTTCCTAAACTTGGCACTGTCCACCCCTCTTAATATTCTGTATCATTGAAACTGATCTTATTTCCTCGGTTAACTAAAATGAGTCTAAAATAGGATTATTTGGTGTTATGGATGAAAATCTGAACTGACTTTAGGAATAGAATATTATTTCACTTCATCTTATCTTATCTTAGTAAATCCAAAACACACAATCCAACATTTCTAATCATTATCTGTTACCTAGCAAACTAATCTTGTCATCGTGCGGAGCTAAAATACTTTCAAGAGTTTTTTGAAACATACTTAAACATACATTTAATCATTAAAACAATGGAGGAAAAATAGCACCTGGCACTTATTTTGAAGACAGAGTGGTTCAAAGTGTTTGAAGCATTGCTAACACTGCTAACTACAGTAGCCTGCAGCTAACAGATCAAACTGCAACACATCATCAGGGTCTTCCATAAGCCTCTCAGTGAAAAGGTCCCACCTGTTGACATGTGATTGGTTGTGTAACAGAAAAAAAAGCATAGCCATGTGTTGGAAAGTGAAAGTTAGGACAGCTCCACGGTTATTCTTAAATTAGAAAAAATCCTTAAAGATTTTGGGAAGCTGAAAGCCTGCGTGATAAACGTTTTAAAAGAACAATGACATTGATTTAAGAACTTTGCACCTGTAACGACTTTATTTCTTACAATGGTTACTAAACAGTTAGGATCTGCATGTTAAGGTGATTCTGTAATATGGTAACTGCTTTATTGCACTTTACCCAATGTACCATGGTCTTAATGCTGCATTGCATTTCCCCCCACACGTGCTATAACAGAAGCCTTAGTTTTCTGTTGTAATTTTTCAATGTGTAAATATTTTCTTACAGTTTTAGTAGGCCGTTAAAACCTTCCGTTAATGAATATTTTGCGAGCCATTTTCATCCGGCACTTCACAATGCACTCAACTGCAGTAATCCCTAAAACTTGTTAGGAATAATTCTGCACTCTCACACTTTTTAAAGAGCATGGAGACAAGGCGGCGTTTCCTCTCATACAACATATAGTATTTATATTGGAAGACAGCAGGACACACCGAAACTCTGCAGAGGTCAGCAGTAAGTTAGATTGATAATTAAAGGTTTTTATTATGTTTTTAGTTAGTGATATTGCAAAGTGTACTACTAACCAGCATGGCCCCTAGTAGACCCCCCCTAACACACACAACAACACACACAACAACACAGACTATAACACCCCTTGCTGTTAAATACCAACCAACTATGTGCATTATGTATATATATATATTTGCTGTTAATAACTGTGCAATAAATCCTAAGAACTGTTACAGGATGTGTATTTTGTAAATTGTGCAACTTTTTATTTTATTATAACTTTTTTTTTACTTTAATACTTTTTTATGCATGTAGGTAACATGTAACATTAAACATTAAAGGTCACCTATTATGCAAAATCCACTTTTTCATATCTTTTCTACATCAAAATGTGTCCCCTCTGTGTAAAGAGATTCTGAAAGTTTCAGGAAAAAAGATTCT
>NW_011333040.1:18417281-18435772 GCF_000735185.1 Notothenia coriiceps
ATACCGCCGTTAATGCCCCCCTATCATGATGAATGAAAACAATCTGCGTGTTGATGGAATGTACTTTCTTTCTATTGACGAACACGTCCTCATCTTTTGAGGGCGCAATTATTTTTATGTGCGTCCCGTCAATAGCACCGACCGCACCGGGCATACCTGCAATTGCCATGAAGTTGGCTTTGATCCTGTGTAGTTGTTGATTGTCCAAAGGAAACCGGATAAACTGTTGGATGATATGTGGTCTAGAGAGCGCGTTGATGGTTTGGTTTATGGCACAGCTGACTGATGGTTGCGATATTCCTAAATCGTCGGCATTGCAAAGTTGCATTTTCCCTGTTGCTAAATATCGTATTGTTGCCAAACATTTTATTTCCGGACTAATCGGGTTATTCCTGTTAGTCAGGGATGTTATTGCATCCCGCACTAATTCCACAACAAGTTTGATACCCTCACGATTTAGCCTATATCTCTTGATCAATTCACAGTCTTCCATTGTCTCCAAAACATTTCGTCTCGCAGCCATTTTCAGATTCTTTGTGAATAGGTCTTACTGAGTTAGGAGTCCTCTCGAGGACTTTTAAGCTCTCCTAAACTTAGGTGCTACTTTTAGGCCTAAAATACTTTGTGAATTACTCTTAGTGAATAAAATTAGGAGTCCTAAATTTAAGACTGACACGCCCATTATGTTTAGGAGTTTCTCCTAAATTCGCCAGTTAGGAGCTACTTTTAGCCCTAAGATCCTTTGTGAATACGGCCCCAGGACATTTGTTTTATACGAGGATAGATGTTTAATTAAAATCTAACATGTGTGAACCTTTTACAGCTGTACCCTTTTCTACAAATTCCCCGCGGGGGTCCATCCATCTGTACTCGTGATTAATTTACTCATAATGTACTCTGCATTCTTACGGTAACGCTTAGGGAGGTGTTGAAGTACCTCGTTTTTTATTTTATCTTCTCNTCCCAGACTTAGGTGCTACTTTTAGGCCTAAAATACTTTGTGAATTGCTCTTAGTGAATAAAATTAGGAGTCCTAAATTTAAGACTGACACGCCCATTATGTTTAGGAGTTTCTCCTAAATTCGCCAGTTAGGAGCTACTTTTAGCCCTAAGATCCTTTGTGAATACGGCCCCAGGTGTGTTACTGGTTTTGCTTCACAAGTTAATGGGCTTAACGATTTGGAGAACATATCTAAATAGGATTATTTTGACTAATATTGCAACTGTGATATGTTTCACAATATTGGGAACAAATTACATTTTAGCTTCATAATTCCCATTTCATGGAAAAATAAGAACAAATAATAATGATGTGATCTTTTCACTCTACCAAATCAAATGTATCTTATTTTCAAAATGTTGTATAATACAGTTTGAAGGCTTGTAAGATATCTCTAATACAGGACTATTTGAATTCAGGAAATAGTTTTAAACCACATGTCTGAGAATGTGTTTAGTATATCAATGCCAAAAACAGTCCTTTCTTAAAGAACGTAATATCTGGCAGTGGTATTCAAATACAATATATTACAAAGGATCCATTTATTTATCTTCTATCACATATAGCTCTCTATAGCTGTAGAGTATTGATCTTTGGATAACTAGTGTCCGTTTGCTAAATGTATCATATTCTATAGTACATCAGCAATCAATACATGTGGTGTAGCTCTGCAGCCTCCTGCATGTTCAGCTGCAACAGTAAAACACTGTTTATGTCCTTCTCTTATCTCTGTTTGTGCAGGAGTAGCTGTGCGTCGTCATAAGTGAAACATACTGCCCCAACCTTACCACCTCTGCCAGTCCCACCTGACCCCCCGACCCTCCACAGACACCCTTGAGGAGATTAGGTGGTCAGTTCCCTGTTTCATTTGCCTCCAGTCATGCAAGGATGCGTCAGTGTCTCCGGCCGTCTCCGAACACTAAATCAAAGACGGGGCCGTGCGCCCAGCCGTAGCGGTGACTCCTTTTATGATTTTCTATAGGAGCCCCGTCACCGAGAGGAGTGAAATGTGTGGCCACTAAGACTTAGATGCTGCATGGGGTCACATGACTCGCTCGCCTTGTGAATCACCCTCACAAGTGCCAGTCCCTACTTTCCATCTCACTGAATTGTATCGTTGAAAACCTCATTAAGCAGCAACATTAGAGAGCGTAGTGTTTATTCTGCTCAACCTCCTCTAGGTTTGTTATCAAGCTGTGACAGTTTCCATTTGCAGGTGTTAGATACCGCTTCTGCCTCCTCTCATCTCTCCCTTCTCCCCTTTCTCTCTTCCTCATTGCAAACATGACAGAGAGTGTCACCAGCCGTTGATTTGAAATTTCGTGCAACGCCAGCAATCGGCTGATGTTAAAAAGAGCGAGTTAGCTCTATGGTTTGAACTGCATTGCAGCAAAAATATTTTTAAGAAGTGCCCTAAACCACAAAACAGACAGTCATGTGGGGGAGTTTCAACATTTGCATGAAAGCCATTCGACATTCTTCAAACCGACATCAGAAAGACTTTAATGCAAATCTGTGGCGCTGTCAGGTTACTCAGAGTCACGCTCTGCCTATTGAGATACACATGACCACAAACACTTTCCATGGTAGAGACGAAATATTCTGTGCAGCTCAGAAGGCAGCAGAAGAATTATTCAAACCCTGTGTTGACACCGCAAGTTATACAATCAACAAGTCAGCGAAAGACAATTCATTTCTAAAGATAAACAAACGGAGGAATCCAGTCAAGGACTAGATAATCATCAAGCTTGTTATCACAGAAAAGTTTTTCGTTGTGGAACTTTTCACCTCATCCCAAGTGCCAATCACGTTTCGGTGCATGACAAATATTCATAATTCACAATGTTGTAAGATTAATAATTACACAAGGATGATGCTCCTGTGGCCATGTCATGTATTATGTGGCTTTCTCTTTGTTGTAAATAAGGAACCAAGTATTTCCTCTAGCAACTTAAGCTGAGTTTGTGCCAAGCAGCCCCTTTTCTGCTTCTCAAATGTGAGGATTTTCTTGTTTACTTTGTCTTATGTGATTGTAAACTGATTATTGTTGTGGTCTGAACAGATGGTCTCATAAAACAGGAAACCTTTAGACATCAGGTTGGATTCTGGGAAATGGTGATGGTGTTTTCTGACTGTTTTGAATAATGAATACCCAAGAAAATACATTTGAAATGAATAAGTAGCAGCTCTAAAGGCAACAAAAGTAGAGTGGGAAATGACCCAGCCAGGAGTATCAAATATAAGAGCTAAGATAAGAGCTGTACAAATCATCTAAATGCTAAGGAAAGGTGCTTCACTGATTCATTTCTGGTCTCCTTAAGCATAGTCTACACTCTACCAACCTTTACAAAAGAAAAAGGAGACATTTGTTGTGGTGGACCCACAACAATCATTTCTGCCGTCGCATAATTATGAAGCATAGTGTCAGTGAAGTCAAACTATAAGCACTGTGATTATTGTTTCTACGATCTTATGAACTATTCTTCATATATTTTCCTTAAACTCCCTTGTTTTCCATCAAGGTTAAGGAAAAGGGGATAGGAAAAGACGTGTCGCAACTGTTGTGGACTATTTTAAATCAGCCCTTGACTGTGAAGATGCTACTTAATTATCAGCTGTGACAAAGGTGATGTTGAGATGCTTATCATAGCAAGGATAAAAAAATACAATGCCTCAGAAAATACATGATTTCCCTGTCAAAAAAACATATGTACAGCTGTTCAGAGCAGCCAACTCCACCAGCGAATGGTGTCGCGCTGCCAGATGTAGAAGTTGTTTAACCACTGAAAACATCTATAAACTCATGTTACACTTAAGTGCTTTGGTTAAAAGTACGTTATGAGCATTTGATTATGTCGGTCAGTTCAACGTTGCATAACCACACACACCTGTGGCAAAATGGGAGGCGTGTGTTTGTCTACAGTACTCACCCTCGCTATACAAGGTCATACATATTCATTCACCGTCTATCACCTTTAAGGGATCAATCTCAGTACGATGGAAATAAATGTAAAGAATTCAAAAGCTGCACAACTGGCATGTTAAGTCCATAATATATTGTAAAGTAGCAGGTATTGCCCACAGGAGACTAATGGCTTTTTATCAAGGATCCCTGGAGGGCTGCAGACCTGCACCTCCAACAGCACAGCTACCATTAATGCATGGCAGGTTCAGTTCAAGAGCACATTTTACAAAACGCACCTGCTTTGAAAGTAAAATGAGTGACATTACTGAAACAAACATCCCACACGTTTGCTCTTTTATTTTCACAGAGAGCTACCTTCAAGACTGCAGATCTTGTTTTGATAGCAGGCTTCTCTCTGCTGTGGTTTTTAATTGACGTAGTTGACACGGGTGCTTTTTGTGACTTGACATTTATGCCGTTAATTGTCACAAAGCTGCATGAGCTAGGTTTTTTTTCCATCTGATATAATGTGTAGAAACCTATGGTGGAAACACTCAAATCAAAAATGATAGGTGCTGAAAGGGGGAATTACATAGAACAACATCCAGGCTAATGGTTCCAACATGCCGCCTCAATACAAGGGCGTTTAATTCTGCGTCCTTGTTAAAGCAGAGGTACAAACAAGCTCATCATTAAACAGCTGCTTTCAAGTGATGCACATTTACATTTCAATCTAGATCATTAAGCAGAGGCACTGTAATCCACATCATGTTTTCACAGAGAGAAATCAGCATTAGGGTTACAGCACACGCTTCAAAATAACAGGTTTAGTGTTTACACTCTTCCACCAAACAAAACTCACAACAACGCCGCTGTAGTGAAGCTACAGGGGGAGACACCTTCAACAATACTGTGGAGAAAAAGGTATTTTGACAGCAGATACAATAAAAGACTTAATGTGGTTTGATGCAGTGGAAAATACATTAAAACTGAAAATGTCAGTTTCTGTTATTTGTTGTGGTGATGCTTTCCTCCAACGAACAACACCATCAGTGCCCAACAGGTGTACCAACCTATGAAATGTTAAATAAAGCTTTCCAGCTGCTGAGGTTATTATGACGTGAGCAAAGGAGGAAGTCAGGTGGTTTTAAAATAGAGAGAAACTTCAGAACAAACATCTACCCTTAACACAGGAGACAAGGGGTGTGCCATTTGGACCAAATCTTAAAACGGGGTACATTTAAAGGGGACCTATCATGCCAAATGCACGTCTTTTATACATGAATATGTGTCCCCGGTGTTCCAGGGAACTCACCAAGTGTCAGAAAACACAACCCTCTTTATTTTCCTCCATACCCAAATCTCTTAAAAAGGAGCTGCAACGGATCTGATACAGCCTGATCCAGATTGGAACACTTCTGTGACGTCACAAAAGTGGCGCTACGGCTATTGGGCCAACTCCACCAATCAGGAGGAGACAGCCACGGACATTGCCGTTGGAAAGCGCTGGAGACGCTGTAGTACATATGCCAGGCCTGTAGATGGTGCTGTTCTCACAGAATCAGCCCATGCAAAGACAGTGTTAAACTGAGCAAAATGAGGAATGGCTAAAATGCATGATTTGTTTGGTATTTTGAAAAATAAAAAGTATAAATATGCCTTATATAGGTATGGTCCTACACTATATTATTCAAATATAGCATGATAGGTCCACTTTAATTTAATATCAAGGCAAGTCATTGCATAAATGGTTTAGAATAACCATACAGTACTTTATCACATTTTATTATTTTCTTCATAACAAATAACCATATTAAGATGGAAGCCTCAAAGCCACAAACATTAAAGGATTTAAGTTAACCAGGTGCAAATAAATAGCAGCCTTCATTCAGGGCGATATAATTAAGCAATAGCTCACGACAGGCCGTGGTATATGCTCATTATATCACAGCTAAGGGGCGTGGTTCGGCCCGACGCGAAGCGGTATACTGTTTTTCTCAGACGCGGAGGGATACTGACTTGTTGTGAAAAGTAACTTACAATTCTACCCGTGGTATACGCTCAGTATATCACGGCTAAGAACCAATCAGATTGCTTGATTTGACTTGTCCGTTTTATAAAGCAATATATGTCAAATGTTTGTATACTAAAATAAACACCACTGCAGGGTTTGCTCATCTTTCATTACTAAAAGCTTCAAAACAGAATACTGTGCAAAGGGCTGGTTGTCGTAAACCCAGAGTTCTTCCTGATTCTGATATAAACAACCTCCCCTCTACCTCAATGTCGGCTGGAAACGTGTCACCTTCTCGGGGAAGCAGGATGTGTGAGATCACAACATAGCAAGGTCACACTTGAGTGATAATATTGAAAGAAAAAAAGCTAGTGGGGTGGAAAGGTTAGTGCAGAATCTCTCTTATCGAAGACCAAAGTCATACTTGTGCTGAAACTGAACTAAAACTGAATTATTTTTAAGCATTGGTTTGTGAGGTTTTAACTTGGAGGACATGTTGGTTCTTTCTATTGTGGTTTCTTTGTGTGTTTCCTTTTGTTAATTCTCTGTCTATTGCTTTGTCTGTTGTAGTATTGTTGTTGGTTGTGTTAATGTTGTCCGGTCTGTTGTAGTATTCCCATGTGTGTTGTTGACTGCTTTGTTTGTTATCATATTGTTTTTCAGTCTGTGTAGTATTGTCTTCTTCTGTGGTATTGTTCTGTCTGTAGTAGATTGCTTGTTTGTTGAACTGTTTTTCGCTGAACAGTATTAAAGCAGCAGCAACAGAGGAAGTCGGAACAGACCAACAATCCCAGCTCTCTTCACTAGCACCATTTTTCCGGAGCCACCGTTATTAAGAGGGACCTCTATTTTGTTCTCAGCGGTGTGAGGCCGGCCCCAGCAGTGTCCAATCTATCCTCCACTTTACCTCCATCCGCACCTCTGTCTTTATTGAGCTGGCTGCGGTCTGGCAATCACGACACAATTTAACAACCCAAAAAAATAAATGTTGTGGATTATCAAGAGAGCGACTGATTCCTCTAATGGAACTGCCATGTAGGAGGGGTCATGAGAGAGGTCACACGATTCTTACGGCCCCTACACACGGCGGCGTGCGTTGACGCTTGGCAGTGGGCGTGTCTTGAGCTTGGGGAGTTTACGCGAGCAACGCGACCAACAACCAATCACATGAATCTCTCCTGTCAATTGCATAAAAGGTTTTACATGCCACACTTTATATGATGAACATTTATGACATTTAAAAAAAAAATACTGATGATAACATACTTTATTTAAATGCTGTGCAGCAGCTAATGAATTCAACAATATTCCACAATGTGAATTTAAGCTTTAAACCAGCAAGAACATTTTTCAAATCGTCCATATCTCATTTTGAAGAATGACTCATTTCAATTCATTTTTGACTGTCATCTTTTCTGTCAGGTCTGCATGAATCATAGTGGTCTTTATGAATGTCAGCATTAACCAGCATCAGGCGTAATCACTCTCGTTCTGTTCTGGTGCAGACAATCACAAATGTGACCCTAAAAAAAGTTATATTTCTGAGTTCTTCCTAGTATTGACTTGAAGCACCAAGCCATTCAACACAAGGCAATTCAAAGTGCTTTACAAAATTGAAACACATTAAGAGCATTAAGAAACCTATTATGCAATGGCATTTAAAACACTCATTTAAAAGCAAAAAGACACTTTTTTCTTCTTCTTTATTTAAATGTGTTTTCTCAGACGAGGTCATCAGTTCAAAAATAAAAACTGTAATGTATGCTGAATTGCTCCTATCAGTCATTTTGTGAGTCATAATTTCCAAAAACAAGGCTAACACATTTGCTTGGAGGTCAGCTATTGAAATTCAACGAATGTGAGAGTAGAGTACCATTTCACAGACTACCTACAGCAGAAGGATGTATGATAGTTTGTTTATGCCTACCTGTTTCTTGCCACTAACTCACAGGAGATGATGTTCATGGTCTTTCTTTTTTGTAATTTGTGCATCTGTGATTAAACCAAGTAGAAATGTGTCCCTGAGGGATGTCTCTTCTGAGTGCTAATGTTGTCTCTGAATAATTAACTAAGCATTAGAACCACAGTTCATCTAATAATGGTGTTACTCTGTACCATAAGTAACCATTAATGTTATGAATAAATTAAAGCAGCAGTCTTTCATGAACATCAGACAATTAAATGTTCGCCTGTACATTCTTGTACTAATTATGGTCTTTGGTTTGCGTCCTTTACATGTCTTTCTTCTTCTTTTAAAAAAAATAAAAATACTTTCAACATAGTTGTGTACCTCAGACACCTCACATGTAATGAAAACACAGTGAAAATGGTTTGGACTAAAATATGTTTTTGTCACTACCCAGGGTAGAAAAGTGATGAAGAAAGATGAAGCTTTCCTAAAGAGAACAAACACGTTACTGTGAGAGTATTTATTGCATGATTTTAAGTTTAGAGTACACTCAATACATGTTGAACAATCATTAATGTGTTGAATATGGCTTTTAAAGATGCCAGGACATCTTTTGATCAGCAAATCACAAGAACACGTTTACTTGGATGTTCACAAAAGTCATTGGGAGTAATCCTGAAGGATATCTGCACCAAATTTCATGAAAATCACAGGTAGTGATCCAGACATTTCTCTAATGTCACTATTCCTAAGGACTTGTTCAATAAACTGTCTGAATATTCATAACAAATGTCATGACCAAACATTCAACTGTTGCAAATGACATTAAAGGTGGGGTACTGTAGGTAAGTTTGAGAAACCGGGTCGAGATACACTTTTTGTTATATTCCATGGAATGCTCTTAACATCCCGATAGCAATGAATATCTGAAATGCTTTGACAATAAATACATAAGAAAAATGCATCTCTGGAAGCTGTGGTACTGTAAAAAGCACGACCAATCATCTGAGCCGGCCCGGCTAAAGTAACTGGAAGGCCTACCTGCCTGTCAGCCTTCCATCTGTGCACAAACTTATCTCGTGCCCTCATTGGTCATGTGCGCGTTCGTGTGTGTTGGAGGAGGGGCTCTGAAAGGAAGTAGCAGATTTCTTCCGGCTGTGTATTTTCAAATTCTAGCGCACTCGAGCTAGTTTCTCCAAAATTACCTCCCCCACCTTTAACCAATATAACGATCCGCCGTGTCGAAAATCTCTAACGCTAGTNCCTTACTCTAGGACCTAACATTCACACACATTCACACACCGTTGGCCATGCCATCGGGAGCAACTCAGGGTTAAGTATCTTGCCCAAGGATACATCGACATGTTGACTGCAGGGGCTGGGATCGAACCCACAACCTTCTGGTTGAAAGACGACCGCACTCCCTCACAGCCACAGTCGCCCTGTTAGACACTTTGTTCCCCACAGGAGCAATTTGGGGTGAAGAGTCTTGCCCAGGGACACAACAACAGCCTGACTGCAGTGGAGTTTGAACCTGTGCTCCCCTGATCCGAACACCAACGCACTAGTCCACTGTGCCACATGCCGCCAGACATTTGTTGCTTCCATACACTGGCTGTAAGCACGTACTTAAAAATACTAATGCCAAGTATTATTATCATATAAATAACCTCTATAGATGAGACACATTTTGATGATTTAAAGCGAAACTGTGTGATTAAGCAGATCTTTTGAGGTTCTTGGACAATGGTGAAAGAGCTTTTTGTACCATGACAAAACTAAACAAAACTAATTTGGGTTATCAGCTGTCATCGAAGATCGCTGGCAAAAGAAACATCAGAATCAGAATACCTTTATTAGTCCCACAGAGGGGAAATGTGCATCGTTACAGCAGGAAAGAGCCACAGACAGCTTAATGTTACCTATGTTAAGAAAAAAAGTACTAAGTTATGATATAATAAAAAAAATACTTTTCAAAATTCAATTCAATTCAAAACCTTTATTTATTCAGGTGAAAACCCATTGAGATCATTGACCTCTTTTTCAATGGTGACCTGCTGCAAGTAGGTTCCAACATGACAGAAAAACAAAGAGGACATCATATGGCATATTTACATTGACTACAGTTTGTATAGCTAGTAGCATTTACAGATACCAACAGTTTCCGATTGGATAGCATCTATCCTTGCTTTAAAAACATGTAATGGAACCAAACTGCTCAACTTCCATTCCTTTTGCAGACTGTTCCAAATTAGCGGAGCTGCGCATCTAAAAGCTGTATTCCCTAAGACAGTCCTAGCAGTTGGCACTTTAATACAAACACAGCATTCGATCTCAGGCAGTAGCCATTTACAATACGCCGTGAGATCAGGGAGCAGATGTAGGATGGAAGTTTCCCTAACATTGCTTTGTAAATAAAAAGATACCAGTGACTGAGCCTCCGTACAGTTAGTGAAAGCAAACCTGCCCTTGCATACAGGGTACATTGATGGGTTAATGCTTTACAGTTTGTCACAAATCTCAGTGCACTGTGATACAGGTAGGCGGCATCTAACTTGATCAGGTAATTGGCCGGTGCATTCATATAAAACAGATCACCATAGTCCAGCACAGGTAAAAAGCCTTTTCCTGGCCTCAAGTGAGAAACAGGACTTGTTTCTGTAAAAGAAACCTAGCCTAACCCTCAGTTTTTTTAGCAGGTTATTGACAAGAGGTTTAAAAGAGAGACAGTCATCAAGCCAGATACCAAGGTATTTGTAACAGGTTACCACTTCAAGTTTTTTCCCTTGCGTAGTTACAATATCTAAAACAGGCTCTGGTGTCTTTTTAGCTTTTGAGAAGAGCATTACCTTGGTTTTATCCACATTTAAAAGAAGCTTTAGTTCAGAGAGCTGAGTCTGAATAATGTTAAAAACAACCTGTAATTAAACAACCGCCTCCTTAATGGAGGTACCTGCACAATACATCACGTTATCTTCCGCATACAAATGTAAAGTAGCTTCATCCACATTATCACCTAAGCTGTTGATATATATGGAGAATAAAAGTGGACCTCAAACAGAACCTTGTGGTACACCATTAGAAATGTTTAACCACTCAGAAGACAGCCCATCAAAATGAACCGTTGGGACCTTTCAGAGAGATAGTTCACAAACCACCCCACTGCATGGCTGGACATGCCAATACTGAGTAGCCTCTGCTTTAAGATGCGATGATCAACGGTGTCAAACGCTTTGGAAAGGTCAATAAACAGAGCTGCACAACTCTGCTTATTATCTAAAATACTAGTAATGTCATTCACCACTTTCATTGTCGCAGTGATGGTGCTATGTTTCTTTCTGAAGCCTGACTGATGTTTAGACAGGATATCATTTTTACATAAAAACTCCTTTACTTGCTCACTCACTCAAAATACAAATCCTGTAACATTTCTTAGGATTTAGCAGCCAGGTATATATTACAGTTATTAATGGCATATGTATATAATAATGTATATATTGCACATATAGCACATATTGCACATAGTTTGATGGTATTTAACAGCAGCAAGTTACACAATTCACAAGATGCAAAATGCTAAAAAACACACCTTGTAACGGTTCTAAGGATTAGCAGCCAGTTATAAATTACACAGTTATTAACGGCATATATATATATTGCACATATAGCATATATTGCACATAGTTGATTGGTATTTAGCAGCAAGGGGTGATATAGTCTGTGTTGTGGTGTGTGTAGGGGGGGGGGGGTCTACTAGGGGCTGTGCTGGTTGTACATGATACGCATCACATGGATGCTGTTTTGTTTCTGGTTGGAATATAATTTGCTATAGTCACTTAAAAAAACACACACACAATTAAAAAGGAGGAAAAATAGGACAGAAATATATTCCTAATTCCGACATGTTACGATGTGGTCCTGCTGCATGTGATGTTTTCAGGGGAAATGAACAAAGCTGTGTCCTTTTTACTGCCTTTAATTTTCTATTGATAGTTATGTGTAGTGTATTCTGGTGTGGACCATAATACCAGATTAACTGTTTGCACTTCATTATGCCTGATTAATGAACTGAACCATTATGTTATTATCGCACCATTGGTACAGTAATATTAAAACCAATATGCTAGGATTCAAACCCCCCTTGTAAAAGAAGACATGAAGCTATAAAAGTTATTATATAAAAAAATCTTTTGAGACATTAAATATTCCCTCTTTGATGTTCATGCCTCATTTCTAATTCACTCTCCTGGTTGATTCATAAAGAAGCTCCTGGTGTTACGTGTGTATCTCACTGCATGTGTTTTTAATAATCACTAATGTGCGACATGTATTCATCTAGCCCCTGATGGAGTACTGAGTAAATGGTGTCGATGAATAATATTATCAGAGACTGGCTCACATTGAGTGTTTGTGCTACAGGCAGTAAGTGAAACAGAAAAGGATGCAGCAGGCATTAAGGTCGTGAAAACAGCTCAGGCTTTGGACGTTTATCCTTCGATTTGTATGAGTTTCTTTAAGGGCAACTGAAAGAAAGGAGAGAAACCCTGACCGGGAGCGTGATACATACGTGACGAAGACACTGGTTTCTGTAAATGTTCCCTCCAGCCTCAATTCCTTCCATAAAAAATATACAACAGACTTCTCGGCTTTTGAGAAAATGCATTTTCACTTTGCAACAGCACTTAGAACGGTGACTTGCAGGTCAAGGAAACCTTTTGTTGAATCCTGATCTGTGAAGAAAAAAAATGGATTGTCCAATGTATCCAATCTGAGAGAAAACAAAGGACTGAAAGCGTCTCCAGGAAGAATTGTTCATTAAACTGTATATGTGGATTTTGAGAAGTATACTGTTTCTCAGCATATCCTGCATGGCTGCAACACGGATAGAAGGTAAGAACAATAAACTATTTACAAGCAAAGTTTTACCTGTAGCTTGCTTCTCCCTTTTTCGCCTCAAATCACAAATACTTTTCCTCACAAACTGACTGTTTGCTAAACGTCTCACCCACACAGAGACAGTCCAATAGTAGCTTAGCAACCATAGGGCAGAGAAGCCTGTATATCTTTACATTTTTGTGGATCTCGGGCAATTCATTGTATTAAAAACGTTTCGAGAGGTGCATTTGACTTTGAATTCCAGTTGGGAAATAATTGAAACCGATAACCCAAATGTGTGTCTGCTCTAACATTAAAAGGTAGGATAGGTAAGAATGGAGAAACCAGCTCGAGTGCGCTAGAATTTGAAAGTACACAACCGAAAAAAATCTGCCCCTTCCTTCAGACTTCCTTACAGAGCCCCTCCTCCAACAAACACGAACGCGCACATGACCAATGAGGGCACGAGATAAGTTTGTGCACAGATGGAAGGCTGACAGGCAGGTAGGCCGCCCAATTATCTGCCGCGGGCCGAGGCAGCGTCACGGCTTCCACAGATTAAATATTTTTTATATTTATTGTCAAAGCATTTCATTTATTCATTGCTATCGGGATGTTAAGAGCATTCCATGGAAGATAACAAAAGGTGTTTCTGAAGTGAATTACCTACCCTACCTTTAAATGAAAAACTAAGCATGCTAAGCTTGCTACCTATAGTCGACATCACGGTTTACTTCCAACGATAAAGACCATATCATTCAGTTATTCACAAGTTAAGGTGGACCAGCTATTCTCATTTTAGTGACAATAGTTTGGTTCAAATTCTTTTTGCAACAAAGGAAAGCCTAGCATTAAATGCAGGCTGCTAAATGGAGCTACATTTGACCAATGCCTTCTCAGGTGCAGCCGTCACACCTGCAGCTGTCTGAGAGGCCGAGAGAGCGATCAGCTGACTGAAGCGAAGCAGCAGGCAGGTGTAGAGATCATTTGAAAACAATTCTCTTCCATACAGAGACTAAACAAACATCCCTGTCTGCCTCAACCATTAAGTTGTCAGATACGTTTAGCGCTGAAGGTCAGCCCGAGGAGTGCATGGACGCTCCGTCTTGACCCAATAATGCAGGTAGATTCAATTGATACGCAGCAAAATGAAACTGTTTGTGCGCTGCCTCGTGTCTCTTCCCATTCCTCATCCTGATCCACCGCCCACTGAATGTATCAGAAATTGACTAAATTGTAGTTGCCAAGCAAAAAACCCACATCTACAAAGAGTATGCTTTTCAAAGAATGCTCATTTCTCCATTGGCACTTGCTGTATGAGCAATTTTTCAGAGCTCCCAACAGAGTTTTTTAGCGGGCCCCTGAGCCAAAAAACTCACTCAACACTTGATTTACTGTGTAAAAACTGCTGCTACGTGGTTACTTTTATGACGGCAGAAAAATGGTATGCTCAACAGAAAAAAAAGGCCTGCCTTCTCACTTACCCTCCAACACCTTATTCTATAGAAATCAGACAGGGCTACAGCAGTGAAAAACATGTATGGTCAACAAAAAAATCAATGTAGCTTCAGATCACATCAACACCTCGGCTGGGTGCAGATCACCTGGGGATATAACCTAGATGTTCCAGGGATACAGGTGAAAAGGGAATTCAAACATACACTTGTGGCTTTGCTTTGGAAATAGCAGACTTAGCGTCAATGAACATATGCATAAGGAAATATGAAAGGCATTACTAGGATAAGTGAAATACATGAGATGAGATTGTAGTGAGGAAATCCATTTGTCCTTTTGCCCAGTTCACTGCCTGCACACTGCTTGTTAGCCACATCTCTCTGTGACTGTCCAAAGGCCACTTTCAGATGGATGATTGCTAGTTGTGGCATCACTGGTTCTGCAGTGATTGACAGGAAAACTAGCAAAACCGCTACATGGCTGGTGGCGGATGTAGCTGGCAGCAGACCGCTGATGTACAGGTATGAATTTGACAGATAGAACTCTGGAACAAGATATAGGTCTAAAGATCAGGAAGTAAAGCCTTTTGTTCATAAAGCACTTTTGTCTGGTTTCCCCCAATGAATTGATGGTAATGTTCGACACTATGTGACCATAATACTACAGTATAGGCAGAGATGGGGTCGTTACTAAATAAATGTAATATATTACATATTACTTTTAAAAAAAAGTAATATATTACACTACTTCGTTACTCTCTACAAAAAGTAACTCGTTACTTTACTCGTCGAGCACGTACGAACTGCGCATGCGTGAGTGGCAATAACTCTCCTTACCAGCAGGCGGCGGTAGTGTGTATTCGTCATTCAAAACAGGCAACAACCGGAAAACAGAGAAGAACAGACTACGTGATATAAACAACAAATAGCGTGTGCGTTAGCTTCACCTTAGCATGTGTTATTAGCAGGTGTTTGTTGAGGTTTGACGTGGTGTTTACAGCAGTGGATAACAGCTTCTGGCCTGGACACAGTTTGCAACTCACCGTCACATTCCTGTCTATTCTTCAGATGAACTCAAAATAATGGGCATACCTCCACCCCTCGAAAGTTATCGCTGACTCAGCCATGTTTATGCAGCACTGCACGTGGAGATGTGGACGCGCAAGTCGCGCAGATTATAAACCTGCGGCGGAAACCCCTCTTGTCTGTCAGTGTGATTATAACTGATTTTAGTAAGTAACGAAGTAACGCGTGTCGGGGCAATGTTAGTAACTGTAGTGTGATTACTGAATTATAAAAGTAGCGCCGCCTAGACACGGCTGCCCAGCCCACAGCCCAACGCCTTGATTAACCAATTAATACACGCCCATCGCCGCCGCCCAAGCCATAACGTTGCGCGCCCACGCCCCGCCCTCGCCCAGAAACTAGTCTGGACACTCCTGAGACCCTCGATAAACACGATAGTACGAGACCGGCGACACCAAGATAGTGGACGACCCTCAGAGAACTGTACGTCTGAGACACACCACCTGGGAGGTCTCACGTCGGGAGGCAGCAGAAGAAGGAGCCGCTGGTCCCCGCGGCTGGCCGGCCTTACTGCTTGTGCTTACCGTGAAGAGGACGCTGTGCAGGACATTTACGAGGTCTGCTACCGGCCGCTCGGCACTTCGTTACGCCGTCCGTAACGTTCCGCCTCGACCCGTCCAGGCATGGCTCGCGCTAAGTCCGGGTCTGTTGAGTTTCGTCTCCGCCACCCGCTAGTCGTGGAGCACTAATATGGCTTTCCCGTGGCTCCCTTCCCTCCCACTCAGGTAGAAGCTATATTATAGAAATAAAAAAGAAAAGAGAGCAAATGGAAGAGTCAACAATAGGACGAGCCGACTCACGGGAAATATGCCACAGAACGGCGTAGTACATCTATTAAGTCATCCACCTTACGAACGTACCATACCAACAGTCATTGTTTTTGTAAAATAAGTCATTTATCTATAATCAGACGTGTATTAAGTCATCTAAATGCGAATCTATTTACAATACAATTAAGAAATTTTATGAGATATAATAATAATTAATTAATAACAAAAAGCAATACAGCGTTAAAATCTACATACAAATGCATCTTTACGTAGTGTGACGAGCGACATTTCTGTTTTTGTACTGTTTATAATTGCTATCAATAAATGAATATAAGAAAAACCTACAATTTTTACTCAGACGTAACGACGCTTTCTAACAGTACAGTACCTAGGAGAATAGTAGTTGGTAATATTTAGTGGTAATTTATAGAGAAGACAACGTTATGGATCATAATGTTAATTACCATTATAATTATAATGCAGAGTTAAGAAATTATATAGGATAGTTACCGACGTTCCGATGGAGTGTGGACAGTTCAATATCCTTAGGAATAGTTTAGATCATGAAATAAATATGTAATTACTTTATGTGGATGGAAAATAGATTTAGTACGGTACAAATACTGAAGCTGATCTATATTATTTAACGAAACTCATGCTTCAGAAACTGACTAAAACGTAGGACAAACGAAATAAGTGTAACCCAAGAGAATGTATTGATATAACACCTACAGGAACTGAGACAGGACACCCCGAGTAGAAAGGAACCCAAATACCTGTAAGCCACAGGGGAGGGAAGTCCGAACCACTGGGTGGTACCTACACTACCATCATGTTCGACATGAAGTCGCTGTCGAGGTTCGGAGAGAGAAGTACAAGAGAGAAGAAGTCAGAGGTCTATTGTCGTCGACACAGTGTTAATCACAAGATGTGTACACTACACATACTATACTAAATAACATTGAAACTACAAAATCGATTATAACCAACAAAAAACCGAAGTGGATTTTCAAATACAAAAGGGTGTATGTAAAATGGAGTCAATGAAAATTTCCAAGGCTACAGTAAGCGAAAAGTCAAATAATAGGTCAATATACACAAATACTTCCAAAATGCGTACCATTTTGACAGACGTCTCAGTTGGGAGTTTCATGTGGGACATCCCTCATTAGAGATGTGTGTGCTTTTCTGGAGGGATTATACGAGCAACCTCTAAAGAGTAAAAGGTTACAAAAGAAGGGACCATAGCACTGTATCCCTAATGGGGTCATTCGTGTGTTTGCGGTCTCTGATATTCCGGTCGTTGGGAGACGGTCGGCTTTGTATATAATTACAACCTTTGAGTCCATAGTGCTAGTTTTTGAGATAGTGGTCAGGTAAATCGAAGTAGTACATAACACAAGCATAGACAGATATTCACTCTCTCCTTTTAGGTAATGTTACTAGTGGTGACGGTAAGTGGGGCGGCCGTCTTGTGCTGTTTGTCAGGTCACCAACTGAAGAGAGCAAGTGGTGAGCAGAGAAGTCGAGCGAAGGCGGCCATAAGTCATGGAGTCACAACACGCCGTAAGAGGCCTGCGTTTCGAAGCGTTTGAACGTAGCTAAGTACGGCCATACGTGTCGCATCCTGTGACTGTCCTGCCTACGACAAGGATGACAAACCAAACCTGGTCGCCCTATAAGCCGGCACTTGTTGGGTACATTCATTAAGTAACAAACAAACACATAAATACTACTAATTTTGTTTGTTCCATAGATGGTGCTACAAATTTACCCATTTGCAAAAAGCCCGACGATTCGGTAACTGTGTCACGATTTACCCGATTGAATTCAACGATCGCAAGGGTATGTAGTTGAGTTACAGTCTCTACCGTATACGAGGAACCACTAATGGCATGCCAGTCCGGCGCTTTAATTTCCCTGATAGTACGTTTTACGTGAAGACATGCAAAAATATGTTACTTATCCACAGGGCACACTAGTCCCTTCAGGTGCTCACAGTCGCTTTATGTTTGGAGAGAGAAAAGGAGGCATGGGTTTAGAAGATTTTTTCCCCGACATTTCCTGAGACTATGTCTGACTGGTCTAAATTTAATAAAGGATGCAGTGTTTTCCCCACGAGGCGGAATCACCGAGGTTAAGAGGTGGATAGTCCCTTTACTCTCCAAAACGGTGTCGTCCGGTAGACGGGCGAGCTTTCGCGACCTCTGGCGACATCAGATATACGGTACGGACATTTCACCGCGACATCAGACGGTGTTTGTCGTCGCTTCTTCTGGAAGGGACGTACCAACGGTACCAACGGGAAGACAGGGCGGACACCGAGAAAAAGAGGGAGGGGCTCGTTCGCAAACGCGGAGGACGAAATTTGTTACTTATTACTGAGATATTGGCTATAGTAACATTCCTATTAACACGTCGCTGCGCCAGTACATACCCGCTCAACCCACAATATTATAATGAAAACAGCCATTGACT
>NW_011333040.1:18435817-18438700 GCF_000735185.1 Notothenia coriiceps
TGCTCACTTACCACCCCCCCTCCACCCATTTGTTCTGTGCGCGGCGGGGTTTGAAAATGTATTAAATAATTAAAGAATGCGTCAGTTACAATCAGCACAATTTAGATTTGTATAGTAATCACGCCATACAGAGGAAAATAGTGGCTGTATGAAGTCCAATATTTATTTATGAAATGCAGTGGGGTACAATTAAAAGTGTCATAAATTGTGAATATCAAGATACCTTAAATTGTATTTTTTCTGAACGAGAGAGAAGAGAAAGAGAGAGAAGGAGAGAGAGAGAGAGAGAGGAGCGCGCGCGGACTTCCTCTCTCTCGCGCGCATGCTTCTTCGCGTCCGCAGCAACGGGTAATGTACATAAGAGAAATTAAGACACTAGAAGTAAACAGTCCAACATATTTCTGAAATAGTAAAAAATAGCATCAAAAAAGTTATCAATATTAAATTGAACATAAATGTACTCGCTCAGCTCGCCGGCTTCTGACGCCTCGTCTCCATCGAACCCTATGGAGCAGCAGAGTATTCGAAACACCACGCACTTTACAATCGGCTATACACCTCGCGCAAATTATACTCAACACGCAGTTGACAGCTGTGGCCCCTGTGGGCGCTCAATCTGAGAGGGTGCTGGCTGTGCTGCATCCCAGCTGGGTCTGGTGTCCTGCAGCTATTTAAAGCCTCTCTGCTCCTATCGTGCTTCTGATAGAGGCACCCGGTTTCGGATGAGTATGTTATTAGTTACTTTCGCTTGTTTTTACTTTGTGCACCTCAACACCCTCACACATACATGTTCATGGCACTCCTCACAGCGATTCCACCACCAAACACAAACACCACCACACAAAAACTCACCACCCTTGCAGTTACATTACTGATAACACTGACGTTCAACCTCATGCTTTACTTGTTTTGCACTGTGATCTAATTTGAATCACTTGCTCTTAATAAACAACTTGTTTCTAACTGTTGATATGGTTCGGTGTTCTCTCTTTGATTTTGAAGGTTAAATCACACAGCAATTACATTTCATTGTGGGACTCAAACCAACCCGGTCTCACAGTCTGCGTACAAATGACACGACTTTGCAAAGGCGAGCAATAGATACGCAGAAGTCTGATTTTGAGTGCATATGATACGCTGATAGTGCACCTCAAACATTAAAACAAAGAGCTCTGTGGCTTCAGGCTTGATCGCCGTTCCAATGACAGTTTTAATGTTTGCGGTGCAATAAACGACACAGCAGCTTATTGGGTTATGGTTAGGGTTAGGGTTAAATAAATGGGAAAGATATGTAGAAAATAAACGCATTTAAGATACGTTCATAACAAACGTAACGTGGGAGTATCATATGCACGCAAAATCGGACTTCTGCGTATCTATTGCACGCCATTGCAAAGTCGTGTCATTTGTACGCAGACTGAAGAGAGTGGGCTGAGGAATGAGGAAGTGAATTCTGACTTTGGAAACATAATTTGAAATAATAATTGATCTGCCTATCCCTCACTACAAAGCGATCTCATTCGCTGTTCCTCTCCCTGGCTGTATACATGCTCGGCTCTGAAGGGAGCAGTGGGCTTTATGGTGACTGTAATACACCGCTGACACTCCCCTTCCAATGGTTCACTATTCTACCTATAAACTGAGCTCCATTAAGTCCAATAAACAACATGCTTTACGATCCATCATCACCCTCTTTCTATGTTTGGCCTCTGCTGCCAAATATCTCCGAGCATCATTCCAATAAAACTTCGCGAGTGAATCGGCAAAGGAGAACAGCAGTAAATGTATTAATGTATGGGAGGGGTCGCAGAGGACTCGGAAATGTCGTGGTGTTGATAGTAGTGTGGGGGAGACAGAGGTGGAAAAGAAATCATATGGGAGGGAAAAAATAACAATCTGCTCCTGGTAGTGATTATTGTAGATATATATTCACCGGTGCCGCTTCCACTGAGCAGAGTGGTGCTTCACTCAAAACACATGACAGGGACGTAAGAAAAGCAGCGTTTGATTGATATTCTGGATGAGGTGGTGCTTACCTCCAAAATTGCAAGTCTAAACAAAAATGAAGTCTATTGTAATTCAGGCTTGCCCTACTTTTCCCTCATATACATTTATATTGTTTGGGGCGGGGCTTGGGAATAGGGACTTATAGTCTACAGTGCAAAGATATTATCTTATAAACAAGTGTGTGCGAGGCAAGTACCTTGCTCTGTGCTTTGGTGCTGTGATATCTGTGGACGCTTAGAGAGACAGGCAATCTAGATAATTCTGCCCTGTAATCATCTTTTTGTTTGAGCTGCTGACAGGGGCATTACTGCTGGAGAAGTTCCACTACATGGCGAAGATAGGCTGATACATTTTCTGCAGGAACCTGCGAGCGGAGAATCTGTGTGATCATGCAGAGAAAATGACACTGTAGGTAATTCTCTGTGCTGGGTTCATTTTGGGGGTTGGGATATTGTGGTGTGAAACACGGAGGGAATGGAGGCCGGCTGAACGCTCTGTGCACTGCTTTAACTGCATATATGCTCACATGTAATTTTAGTGATGTGATTTTGTTAAAGATGCCAAAATTAATTAATTAATTTCAGACTGAAAATTCATCTCTTTCGANAATCCTCGTCTGCATGAACCACGTGACGATAACCGTTTTTGGACTTCCGCTGTCGTAACTCTTCTATCTATATGGCGCTGGACGGACCGTTACGTCGAGGCGTGCAGGAAACTAAACCCACCTCCCCTGAACATGGGTCGACTGAAGAGTCTCGTCATGCCTGCCTACAAGCAGTAGTGCTTATAAACACACTTTATAAAGTCAGGCAACACTAACCAGGCTTCGTGTGATTCTGTTTATTTGCTCCTTACTTTGACCATCCATTCACT
>NW_011333040.1:18438740-18442292 GCF_000735185.1 Notothenia coriiceps
TTAAAAATGCCAAAATTAATTAATTAATTTCAGACTGAAAACTCATCTCTTTCGACTCCACTTTGAGCGATATAATTACTAACAAAGCACTTGTATACTAATAAAGGACTGGCTTATCTAAAGCCAGTTGAGTAGCACTTGAAAGTTTTTAACTCTATGAAACCTGACGTACTTATATGATTCTGTTTTCTTCAAGTTTGTATTTTGTTGGTCGAATGCACTTATTGTAAGTCGCTTTGGATAAAAGCGTCAGCTCAATGCAATGTAATGTAATTGAAGAGCTCAGCAGGCGGGCGTTTCATAACATACTTATGAGTTCACGTTCTGAGATTGAATGTGAAAAACACTGGGAAAATGTTTCTTCATTTGCTTCTTGCATTAAAAAATACAATTGTTTGCGTTGTACCTGCAATGCTTTCAGATTCTGCCCATTATAAGATTGCACAAGTGGGAGATATGATGTGTTGATGAATGTGAATGTGTCTCTCAGGCATTTAATGTCAACCAGTCATACAATTAGCATCACATTTATGCAAAAACCCTTCCTGTTCAGGCTGGTTTGGACTCACATTAAAAGCAAGTGAACAGCACTGCTCCCTCCTGCAGGCAGCAATATACTAGAACTGAAATTGAGCTTGCACAAAATTAAACTGCTGTTCGACTGGTTTCAAACACAGTGCTTCGAGCAAATATCTGTATACTCACTGCGATTTGACGTCTGTTTGTTTAGGGACACTCCACGGCTCCTTGCCAGGTGGGGCTGCTTGCAAAGTGCAGCGATAAGATAAAAGAGAGAGAAAGACAAATAAGAGTCGGACAGAGAAGGATATCAGGAAATATTAGTTCAAACTGATTACAAAAAAAAAATCTAAGTTCAATATAAGGGATGAGATGATCAGTACCGAAAAATAAAATAACATATTAAATAAAACACATGGTGAAATATAAACACCCACTTTACAGCTCATTCTTTTTGTTAATTGGCCCGTCAAGACCAATAGGGATATAGAGTCAATGAGCCAGTTGTAGAATTCACTTCCTGTCCAAAATGTAGTAGAGTAGACAAGTGCGCTTATAGTTTTGCAAGCCAACAGACCCAGATATTTTCTCAGTTGGTTAAAAACAACCTTGACTCGCCAATGTCTCTAAGCATTTTTTTTACAATTGAAGAATGTTCATCTCCATTATCTTACAACTACACAAACTTCTAGAACAGTAGCTGAACAGTGGACCTTAAAGGTGGGGTAGGTAATTTAGGAGAAACCAGCTCGAGTGCGCTAGAATTTGAAAATACACAACCGGAAAAAAATCTGCCACTTCCTTACAGAGCCCCTCCTCCAACACACAATAACGCGCAGACCAATGACGGCACGAGATAAGTTTGTGCACAGATGGAAGGCTGACAGGCAGGTAGGCCATCCAGTTATTTTAGGCGGGCCAGCTAAAATGATTGGTCGTGCTTTTTACAGTACCACGGCTTCCACAGATGAAATTTTTTTATGGATATTTTGTCAAAGCACTTAAGATATTCATTGCTATCGGGATGTTAAGAGCATTCCATGGAATATAACAAAAAGTGTATCTCGAGCCGGTTTCTCAAACTTACCTACCCGACCTTTAAGGTACGTTTTTAGCCAACAAGGAATATGAAACCAACGAGAATTAGTTTTTATGATTCTTTATTCAGGTCACTCACTTTCGACACATCCGTGGGGGGGACACATTTGGTTGTTTTTTGGGTTAAAAACATTATGTCACTTGTTAGACACTTTGTTCCCCACAGGAGCAATTTGGGGTGAAGAGTCTTGCCCAGGGACACAACAACAGGCTGACTGCAGTGGAGTTTGAACCTGTGCTCCCCTGATCCGAACACCAACGCACTAGTCCACTGTGCCACATGCCGCCAGACATTTGTTGCTTCCATACACTGGCTGTAAGCACGTACTTAAAAAATACTAATGCCAAGTATTATTATCATATAAATAACCTCTATAGATGAGACACATTTTGATGATTTAAAGCGAAACTGTGTGATTAAGCAGATCTTTTGAGGTTCTTGGACAATGGTGAAAGAGCTTTTTGTACCATGACAAAACTAAACAAAACTAATTTGGGTTATCAGCTGTCATCGAAGATCGCTGGCAAAAGAAACATCAGAATCAGAATACCTTTATTAGTCCCACCAGAGGGGAAATGTGCATCGTTAGGCAGCAGGAAGAGGCCACAGACCAGCTTAAATGTTACCTATGTTAGAAAAAAAGTTATAAGTTTATTGATATAATAATAAAAAAACTTTTTGCAAAATCAATTGCAAGTTCAAAACCCCTTTTATCAGGTGAAAACCCCATTGAGATCCATTGACATCTTTTTCAATGGTGAACTGCTTGTCAAGTAGGTTCCACATGAAATAGAAAACATGACAGAAAAACAAAAGAGGAAAGCATCATATGGCATCATTTAGGCATTGACTACAGTTGTATAGCTAGTAGCCATTTACAGATCACCAACAAGTTTTCCGTTGGATAGCATCTATCCTTGCTTTAAAAACATGTAATGGAAGCTCAAAGCTGCTCAACTTCCATTCTTTTTGCAGACTGTTCCAAATTAGAACGGAGGCTGGCGCATCTAAAAGCTGTATGCCCTAAGAAGTCCTCTAGCAGTTGGCACATTTAATACAAACAACAGGCATGTCGATCTCAGGCAGTAGCCCATTTACACATACGCCGTGAGATCAGGGGAGCCAGATGTAGGATGGAAGTTTCCTAGACATTGCTTTGTAAATAAAAAGATACCAAGTGACCTGAGCCTCCCGTAGCATGTTTAGTGAAAGCAACACCTGCCCTTTGCTGCACAGGGTAGGCATTGAGTGGTTTTAATGCTTTACAGTTGTCCCAAAATCGTCAGTGCAATGTGATACAGCGTAGGGGCGGCATCTAACTTGATCAGGGTATTGGCCGGTGCATTCATAATAAAACAGATGCACCATAGTCCAGGCACAGTAAAAAGGGCCTTTTCCTGGCGCTCAAGTGAGAAAAACAGGAGCTTGTTTTGTAAACAGAAAGCCCTTGCCTAACGCTCAGTTTTTTTAGCAGGTTAGAGTTGACAAGAGGTTTTAAAAGAGAGAACAGTCATCAAGCCAGATAGCCAGGTATTTGTAAGCAGGTTACCCACTTCCAAGTTTTTTTCCCCTTGGCGTAGTTAAGGCAATTATGCTAAAGACCAGGCTCTGGTGTCTTTTAGCTTTTTTAGAAGAGCATCTACCTTGGTTTATCCACATTAAAAAAGAAGCTTTAGTTCAGAGAGCCTGAGTCTGAATATATGTTAAAAACAACCTGTAATTAAACAACGCCTCCTTAATAGGAGGTAGCCTGCAGCAATACATCACGTTATCCTTCGCGCATACAAAGTGTAACAGTAGCTTGTCATCCACATTATGCACCTAAGGCTGTTTGATACTATACTGGACGAAAAAAGTGGGACCTCAAAGCAGAACCTGTGGTACACCCATTAGAATGTTTAGACCACTCAGAAAGACGGCCCATCCAAATGAAC
>NW_011333040.1:18442337-18496894 GCF_000735185.1 Notothenia coriiceps
AACATTAACTGAAGACACCAAAGATCTAGCTCTTTTCACAATACAGCTACTACAGCATACGACTTTCCTTACAGTAATGGAAGACATTCGACACATACTCACTCCGGCAGTCACAGGTTTGCTGTAAACTAAACACCACTCTCTCTGACAGATACTCCTCTCACTGAGGTGATTTAACTCTATGTTCTAAATTTTCAGGGTTGCGCGCCGCGAATGACACCATGTCGCCGCTTTACTAGTGCGTCGCTACAAGTCCTTCAGATATCACTTTTGTGGGTACTTTAAAACACACGGCCACGGCCTATACTGTTATTACGAATTTGCGGAGCGATTTATCAGTTGAGCCTACTCAGTGCTTTCTGACAATTCCGAAGTGGTGCCAAAACGTTTGATTATTGAGGTATATTTTTCGGTGCGCTGTGTGTTCTCTTCTCTTCTTTCTTGATCATAACAACTTCCATGGTGTTGAAACTGACTCCTCGGCTCCGTAGTGCTAGAAGCGCAAATGAATCAAAGGATCGTCGTCTGCTGAGTGCTGACCAGGATGAGCGGCGAGTATTATATGAATTGAATCGTTTTGTTTACCGATGCACAAAGACGCTCACGCCAATCCGATGCATTCCATCGCGTTGTTCAAACCCAAAACTGTAGCCGATGTAGCACGTCTTTCAAGCGACCGGTGCACTCGCATCTTGTGACGTTTTATGACCCAGGTGCACCGATGGAATCGTGCTGAATCTAATGATCTCTAGTTTTCACGGAAACCACGCAGTACGATGCACCCCGGTAACTTTGAAATAGAGCCTGTTGGAGGTCGGCCACCATGTCAACCATTATCTGCAGTCTGGCTGTGCTGTTTTAGACCATCTGCATAGGTATCACGACAACATCGTGTTTTATGGCGAGGGGTGCGTTTCCAGGGCACACAGTCTATGCTGAGAATCTCAGATTTGGCGTAGAAGCTGGTTGAGCATTGGACGGTGATATTCAAGCGGAAGTTTGGCGGACGATCGACCGTGTCCATTGGAGTTACAGCGACATCTGTGTTTTTATGCGCGAGGAGTGTTTCCATGGAAACGGCATATTGACGTACACCCCATAATTGACGTTAGAGCTGTTCCGAGGGCAGGACGCCATTAAAACCATTATCTGAAGCTCTGCGCTGCTCTGAGCATGTCAGGTTGAAGTTACGACATTATTGTGTTCCATGACACAGGTGTTTATATTTGAGCTAACGACATGTCCAAATCAAGGTTTCTCATTGGTGACTGTGCAGTAATCAGTGGAAAGGAGAGCATTTGGCATTGTTCGTGAGAGGAGAGCCTTTTCATTGTTCTGAATGAGAGATAAACCTCTTACATTGAACGTCTTGTTGAAGAACCGTAACAGATATCGGTGAAATTTCTAAGCGTGAAGCATGTCAAGGAACTTGAGCATCTGAAGTGTACTTTTTGTGTACTTTCGGGTTAATAATGTGGCCTTTTTGGCAGATTAACTAAAGGTGTGTTGCTGCTGTGGCGGGGAAAGATAAGGCTGAACTTACAATGGGGTTTAATGGAGACATGTTGAAAGTTTTTGTCACTTCATGCCCTCAAGAGGCCTTTTGTTTAATTATTTTGCTTAATTATTTTTTATTTTTCAAGCTACGAGATGTTTTCCTACATTTCTCATGAAAAAGTATGTCTCAGGAATTTAGGGTTTGGGAATTATGGCAGGTTTAAAAGAAAATATGAAGGCAAAATTAAATCTGTCCTCCACTCTAGCTGTGACATCACGGACTCTAAAATCTAAAGAAGGCCTCTTTACCAAGGTCTGAACAATGTTTAATATCTCTAAAAGTATGAATCAGATTTAAAAGTTGTGTTACACGAATAATGTCAGAAAGATGTAGTACCGGCAGGACTCATTTTTGCATTGTGTTCACCTCTCGAGTACTGCTTGTTGGTCACGCTGTGTTAGCACACCGTTACCTGTGTGTGAAGCGTGCCTCATGCTGTTCAGGATGTGGAACCCTGTGAGTGTGTGTTGGAGGTTGATGCTCCCTGTAGTGCCCCCTGCAGGTGGCACATGCAGCTGCAGCCTCAGGGCCTTGCTGCACAGCGCCCACAGCAGGCTGCGGTACTGCCCACACACATCTGCAAATAACACAGACTGACCCACGTCCAGCCACTGTACCGAGTGAGGCCAGCGTGCTCCATCTGTGGCCCCCTCTGCACCCACAGGCTCCTCCTTCTCTGGGGCTCCATCCCTTCCAAAACAAACACACATTTATCACACATGCACTGCTGACAAACAAAATATAACAAATATAACAAAAAAATATAAAAAATAATATAACAAAATATATCACATTTTAGGCCACATTACTGCTGGAAACCCTGAATTGTTACACAATGTTTTCCTGCTCACATTTAGGCAAACGTCATTAACATTGTCAAACAACTTGGTATAATTACTAGTGCCTTTTTTGAATTGCTGAAAGGGGGAGACAGGAGGAGTATCGTTTTGGGAGCTGGAGGCTGGTTGAGCTATCAAACATGTTATGTAATAAGGGATCTGCTTAAGGTAATCCATCTCTAAAAAATATATTTTATGGGCAAAAGTTACAAACATGTGGAGGAGTTACATTTTGTGTACACCTACTAAGAAAACTGTGTATCACGGTGTGTTTTACTAGTAAAAACACACCGTACAGTGGCTGTTATTCCTGACATTACCTGACAGCAGCTTCTGGCCGGGGGGGTATTTCCAGTTCAGCCCATTCCTGCAGACCATCCACACATTGGTCTTTGTTCAGTTCTGTACTCACAATATTCCAATCTGCTGAATCAGCTCTATTTCTGACTGGAGCCTTCCCATTGACTGAGAACACCTCTGCTGCTGTGTGAGAGAGTAGCTGATCAGCTCCAGGTGCAGCTGCATGTGAAACTAGTGGAGCCAGCAGCTCATTGGAGGAGAGGAGCACCTGAAACAGAAGCTCCACTGAGGACTGGTCCTGTTGGCAGAGCCCTGACAGGGAGGGGGGCTGGATGGGGGCTGGAGGGAAGGAGATGGTCGGCCATTGTTTTTCTAAGCTGGTCTCTTTTTCTACATGTGGTTTGGCTAACCTAAAAGCATTCACACTGGTCGGGGGGGTGTCTGTGTGGCCTTTGTCAAAGCACCCGGGCATGTGGTGGACAGGGGGGGGCTTGGCTTGAACAGGATGGGGGTTTTCAGAGAGTGTTCTGTCTACATGAAGGTCAGGGATGTAAACAGGAGGAGTCTGATGGCATCTGTGACAAGATGATGACTGCAGGACGGGGGGGTGATTGGTGGAGAAGAGAGGAGAGGGGGTGAGGTAGGTTTGCTGTAGCTGCTCCCAGGTCCACTCAGGTCTCAGTTCAGGGGGCCTGCAGCGGGGCCCGGCCCCCCGACTGGATGAGTTCTGACAACATGCCGAGGCCTCGCGGGTCTGTTCAGAGGCCATGCAGTGCAGCTGCTGGGCTGCCACATCTGCCTGATGCACTGCTAAAATCCTCATCAGCTCTTTGAGGGAGAAGGCAGCAGGGTGAGGCCCTCTGCTGCTGGGCTGACTGGAGTCCAGGGGGGGGTAATGAGCCTGCTGTAACACTGCAGTCCTCAGCTGGGTGGCGCTGTGCTGCGCTCTCTGCTCTCCCACCGCCTGGTTATACAGCTCCGTGCCAGCCAAAATGTCCTGCAGGAGCTCTCTGGGGACACAGTGCCCCTCAGTGTGGGCCACAGCACACAGCAGGGCGTACACATACTGCTCCACCAGAAGCAGCGCCTGCACCCCCAGCAGCTCCAGACTGCCTCTGACCTGCAGCAGCAGCTCGGACTGCAGGCTCAGAGCCGCTCTCAGGGGGGGGTCATGCTGGACTCTGGAGAACAGACAGGACCAGTGGCTGAGGTGGACCCTCAGCTCCTGACTCAGCAAGCAGAGTCCCCCCCTGACTGAAGAACTCTGGGGGGAGAGGAGAACGTTTTTGTTTGTGATTAGTGGCAGAAGTCTTCAGATGCTTTACTTCGAAGAAAGTACCAATACATTACATTTGAAAATACTCCATTAAAAGTTAAGAATCCTAAATTCTAAATCTCACTTAAGTTAAAGTACAATGGTACTGTATTATTAACCTGTTAAGCCCTGAGCCTGTTTTTCAGGTCTCAGGCTCGAAAATGACATGCCCAGAACAAATGACTATATCTTCACTTCTAAAAGGGGTAAATGAATAATATTTTTTCTCAAAGTAATGATAAACCTGTGAGTTGGATGTAGAAAAGTCAGAATCAATATAGATGTTTTTTTAATTTAAAGTAAATTCTGACTGAACATAGACATTTTTTTTAAATGATAGTGTCCGTCCAAAAGAAAAACATTACTTATTGTGAAAACCAACCTTGAATGATTGGTTAGTAGACTTAGGAATCCAAACTATAACATATAATAAGTACCCTGTATCAAGATTGACGCAAAACAAGTGACATTTAGAGGTTTAGAAAAAAAAACACCTCTGGGGTCATTTGGGTGGATTTGACCTATCTCTGACACCTCTTTAGAACCGTTAGAGCCAATAGAATCGAGGGGAAGTTCCTAAATCCATCTAAACATTACCATTGGTGAATGAGTGATGCATAGCCAGAATGCCCAAAACCGGAAGCTGAGTTGTAGCTCTCACATACTCTGAAATCTCAGAAAACAGCAAAGGTAAGACATATTTGCCGTTTTGGCTCCGTAAAGCTACGTTGTGTTTTATCTGGTTTTGCCTTCGCTGCCCTGAGTTCTGGTCGCACAGTGATGATACTTATACCTCTAGAATCTGTGGAATCTCAGCCTTCATTTGATATATTGTTTGTGCAGATCCAATAAGTAATACAATATTTCTACCGTGAGTTCTGTGCTAAGTGCGTTATCATTTTTTCGCTTAATGCTAATTCAGAGGCTTGGTATTATTACCCTTGTGTTTTGTTAAGCTAAAAATGGTTCATATCGTCAGTTAGATGAGTTTCTTCCCGTTAAGTGGGTATGACACATTAATAGGTTGTTGAATGTTAAGAAGCCCTGAGACACAGTTTTGTGAAAAAAAGCCTTAACAGGTTACAGTGATGCAAACACAGGTATGGTGAAAAAAGAGAGAACTATCCGAAGCAGAAAGAAACAGCGTAATATACCATCTGACAAAGGCCTGTGCTATAATGCTTCAATTAACTGGCTATTATTTATAATATACTCAGATCAATAGGAGACAGATATTTTAAGTTATAAATCAAGGGTTTTTATTATTATTTACAGCAGGGGTGGGGAACCTTTTTCCTTTCAATTTTTACAACATCCTCCGAGGTCCCTACAAATTGTTGAACTCAACCTCTGCTTAAAAAAACTAAAATCACAGACAATTCATTTGGCTTTTCTTTCATGATGTGCAAAGAAAACGCAACCTCTTAATCCAGATATCTTACCATGACTCGCGCATGCATGCATCGACATTTCACCACCTGAGTAGTCTTGTAGTCACCTCGCGCGACTGGTTAGTCTCGTGTGACCCGAGTGTCCCTCCACCCCCCCCCGTCCTCGATGTTGTTCGGTATTATCTCGCTATCTTAGTGTTGATAGTTCTCTACGAACATACCCTTTGGTACTCTTTGACCTTTGTACTGTTTACATTAGATCGCTCTATCTGTTAGTGTTACCTTAATACTAGGCATCTTTACCGGTACGTATCCCTAGAATTCTTTTTTATTTATACAATGTTTCCTATTTTTTATTTTATCTATTATATATATAGTGACCTCAAATCACGTTAATAACGAGACCCCTTCTTTGACAGAAATTCAAACTATTGATCTAATGGTAAAAGGAGTGGGGGGGCCGGAGGGTCCACACACAATTTCCGGAGGGTCGTCTTGCACCCCACCGAGGAGGACGGTGAGGAGGAGGAGGTACGTCCTTGTGGGTGAGTCGAGACACCCTCCGAGGACTGTCGCCCAGGGACGACGAGAAGTAAGTGCTTCTAAGTGGCCTCCTGGTGCGGAGTGTCGTCGAAAGTAGAGTGTCTTCACGCGGGTGGATGATCCTCCTTGTCGACTTCTTGAGTGTGGACGTGAATTGGCCTAGTCTTCTTGACTTGACTGCCCTCAATGAGTATGGTTAACGTAACTAGTTACCTCCTTGATCCCGTAAGGATACCGTGTGTAAATGTGGTTTTCTCTCTATATAAGTAAAACTAGTAACATGAAACTTATATGGAGTACTACGTTTAATCAGGAAAAGCCGCGGAGGGGCGAAAAAATTGCGACGAAAACCCACTGAACACATTAAGGCACACTCTTGGCTTCTCAAAAGCAAAACTTTTTCTTCTCTCTCTCCCCTCCCGTCCTTCCCCTCCTCAGTGCATGTCTATAATACCTTATTTGTGCTATATAGGTCTAGGCAATCTGGCAGGCGACTGCCTGTTGAAGAGTGAAGATTTTTTTCTTCTTTCTTTAGATCTAGCGTTTTATTAATTGTTCGCTCACGGACAAAAAAGACCGGTTCCTGTCCAAGGAACTTGGTGTTTGCTCGGCATTGCCCAGAAGTGCACCAATACAGAGCAGACTTCCTCACATCGAGGCTGATCTTCGACGAATGCCTACTCGTGGCCTTAAAGGGCGAGGTCGCCGGAAGTTTATAACCGGTCATGGGTATTCCTCGACATTGTGTACGGCGTCACAAACGCACCGACACAGGAAATCAACATTCGTGTACACCGCTAGACAACAATATCGTAGACCAATCCGATCGATACGATTGCTTAAATTCTCTCGTAAAAGATGTTGGTCCCACTTCTCTTCGAGAGAGAGGACTCTCCGAGGTTTATGTGGAGTCGAGTCACTCGCAAATTCCTGTGGAACTATACTAGTAATTATTAATAATTACTCTGTTAATCTCTGATTTACTTTTTGGTTCCATATTTTATGATATACTGTCGATTGTGTTTTTTCAACCAATTTTTATTGTTCTTATCTCAATTTGTTCCCCCCTCCACTAAACATTTTATAGGTTTTTCTTTTTCGACGAATGTGTCAAGACAAAGTCAGCCCACAACTTCTACATGGTGTATCTAGAGGAGTAACAAGAGTTCACCGTGGTCTTCACCTACGAAAATTGAAGTATAAAATTTTCTTTTTTGAGAAGGGCGCCCCCTCGTACGGGGGGCCCCTGGGGGGTTCTCTTCGAATGCCAGGGGGGGTGAATTAGGTCTTACAAGGGTACCTTTATGATTCATGTAAACGTGGTGTAGAACTACAGGTATAGAAAGCCGCAAACCACCTAGTACCGGTGTGGCAGGTGTNTTCGCAACTTTCCGCATATTTCGCAACTTTCCGCATATTACGCAACTTCCCACAATTTTCCCACATAAAATCACATAAAAACCCCGCATTTTTATCGCATAATCAAGGATTTTAGCCCGCATAATCAATGATTTTAGCCCGCATAATTAAGGATTTTGGCCCGTGTTTTTCTGGAGGGTCTATCTTACGTCGAGGCGTGCAGGAAACTAAACCCACCTCCCCTGAACATGGGTCGACTGAAGAGTCTCGTCATGCCTGCCTACAAGCAGTAGTGCTTATAAACACACTTTATAAAGTCAGGCAACACTAACCAGGCTTCGTGTGATTCTGTTTATTTGTGCCTTACTTTGACCATCCATTCACTGTCATTGATCATTGTGGAGAGAGGCAGACATTTTGTTTTGTATTATAGCAGCTATCGGATGGAATCAGTACATGGGCTGCACAGGTTGTCCTGTCCGACTATCACAACTAGAATCATAATGAAAAATACGCCGGTAAAATGTGCCTGTAGAAAACGGCTTATGCCACAATAGGATAGCAAGTAGTCAGTTTAGCTTCGGTTGCTATGCTAACATCACCCATTTTATACCAGAGACACTTTAATAACAGCGTTGTGATACCAAACGGCGTCAATTCAGACTGACACACATACTTAAGGGGAATTGGGGATATGTATCAGCTGCTTGTGTGACAGTCAGACAGTGAATACTTTGGAGAGGCCGCTGCAGTGTGAGCTAACCGGGAGCTAACAGGAGAATAAACTCCCGTGGAAGAGCAGCACTGTAGCGGTCGGTAAATGCCGCTGAAACACATTAATAAACAATGAACAACGGCACTCTGGAGAAAAGCATAAGGTTGGAGAAGTCGTTATTTAATTTAATCTGGCTTCGTGTGATTAAAAGCAACACGATCATCGACCCGACGCATTCCCCCATTGTTGTTGTTGTTGTGAGCGCCGTTGGGGAGCAAATCAGCGATGTAAACGGTGACGTCATGACGCAGCAGCGGCAGCTCTGGGCGGTGCGAACAGAGCGGGAGGAGAAAAGGGAAACCGGAGCTGAACCAGAAAAGCTCCCGCTCGGAGCTAGAAAGGGAAAAGCGCTGGTGTGAAAGCCGCATGTGAGTTTGATTATGACTGATTTTAGTAAGTAACGAAGTAACGCGTGTCGGGGCAATGTTAGTAACTGTAGTGTGATTACTGAATTACAAAAGTAGCGTGTTACACTAACCCGCTACCGACAAAAGTAATATTGTTACACCCAACTCTGAGTATAGGTTACAAAAGGGGTATTAAAGGGGCGGGTGAAACACTTCCTCTGGGGGGAATTTGGGGATTTTAGCCTTTCCAGACTATTTACATGCACACAAAAAACTATATAACCACACTACAGGAAAGGGAAAAATCCTAAAACACATGATAGTGCCTCTTTATTTTCAAACAGTCTGCTGCTGTCTACAGTTTATCCAACATGACCTAAACACACTTTAATCATCTACCAAAAGGCTATAAATCGTTGCTGTTTAGCATGACACAAAAGTAGCAGTAACATATTTGTGTTGAGCATGTTGACGCTTATGAAACAATAGTTAGCCAGTTGAATACTTGTTTACGGCGCCTGCTTATCTTTTAGGTAACACAGGTCGCCTAGCAACTTTGAGGTTAGCATTTTCATTTTTTATATTTAATATAAAGGTTAATCCACAACAAAGTGGGGCGTGGATTATCCTGCCTCTACATAAACAATCTGGCAACAATAAGAAAATAAATTCTATATACAAAACATTTCTAAGAACATCTCCGTTACCTGGGAAACCTGGTTGTAAAACAATTAGTGGAGGCCAAAGCCTTCCAGCTACAAATACGAATTAACCATGCTGATGAGTGGAGTAAATCAGAGGCAACTGCACAATCTGACAGTGTATTCTCCATGGCCAAAGTAAAGTGGATTCACCCAGACCCTTATACAACAGAGGATGAATTATTTAGTCGAGTCTGAGCTGGCAGCAGGCCGGCTGTGTTGGACAGCTGCCAGTGCAGAGCAGAGTTTTGCAAAACTTCACTGCCTTTTAAAGAATATCTGACCTCAAGTTCTCTCAAAGTGCTAGATCTGTGATGTGCAGTGCCTTCTGGGAGGCAGTGATTTGGTGATGAAGTGTTGTAGTCGGGTCTTGCGGTGTACCCGATGTCCTTCAACCTGCCTCCCATGCTTTAGTCTGACAGCCTCCAGAGGACGGGTGCGAACTTGATTTGCTCGGCTGTGGGTTGCGTGTGGAGGCGGAGAAAGCGGTAGCAAAAAGAGAAACTTTTATTTTATTTTGGCTGCAATGCTTAAAGAAAATCACTGGAGCTACAACGGGAGGTGAAACTGGTCCCTGTGCTGCTGTAGAATAAATAAATATCACTAAAATAGTGGCTATGGAAAGAAGCACTTGATTTGAATTTTTTAAAGGTCACATATTACGCATCTTCACAGATTCATTTTTGGTTCATACTAGAACATGTTGCAAGTTATAATGTAAAAAATGTTATTCTTTTACACTGCCCACCTGAATATAGCTACATTCACCGCTTTGTCTTAAAAGCTTTGGTTTAGCTTCTTTCTCTCTAAGCCCAGTGTCAGTCAGCATTTGACTGAGTCTGAGCAGTCAATCAATCCCTGTTTCCACAGCAGCTAGAGAGGCTCCCTGTGTCGACTACTCTGAGCTTGGCACTTCAACAAAAAAGAATCCCCGCAAATATTTCTAAAACGAAATTTCACAAGTGCTAGCAGAAACATGTTTTGAAATTGGGAAAAAAAATTAACAAGGATCCCTTGAAGTTTTGGTCTGTAACGTGCTAGTTTCTCACCCTTGTTATTTTGGGCATTATAAGGGCCAAAAGCTAACATAGTCTGTTTCAAAAAAGTATTTGGACCATCACTACTCGTCTCACAACTGAGAAAAAACTAAAGTTGCGTAATTCTGTTTTTTAACTTGATATTTTGAGCGTGTACATCCACTCTGAGGAGTTTGTACATCGTGTACTACTGTATATGGAAGTCTGCTAACGGAAGTGTTTTTAGACACAAGTTTATACTTAGTCACAGGAAGTAAAAATACATACGGATAATGAGCAACGACAATGTCAGCTTCCTCTCTGGCAAGACCATTATTTGGCAGAAAGATTTTAAAAAGTACATGTAAATTGAGTCTACCCCCACCTACTGATAGCAGAACTCCCACTGAAATACATTGGTCGGACAGAAATTGTTGACAGGGCTGCCAAATTGATGGTGGGAATTCAAAATAAGTCATTGTGTGGATGACTTAAACCAAACGGACAATTTTGGCATGACATGCTGTAACAAACGTTGTCAACAGGACTAAAATAAAAACACAGGGCATATCTTTCATACCAATTTATCCTGTTTTGTCCCTAAACACAATCTTGTGAAACACAAATGCCATAAAAATTGTCTTAAAAACAAAAAGAACAGCATTCCCTGGGACTCTCTTTGTGGGTTGAGTGAAATGTCACCCAAATGAAGAATGGCAGCGATATCCAGCCAGAGGACAGCTTCCTCACTCTCCCCGTTTTTCTGAGCTCAATAAATCAGCTCAAGGTTCCTCAGTGATCCTGTGTGTGGCAGAGGAGGGGGATTTATCATTCTCAGATAAAGGCTTGCTCCTCGTCAATGTTCGCTTTCACCCTCGGCTGGGAATTTACGAGTACTGGTGGCACCGTGTGTGCAGCCCACCTAGTTACACAACAGAGTGCAAAGGGCTGCACAACAAGACAATCCATTGTGTTCCTGCTATCAATTTCCACCCGCAGGATGCCGTTCAGACAAAACACAAATGGTGTTGCACACAGGTATTTGCAAAAGTGTAAAATTAAAGAGACAACTAGTGTCACTGCGGTGACGGTGTGGCAACTCAATTCTTCAATGCAATTCATAATGTTTCCATTTTCCAAGAGCAGCAGAGCCTTAATCAATTTGCCAGGAACATACTGTAGGAGAAATTGTTGCCTTGTATTCCTAATTAGCATAATGAAATGACTGTGCAGAATCAATAAATCACATGTTTTATGAAGTCACAATTATTCAGCAAAACAGATGTGAAATCTACTGTTAACTTCTACTGATTACGTGAAGATATATGTGTATTAAAAACAATAAAGCTATAAGTTGTTTTGCATGCAGATGTATATAACACTGAACACATAATGTATTATACCATTGTAAGTACTATCTGCCAGTTACATGTCATTTTTAGCATACATTATGCCAACATAATTTGCCAGTCAAATCGATGAAGATCAAAATCCATTTTAAATATTGCAAACACATTCCAACTTTTTATTAAAGAAATACCTTTCCATTTTGACGCTAATAAACTTGATCTAGAAATTATTATTAGGGTTGGTATGAAAATAATTGTTGTGGTAGTTTTTTGTTGATTAATGATTCTGAATGTATTAATTGTTTTCCATGTTAAGAAGACAGAACAAGTGTAGTAATATTCCACTTTTCGAGATACAATCGAAAGGTTCTTACTGCAGGTAATGACACGCAAACACAGAGGTTACTGACGTTGCTTATCGACTGCAACTTGAAAAATTACTTAACAGCTCTTGTGTTTGGAATTGACAAATCTATATGCTATATTTGTCTCATTCACTAGAAAACCAAAAACTCTGGAATTTATCTTCTAACAAGTGTTGTCTTTGTATCCAAAGAATGATAGTTCTTCATATATTCAACAACTAATTAAAATCAATCATTAAGCCACACTGTTGCGCTAGGTAATGTGTTCTTTTAAGTATTTAAAAGCATACTTTGCTGCTGCTTTTAATTGATGTATTCATGTCTCACACTGCACTCTAACTTTTATTCATGTACCTGTGTTATTCATATTTTTATCTTTGCTTTTAAATTAGTGCTTTGAAATGAATATTTTGTAACAACATATATTATTTAATTAATATCATATTTCATATATTACATATTATTTGTACTATTTCTTAATGCTCTTAATGTCTTTCATTTGTGTAAAGCACTTTGAATTGCCTTGTATGTGCTATATAAAAAAAAAATTCCCCTAAACTGCACACCTTGAAAATAAAAAAATTAAAATAGTAATAAGTAAAAAGTAAAAAGTATAAAGAGGCTCCGTAACCCATAAAACGCAGTATAACACAATTTTTAACCTAAGGCATGGAGTTAAGTTGTGACACAAAACATCCAAATGAAATGGTTTAACTGTGTATTTCTTATGCTGATGTGCCATTACAACCTTGTCTAATTCCAACAAGATGAGAAAACCACCCCTTGCATAATGTTAGCTAGCACCAAAATAATTACTGGAAAGCACATTTAGACATGACTCAAACTTTGAAACAGCTTCCCACCAGTCTCTTGTGCTTTAAAAAAAGGTAATGATTAATTAGTTTTTGAAACTAAACATTTCCAAATTACATCCAACTGTCAGCATGAAACCTCTCATTAGAGATATTCTTTTTATTTTTCTTTATGTTGTTTTTTGTATCTTTATAATGAAGGAACATTTGCCACAGACTATAAAGCGTACGCTGCAACCTCCTGATTGCCGTCATATCATGTTCGGTGTGATTCTTGAAAAAGAAAGCTCATTAGCTGATGTCCTGAGGCACAGCTGTCTCTATTTTCGCTGGTGAAGCTTTTGTTGTTGACCTCCGGGTGCTATAGCCACCTCTTTCTTTTAACTATCTCCGCCTCACATACTCTGCTCATCCCTCGATTTGCTCCGACCGCCTCTGGGCAGACAGTGGATCTTTTTGTATCGCCCATAAAAGGTCTGTTTATGGCATGGCATTTTGAACGTTATAAGCTGTATCCTTATTAGGTAATGCATGGTAATGATGAGTGGAGAAAAGAGCTGCATTACCCATGTAGGTGTTATGTTAGCCTCATATTAGTTTCCTATGTTAACCCATAGGTTTGATATATTTTGCTAAAATGTGACACAAACGATTATGTTCCTATACGAGGCCACGGGGGGAAATAAACTCCATCTCCTCGGAGCATTTCACCCGAGATGCGTGATCATTGGCGTCATCAATCGCGTTAGGTCAGCTAAAACAGTCAATTTTCCATCCAGCTCTTATTGTTATGACAGTGGGCTTTTTGTTTTTAGCTGACTCGGGTTACTCTCTGCCTCATTGGGTCATATCTGCTGAGTCACTGTAGAGCCTCAGGACCTCGCTCCGTGTATCATGATCAAAGGGCCTCAACCATCAGCAAAACAGCAACTTCAGGCCAACTCCAGCAGGCTGACATAAAGAGGCGAGGTGTTTAACTTGTACTGACACTCCTGTGAGCCGGGGTACAGCAGGTGAGAAGAAAGAATCTCACTTGCTCATTTGATTTCAGCTCGAGCATCATGTGAATTCTCTGGTGTTAAAAGAAATGTGCAAAGTCAAAAGGTGGATGCATAAAGAGAACTGGATACAGAAAGGGAGGCTGGGCCACGTTCATTCTTATGAAAATTGCTCAGTGATGCATGAAGCAAAATTGCCTTTACTTCAAGATTAAAAATACTCAGATCTTCGGGCGAACTTCCGACAATCTTGTGCATCCATTAGGCCGTAAAGAGAATGGTCTTGGCTCAATCAAATGAATAGGGAGGGAAAAGAATAGGGATGCAGCGATACGTCGGTGAGACATCGGCATCAGACGATGTTCGCCCTATTTACCGCCATCAGCCCATCGGTAAATAAGGCGACATGTTTATGTTTTGCTTGGTGTTAACGAGAATTTGCGTTCCTGTCGTCGTTTTTAAATCTGACGGACAAAATCTGAAGTCCGGGGTTCATTTTGAAGGATTAGAACTGTGACTGTGGGTCTGCCGTAACTTTAAAGTCCTCTCCTCCTGCAGGATGGGTTCTTGGGAGGCAGTATATTTGTGACTTGGTTATACTGCTGCTTCTCCCGTTAACTTCCAGAAACTACGCTCGTTCAACTTCTCTTTCGCTCGCTCTACACATGCACACACCACACATTTATCCCCTCTCTCTCTCTCTCTCTCTTAAAGGGAGAGGCTGCCCTAGTCTGCATTATGCTACATTACAGTATATACTGTACAGTGAAACATTGGCATCTGCAAAATTGTTACTGTAAACATCGGCAGTTTTTTTTCGGTGCATTCTTAGAAAAATAACTATTCTAGTGTTCCTGACGGGAAGTTGATTTACCTACAAAAATGTAACCCATATTTAAAGATAGCTCTTTCCCGATGTAAATCAAAGTGAAAAAGTATTTTCTGACTCGCATGTAAATTGCCATTCTATCTTTTGGCCACCACGGAATATTTCCTTCAGTGCCTGATTGGGTAGAGCAGTGAACTTAAAAAAAGTGAAACATCCATATTAGGATCTGACAGAAGGCTCTTGTTCACATGCCGTATGGTATTAACTCCTCGCCCACATTCATCTAACATAACATTAACCCCAAGGCACGAAACATAACCGAAGCCTGAGATGTACTATATTTGTCAATGCGATGACATTTGATCTGTTATAAATCTATGTTAAAAGCCTTTTCCTTTTTTTCAAACATAGGAACTGTGATGATGAACACCTTCATTTATATCAAAAGCCTGACAGTACAAGTACATAGCAGCAGTGGAGCAGATAGAGATAAAGGGGTCTACCCTCTCTGTAGTTCATCTGTTGCATGCGAGACGTGTTGCTCAAGGGCATTTTGAGACTTTTGCTCGATCAGTGAATTTCTTTGCTCTTCACACTCAGAGAAATAAGGTGAAAGAACACTTACAGCTTTAACTATCTGCCACAGTTGGCCAGGAGCAGTTTGTTATTTAAAGAAAAGTGTAATATAATGGATTTAATGCACAATGAAACAAGAATAACCAATTATTCAGAGTGCATTGGACTTCACAATACGAAATATAGAGAGATGGAGCATGAGATAAAGTCAGAAGGCTATTCTTTATTCAAAGGGTCTTGTAGAGCGAGATATTTAACCAAAATCTATTTACATTTGCTCTTAGGGTTCTCACGTTACTCTAGTTTAGCCATGTGTGCATTTCAACTCACATATTCCAGCCAATCAGACACAAGACATGAACCTGGTGAAAAGAGGCATGTTTCAATTTAGTAATTCGATTTGGAGAAATTGAAATCCCTCGACTTTGTCCTAAATTACATGAAGCAAGTATAAATGTCATGTACAATACGTCACAGCCACATACAGAGTGTTTTCTGGTACTGTTCATATTACGCAATTCTATAGGTGATAAGATTTATTTCCACTTCTACACATCCTTACAGCTTTGGAGGACTGGCTGACATTCAATATGTTTTCTTTCCCGATGGTGATAACACTAAGCCCATACCGGATGCATCATATCAATTCAGACATGCAGTATCATTATACCATCATAAGTGAATGTAATAAATCATGTTGTAGGTTTTAAAACACAGAAATGCATAAATGAACATGACAAAAGTATCTATAATCTTTACTTTATTTAATACATTATAAATCAGTTTTTTTGGGGGGGGGGGAAAGCAAACTAAATATTTGTAATGCACCAATTGGACACCTTTCATTTTATCTTGAGAAAAATAGAATTTGAGAGATGTGGAAGTGTGCTTTCTCTACCTTACACTCTCTGAGATTTGAACCAGCAACCTTGAAGATACAACCCCCTGCTCTCACCTTCATGTTATTTCTGCCCTCATCGAATGACTCAGCGCTATCTGTAGCTCTGTTTATACCCTCTGTCAGCCACAGTAAATACGAATATATTGGCCTGGGGATGATGAGGGCATATAAAGGGGATAGTGGGTGGGGGTTATGGTGGTGTAAGACCTGACTTAGCTGAATAGGTAGTCATGACTCAGACTCCAGGAAGTGGGTCAAAAGCACACACCTCCGCCGAACAATACCGACAGTTAGAGCCTATTAATTCAGAACCAAAGATGAGCCATATGCCACGCAAATTATCATAATATGTAAATTAAATTCACATAATTATAGTAGGCCATAGAGGCATTTTAGACCAGTTTTTTCTTAAGTATCGACATTAGCTCAGTATGACGTGCCCCGGAGCACATAATAATAATGAGGATAAATAATTCTTCCCCCGGTAGAGCCAAAAATACTCCTCCTCCGGCAATTCCAAAACAGGTAACAGAATCCGCTGTTAATCCTTTAAATGTGAGGGAGAGACGCTTATACATATTCATGCGTATTAATGCACTGCTGCAACGCAACCTGACAGGGGAGCTTATTAAATTCTGCTTCTTTAAAACCACTGTGACATTCAGGAGACTAAATCCTGTCCTAACCTTGTTAGCTTGTGTAAATAACAATGATGTGGAGGAATCGCAACACTGTGCACCTCGACACAAGCCGCCAAATGAAGATGTGTGTTGGCATTTTCACTCGGGAAAATCAGTCAAAAACACAACGGGGAGTGGGGGGTACTTGGGGGGGGAGGTGTTACTCATCTGCATGAAAATCAGCAAGCACATACTGATATTAAAATAACCGCAGGCAAGTCTCAGCGCAGTAGTTAACAGCAAAATGGTGAAGTTACTGAAATATTGTGAAAATTATACAAAGAAAAAAATCACAAAAAGAAAAGAAAAAACTAATTTTAAACTGCAGATAAAAGCTGGAGTCTTACATTTTACAGAACTCCTGTCTGTGCTGACTTTGCTTGGCAATTTCACTTTCCTCCCAGAGTCACAGCTGCTCAAACTCAATGTTAAACATTAAAAGGAAGATGGGTGTCGTATCGGTTTATAGAATGTAAACTATGTTATCAGGCAGCGTACACAAAGGCACAGATTCTGGACCTATTAAAAGTATAATAACATGCCTTGTAATGACTGAAGCACTTCCTGAGGGCACTTCATAAATTATGCAAATCTGCAGGGGAATAAAGTGGCAAAGCTTAATTGAGATAGTGGGAGGTCGAGAAAGACCAGGGAACATCGCAGCCCCATTTCACTTTCATCCCACAGTGGAGCTTCTTCACACGACTCTAAATCAAATAATGAAAGAAGAAAGAAACACCAGACTAAACCTGATTACTCACATGGTCGTTTGCCTTTGACAAGTTGTTGGTGTTTGTTTATTAGTTTACTTATGATTAAAGGTTGGTCAGCGGGTTGGAAAAAGTGCAATGATGGCACACGCTGAGGTGAGTCAGAAGAACAGCCAAATAAATCTGTGCCTGCCAGGCTGGAGCGAGAGCTAAGAGCAAAGTAACAAACAGCTTCACTCTGCCGCTCCACAAGGTCAAAAGGCTTTGCCGAGCCTGTGGAGGATCTTCAGATGGCAATGGACTGGTGCAGGGATGACGTATTTGTGTAGGCCGACCCGGAAGTAAGCTGCGCATGGGTTCCCTCGACAAAAAAGCAATGGGATTTCTCCATAGGATTTTGGAATATTGTAAAAAATAACATCTGTGGAAAACGAATGCACTTTTTGTTCAGCCGGATAATCTCCACATGTCTACCCTACTTGTATTATTTTCTAAAAACATAAATCTAATCGCCAGAAGCAAAATGCTAACGTTATGCTATAAACAAACTACAGCAGGGTCGCACGACTTCGACGTCACGCCAAGTTAAGATCAATATTCAAAAATACAGTTGAAGTTGAAGCGTTTGTTTTAACAGTTTGAAGGAGGCAGGTACTTGCTTTCAAGCAGAACAGGGCAAACAAACTTAGCGGGAGTGTTTACGTGTTTGGTGTGTGACGACCCCTTCCACACCATGTGGGGTGCCGTCTGGTTGTGTGTGTTTGTGTTTACAGGTTCCATTGCCTGACGAGCTGCACCTGTGTGACGAGCTGCATAAGCCTTGATAAGCTACACCTGGCCGGAAGCCTTCAAGAAAGAGCCCAGCCGGATACGCCGCTCTCGGACTCCTCTGGGCACTCTCTCCGTGCCAGCCTCGGGGAAATGTGGCTGGTTCTGTTCATTACATTGTTTATTTGAGAATAAACAATTGTTATTTTCTTACCCTTTGTCTCGCCTCCCTGCTTTTTGTTGAAGCCCAGGAGCCGGGTTGTAACAGGTGTAATGACGTACAACGTCCTCGACAACTTCTGTAGTCCTATTCAGCCACTTGTTAACAACCATCGTTTTTCAGAAGCGTAAACTCTTCAAAAATCACCAGTGGGGTCGCTGCTGATGTATTTAATGTCGTAGAACAAAACGTGATCCGTTTCTTATATGTGTTCAACCACTGACCTTATTTCCAGCTATTTGCCTAAATCCTAAGGAGAGATCCCGTTGACTCTGAGACGAGGGAACCGGAAGTGGTCAAATGCTAACTCACTTCCGGGTTTTAGGACTCGTCGCTAATATAGAGAGATATATATAAAGATATTGTACACTTTTAAATCTCAGTGTTCCCTCATCACTGGCTCTGTAATCCAAACATCAATGGGCACTTGAGCGTCTCTTAGAAACAGAAAATGCCAGCAACCATTTATAGTTCATTACACAGCTAAATGATTTCATGGAACTTTTAAATAGCAAAGCTAAATATATTTCAAGAGCAAAATGTGTCACTAAATGCAACAGAAGAAACACAAAACCTAAAAGGAGTATATAACGTATTAGAAATAACAAATTAAAAGGTCTTTGTGGACGATAAAAAATACAAAAGTAAATCACTATAGCTCTACAAAGTCAGCTAACAGTAAAACTGCACATTACAAGAACTCCGGAGTATAATTGATTTATTTAATTGTATCTAATTAGATGGACTTAAGTCAGACTTTTTATCCAAATGGAGATTTTAACCAACTTTAGATAAGATCATCAAGAGACAATGCGATTTTCTGTTGTTTTTTATTCAATAAAACGTTTTTGTTTTTTAAAAGGAGTGGTTTATGGAGATAACCTGGAGGACGGAAACGTACCAAGTGTCTCCTTCCCTAGACTGAGGCGTCACATTAGTAATGTTTAGCTCGCATTTATCTATCCATCAAATTAAAAACACTCGAGTGTTCCTTGTAACCAAATCGCTTCTGCTGAATCATTAATCGTCTCAACTAGCCTGAGGCATCACTTCATAGAAAGAAATGAAAGCACAGTCCGGCTCAGTTTCAAAAAAGAACTACAACAAAACCATCAATGACAAAACTCCACACTAGAGCAAAAAAAGGTATTAGATATTTGAAAAATGTTCACTCGGACAAACCCAAACAATAATACACGTTACAAGAGAGTATACTGGTGAGTGGGATCATTTCATTTTTCACTTTGGTCTTAGGACTTGTTGACTAAATAAATGTAGGCGTGTGGTGCAGTGGGTTAGGTCATTGGTGTTGGGATCAGGGGAGCACAGGTTCAAACCCCACTGCAGTCAGCATGTCGTTGTTTCCCTGAGACACTTCACCCCAAATTGCTCCTGTGGGGATTGTCCACAGTATTGAGTATGTAAGTCGATTTGGATAAAAACGCCTAACAAGTGACATGTAATGTGATGTAATAAAATATATCAGATGTAACATTGAAAATCAAATTTGGAGGGTAAAAGTCACAGCTGTTGCTATTGTATTCCCCGGGCGGGAACACGTGTCCCTCCAGATTTTGTAAAGGATTCATGAACTCTGACTGAACTTCCAAACTCGACTTTCATACAAAGGTTTATCACTTCACCTTTTATTTTTTCCTGCGAGGCATCTTCAGGCTTTTGCTTCCTCTCTTTTGGATTCATGAAAAAACTCCCGATGAACCTTTGAAAATGTCAAACCAAGACGTATCTGCAATGATGGCATCTACGAATGCAACGCAATAATTGTCCCACTGGCTTGAGAATCATTACGGGGGTTTAACCGTTCATAATTCACTCCCTATAATTGCATTTTGCAGGGGGGGCTTTACCTCCATTACTCCTGTTAAAGCCACATTCGACATGCTGTGGAACACAAAGGGATTTGTAAAACTTCCCAATGAAAGGATATTAACTATTCAGTGGATTTGATGGCTGTTACGCTGTAATGAGCCCAATTCTAGTGGGCAAATTGACAGCAGAAGCATTACGTCCGTCCTAAGCTTGTGTAAATTAATACTGAGGTTCTCAGGACATTATATTGTTGTATTATATGACACCTTGTTGAGCAGAGAATTAGCTACTCACCAAGAAACTCTGAACAAGCACCACCGATTCCCTTAAGACATTAAGCTGAAAAGACTTTTGGCATGAGAAATAATGAGTTGTTTTCTAGTTATAAACAAAAGCATTTGTTACCTTCAGGACCTCCTAAATTCGGCTTAATAGTGGTTTATGTTTATGAAACAGCTTTTCTCTGACAGCTAACCATAGCAATGACCTCTCAGGAAAAATCTACTGAAAACGCTTACAGTACATTTAACTGTTATTTAGCAGAGCAAGTTGAGTAAGAACACAGTCTAATTTACTGCATTGTGGCCTGGACACACACACACACACACACACACACACACACACACACACACACACACACACACACACACACACACACACACACACACACACACACACACACACACACACACACACACACACAACACACACACACACACACACACACACACCAACCACACACCACACACACACACACCACACACACACACCACACGGGGGGCACCCACCCACACACACACACACAGCTTTCAGCTGCGTAGTGGTACACTAACATTGTGCTGTTAGCCACCAACCAGGTTTGGGAGAAGGCAGGATGCTTTTGCTTTTCTTGTAGCACACTTTGTTTGATTAATAGACTGAATGCCTTAATCTGTTAAAGCTACGGGAACTTTATTTTGTGTGTAAGGCAACATTAGACCTCATTTAAATGGCTTTCCAAAATGTTAAACATATTTTCACTGAATTGTTATTCCTTATAAATCACGCACCATAAACTGTTTTTAAAGTTTGATTTCTTGAAACAATGGCTTTATAGGGATCGGAAGTAACTACACAGCTCATGAAGCTAACACGAAAAAACCTCAGAACAGCTGACAACATTTTCTTGTTAGCTCCCTCGGCTATGCGACTACGTGTTGCAGATGAATTACAACCTAGTACACTTAGGACGAAAGTGAAGAATCAATTTGAATAGATCGGCCCCATTGTCAAGGGTAACCAATCCTGCTATTTGAGTCATTATTGGCCTGATATCCCATATACGTTTCTGATAAGTGCATTCAAAATGAACTCAAATAACTAATTGAATCCCTTTCTAAACATTTGCTGTATTTTTAGCATTGTTACTAATGTCAGTAGAATTTTAAACAAGGTTTTGCAGAGACAACGAAAGGTTTCACATTGACTCTTCATTCCCAATGTTTATCATCCAAGTTCATTGCTCACATTCGCTATTTAGTACTCAAGTAAAATGAAAGCTGATGCCATTAGTTTTGAACAATTGTACTTTTTCCCCAGGTGACGACATCAGTAAGACTCATCTTTGATCCTAAAATCAACACTAATTTTCATGCAAATCCATTGAACGGATATATATAAGTATGGTTAAATATTCTATGACGATTTTTATATATGTTCTTGCATTTTAATGTGTGAGCTTTTTACCTCGGGACTGTGGGAAACAGTATTTCGATCTTTCTGTGTGTACAAACATATTTTGAGATTAACAATAAAGTTGACTTTGACTTTTTGACCTTGCTTATCTGATATATGTATGTATTGTATGTTGTTTTACTGATGATGTGGTTATTTAAAAAATAAATGTATCTTAAAAGGTGGACATTTATGTGCTGTATCGTAGAAGACAAGTGATCCCTACAGTGCAACGCAGACAAGGCCCTGAGATGAAATAAGAGCTTGTTCCGGGAGCTGAGGCACTTTTCATCAATATATTTCCTTCCTTTGTGCTTCCTTGTATAAATTGTGGAGCAAAGTGGAAGCTAGAGTCTTTGAAAATATACTCCTGGGGGTATTAATCTGAGAATAAAAGAAAACTGTCATATATTCTAAAAGAGGACGTTCTAATAGTTTTTCTTTTTCACTTTTTGTCATATCGATTTATAAACAGCTAAAGGACTACTTTCTGGTTCTGTATAGACAGTATAAAACAGGGTTTGACTTCCAATTAGACTCTACCCACAATAGCCATGCAATGTTACCGTAACTTTGAAGTAGAATCAGTGAATCTGGAGAAAGATTGCTGATATTTTAACTCATTTCCCTTACAAACACCCCGGTTTAACGTCCGTACACACCTATGGCCTTCCCTCGGTCCTGTGCAAAAGCATGAACGTGAAAATGCAAGCGTGTCCCGGTCCAAGACACTTTATTTGTTTGCCATTTACAGAGCCACGGCTGTTTATCAACACAGGTTATTTTTCATCGCACACACAGTAGACCGTGAGGACATATTTGCTGAATTTGGCAGAAAGTGTATTGGATTAAAATCGCTGACCTTTAACCGGTTTGTTGTTATTACCATGCTTAGTCAAATGGCCCATGTTTATGTCAGAAAGTGATTTGATCTTCATTTTTATTTGGGATTTATGCCTCGACGGGTTCTCTAACACCTTCAGAGGATTAATGTGGCAACGTGCAGCATCTTTGAGTACTTCCTGCCCTTCATGCAAAAGATTCATGGAAACATTGTTCTGTGAAACTACAAAGGCTGACCGTTCTCAGATACATTAGACACTTCATTAGGCACAAACAGCTGTGGGTCGCTTCAGCTTCTCCATGCTGCTGAGGCACAATCATACATCAATAACAGGACTTTTCGATACAACTTTTGTTCTCGAAAAATAGCAGTGTTTTTCATCACAGCGGGAGCCAGGCAATCATCAAGCTCGATCAACAGGTTGTTATCAACACTTAGTACAGAAATACTACTTCTCTGGCTTGGATTGTACCCACATTTGTACTGTAGCTTTAGTCAAAAGCATCTTCCAAATCAACTAACTGGACACGCTAGCATTCAATGTTTAGATGTACAACCTCATAGAGCAGTCATGATGCTAAACCAAAATGTGCTGTGAGTGCGTATTTATTGATCCAACCTCAAAATGATGAAAATATAGGTTCACATCTTAATAAATACACCCTTGAAAAGTGTCGCAAAATGACAAACGTACATGTTGAAGGGAAAGTCAGGTGACGATATTGTAGAGACAAAATGGAGGCTGGGTTTAGAAAAAATATATATATACACAGGAGACTTTTTTTTACTGTTCCCAACAAACAGTCAATCATTCCCGTGTCTTAATCTAGAATGAAGTTTTCAGACACATTTGTTTGTCTGTTTGATTTCCACAAGATTACTGAAAAACTACTGCCCTGGTTCTCATGAAATATGTAGAAAGGTTTAGCAGGAGCCAAGGGAGAACCCATCACATTTTAGGGCGAATCAGAAACGCATTTGACAGATATGGGGCGAAGCCTGCGAGCTAGTTCAGACAGTCAACTCAAGCGGCAATGATACATTAACACGTGACACACCTCGTCCCTTTTACAACCAACCAAACACATTGTCCTAAACATGCCGCTCTATTTAAGCCGCCAGGTCTTCCTGCCTCTGCCTCGCTGCTGTGTTCACTTGCTATTGCTACGTTCATGTTCCTGCTGCTGTGTTTCATGTTGCTGCTGCTCCCCTGCCCCACCACCACCCCCCAGCTTCCAACTGTAGGCTCGGGGGATAGTTATCTAATCATCACTCAATGTTCTTTGTAAATCTGTGGAGCGATGAGGCCCGAGCCTAGACTCCAAACTCAAACTATATGCTGCTTCTAATAAACATATTAAGAAACACGTGAGTTGTCTGACTGAAATACAAACAATGCAACACTTCTTCACTTCTTTTTAGCATCTGTTGCTCCCACATTACTAACTTAAAACTTGTGAAAACACATCCTATCAAGGAACCTGATGATCAGTGGCACTCCTTCAGGTTGCACCTTTAACATTTAAAAAAGGTACCACCTGAAAAATTAGACTATTTAAAGTTTAAATAGTCTACTTTTTAGGAACTTCTGCAGAAGAGTCTTTCAGATTAACATTTATTTTACATGTATAAAACAGGTCATGACACTTTCTATTATAAATAACTCAAATATAGCTTACATTTTTCTGCATAACATGAACATTTCCAGGACTGAGGTTTCCCCTTCAGCAGCAGGGTCTCCTCTAAAAGCAGTTTCATCACGATGTGAGGATGCCACATCAAGGCAGCAGTGTTTGTCGTTGGTGGGCAAGAGAGAGCGAATGAAAATGAATAAATCAATCAGGTGACACACACACACACACACACACACACACACACACACACACACACACACACACACACACACACACACACACACACACACACACACACACACACACACACACACACACACACACACACACACACACACACACACACACACACACACACACACGTATGCAAACAGTAGCAGGCAGCTCCATTTCTACACAGAACGTCAGCTTCGGATATTGTGTTCGAAAACAGTGAATTATATTAATAATTCAATTGCAGATGTCATGAACTGAGGTATCCTTCAAGAGGTTTGTAATAACTTATGACCACGATATATATTTAACAGAGAAAACTAGATATTATTAGAACATCCTGTTCACACATACAGACTTAAAGTGTCTGGCTTATATGTTCCTCTCGTGCCTGAGGCTTGTGGCAGTATAAGAACAACATTTAGCAAATAAACAACAGAGTATGGGTTGTGCGATATTTTATAATTTCCCGGCGACTGTCAGTTTAATTTATTGCCCATGCATTTGCGCAGTTGTTTGGGTGTGTTGTATTATCTAGTCACACATTGTTATTTTGTCTGTAGAAGCAGCTGCTGTCCTTACAAGACCCTCAGTTAACTTCTGTTGCTTTGTGCTCCTTTGAGAAACGTCCCTCTGTGCTGTGAGTGCTGAATGCAACATCTTTCTTTTACACATTTCGTCATGAAAGCACCTTTCAGGATTTGTGCCCACGCCTTAAATTCAAAAGATTCTGTCTCTTGTTGTGCAGCTGTAAGCAGAACAACACTGCACCATCACTATCAGGCCACATGTGCTTGTGCTTGTTCTTCTTCCTCTAAGAAATTCAAAAACAAATTATCACCTACAGCATTGTGAGAGGAGTGAGAGCAGACTCTGATCTGGTTCCTAACACTCCTTAGAAGCAGCCATCATTTGGTAGCTTTGCTGTGACCTGGAGCCGCTTTTGTGGGTTATTTCCAGGCTGTAACTCCACATAATGATGTTTTCTGCTCCTAACAAAGAGCTGCTCTGTTTACATAGCACACATCGAGCGTCTTTAATATTTTAGTACTGTTTTGTTTGGGCAACTGGGAAAAAATACAAGACATTTGCACAGAAGTCACTTTCCTTCTGTGCTTAACATATTTTCATTGACTACTTTTGCAGGAGCAATTTGTAAGAATAACGTCAGTGTACTAAATCGCAATTTTCCTCTTTCCTCCAGCAGAAAAAGTTTAAGTAGCACTATTCAGTGGCTACTTTGCAACAATTTATGAATAGAACTTTAAACTGTATATTGTTCCTGAAAGCTGGAGCTTCACCGCACTACTGCAGTGATGCTAAGTCTAAACATGAGAGTGGTTGATCTTTACATAAAGTCAAAGTGTACACCGCAAAATGCTGATGTCCAGGAATTGATATGAATTTGTGCATTAACACGGCAGATGCTTTGTCCAGAAGTGGACATTTTTTCAGAATCACCGTCACCCAGAGGGGAGGGTAAGAGGTCACTGAAAACATTAGGCTTCATCCTCAAGGGACCAATACAATCAAAAGCAATTATAGAACTCTGACCATTACGTTGAAGTGTAAAGAGGAACATGTGAGCTGACAGTGATGCTCCAGATCATTGGTTCCCCCCCCCCCAGGCCTGAACACTAGAACCTGGCCACAGAACGTGTGAACCGTCCGGATGTTATATTAAAAACCAGAAAGCTCAACAGTTATTATTGTTACGTTATAAGCTATTCTTGTTCAGACTAAATTCAGTTGAATGTTAATCAATCAATGTGCTCCGAGAAACTGTTGACTTGTCAATATCAAGGTCTATAAGATCAACATGTTCTTAACTGTAACCCTAACCAACCACCGGTGCCTTAAATCAATCGCAAACAAATGTTAACCAAGGTTTAGCAAGTATGTTGTATAGAAATAAAATGTAAAAAATGTGGTGACATGGAAGATACATTTAACAAAAGTGTGTCTTATGTTGATATTAAATTCAAGAAGGAAGAATTATCTGAATTACACATGTGTCTTTAAAAACTCCTAAAACTTACAAGTAGTATTTATATTTATGCGTGACAGGGTTTCCACTCTTTTACAGTAGCTACAGCTTCTGTACGCTCAAAATATTTGTAATACTTTACTTGACAACACCAGCAACTTCAGCAGCTTGTTATACAGTTGTTAGCTAAACATATGGGTTAACTGATATAATCCTGATGGTTATATACCTGATTCTATTTGGCAGTCCAGAGAAGTGAGAGCATACAATTGAAATATAAATATTTGAATTGTAAATATGAATATTTCAAATGTAAATGTATAAAATATAAGTTTTAGTCTTCTTCGAGTCTGAGATCCTACTTCACCAGCTGGACTTTTGCAGGAAAGTAAAGAATCATGTGGTCTACTTCCCAGTGTCTTACAGCTTGACTGATGCTATCTGACAGGTCTTGATTTAGTAAACAGCACCATCCTGACACCAAAGGATTGTATGAAATGTTAGAAATAATCAATCACAACCCCGGCTTCATGCTTATAAAAGGTACTTTTCTGACTTGTTTCTGACTCTAATAGACTCTCCGTCAGAGAAACTGCTGGGTCACCATTGCTAATAAATTAGGATAAGATATCCATTTTATAAGCTAACACAGCTCCTACACCATCAACAACATCCTAAAAATAGCATTGATTTTCCCCAAAACATTTACTCACCATATGTGTGAATAATCTGTGGAAGAGCTCCGGGTGATAGTTGGAGATATAGAGGCAATTACACAGTAATAGATTCAATCTCTGGCCAAGAAAAACATAATTGGAGAGGGAGCTCTCGCCTACGGGCCAGAATATTGTATATTGTCACTGTGATTATAGACACTTGGCACAGCGTGATGCTGTTAGCAATTTAAAATCAGCCCATGAATGGCTGACATTAAATAGAATGCTTTAGATCACAGCTTTGATTGCACTATAACATTATTTTCCGATTTTAAAAACACACTATTTGTTTCTCTTCCTGGACAGTTGACTGTGAAAAAAAGGGAAATAGCAATGCACACAATGGTGATGTGTTTGTATACCGAATGCAAATGAGGTATTCAAAAGGAAGCAGTAAGGGCTTTTACATTTACAAAAGGAAGGGAAGAATAAGAGTGAGTGCTGAGGCAACAAAAGGTCTTCATACTTTGTTCTCGTCCCCGCAGAGATTTCATACAAGATGGCAGCAAGATAAAGAGCTGGTAAAGCAGGCATGTCACGTGGAAGTGAGGAGGACGGGATACATGGGGACTTACACCAGAGAGCAGGAGGAGGTCAGGAGGTCATGGATACGCTGGAGGTGGGGGTCAGGGGGGGGGAAGAGGTCGTGGCCCGGCGGAGTAATGAGCATGGATCCTGAGGGAAGGAGGGCGAAAGCTGCTGCTGTACGACTTGCGCAGAGACCCTCATGCTTAAACATTTTTTTTAAAAAGTACTTAGTGTTATAGCTTATTTCAGGGCCATAAATTACATGACTGGAATATGACAATGAATGAATCATTTTGCTTATTGCAGCTGGTAAATGTTGAGCTTATTTGAATGACTTTATGTACTGCCGGTGAATATCTTAACCTCAAATTATGTATCAGAATGTATTCATTAGTTAATTTATATTTTGAATAAGCTACATTATACATTAAATTATTGACCTTCCAGATTTACTGGAGTAAAAGTATAAGGTATTATAAATCAAATAGCCTAAAATTACAAGTATCTCAAAGTTGAACAGTTCTTAAGTAAACCGTATCCTCTGTATCTGCACCAAAAGTCCTGCTTTGCATTCAGCAGCATTTTGATGGAGCTCACAGCCCCGTGTGCCACTTATATAGTTAAGCAATTAAGTGGAGAAAAAAAAGACTTGAGGCCTAAGAACCACCTCGAGGTGCATTCATGCATACTAAACTGTACTTTCGATTTGGGGTAAGCACACTGGAACAGATGGGAGTGGTTCCAGATGGGCTCCACATTTCACACGAGGGCGGGGTTCTCCTGCCTCTCTGATATAAAAAGGTTGATGCCCTGCTGACTCTGAGCCCACAACTTCCTGTGGAAGTATTTCAGGCTGGATGTTAGAATCCAGATTGGTTTATAATTGCGACAGGATTAGGAAATGTTTGAATAATGAGTTTCGATGTGAAATGGTTTGACGGCGTCACCGAGTTCAGCACCTATGTAGAGAGTTGAGAAAATTGATGCGTCTCCTGTGTTAAATCAAATGTAATAAGACATAGCAAGGTTATTAGATTTGTTTTGCCATGGCTTAATCGAGAATTTGACTTCCTGTATTTCACTACAAGACAACAGTACAGGTAAGACAGGGAAGTATTAAAGAAGTACATGAGGAGGAGATGAAAAAGGTCTTGAAGCATTTTATAAAATGCAATTCAGCACGAACAATGTGTCGAAAGCCCTTCTCATGTCAGTGGAAGTGCTGAATATCCACAAGCAGCGCAAATTGAAAGTCATGCGCGTCAGCACCGATACTTGGAAAAATCCACAGTGTTACAAATGAACGTGTGCTTGTATTCGATAGTCCAGCAACCATATTTTTAAAGAGTCTGAAGAAAAGTTGATGTGAATGTGCTCTATGGTTCAAAAAGGGAAAGCTCCATATCTCATTGTCAATGACTAAATGAGTGTGGAACAGCTTTGGCGGTCCACTGCTCTGCTTCTTCAAAAAGAAAAACAAGGATCTCATCCTTTTATAAACTCAGACAGAGATAACAAGGTGCACCTCAACACAACTTGACAATGAATCTATTATAAAAAAAAAAAATGGAAGTAAATAAAATACTTTCATGCTCTGATTTTCCTTCGATGGAAAGAGCCGACGGGCCCACAGTGTGCAGCATCACATATTGTGAGGAAGCAGCAGTGTGACAATCGCTGAGCAGTGTGCAGGCAACAATGCCACAGGGCCGGTACAAACACAGCTGCAGGACACTTGTTTCCCAGAGTTCACGGCGGCATAGGGGACATACATGACAGACTGCAGAGGGGGGAAAGAGAACAGATGGATGTGTGTTGTCCTTGTGTTTGAGGTTGTCTTTCCTCATGGCTATACAGTATATTACAGCATGTACAGTACACACACACACACACACACACACACACACACACACACACACACACACACACACACACACACACACACACACACACACAATTAACCTAAATTACAATGTTTCATGATTGGCCAGCTGCAGGACATCTGGTCAACTTCAGAATGACCCGCTGAGAATCTCAATGTAAAGCTAATACTAAACATGTGTTCAGATACAGACTGTGACATTAAGGGCTCCGTGTTCTATTGTTGAGAAGGGTTGCCGTACAATACAAATAAAATAAAAACATTTGCTTTTCTCGTCAATCAATCTTTCTTTGTTGATTTTCCAGGATTGCTCAAAAAAGTGTGTGTGTGTGTTTATGCAATTGACTTGATTGGCTGTTGCGAAGCACCAGGATACCGTGGTGTGAAAGAATATTATTCCCTTGCTATTTTCCCCGCTGACATAAATACATGTTTTATACTTACTACCAACACAGTATAAATACCTACCAAAGCAATGCTCAGCCTAGAAAACTAATGTTCCTTTTGTCTGCTGTTGGCACCACATAGGACAATCTAGAATAACAACTGTTGGTGTTAATTGTGTTTAATGGTTAGGGGTCTATATGTAAGTGAGCGGTTGTATATAATCATTTATAATGCGTTTACCTTTCTACAAGATTTGAAGGAAAAGAAAAAGTGTTTCATCTTAGAAATTAATTCAGTGTTTCAGCTTTGGAGTTTGGTTTCTTACAGCAACAACAAATCATTTGACTTAAAATAAATTATAATTCCCAGGCACACTCCAAAACCCAAAGATTGTTCAGTTTACTATGAGTACTATGTTAGATTGTTTTTCTTAGTTGTCATTAGTTAAGTATGTACACGACAAAGAGAAAGTGGGAAATCATTCAGAAGCTACAACCAGTATAAACCAGTCTGTTTGGCATTAACTAAAACAATGATTTTATTATTGAAGTATTTGCAAATTAATTCTCTGCTGATACATGTTTTAACTAATTGTTTACATATATTAATTGTACCTCGTCTTAATAATCTTATATTCACCACTCTGATCTGTAACATTAGTATCGTAAATGTTGATAGGTTGTTAAAAATGTTCAACAAAAAGTTTGAGTTTACACTATTAAAATTAGCATTTAATTTACGGTATGAACTTTGTCTGGTATAGCTGACTATCACTATTTTGTAATACTGAGATGTCCTTGGTATCACACTTGCATTACTTATATCACCAGATATTTTTGGAGAGTATACTTTTACAAGGAAATGTCTAAGTCTGAGGACATTCCTTGAAAATATACTCGCCGTGGGAACAAGTGAAATGCTCCTGACTCATTAGCAAGGTATACAGATTCCACATTTAAACAAAATTGCACAATACCAAGTTAAACAGCTTTTTAAGATGAACGTGTTTACAGTGTAGCCATTTCCATGCAGGATGCCGCCTGGGGGGGGTCTTCTGTCTGTCTACAAGGAGATAAATGGCCGCTGTGGCCCAGAGAGAATGGTGGGCTGCTGACTGATAGAGGCTGTGTTTGGGATGAAGCTCGGCTGTAAGTGTTTACTTCAATTGTCCTGTAATCACCGGCTTTCTGGGAAGGAGAGGTTCCCCCACTGCGCTGCACCTGGACCCTGTTCTGGATCCATTTTACCAGAGGTGGAGGAGTATCCGTTCCCCAAAAAAAGTCAGAACACACCAGTAATCAGAGGAGGAAGCAGGACAGCAAAAGAGTAAAAAGTGTGTTAAGAGGCTGACAGATTCAATGTGAAGAGAGTGTATTGACTGCATGATGTGTTTATGAGAGGAAGAACTGGAGATATTGAAAGAAAACATTGTCAATACTTAAATGAAGGAAAATGTTTAATTGTGTTTACATATGTGACGGTTAACAAGCAGAGAAAGGAAGACATTGACAGCATAATTGGAGGTGCTACATGTTGCAATTTAGCATCAATAAATCATTACAAGAATCATTTGAGGTGTCAGTATAATTACAGTAAACAAACAGGTCCATCATGACTCAAATTAACTGACTATAACAGCCTCAGATTAACATTGTGTCACTCAGTTTGAAAGGAAATGTGAGTGATTGTACTGTAGAAGATGAGTGTTTGTAGGGTGTTGTTGACATTAGAGCCACTTTTCTTTTACTTTTGCGATTTCTTTTTTACTATTATTTATTTTTGCAAGGCCGATTAACAAGTTTTGTTTTGTCATTCTAGCCTCCTCCTAGATTGATTGATTGATTGATTATGTTGGTCCAGACTGAAAAGCTCAACGATGATTTTATAGATTTCCGATTCAATGGTGTGCAAACATTCATGTTGCCAGTTCAAATGTTCCATTATCCAGTGAAATATTTCAACATCTAAAAAGGACAGGTTGGCAAAATGTCCTCCCAAAAATGTGCGGCCAAAATATTCTTTAACAACCATGCATTAAACCGGACTTAAAGTCTGCAGCCATGTTAGTCTCTGTGACAAATATTAGTTTAGCATTTTAGCTTCCTTACACTTGAGACAAAGTACAGCCAGGGGTGGTTTGGATGGCTTAAACCAAAGTATTAGGCACATTAAAATAATAAGCCATATATTGGTTCCTGAGAAAATAGCCAGAGCATCATCAAAGTCTGTGGGCTTTGTAATCTGGATACCAATAATGTTTTAACAACATTTCATCTTAATCCATCTGGTAGTTGTTGAGATACTTTAGACTGAACCAAAGTGCTAGAATGACAGGCAAGGGTGACTGTGTGAAAAATGATGAATTTGGTATATAGCCTCAATCAGCACTCTGTTAAATTAAGTTTCTCATAGAAAGAGAAATGGACATTTCTGTGAAAATGTCACAGATTATTAGTTTAACACATTCATTGAGAGCCAGTATAATCTAGAAAAGATGAGATGTTCAGACGGAGAGGGAAGGCAATGGGTGAGAGATCATGAGACAGCGCTATATTACACAGTGCATAATAAAGAAAGGCAGGGGGACTGAGAAATTGGAAAATCAAAAGAGAGCAGGTGTTTAGAGAGCATGAATGGAGTGTGAATTAGAAGGCATGGGCAGAAGAAATTGACTGAGTTTATGAGTCTACAGAATGCATGTGGAAAGATAAGAAGTGCACAGAAGGGAAGAGGGGGAATTAAGTGGAGGCGTATAAAATGAAGCTGGGAGGAATTCTTATTATTTAAAGGTTATGAATGCTACAGACACAACACAATGTAACACCTTATTTCCATCAGTGTACTACAGGTCGATATGATTAAACTAGTTCCATTTGGTATGACTTCGTATTTCGAAGGAAATGCTGGAAGGAGGCAGAACAATCAATTTGAAGACAGTGCTGTAGGTTAGAGAACTTTGTGAGTGAGGTGAACTTTAGCTGAGCTTTGGCTCTGCACTCTGTGAACCGGATTTATAACAATACTCTGAAAGCAACTCGGTTTTGGACCAGCTGCGTTCAGCCAAGAAACAGCTGAAACAAGAGGCCAGTCTGCTCTGATTGGTTAGCTGTCTGGGTCTGTTGTGTTTGGTCAACCGCTTAGAGATATCCCGCTCCTTTGCCTATCATGTACAATGTGTTGGAGTGCTAGCCAATAGAAGCGCGAGTGGTACATAGTGATGTCATTATGTTATGGAAGTAAACAAAGTTCAATGGAGGCTTTCAGGCAGGGGGGGGAGTGTGTGGGAGAGGAACTCCCTAGAGCAGTGCTTCTCAAAGTGTGGTCAGCGGACCACTGGTGGTCCGTGAGCGCCCCCTAGTGGTCCGTGAGTATATTGGTAAAATTTCACATTTGAAATAAATAAATACATTTAAGTTTTCCGCACTCTCGCGGGAATATCTCCGCAACGGAGCGAGCTTAAGTTTAACTTTCTATTGCATGATATATCCCAGGGCAACACCTTCATCACACATGTTGCCACCTGTTTGTACAATTTTCAGGCGATTTGTAATCTGTTCTAGAAAAACGATGTGTTTTGGGATATTTGTGGAGTTAGGTGGTCTGCGTTTGTTTTTTTATTGGTTACATGGTCCTTGGTATGAAAAATTAACACTGTCCTAGAGGGAACTTTTGGATTTTAGCCTTTGCAGACCATTTACATGCACACAAACCTGTTTAACACACTACAGGAAAGAGAGAGAGAGAAAAAGGCTATTGGTAATGTCAGTCAATGGGTTGATTCATCACTATTCATCACTATGTTCCAAATTCTAAATTCTTATAATTGTTTTAGTATTGGATGGATAGCTATCATTTTGGGACAGTCATTAATTACCCATAGACAAACCCCTCTTTGCACATTTTAGGATCAGCAGTAATTAGGCAGAGTTGTCACCACAAAGACGGCAATGGCCGGATTCGTCCTTCAATGAGCTTCACCACTGCTTTTTAGAAACCTTTAGATGACTTAATGGAGGCTACATCCATATTTTATACAGTCAATGTGAAACATGGGCATTGAATAGATGAGAAAGCAGGCTTGATACAATCAGTTGTGCATCGCAAATCAGAATTACGATCAGACAACAATCCTACAATGTCCCTGCCATGTCAGGTTAAATGATGGAGAGAAAAAGAACAGGGTCGTTTTATGCATAAAAGACTACAGTTAATACAAAAAGTGCCAGGGTTCTCTCAGAATTGCATCTGATGTGATGGATGAGGTTGTCAAAACCAAAATGTATGGCTGGAAATATAAGTGTCTGGGAAGCGTGTGTGAGGTGTGGGAGTGGCTGTTTAACCGCAACAGTTCATCTCTGACAGGTTTTTTCCCTCAGTCCTCTGTTTCATCAACACGTTCAGGGAGACTGTTGAACGACGCCCTTCTGTTACAACACAGCGTCAAAGCAACAACAGGACATTTGAAGCTAATTACCTCTGATGGCCTCACTCTGGCAGCACCTGTCCTTCTTAAAGTAAAAAAGCAGCGTGATCAGTGACATCTGATATGTCTGTGGAAAGTTCATGTAAATGATGCTCATATCAGTAGTACACTCAAGAGACTCACTCCGTAGGGTCCTTAGAAGAATAACAAAAGATAGTACATGAGGAGAAAAGACGGCAATCGGGGTATTTATGATGAGAGGAAATGGCTTCCGATAAAAGCTGAAAGACAGAAAGAAAAAGTACTGTGAATAGAGTACTGAAAACTAATATTTGAACAGTGATTTCAATCTGATATTTTGAGAGATGTACACATTTCTTGGGATCTCTAGACAGTATGTGGGCTCCTACTGCATTTGTTAATGTCACTCGGTTCAACTAATTAGGGTTTCGCACTCATATCTTTCGAGCGTGAACCAGAGACAGTGGGTGTTTCTCAATGCCGAGTACGCTTGGTAGCACATGTCTTCCGAGCGTCTTGCTTCAGAAGTGAGGCAAGAATACTTCCTGGCATTTGGAAAACGAAGGGTAGAACAGGCTAGCAAGTGTGCAGGTGTGCGTCATATGAGAGGCCCCGCCTTACATTTTCTGCCACAGATTTGGGGAAATTGGTCCGTGCGCAAAGCATTGTGGGGATTTTAAGACCGCGGAGTCTACACATGCGCAGCCTCGAAATTTCTCCAAACGAAGTACGCCGGGCTCGGTAGAATTCCAAGAATGCTGGACATTGGAACAGTCCTTCGGCGGCACTCAATGACGTAGTATGCTTGAAATAGTGGCTCTGGAGCAGCTTTACTCGACATTGAGAAACACCCATTGACTCTGTTGGGTCTGGTGAGTGGAGCATAAGGTACGGAAAGATGCGGTAGGAGACATTATGACATTATGCTACAAGAAAGAAACAAAGTGAGGAAGAAGAAACTTTTTCAGGGCTCCTTTTCTTATGAAGTATACTTTTGTTTAGCAGTATGTTAAATTAAAACGGATTAATTTTAAAATACTGAATACAAATGTATCTTAAAACACTTTTTATGATCGGCAGTAGTGGTTTGTCCACTTGATTGCTGATTCTATTGTTTTTGGATGGGTTTATCTTTCAGAAAACAACCCAAATAATGATTGAATCAGATCAGAATCAGAGCAACTCGTAAACAGTATAAACAAGCAATATACTACAATAAGATGTTCCTTTAGCATCCACAAAATCTCCATAATAAGAATTTGTTTCATAAACACAACAAAGTCGTAAGAAAAGACTTGCCAACTTGGCAAATGGATCGTCAAAGAAGCATGTGAATGCAGCATTGGCATTGGTGGAGGACTTTGCTCTCGTGTGACACTCTAGTTATCCAAGATATAAATAATTATGCCAATTTCTCTTCTGTAAACTCAACATCACTCAAGTATAAGACAAGGAAATGAAAAAGACCTTGTGGATTTGTTCCGGCCACATATCAGGATTTCTACTCGGCAAACTCCGGGACACCTAACGGGGAGGTGAACAGATCCAAAACCCTAAGGAGGGATTATATATTCAATCTAGCCTGGGAAAGTCTCAGGATCCCCAAGGAAGATCTGAAAGAAAAGGCTAGGGAGGATTGCACGTGGACTACCTTGCTGACTCTGCTGAAATGGCTACCCAGAGTAAGTGAAGCAGAGAGGAGAGGTATGATGGATGGAGGGATGGGATAATGAATTTCAGTGACATTTCAATCAATGGTTTTAGAGAGTATCTTTGCTTTTTAGGAGATTAAACTGAATTCTTTTTTGTCAGCAGGATCATCTGATAAGGTTCCATTCAATATCTAGCAAGCAAGACCTGAAAACAAGGACCTTTGTGTATTTTTACTGCTAAGAACCGGTTTTCTGCTGTAACACTCTCTTGTATAAACGCATGTGAAGGACACTGTTCAGGAACTAGTTGTCCCAAATGCTCTGTATGTGATGACTACTTCCATTCTGGCAACGATAATAAATACATGTATCCTGATATTGAAGACCAAGCCGGTGACGGGTGGTATTTTTCTAACACTGAACGATTCTCCTGCACTCTCCGCTGCACTGCACGTGAGTTCACACTGCATTTGTTTACAGTGCTACTGCCTCCTAATTGTGCATGACTCTCTACATGGGTGCACACAGGAGACCCACTCCCCAGGGCCGTCCAGAGAGAAGGAGCAGGTTTTGAGCGAGGCAGAAAGTGGAACTGCTTTGGAGGCATATAATTGAACCGCTCAGATAGAAGGATGAAGAGGAAATGGAGAGAAAGTGGGAAAAAGAGACAGGTCTTATGGTTGTTATGCCTGTGAATTTGTAGAATGATAAGTTATTTATAAATGCTTTTATATGTCCCTTTGCCCTGCATGCGAAGCCCCTCTGCATTTGTTGGTGTCCCGAGTTTTGTTTAATTAAGTCCCACTCGATAAATCCTGCAATTGACGGATTCCACTGGGTCCTTTGGAGGAGGCCGAGAGGGAAAACAGGAGGTAGAGGGCTCTTGCTTCCGAAAAGGAACGGCCTTGAAAAGCATATAATTGCCTTAGACAGACAGGAAAAAGGAGAGAGAGAGACAGAAAAGGGACAGGAAAGGAGAGCAAATGGTGGGAAGACTCAAAGAGAGGGTGTACAAAAATAAATTAAAGAATGAGAGATCTTGTGTATTTAATAAACTTTGGGGAAGTGATAGGATTGATAGAGAGGGTCAGATGAAAATAGAAGAGCAGTTCAAAGACAATAGGAGCCAGACGAAAGCCAGCGAGCCGGTTCTATTACCAGGTCCTCTCTGACAGGGGGGGGGAACAAATGGACTGTAATTGCACACAATCTGTCTTCAGAGCTCAATCACTTTGCCCTGCGGGGTCTATTGGTGAAACACTCCTCTCACACTAATCTAATAACCTTGTCCCTCACCTTCCTCCCCACGGAGACGTTACCTTTCACCTTCAACACGGACCTTACCCCAGCGGTGGAGTGAGACGTTAATGCGTTACACATAATGAACTTGCATATTTGCATGCAATTAGAACTGGAATTCACCCTTTCTAATTTTCACAAAAGGCTTTTTTTGAATAAAGTAGTATTTCTACTTTTTTGTTTTGTTACATAATTAAACTGTGAATAATGTACACTGCATACATTTACAAACAATTCATTAATCCAAACCTTTTCTAAGGTTGTTTTTCAAAGACTGGGAATTGCCTTGTTCAGTATAACGTTCAGACAGAGATCCTGCTTGATTGTTTTTTTCGTACTTCACTTGTTAATACTTTATTGTCTGCGAGCAACATTATGATTTCTTAAAATTCAGTTTCTATAAAGTTGTCTGACTGTAGATAAACACTTCTTGAGAATAGGATAACACCTTGTTATCTGTTTTTTGTGAATAATGAGACTCCTAAAGTATTTTCTTGAAGTAAAAATAAACTTATTTTAAGTTATAATGTATTTCAAAAGTTTTCCTCCACAAGTCAAGACATTTTCCAGGGTAGCAATTAAATCCTGGTATATAGGTTCATGCATTTTAAGCAAGTCATTTGAAGTTGTAAGAAAACTATTTCAAAAACATCATATTTGATTTTAAATTACCATAAAATAGCAACCTGAATGTCATTGGTTTCTTCGTCTTGATTTACTAGAAGTGTTATGTGGTTGTGTGTTAGGATCTATATGCACCTAATGAATTCACTGCATCTCATTTTGGAATTAGTTCTTCATATATTCAAGAGTTCATTTTGCAGTGCTTTGCAAAAAAAAATGTTCACACGGCATTTCGCCTTTTACTGAATCCTAAAGACATCTCATTAAAACCTGTGTTTTGCAGTTTGCCAAAATTGCATCTTTCCTCATGACAGAATCACCAAAACTAATTTAAAAAAATGTCAAGCGCCAAAACGTAGATAGCTCTGGTACAATCAGATCTGCTCCAATAAGATTTTAAGATTAATGTATTTCTTGTGATTACACCCCTCCATCACATTTTTTACCTCAACCCTAACCCTAACCCATTGCAACCCATTTTCGACAGAACAAAACCTCCGATTAAAACATTCCATCATGGCAAAAATAGATTCCTCTAGTTCACCTGGAATAACCAATACTATTGGACAGTAACGGTATCGTGGTATCAATTCAATCAAACAGAGCACTCTTGAACTCAAACACTACATAGGCATGTCATATTCATGTGTATGAGGGGGTGTGGACATGTATGTACAAATTGAAAAATAATAGTAAACCAACCCCATTCTGCAAAGCTGGCTTAACATTCATCCAAATCCAAAGAGCCTTTGTTTATTTATCAAATGTCCTTCTTTTGTCTTGCTTTTGTGTTATTTTCTTTCTCCCTTTTCTTTTTAAATAAAATATATATATATTTTGTTTTTATTTTCACATGCAGTCCTCTACAACTCATATGTGACCTTTGTAAGTTTTGTAAATCAAAAGCATCTTTGTTTGCCTTTGTATTTTTAGTATGTCCAAAAAAATTATTGGTGAATAATAAGGGGGAAAAAATACATATTACCAAAATAAGAAGAGACTTCTGTTGCCTTTCACAGCTGTTATCTGCTACATCATGGTGTACTGTAAATGTTATTTTCTGATCAGTTTTAATCTGTTTTTAAATTGTAAAATCATCAGAAGTTTGTGGCAATTTTTTTTTTCGTTAAACTTGACCGCCTGCTGTGCTTCACTGTCCGTCAAGTGCCGGCTGGGTGAGTGCTGATATGCGAGTGCTGATGTTTGTGTGTGTGCGTGTGTGTGTGTGTGTATGTGTGTATGTGTGTCGTGTGTGTGTGTGTGTGTGTACCTGTCTGTCCCTTTTTCTGACTGTCTCTTACAGGCGAATATGATTTGGATTTGCCTGTGTGTCCCTGCATCTAAATGTGTGCACCTCTGTTTGCGTAAACCTGTTGTTGCACGTGTCCCTGTTTAAATGCCAGTTAGCTTTATGTGCATGTGTGCATGCATGTGTGTGTAACAGACATCCAGCGTACATTGTGTCCCTGATTTTGTGCGTGCATCTGTCTGCCGTCTGGTTTCCCGTTCATTTCATTTCCGTTCGTCAACCAGGGGAAAGGTCTGAGGAGCGTCTCCTTGCACAGAGCCCAGGCACAGGGATATCAGGAGCAGTGAACCAGGGAGGGCCACTCATGCGTGCTGACTACAGAGACAAACATACATAGCGCTCCAATAACAATGTTCGTTCCACCGATCTAGTGAATACTGCTTGATGTGGTTTTCTTTGAGGCGCTGATCAGAGCTGTCTCTTTGGTTAAGGACCAAACCAGTCTCTCATCGTCAAATATGCACAGCATTTGTGCTTGCACTGGGATATTGTGTGGTTAGAGTCAGTAGAGATGGATACATTACCTGTTTTGTTTCTCTGTATAGGCACCTTAGATTTGCAATGCAACCGTTTTGAAGTTATTTACATCCATAGGAGATGCCGGTATTTTATTTTACTGGTCTATTTTTGGGGGATTACATAACTACTCATTGTTGTAGTTGAAAGTCAATGTCAAGTATCATGCATTTACTGCAAACAAGACAAGAGTATTGCATAACAATAGGATAACAATTTTCTTAGCTTTTCAGCTCTTTGACATGACTCTTAGCCACTAAAGTGCAGAATGCAAGGAGAGATAGAAAACAGTCAACCTTCGAACATTTTCAGCTTTTCCTGGTTCCAAGAAACTACGCATGGCTTACGGGTCACGTAACACAGATGTGGGTCGAAGAAAATGCTGGCAAAAATTTGCATCTTTAGTGAAAGAATATTCCTGTGCGGCTCAGTTTTGAAAAAGCTTCTTTGTTGGTTGTGGTTTTTAGTCAACAACCAGAACTAACAACCCTGCCAGGAGTGAGGAGAAACAAAGAGATTTAAAAAGACGACAACTCAATGAAAATATTTTTCCATTATCTTTGTTGCGTGGACTTTATCACTCTTTAGAAGATTAGTAGAAGTCTTATAACTACAATGGGAAAAATGTACGTGACCAATCTTTTTACCCAAAAAGAAAATATTAAATACATTTTTGAAATAAAAAAATGACACTAAAAAGAGCAATTGTCCAATTACAAATCCGCTGAAAATGTCCTTTGTTCGAGGATAATTTTCTGACTAAGCTATCCTAACAACATCTGTCAACTCAGAGCTTGAGAATGACACCAAATGTGTCAAATTGTTAAGCTAACTTTAATGTTTGTTTACAAATACCCTACCTAACTAACAATGTTAACACACTCAAATAACACATTTGAAAATTGCCACTTAGGGGACAGGAGGTGTTGGCACCAAATGTAATATGTTGATACATCTTTGGTAGAACAAATTAATTGTTGTAGTCACAAGTCTTCTTCCTCTGTGGAAGTCTGCTTCTTACACAATCAAAAGCGACTAAATATCTGCAAAATGCACTGTTTGAGTATTATATAAACAACGTCTCTTTAGTGAAAAAGCCTACTTTGTTTTCATCCAACACTCACGATTGTCATTCTTAAAACTACGAGGCTGAGTATCATGTGTTGCTGCTCCACTTTCCTCGTGTTCAATATGTGAAAGATCGTGCTTTAGCTGAGGCTCATACAGTAGTGTGTATACATTTTGGAGAGCTTATTAATGTTTTAATGTTTACCTGCTATAGATTCCTTTTTAGAAATATTCATGAGGATAACCACCAACATCCACAATCCAAACCACCAACGCCCACGCTACATACAGTACATAACAATTGTGACTCTTGTTGGAAATGTGAATAAGCTCTCATTATTCAGGGGACAGATTACTTTTCAACCTCTAAGTATTTTCTCATTGATTCGAGCAATTTCAATCCTCTTTTCCCCCTGAAGGTGGGTGTACGGATGAATCACAGCCGCAGCGCAAGTCGCAGATGGAAGGCTGATTAGAAACACTAATCTGCAATAAGGCATATTCATGCATCTGTGGAAGTGATCGGAGGAGTGAAGCAGAGCGGCTGTTGTAGGTACAAATGAATAGTGAGACAGCCATTGTTTCGGCTGGTACTGGTAGAAATGCACTCATTAGGATGCAGAGACTTACAGAGTACAGATGCCTGAGCATGCTGTGTGGAGATTGAGGACTCCTGACTGTCAAATGAAGTCCTAAACGCTGTGTTTGGGTTATTGCTTTGCAGGCGAACAAGTATTTCTAAAGAGTCATGCTTAACTGTAGCTCTTTCATTAGATACAAGATAAGAAAGCAGAATTATTTTGGCTCCAAGCAAAGCTCACTGGGGCTTTATGCTCCTGAGATTTCTTGGCAATACATTTGCTGTATTTAAAGTGTTTAAGTAAATGATTATCCACATTCTTCCAACAGAAACATCATACAAACATTGTACCGAAAGTTCAATTTGTTTTACGGTAAACTGAACTGCTGGCAGGCAACACAGCTAATCAGCTGGAAGGAAATCAGAGAGTTACATACAAAAACAAAAAAACAAACAGGAAGACAAGTTAAAGGATAAAGTTGGGTAGATGGAGAGGAAGAGGGAGAGGAGGAGGAGGAGGAGGAGGAGGAGGAGGAGGAGGAGGAGGAGGAGGAGGAGGGCAGACGATGTGGCCTCAGGCAGTGAGAGTCCTAAAGTTCAGCCGGCGTCCTTCCCCCATGAGTCCCGGCCCCTCGATCCACAAGTCATGTAGTGCACACAGGCAAGTGGAGCTTAACAAACCTTTTCCATTACCGTAATGACCTTCATGACTGAACACCTCGGGAGCACGAGCACAGGACTGCTTCCACAGCACGGCCGTTAACTTCCTCCCCATGGGTCTGTGAGATCAGATCAGCTCGAGAAGAAGCCACAGCGCCAATGAAGCGGAACATCGATCACCGCACCAGTACTACAACAAAGAATCCAATTCAGCCAGTTTCCATTCAACTAAAATGTGACCAGCAAAGACATGGTGTAATATTAGCACTATCATTAAAATGTTTACCCAACTCATCATCTAATATTATAATGTATTTTACAGCTGACAACATTGCTGACACTCACACCCATGTTCTGGTAGGCCTATCATGGATTAAATAATGTGCTCTACAGGATTGGGTTGCACAGGCTACTCATAAATCCATTTCTAAAATCTTAATAGTTACTAGTGAGATACAAACTAGTGATTTATTAAGTTTGTTTGCTCCTTTAAATTTAAGGAATATGTAAGCTAGTAAAGACTTTAGTAATGATACATTGGTTGTTAAGAAGTATCTATAAAGCCATCTTATCAAAATCGGATAACACAATAAATTGCTGCAGCATTAGAAGTGTATATGTATACAGTATATACATACACTTTCCAAAGACCTATATTCAATTTAATATTCAAAGTACTGCAGGTACCAGGGATCATGGCTTGAGGAAGTGGATAAAGATACTCCTCAGGATGTCTTTCGGCTGAAATAGATTTTTGTGTATGTATGTATTAAGATTGCTTAGCATGTGATAAATCCTAGCCCTGATGTGAAATCTGTAATTACACAGTTAACCCAGTATCACTGTTGAAGTATATTATGAAGCATTCAAGTCCTATTCTGTCAAAAATAAGGCAAGGGTAGACTTTAACCTTTTGATTATTCCAAATGTAATCTTTTGAAAAGTTGTATGGATATTCAAATAAAATAAAAGCTGTGGTTTGAAACGTTTCCCAGCTATTTAAAATAGATATTGGAGGGAGAATTATGACCCCTTTAACCTTCTTACAAAAACCTGTATGCAAACGATGATAAAAGGTGTGTATTTATAAAAAACAATGGGATAACATTTTTAGTTTGGTGGTATCAAATTGGGTTTAAAGAATTGTGGGATTTCACTGGTATTGGTATAGACTACTACATTTCTGGTATCGTGCCATCAATTACATTACATGACATTACATTGCATTTAGCTGACGCTTTTATCGAAAGCGACTTACAATAAAACAACAACAAACTTGAAGAAAAGAGAATCATATAAGTACATCAGGTTTCATAGAGCTAAAACATTTCAAGTGCTACTCAACTGGCTTTAGATAAGCCAGCCCTTTATTAGTATACAAGTGCTTTGTTAGTAATTATATCGCTCAAAGTGGAAACATCCAAACATCCAAAGCTGGTGACAGTTAGCCAACTGGCTTTCACACAGTTAGGTTTTGTTGCATATTATTACACTTATTCCCCTTTCAGTTACATGAAATAAACAACTCCTTTGCAGTCTACCCTCCTGCCTCTAGGCTTGAGCCGGGTTGGGACAATTACACAAAGCTTTGGTATAAGGAAGTACCCTGTGCTCATCCTGCTCTCAGGGCCTCGGCCTGCTGGCCAGAAACAACGGTTAGGTTGTGTTAGGGATCACATGTCAGTCTTTGCGGAAGGCATGATCAGCCAAGAAGCTTCTCTCCGTGGTCCCCTGTGGAGCCTGATGTGCTGTTGCTCTGAACCAAAACACTCACTCCAGGATGCTCACGAGAAATGTTTTCCGTTTCTGGCTCAACCCCTCGCCTGGCTGCCACTTCATTTCTATCTCTTTCCTCCCCTCCCTCGATTTGTGTACCACTCTGACCCTCTTGTCTTCCTCTCTCCGTGACTTTCTCCCCTCTCTCTTTCTTTCTTACCGGCTCGCTCCCATTCCTCCAACTCTCCAGAACACTTACACTGCAACACACTCACCGTCTCTCACACTCCAAGGGGAGGTGTTCAACTGGTACATTATGTCTCATGAGTATTTCCCAGACTAATGGAAACACTCAAAATGCCTTAGTATTCCATCATTCCACTGGTGAAAGAGAAACTCATGGTCAACATATTGCCTGCGTAAGGGAAAGTTTCCACCAACAAGCTGCAGCAGCGACTAGTTTATCAGCACTGTGAGCTCTTTTCAAGTTTGTTTCTTGTTTAGTTTTTTGGACTGTTGGACTTTCACATACTTTAGCTGACTAAAATGCACATAAGTTGGTGGTAGTGTGTATTTCCATTGCCTTTGTACCCAATCATGCTGCATCTTAAACTCTTACACTTAAAACATTTAAACAATCTGTCAGGTACCATCCATGTGCAGAACAAATGACATGTATACAATACAAACAAAAGCAAGATCACCAGCGGCAGAGTAATACACTTCCCAATGTATATAATGCGATGAATTAATGTAGATTAATTTATGTTTGTTTCATGTGTGGCTTGGGGGCACATGGTATCAGAGGAGGCTTAATTCAAAACAAACTAGTGAAGTGCCCATTCTGAGTGGGCCATTGGCCCCAGGAAGTGCTGCTTGCAGGGTTCTTGAGAACCGCTCATCCAATCGGCTCTCCACTCTCCACTGGACTCCCTTTGGTCTTCAGCAATACACCCTCCAAGCGTGAGGTCTGTTGGATGAACGGTTGTTGAGATATGCAAAGGCAATCTTACATACATACACAGAGAGACAGAGATTACTTTCTTTAGAGGGAAATTAAGAAGCTCCAGCGCCACCTATAGGCCAAATGACATGATACTTATCATGGTCAATCAGAACGTAGATCAATACATGTCCACCAAGTGTGGTTGAAATAGTAAAAAGTAAAAAAAACATTAACATAGGCCTTGATCACAGCATTTGAACAAACTATAAGGGCCAGTTATAGCTAAACTGTCAAATATCTCAAAAAGGAGATGTGTTCGGCTTGGTCCAGAGATGCTCTGTAGCAAGTTTGGTGATGATTGCTTAAAATGTACAAGAGGAAAATCCCCCAAAAAATTTTGGAGACTTAAAGGGGACCTAATATGCAAAATGCACTTTAAGATGTATTTTATACATAAATATGTGTCCGCGGTGTGTCAGGGAACTCACAAAGTGTCAGAAAACAAAACCCTCTCTCTTTTCCTCCGTACCCACATCTCTAAAAAAAAAACTAAAAAAAACGGGGGTGCAAACGAGCAGATCCAGAATGTTGGCTCCCATTACGTCATTGCCGACGTCCGGCACACGTGACACGTCCCAACCTATCGTCTCTGGCACACGTGACACGTCCCAACCTGTCGTCTCTGGCACACGTGACACGTCCCGACCTATCGTCTCCAGCACACGTGACACGTCCCAACCTATCGTCTCCGGCACACGTGACACGTCACTCCCAACCTATCGTCTCTGTATACGGTCATCTAGCTGAATCCCCTCTCGCAGCTGTGTATTCAGCAGGATGTCTGAAGGAGGCACTTAGAGTAAAGTTGTTATATATAATACATATAATGGCACTGTTCTAGTGGTAAACACTTAAGAAAGAACATGTCAAGCCATGTGCTGTATCAGAAACAATGCGCGCCGTGTTTAGGGAGTAACACTCAGAGCTAACGCTGTAGGCTATTAGAGAGAATATGTGTAACGTAATGTCCTAGTGGTAGACCCTGCGAGAGAGAGTGGTTTGAGCTCCATACTGTTTCAGAAATAATGCTTGAAGTGGTTGGGAACATAATATGGCATTTAATCCATGCAGCGTTTAGCTGAGTTTCTCCCGGTAGAAAACTCTCTTAGCCGGGGGAAGCTGCGTGACGCTACAAAGGGGCGTGGCTAGCAGCAGCCGTTCCATTTAAAGCAGAATCAGCCTTTTCGGCACAGGGCTGGAATAGAGGGGTATGAGCAGTATGAGGCATGGCTACAATGGGTGACCTGTTTGGTATTTTAAGCAAAAAACTTAACAGACATGTTTTGTATAGGTATGGCCCTACAATATATTTTTAAAATATAGCATGATAGGTCCACTTAAAGTTTCTGAAGGTAGAGGTGAAAACTTTAGGTTTGTTAACCAAGTGCCACCAATTGGCCAAATTGGACAATATTGGACTATGCACTGCCTTGGATCCAAAGCCATGCACCTACAATGATTAAAGTAGATTGGTCTCAAGGAATGACACAAGTAACATGTAAAAACACTATGGCAGTAAATGGCCCAAATGGCAGTAAGAATGTAAGAACATCAAAGTTGTCTTTCAGCCCCTATTGTCAATTGAATTGCCTTCCTTCTACTGTAAGTGTTGTGGCATATCGCAGCTTTTGCACGACAAGGTCAAGCTGTGTGAGTAGAAGCCTCACGTAGTTCAATGAGGACATCACGACCCATAAGTCAGTGATGAAAGATGTAAGCCCCTCTATTAATACTGTATCCTCCTGCTGCCATGGTGTCTCATACTAATTGAGTTTTAATGCAGCCCGACAGCTACTGTATATAGGCCACCACTTCGCAACTTCCCTAAGGACGTCATTAGAGTAAATGTAAACATGTATCAGTATTTCAAACAATTATTTAGTCAGATTCCCTCTTGATTTCATAACCAGTACGCATATCAATCCTCTCTTTGTGTAGATTGGTGAAAAGAAGAGTTCAGGTGGATGAGATGTGAGAAAGGTCCCGTTCCAGATTTTCTTTTTAAAAAGGACCTCGACTTGCACCTAAGCCATGCAGACGTCTCAGTGCATCCCTTTGAAGATTACATTTGACTTGAAGGCCATTTCTGTGGGGGGAAATTGAGGCTGTTTATCAAAACATTAAAGCAATGCAGTGATTGAAACTAACTTTGATAAATTAAGTATGCATGTCAAAGTTTTGCAAAGATATTGTGTTTCTCCCACTACCCAAGCTAGCAACAGCACATTTTTCAGTAGTTGCATTTTAAAAATTCTAGGTCTGAAAGTGCACTTTAGGAATTGGAAGTTAGGAAGAAATACGGTATGGGGAAGCTTTGGTGTAAAAGTGTATATACTAAAATACTGTGTGTGAATTCCCCCATCTCTCTCCTGATAATGAGGCCCAGTGTACACACTACATGTGCACTCTCATGTCCTGCTTAAGCTTTCTGTTTCACCTCGTGGCTCCTCCAAAATATTAATATATCTAAAGAAGCGGAGGATGGGAGGTAAAAAAAAAAGAAATCAGCCCAGTGCACATTACTGCTAATGATCTCTCTCAGAGCAGAATAATGACTAACACATTATAGGCATACACACAACAACTACCAGGACACCCACAAATGTCTGCACATACTGTATCTTAGCACATTCATAAAAACATGCATGTGAGCACACGTTGCTGGTTAAAAATACCTAACACTTCTTGGTATATGCCATCAGTGTAAGTGTATCCTTGTCTAGCAGGGAAGCAGCAGTAGTCTCTTTTATTCTCTGGGTGCTAATGAGGGAGGGATTGAGTCTATGATTCAAACCCGACAGAGCGGGCTCATCACAGCTTTCTTTAATGTGAAGAACGCTGGACTGTGGCACAGCTCATTTATAATGTTGGACTTTTCACAACGGGGATCGGCGGACAATCCGTAATGAGGGACGGGGGTGACGATGTGATGTTGTACGCCACGAGACAATGACAAATGGTCTTTGCCTCATTCTATATCATTTGAGATCTGTGAGCTTTCTCTGAACCGGCAATGATGGAAATCTATAAGCTGCCATGAAGTTGAATTGTCAGGCATTGACTTAAATTCACTGGACTGGAAAAAGAAATACACATTCAACCAATCCTAAGTTGCGTTCCCTAAAGAAAACTAAAATGACAACATCAAGATGCATATCATGACAAATATTTGTATTTCTTCCTTTCTCACAACTAAGCAAGAGAAAGTAAGATGCCCTTTCCTTACTTACTTTTCTTTTGCAGTTCCTTCCAAAATAAAACCTTAAACGCTGAAACTACCGAGCTGTGTAATGAAAAGTCAATAATGATTACAAATACTAGAAAGTTACAAAAAAAGAATCCAACTGAATTAACCGTGACAGCTTTATTTTTTAATTACATTTCAGTCAGACAGTAGAAATACTGTATGTCTGACAAGGGAGTAGTTTCCCAATAACTTGGGAAAGAGGCAATGAAAAGGAAAGAAAACAATCTGAGAGCAAACTGCACTCAGGACTGATGAATGAATATGAACACTAGAGAAAGAGAATTACAGCAAAGAATACAGAAGGGTCCGTCATGCTACAAAGAGTGGAATGAAATTTGTTTCGATCACCCTGCCACGGCGTCTATATAATCTCCGTATGAGTTTTGTTTAGGAGCCTTAGTTTACTTGGAACTTGCCAAATATATAGAAAATGCACTTTCTGCAGTGATTTGAAAAATGAGCTGCAGGGGATCAGACCTCAAATAGCTACAATCAATTTTAGGCAATAAAACAAGATGCACCTCCGATTAAAGCGGAGTGTTGGCACCAGCAGAACGGGGCTTGAGCAGAATAAATGAGCCATACAGGAAAAGTTGGCAATCACAAGGCGCACTTGTAGGCTTTTATAGGACAACATCTGGGATCAAGAAATAAATGAGCTCTATAGGAATCTGAATCAAAACAATGGCTGCAATCAAAGCCCAAGTGCACCAGCCAGTAATGATGCATCACGGTGAGCAGAACATGCACGCTGACAACGACAGCCATGCATGCAGCTTCTGCCTCAGATAACTCTTGGAGGCTTCATGTTATTAACTTCTTGACTTACGCACACAGGAAGAAATGAAAAATAGAGCTGCTACTGGGGCTCTTAATCGGTTTTTTGGTGTGATAAGAGCAAAGACTTCATAAAAGCCTGAGCTACAAATGGTTGTATAGATGGAGTGACCGGACAGAGCGAAAGTCAGATCTCCAGCTGGTGATTATGAAGAGAATATAAGCTATCTGCTACTGACGTCAGCCAAGAGATGTAATAGGTTGTGTTTTCAACTTGGTACTTTTATAAAGCACTGTTCTGCTCTGTTTCTATCACAAATGGATGGAACATTTATGTTTTTATAAGAGTAACATTTATTGCAAGTCTTAAATGAGCAAAATGGGAAATTAAGAACCACATTAACTTCTCTCAATCAGAGCAGCAACATACATGCATTGGGAATAAGTGCTCTACAAATTAAAAAATAGGCCAGTCTTCTAATTATATACTTAACATGAGGTGTGCAGAGCCCTTTAAGACAACATTTCTAAATATAAACACATTTTGACCCATTTCTAATTAAACTACCGCTATGCAGGAAATGGCTCAACGACTACCAATGAGCAGTTCTTTTTTAGATGTGTTATCATCATTAAGAACTCAAATAATAACGTGAAGAGAACACCCACTCAAAATGAAAGTTCACCGTGTTGTTTTGCCTGTGACTCACTCAAACTGCATCTGTCAAGTTTTTATTGAAGCCAAATGTTTGTCTTATCTAATAAGAGGATTTGATTATTTTAGAAAACTGCATATCTTTAGGTTTTAAACGGGTTGGTCATATGAACATTAATAATCATTAAAACAGGTGAGGGACCACGAGCCATTACACAAATTTGTTAAGAATGTTTCAAACCCCACTTGACATAAACAAAGGATGAAAAAGGTAGAAAATCAAAGTGAAAAGAGCGATTTTTAACCCGCATGCATGCATTTTTAAGAACCCTTCTTTTGTATTTTTCCAGTTTAGATGTATTCAGTATACCCAAGACACTGCTATCATATTATAGCAAGTGGAGCAAAAGGTCTGCCATCACCTGAGTCTATACCCAAACACAAACAATATTCCTTTGAATTCATTTCTAATCCTGGAGCCAGGTCACAAGATTGCAGTTGCCCCATTACAAAGGCTAGGTCAATATGTACTGTATGGAGCTCTCTCTCACACTTACTCTATGTCCCTCTCTCTCGTCCACTCATAGCCAACAGCCTGGGGAGCGCTGCCTTCACCACTCGGTACGGACACCTCAGCAGCCATATGCCATTAGGGAAGAGCCCACAGCAGCAATACTCGTAAATATTGACTTAGTTTCAACATATCCCTCAGGAAGTGTTAGAAACAGCAGGTACTGCATTAGCACAGCAACAGCAAACACAACCCACGGTCAATACGGGCAAGTGGCTGCCGCTAAGCTAACTGCTAGAGCAGGCCTGCGGGATCCGAGGTGTTGTCACGGAAAGTGTTTAATTAGCAGCTGCAATAAAAGTATCCCTGGCGGACGATCACCGTCAACTGTTAAGCATCTCTCTGGGCTCGTGGATTTCCCCAGAGGATGTTTTCTGTTTGGCTGTGACACCTGGAGAAATTGGGCTTCAAAACCAACTCCTGAGCTGTGGAGTGATACCATCAAATGAAACTCTGCAGCACCTGAACACGTCCCTTTCAGTGGATTAATTCTCTTCCCCCTATAGGTATGGTTAATTAAAAGTGTTTTCTCGCAGAGTGCACGTAAAGATTATGCACGGCCCTCTTTTAATCTGCCAGGGAAGTCTCTTGATTTAGACCTGTTAATCAATCTTATTTGGGTGTTAACTAATTACATTCTCCCATTCCAGTAGATCAGAAACAGTGTTTTATACGAGGCAGAGCGGATCTCCTGAAGATTGGGGGGGGGGGCGTTCAGGTGGAAGAATTTAGCAATCTGTTAATGAGTGAAAATGCAATTTGTTACTTCAAGTATGGTTCATCAGGTCTTGCTGAGGGCGGGGCGACCTCTAGGAGTCGATGAATGGATTGGAACATAATTAATATTTAAGCAAGACAATTATCTTTCCATTACTTTAAATCGACATGTTTGATTAGATTAACATTACTTTGAAAACATATTCATAGTTTATTTGCTAGCAGCGAATACTGTAGTAAAATTAAGTCAAATACATCATCAGTGAATGTTTTTTTAGAAATATGGACAGTGTTACATTGACGCTTCTGGTAAAATTGGTATGCAATGACGTAAGAGATTTGTGTTATGAAAATATGTTTTCAATGACTGCCACAATTAACATGCACCGCAACATGGAGACATGCAGCCTTGTCTGAAGTAATCATCTCCTCTGCTAACATAATTACAAATGAATACTGCTTTGCATTGACATAAAACATGGCAAATGAACAGTGAACACAACAGCTGCACATGCTCAAAGTTTCAGAAGCTTTACTCCAACCACCATGCTCCGATATTGTTGAAAACTGTCTTTGAATAAAATCAGATTTGTCATGTAATAAAGTAGTCCAAAAAGATACTATCCTGAATTAAAGTCAAAGTCAACTTTAATATCAATCTTTCAGTTTGAGTACAGCCAGAGATCGAAATAACGTTTCCAACAATCCCCACATACAAAAATACAATTATACAAATATGTATACAAATATGTATATCCTATATATACACAGTCAATAGACACATTTGCACATATGCATTATGCACACATTAAAGGTCCCATGTCATGGCCATTTCTACATAATTCCATTGTTGAGGTCTAGTCGAATAGATTTACATTGTTCAATGTTCCAAAATCACATTGGTTTCTCATACAGCATCTCTGTATAGTATGTGTATTCACTCTCTGTCCTAAACGGCTTGTTGGAGCTCCTGCCCCCCCTCCCTATGAGCCCAGTGGCCGTCTGCGAGACAGCGAGACACAACGAAACCCAGCCCGAAACACACACAGCCTGGCTGGGAGTTTGTGTGTGTGCTCAGGCTGAGTTCCGCGGTGTCTCGCTGTCTCGCCGACCCCACACCAGTGAGCCAGCTCACACNTCCTGCCCCCCCTCCCTATGAGCCCAGTGGCCGTCTGCGAGACAGCGAGACACAACGAAACCCAGCCCGAAACACACACAGCCTGGCTGGGAGTTTGTGTGTGATCAGGCTGAGTTCCGCGGTGTCTCGCCGACCCCACACCAGTGAGCCAGCTCACACCGTCCGCTCCTCGCAGCAGCGCGCCTCGCAACGTCCCACCGAGTGTGTGAGGAAGTCCAAGGATTGGTCCAAACGTAACGGCTCTGCGGACGTAACGTCACTATACCCAAATACGTCACTATACCCAAGAAGAAAACAATGGAAAAAGAGAAATCTCCAACGAGGCGTTCTGGGGCAGCATAGACAGGTATTTTCTGTGTTAGAGTTTTACTCGCTACAGGGTGTACTTTGAGGGTTTGTGACTCTGCAGACCGTTTACATGCAGAAAAAGCTACATAACACACAAGGGGACGGGTAATAACCAGAAAAACATGACATGGGACCTTTAAGATAAAAACACAACAATAAATATATACAAAATAACAGTCACTTTAATATCTTTGGGAATGTACATTAGTGTAAGATTGTCCATAGCAGCGTCATTTTGAGATATTGAAAATCTTATCCTTCATTTTTCTAAGTCAGAAGTGAACTTTGTCCTTCACCTGTCCACCACTTTTTATTTGCATAACGTTGAACTCAGCTCAACTTTTAAGTGTTGCCAAGCCACTGAGTTCTCCCCACTAGCTGCCATGTCACACTGTGTCACTCCTCGCATCCCGGCACTCATTTCAAATGAATAAGTGCCTGTCGCTTTGTCTCTGAGTCATGATGTCAGTGCTGGTGTAAGCACTGAGCACACTCTTTGAAACAGTAAATTAAACAGGAGATTTGGGGTGCAAGATTTGTCAAAGGTACATAGGGAAAGAAAAGGTCAAATATAAAGCAGTAAACGGATAGTAAAAAAAGAAAAGTCATGAGTAAATACCTAAAATACATTTTTCCCCATTGTGATCTTATGGTGGTTTAGTTCTATGGATCCATACTTTGACACGTTAATTAAATCCTTGTGATTCATTATAAGAAAAGATCGAGCCACAGAATAAATTACATTTAACACAACGTGAGCAACCGAAAATTATATTTTTTTACTAAAGAAGTCTACAGGACTGAAATCAAAGTGACAGTTTAGCCATTAGTGTTTGTTCCATTCAGATGATTTCGGAAGTATGGAGCAAGTTGGGCGTTTCGTCCAACTGTACGACACATCCGAATGTTGTTTGGCGTACATGACAAATCACAAGAACAGTTAAAAAAATGTAATGTTGACAAGGAACAACTCACTTGAAAAGGTGCCTTATTATGAGGGGATGAATCTCCCTCTTTAGTCAGCTAAAGTAAATGTTTAATGATATTCCTGGATGTGTTGGAGCATGGTGAGTGGACTGAGACTTACAAAAAGCATGACAGCTTGAATCTACATTGGCAGGCAGGGGCGCCACACTGATGTAGTAATAAATTCAAATAACACCGACTATAATTTATTTATCTTTTATACATTTTTCTAAATGTATTATTCAGGGATCACCTCACTTGTGTGTGTTCGCAGCCCTGCATCAACAGCAGGCTTTGTGTGTTTTGTACATTCCCTCATTAATAAGTCATCCAAATGGTATTGAGAATTGCGTATTAAACACTCTTGTGCAGTCCTGCAGTGATATTCCGAGCACATAGCTCATGGTGCAGAGAGCAGCTTAAGGCCTTCAAGGATTCCCACTCTTCAGAAGACAGTGAATAATACATCTTATTGGATTTGAGTAAAGAGCTTCACATTCTGCACCAGAAAAATAATAAATAAATTCAAATAAATGTGGCGCAACAGGCCACGGCAGGGACACAGAGGGATAAATAAATGCTGTAAATCGGTGTCGGCGGAGTCTCTTGTTGTCTTTACCAGCAGAGACGACTGTGGTGTCCTCTTGAGCCTGATACATAATGTTATTGTTCCTCCTCTGCCTTTTCCTGAGCAGTTTCAGCTGCTGCATAATTGAATGTGAAAACAGTGTATTATTATAACAGGATTGGAAAAACATCGGAAAGCTGGGAGAGGGAATAACATTTCAGCTGTTATTGTTTTTTCTGGTCTCATATCACTGAGCAAATGTAACCCGGAGATCCAGAGGGCTGACCGCTGAAGCGTGACGGCGTCCTTCGCTGTCTCTCTCATCCCGAGAACTGTCCTGATTTATTGTCATTCACCGAATACCAGGATCCAGAGACGGGTATTTACTCGGCGAGGCGACAGTATTGTTTGTGTCTGACTTCAAATTATCTCCCATAAAGACTAACTTGCATCGGTTTAGGAATTCTCCTTTTGTGACTGATTATAAAACTGGGGGAATAGTAGACAGTCAGGGGGAGGCTGGGAATTTTGAGACCAGCGCTAAACTCGCTGCTCTCTGGATCGGCTGATCTGCTTGTTGAGACTGGCTCCAGTTGTGTGTGTTTTTTAT